>NC_067398.1:376618771-377261271 GCF_016432865.1 Antechinus flavipes | reverse complement strand
CCCTGAGCAGTCTGACTTTTTTATTAAAGAACTTGGTAGAATTATTTAAATACCAAGTATGGTGGTTTTGGAAAATACAATCAAGAATTGTGAAAATGACCCTCTTTTTACCTTCCAAGCTGTTTGAATTTGCCAGAGGAACTCCCAAGATGAAACTTAATTTTAAACTGAATTTTGTTTATCTGGAAATTTAAATTATTTTAGTATTAAAAAATACTCAGTGTATTTAAAATATTAAACTTACTCGAGTGAGGCATTAAGAATTTAGAACTAAAATAAATGATATAATCAGAAACCGAAAACATATTTTTTTATAATTAACAGCTCATTTTGAGTTAATTATATACAATTACCAAAATCTAATTGCAATTTATTCTCTATTATCTGTGGGAAGAATCACAGGCTAGGGAGCTTGCATCGCTGGCTTCCTGCATAAATGCTATAGAATGAGAACAAATACTACAGAAGCACTTAATGACAAACAGGAGCAAATAGAAGGGCACAGCTGGGCCAAACTATTGGAAGGTAATTGTTGTCTGAAATGAGGTAGTGACTTAAAAAGCCAGAGGCAGCTCTGTTAGGGCATCAATCCTTCCCTTTTTTTTTTTTTTTCTAGCCAGCCAAAGATGACCCTTTTTGCACAAATTATACGTTGTTTTCTCTGATTTACCCCTGACAGTCTGCCCAACTTTAAACGTTTAAAAAAGCTTTAGCATGTTTCAGAATCACTTATAGAACATTGGATGCAGTATTCGGTCAGTCTTGTATGCTTCCACATTCCATTTACATGGCTTGAATGTTATGTAATATAATTGTCCCTTCTGCTTTTGTTAATCTAGGTGCTGTTCCTTTTATTGTTTCACTCCCCACACGGTTGAGGAAAATCAAAATATTTATTGCATTTTTTTTCTATTTTGCCCATAGATATAACAATTTGACATACTGGAGGAACCATAAGATTTTTTTTTGACCTTTACTGACTTTTCAAAACATTTACCCTTTATTTTTTTCAAAATTTCCTTAACATCTTGTCTAATTAATATCAGTTTGAATCAACTTGATTTCCTTCACCACCAGTTCAGTTTTTGGAACCCTTCAATTGAGATCATAAAATTGAGTTGAAGCTATCCAAATATTAATTATGACTTTGTTTTTGGTAGAGAGTAGAAGAGAGGTTCCTGTGTCTAAGAGGAAATCTCTCTTCAACAATAGAAACAAATTCTTAAGGGCTGGATATAAAGTAGTATTTTCCATCTTTTATGACAATTAAAATATAGGAAAGAGTGCAACCTACCATCTTATGTTTCCTCTCCAGTAGTTTCTTCCAGAATGGGTATTCTTAGAAATTAATGCCTGGAACCACTGCATATACTTATTGCTTTGGGGCTAGTAGAGCTACAAAACCCATCTATGGGATTTTACCAGCACACATACAATAAATAGTAAAGGTACTGTGATATCCATCAGTTCAGAGTGTACCCATAACAGTAAAAGCATGACTCCAATAAAAACTTAAGCTCATCATTTAGCATGTATTAAGGACCTGTTCTGTGCGAAGCATTAGACCAATTCCTGGGGATACTTAAAAAAAAAAAAACCAAAAAAAACCCAAACAAAAAATAGTTTCTTCTCTCTAGAAAAACTCACTCTAACAGGAGAGTCAATATGCAAACATGATGTACAAAAAAAATATGTACAGGAGTTATTCTGAGAAAGAAGGTACTAAGATTAGCTGGGAAAGGCTTCCTGAAAAAGATAGAATTTTAGCTAAGATAAGAAGGAAGACTTTGAAGCCAGGAAAGCTAAAAGGCAAAGATGAGGAGAGAGAGAGAGAGAGAGAGACAGAGAGACAGAGAGACAGAGAGAGAGAGAGAGAGAGAGAGAGAGGAGAGAGAGAGAGAGAGAGAGAGAGAGAGAGAGAGAGAGAGAGAGAGAGAGAGAGAGGGAGAGGGAAAGGAAGGAAAGAGAGGAAGGAAGGAGAGAGAGAAGAAGGAGAGAGAGAGAGACAGAGAGAGAGAGAGAGAGAGAGAGAGAGAGAGAGAGAGAGAGAGAGAGAGAGAGAGAGAGAGAGAATGAATGAGAATGAATTTCAGGCATAGGAGAGTCAGTGAAAATTCTGCAATTTCTTGCTTGTGTACAAGAACAGCTAAGAGTTCAACATCACTGGATGACAGAATATAGGAAGGGATATAAAGTGTGAGAGACTAGAAAGGTAAGGAATGATCTTGGTTATAAAAAGCCAAAACAGGATTTTATTTGATCCTGGAGGCAATAGGAAGTATTCCCTACTGAGTAAAATAACACTTTCTTTCAAGAAGAACAACCAAAATTATAATTTGTATGTTTATGAAAGCAAGATGTATGATGGGAGTTGATTAAACTATGAACCACTCAATAGATTGGCTTTCCTTCCCAGAATTCAGCTCTCTTCTTTGGCAAGTCCATCTTAAAATATCATTCTTTCTTGTACTTCATGTGCCAAATTAACTGCTTTCCACTGATATCAGTCATTTCAGGTAATATAGCTTTGTCCCAAAGATTTTGAAGAAGTAAAATTTAGAGAATCTAATAATGAGTGCTATCTTAAACTTGTGGCCTTTCTTTTATATTTGTAGCATGACTATAAGCATGACAAAAAAGCCCTCAGTCAAAAAACTTTTATTAAACATTTCCCTAAGCCCAAGGATATGAAGAAAGTTAAAACATAGTAATCTCTGGTCTTTAGTTCACAATTTAATGGAGTCAACATTCTACTATGTACAAATATGCAACTGTGTACAATTAAAGCTACAGGAAAAACTGGAAATAATTAACAGAGGGAAGATAGAAAAATTAGAAGCATTGGGAAACACTTCTTATAAAAGGTGAGATTTTAGCTGGCATTTGAAGGAAGCCAGAGAAGGGATGAGGCAAAGATGAAGAGGGAGAACATTCCAAGTAGAGAGGACAGCCAATAAAATTTCTCAGGGAGGTGGAAAGTCTTGTTTCAGGATCATCAAAGAGACTTGGAAGTGTTTGGAAGAGCACTTGTTGCACAGGTGTGAAGTGGGGAGTAATAAAGTGTGGGAAGTCTGAAAAGTATGTAGAGACCAAGTCATGAAGAGCTTAATTTATTAACAAGAATATTTTATATTTAATCCTGAAGATGATAAGGAGGCACCAGAGTTTATTGAGTAGGTGACTGAGTATTGAATTTACTTTGGAAATTAAAACTGAAGCATCAATTGAGAAAACATCTATAAGTCTTTAATTTTCTTTTCTAAAATTGTTAAGCACTACCAATCTCATTTTCTTTTAGAAGTTTAAGTGAACTATACATGTAGCTTCTTTTTTAATATGTAACACAAAAGTACTTCTCACTTCATTTGTGTATTCCTCTGAAGAAGGAAAGATTCCTCACAGACTGGAACAAGAAGAATGGTAAAGAAAACATCTTAAAGGAAAGTTTCTTTGCAACATTGACATGTAGGATTTTTCTATGACTGTGAATGTACTTCACAGGACTGTAGGAAGGTAGGGTTAAGTTTTTTATTTAAATCAATTTTTCAATTGTTCTAAAGTATGCTGAAGGGTCACTGATACAGTAGAAAAAGTCATATATTTTGAAAGATTTTATTTTTAATAGTAATAGCACTTTTTATTTTATTACCAGGCCAGATAAAAGTTGATTTAAAGTTAGAAAAACTGTTGTGAATAAAAATTTTAAAGTTAAATTTCTCCTCTTGCTGCTTCAGGTCATAATCACAATATATTCAGTGTCCATTTCCCCCTTTATATATATACATACACATACATACCCACACATTTTGAAAAGCTGATGGATTCTTTTATATAGAGAGACATACATGAGATTCACTTTTGCAGGAATGGTGAAAGTAAACTCATTTGGAAGTGAAGTGAGAAGAAATGTCTGTGTTTCTGACCCTGCCCTTTTTTCAAAAAATATCTGAAAGGCAGCTAAAGCTGTGATGACTTATGGTGGTTTGCTGTGGGTGGGTGCCTGTCTCCAGAGAACTGGCCATTACATCTGTTACAGTGCTAATTTGTGAGAGTCCCACAGAGAAAATTTTAGATTGAGCTCAGCTGATTTGTTTTTCACACTGCTCCTGCAGTGAAAAGGATTGATTTCTGTGTTACATTTGCTATTTGGTGTACTCTCCTTTGGAACTCAGTGCCTTCAAGCCTTAATCCTTTAACCTTGAATCTGAGCACTGGGGCTTCATAAGGATCAGGCTGTTTGATGGAAAGAGAACTTTCTTTGTTATGCCAAGTGGCTGGGTATGGCATGAAACAAGATGGATCTTCAGACAGTTGATCTTCGTTAACACAACAAAGAAATATACAAGGAGAAAGGTTTAAAGGGGATTATGAATAATCTCTAGGAAGGTGTGGGGTATTAGACAGAGCTGTTGAGAAGGAAATGGCCCTCCAGCAGAGCCAGCTGCGATTACCAAGCTCCACAGACCAAGCAAGTAATGGTCCAAGTGACAGTACATCATGGAGGAAGCAAATAGCGTCCACAGAGAAGAGTTGGGGCTGGCCAGGCAGCTCCCTGCAGGGCGGGATTTGTGAAAGAACTGCTCACTTACTCTACTAGCAGAAAAAGTGGCTCTTTGGGCAGCAGGGGGAGTTCGTACTGCTGCGTTTTTATTGGATCATTAATTATATGTTATAAGGCAGCTAAGCATGGCATTCCTAATTCAATGAATTCCATTATGAATGGCCTTTTCATCTTCTTCAGCTCATTATGTTAAATGCATGTGACCTGAAGTTTAGCTAAAGTTATTGTTCGGGTTAACTTTCCTTTAGTGGTTGCCCTAATTTTAGAGAAAGTATAATCTTTCATTTTTATGAAGATCCAATATACATTTACAGTATTTTGAGCTAATTTAATAACTCCTTTCTTGTTTGAACTACTTTCTTGTCTTCATTTTAGAAGTTTCTTTGGTTGCATCTGAAGATTTTGCCAAGTATTCTGTGACTCCTTTTCAGAAATGCCTTCCAGCTTCTAGACTCTGTTCCATGTAGGTAGGTCTTCTGGACTGCTGTTGCAGTCATCGTTGTTGTTGAATTGTGTTTCAGCATAGTCTGACTCTTTGGGACCCCATTTGGGATTTTCTTGGCAAAAAATCTGGAGAGTTTTGTATTTCCTTCTCCAGTTCATTTTATAGATGAAGAACTGCGGCAAATAGGATTAAGTAATAACTTATCCAGGGTAACATAGCTAGTAAATATCTGCAGTCAGAATTGATTGATGAATCTTCCTGGCCCTTATGTACTCTGCCACCTAGCTTCCCACTTCTAAAAGTCATCCTTTATAGAAAACCTGTTCTAAGTTTGTTTGTTTTTTAAGACATTTTCTATCACCTATGACTCTTCCTCTGTATTTTAACACCATTATCCAATAGTTGTAATGCCTTCAGAATGATACAACTTTTTAATATATAGCCTTAAACTAAATTATATAGTCTATACTTCATGCTGGTTTAATTTCAGCAGGCTTGACCCAAGCATCTTCTGTGAAATCTGCATGTCCTGACTTACCCTTTCTTGATCTTGCTGAATTGATTTCCTGGGGTTTTGTTGGATCAAGCTTTATCACCTTTGTAGACTTTATCAGGGCCCTGAAGGACCATTCTCACTGCTCACACAGTATTTGGCACAACCATTGCGTTTAGTCATATATACCCCAAACACCTGAATCAACTTGGTGTGTCCCATGAGCGCCACAATCTCTAGTGCTCTGTTTCTGCCCTTTCCAGTGTTGGTTATGGGACCTTGTCTTTTGCCTTTGCAAACACAACACAATAGACATTTAACACAGTCCATTTTTTTAATACCAGCTGGAAATTTAGGATGTTCCTCCCCTCCCACCAAACTAAAGAAACTCTTCTTATTTTACTCAGCACAGGAACTGTGGTTAACTATAGTCTACTTTCTCCCATTTTTGCCAAGCCAAAAGTAGTATGTTGAATAACAGCTTATAATAGAGATTTTGGTCTGGTCTTTTCTTTTAGCTAAATAGTAACTTTTCATCTCTTCCCATTTCATAAGACATATAAGAACCTTATCTGAGGTATAAGATTGAACTTCAAAGTAGGTAATTACTTTCTAACAAGTTTATACCCTTTGAGTTCATTCAGAGAAACTGTTCACTTATTCAGAGTTCATTAGGCAACTAGATGCAATGGATAGAATGGGCTTGGTGTCATACAGATCTGATTTCAAATTCACTGTCAGAAACTTACCAACCAAGTCACTTTATGTTCTTTTGCTTTAATTTCCTCAGTTGTAAAATGGAGAGAACAGCACTTTACTCATAGTGTTGTAAGAATTAATTGAGATATTTTGAAAAAGCACTTAACACATAGTAGGTACTATATAAATGCTTATTTCTTTCTCCTTCCCCTTTCTCCCTCCACCCCTCCCATTATTATACTGGTAAAATTCAACAAACCAAACCTTTTAAATGCCTAATCTTTGCAGAACTATCCCAAGAATTGAATGAGTTTTGTTAATAGTCCCTAACTTCAAAGAGTTTACAATTTTGTGTAAATGTTACATAGAGCCATCCATAATACAAGTAACACATGGTAAATTGCATGATAGGTATAAATAAACTTCATGTCTGTAAGAAGAAATAACCTTTGCAATGGCATTATACTAATATATTTTTGAAATTTCATTAGATAAAGTTCATAGATAAAATCTAAGTCATGCTCAACTTAAATTCCATTCTACAAAGAATAATAGTCGAGAGATCTGAGTATCAGATGATGATGGTGATGATGATGATAATGATACCTGAGTAATAGTGACCAAATTTAACACTTCTTTCACAGGATCATAGAATCTTGAAATTGGAAGGGACATCACAGGAAAGCCTTTGATAGAAAATTCTAGTTTATGCCTAAAAAGAGATTCCTCGCTAGTGTCCCTAGTTCTTCTACTAACTTTCCATGACCTCCTTGGACAAACCACTTCTCTACTTAGAGATCCCTTATTAGTTCAATAGCAGTAATAATGTTCATACTTACATTTAATAGACTTCCTGGGTGGTTGTGAAGATCCAGTGAGAAGGATGGAGTGTTTGTAGGTCTAGCACAAGAAGAGACATTAGCCACTATCTGGTTCATTTTCTTCATTAGAATGTGTCAGATATAAAGAGAATCTCAGAACACAGAACAAACTGTTAGAATACAAGAGTCCTGCAACCTTAGTCATAAGGACTTGTAGGATCATAAATCATGGATTTAGCAATCATCCTGTCTAGCTACATCATGTGACAGGTAAGGAAGCTGAGATGTCACAATTAAAAAGCTGCAGCTCCAGTTTTCTGCCTTCGGGTCCAGGGCTCTTATCGCTGTATTGTGCTGCCTCTGACCGGTAACTATTTTCTGCCAGCATCATTATCACAACAAATATTTGATTAAATGCCTAAAACATTCAGGGCTAGACAGTCAATGTAAAATAGAATAAGATCTGAACTTACATGGTCCTTACACAAAGCAGACTAGAAGCAAAGCTGAGTTGTGTTGACAAAATTCAGCCTTTTGAGGCACTATTTCTGACTCCTATGTTTTGAAGGCAAGAAGTCTTAAAATAATAAGAAAATTGCACATCCCAATGAATGAGCTGACACAGTGCAATGGCATGTTACTGTCTTTTATGAGCAAATGGATATTACATATTCAGAGCTAGCAAACTCTCCTTCCACTTGTGTGACATCTAAAAGTGAAGTTTTTGATGAAAAACACTCACTGAATAGACATAGAAACCTGTTTGCAAAGCAGTGTGACTTGACAGTTTTGCCCTTTTAGAGTTTTCAGCCCCGTGCCAAGTTTCCCATGCAGAATCTTTCTATTTTGAAATATTTAGAAACTGGATGAAAACACTGATACTAGCAAACCTTCCTCTAGATAGAAAATGAATACAAAGTACAACCTGCGTGTTATACAAATATACAAATATTAGCATTAAAATGGCATGATATATTTCCCTCAAACTGGTCACATCAAGTAATTAAAGTTTTTCATTTTGTCCACATTTATGTACTAGTACATAGCTTTTGGGGAGCCTGAGTCAAATGGGTTCCAGTGCCTGGTCTGTACCGACTGCTAGAAATCCATAAAGCTGCATATGTCAAAGCTGGATGCTCTAATTATGGATCCATTTGAATGTTTTCTTTCAGTTCTTCTAAAATGTTATTTTTCATTTTTCTTGTTCAGCTCTTTCTGTTACATTCTCATTTATCTTCAGTGGATGGTGATTCTATGAATGTGACCCACTGGCAAAAGATGGATTTCAAAATTGCTATTCATTTGCTCAAAGCTGCCTGCTATCAACAGCTGTGAGCCTGTTCAGAGGCTCCTGTGGAGGAGATGGTGTGTATATACTTACAGACATTTTGAGTGCATGAAAACATAAGGGGTCTTGTATCATGCTGGTGGGCCCTCACTTTTAACAAAAGGCTCATTGATTATAAGCCTAATTTTGCCAGCTTGGTTTTTCTGACTCCATGTAGTAATAAGAGCACCATGGAGAGATCCTTTGCTCTGTTTGGACCAAGGAAACAAGGAAGAAGTCAGAGTATGGCTTTGCTAGCTTCTTGCTGCTTGCATTTTCTCTGCAGTCAAATTCTGGACATTCTGGGAATGTGCATGTTTCAGAGGAGAGAATATTATTTTTGTGCCACATAACAAAAGTGAGCTCTCTAAATGGGTAAAGGTAAAAGCCTTTTTTGGGGTCCTGCTTAATTCTTTTTTAAAAAATTGAGATATTTTTCCTAAAAAGATAGCAAGTATTACCTTCATGAGACAGTTTGAGCAAGGGAACTTTAGATTGTTGCTTTAAAGTTTGTCACATAATATTGTTTTTATAAAGAATAAAAACAGGGCTTCTTTTCAGATACTATACTTAGTGTTGTAATTGTTAGCAGGTCTCCAGCTAGGTGCTAACATAGCAGTTAGAATATCTTTCCATCTCTTACTGAAAGCTAACAGTTTAGATGGTTGCTATGGTCTACAGAGCAAGTAAGCTCACAGAAGAGAAGTATAGCTCCTGCCTCCCATTTCTCGCTATTGTCTCTAGAAATTTGTGTTGGAATAAACTTTGGAACTTGACTTCTTTAAAATTTTAGGTGAAAAAAAAAGAGAGAAAGGAGATAATCACTCATTATTATTTATGACGATAGTTAATGGAGACCTGAGAAAAGATGTAGGAAAAATTCCATTCAACTTGCTGATTGGCATATGACCAGTTATAATGAGCTTGAAATAAGAAAATGTTATCTTAAAGGTCAGTTATATGTTTTGTTCTGATTCTTCATAGGATCATGGACCTAGACTGAATGAAACCTCAGAGATCGTGTAGCTTTTTATTTTAGTGTATAGCCTTTTTACTTTATAAATGAGGAAACTGAGGCCCATGGAGGTTAAATGATTTTCTCAAGATTATATAGGTCATAATTATCAGAGACAGAATTTAAACTTGGCTACTCTGATTCAAGGGTCAGTACTTTTTTTCCTGCTGTATCACGCTACTTTCTCTTTTCCTTCTCCTTCCCCTCTCCAAACGCCTAAAATTCCCAAACATAAAATTTCTGTTGCTATATACTATATATATATTTTAGCAAGGACTGTGGTTATATTGTAATTGATTCTTGAGTGTTCATAGCTTTCCCCCCCTCATTTCCAGATGTTAAATGTGGTTATGTCTATACATATATGTGTGTGCACATATGTGCATTCAATCTTATTAATCTTTACATTGTGTTTGTGAGCTGTAAGATAAGCAAAAATGTTGCTTTCTGGTTTGTTGATGGAAAGATTGAAGCACATAAGTATTAAGTGATTTAGCCATAATCACAGAGACACTGTTGTAATATAGATCCTGGATCTATAGACCTTATCCTGCCATTCCCTTTTCCTATTGCCAATTATTAGAGACTTGAAACTAAACCAACTGAAATAATATAACTATTTAGGATTTACCCTCATCAAATGCTGTTATTACAATGCTCTCAATTATGTTTGCATCTAGAGCTGTTTATATTCTTCTCTGTGCTCCTAGATCCTGGTTCTGTGTCCTGTGGCTCTTGTGTTCTGTGGCTCATGGATTGCAGAGAACAGTACTGTTCACTAGCTCACAGGTCCACACCTGAAACAATTCATATATACAACCCATGTATGTAACTTTCTAGGATGCTCAAAATGTGAACATATTTGTCATTGTGCTTCAAATCTGTACTTGAACAGACTGGTGCAAACTCAGATGCACTAATTCATAAGCTTGCATTAACAAACATTTCCAGAGATCGTATTAAAGGCACATGAGTTCTTTTTAAATTTGATATGTTCACAAAATTTTAAATACTCAAACTAATTAGACTTCTAGAACCTTAAAAACAGTTTTGTCTAACCATTTGCGGGGGAAATTCTAACAATTATTTCAATGCAATTAGTTTCCTTTGTTATTGTGTGTGTTTTATTTTATGCATCTAAAAACATTCTCCTGAAAGAAATCCATAGACTTGTCTAGACTATCAAAAGAGTCCATGACCTAAAAACATTAAGAACCCAGTCTTAAGAGTTTTGATGGGAGAAAGGAATCACCTGAACCATGGACAGCTGTGAACCTACTTGAGCTATGCTTAAAGTTACGATTCCTCAACTGTGACACAGCATACCAAAGATATAGCTCATGAAAAATAAAATCCAATATCAGAAAGAAAGAGATTCTGTGGAAGCAAACTTTGAAAGGTTATCAAGTAGAGCAATGTGACACAGAAGAGAAAGTGAAAAAGAAATTTCCAGAGCAATTGGACAAACTCTTTGGAGGAAAAAACAGAAGCTCCATTAGAGCCATTTAAATAACTTTATTTCTAATTTCTTTTAATATCCTTTCATTTATTTTCCATCTCTTCTTGTCTATTGGTTCCTGCTTAGCCCATCCTGAAAAAAAAGGCCATCTACAATAGGAACCTTTATAATCAGGCTTTCAACCTCATTGTTTCATCAAAATTGCTTTCTCCAAAATTTCCACTGATCTCTCAATTGTCATATCTAATGACCTTTTCTAATCTTCATTCTTCTTGATCTATCTGCAGCCTTTGACACTTTATCACTTTCTCCTCTGGTATCGTCTTCTCTCTAGGTTTTTGGGATGCCATTCTCTCCAACTGCTCCATCTCATTCTTTTTTGAATCCTCGGCCAGATCAAGCTTCTGTCCTGGTCCCTCTCCTCTTTTCTCTTACTTTTCTCTCACATCACTTGACCTCATCAGCTTCCATGGATTTAATCACTGTCTCTATGTAGGTGATTCTCTAGCAACTGATTTGCTGATCTCCAGTCTCTCATCTCCAGGCACTTTTCAGACATCTCAAAATAAATGTCCAGTAAACATCATGAACCAAACATGTCCAAAAGACAATTCATTATCTTTCCCCTAAATTCTTCCTCATCATATGTATCATATTACTATAGAGTATAATACTATCTTTCCAGTCCCTCAAGCTCACCATCTCCCATGTCCCATATCCAACCTGTTGTTTCTATTTTACTTTTATAACATCTTTCATATGTGCCTCCTTCTCTCCTCTGACAGCACCACCATCTAGTGCAGGCATTTGTCCCCTCATATCCATAGTTTGCTTTAAGTTTTTCCCTACTCCCTTTTCAAGTTTTTCTTTTCATCCTTAATTTCATTTAAGTGCTATCTAAAATCCCATCTTCCACAGGTTGCCTTCCCTAACACCTTTTAATTCCATTGCCTTCCCTGTTTTTAATTATTTCCTTATTTCTCCTGTATATAGCTTACTTTGTAATATATTTGTTTATATATTTTCTCCCCTTTTAGAATATAAACTCCTTGAAGTCAGGGACTATCTTGTGCCTCTTTTTGTATTCCTCTGGCACATAATAAGCACTTAATAAATGTTTATTGATAGATTAATATCACAAAGATATGTTACTAAAAATCACAATCACTATCACTATGACCAGAGTGGATCTATATAACAAGACTGTCACGCTGATTCAATACTATGAATAGTATAAACATAATTGACCTTATTGCTAACAAAATTAGCAAAAATAATATGACTATATAAAGAGATTGAGAAAAAGCTTTTGACAAGTTATAATACACATTTCTGTGTAAAATAGTGGCAACAACAACTACAAAACATAGGAATAAACAGAGATTTCCTTTATATGCTAAATCACATCTATCTAAAACTGAAAAGGCAGCATTATCTTTAATAAGGATAAATTTAAGACCTTTTCAGTAAAATTGGGGTAAAACAAGGATATTCATTATCATCATTATTATATACTGCTAGAAATGCTAGCTATAGCAATAAAATAAGAAAAAGAGGCATAAGCCAGGAGCAAACAACCCTTCAAAAAAAATCAATTTACTTAGAGAATCCCAGAAAGTCAATTAAGAAAACCAATTGAAATAATTAACTACTTCGTTAAAATTTCAAGATAGAAAACAAATGCCCACAAATCATCATTATTACAGATAGTATAAAATACTTGGGAATCCACAAGATACAAGATACAAGAATTACATGAACACATTATAAACATTATTCTTTTCTACAAGTAAATATAAATTTAAGTAATTGAAGAAATGTTATTTTTCTCATTGATGGGATGAGTCAAGATAAAAAAATGACATTGCCTAAATTAAATCTTTTATTCATGCCATGACCATCAGTCCAAAATAAGATTCCTTTAAATAGCTGAAAAAATACTAAATTCTTTTGGAGTAATAAAAGATCAAAAATGTCAAGAAAATTAATGGAAAAAAAAGAAAATAAAGCAGGGTAGTGGTGGTGGGGTGGTACAATCCAATATAAACTCTCAAAATGTGTAAAAAAGCTAACATTCATCATACAAGTTTGATACTGTATTAAGAAATAGAGATGGTTAATCAGTTGAACAGATTACATATAAAATATATAGAAACAAATGAACACTATTACCTGACATTTGATAAACCAAAAGATCTTCACTATTGGAAAAGAACTTTTCAGAAAAAATTTGGAAAAACTAGAAAGTAATCTGGCAGAAACTAGGCAGAGACCAACATCAAACACCATATATATCAACTTAGGCTTTAAGCATGTGATTTAGACATAAAGAATGACATTATAAATAAATTAGAGAAGCATGGAAGAAATTACATCAAATCTATGGAGAGAGAGGGAAGATGTTTTTGACCAAACAAGAGACAAAAAGGATCACAGAAGGTAAAATGAACAATTTTCATAATATAAAATTTAAATATTTTTTTACACACAAAACCTAAAACAACTGAAATTAGAAGAAAGAAAAAGGGAAAAATCTTTGCAGCAAATTTCTCAAGCAAAGATTTCATTTCTAATTTACATACAGAACAGAATGAAAATAATAAATGAAGAATGAAGAAATAAAAGAAGAAAATAAGAGCCATTCCTCAATTAATAAATGACAAAGGACATGAACCAGTGTGTTTTATAAGAAGAAATCCAAATAACTAATTGCCACTTAAAAATTGCTCTACATAATTAATAATTAGAAGAAAATGAAAATTACAGTAACTCTTGAGTTATTAGTACCTTATATTCAGTTTAATAAAGTTGGCAAAAAATGAATGACATGATGGAGGAGGTGGGGAAAAACTGGTATATTAATGCACTGTTATTAGAACTGAACTGAATAGGTCTAACCATTCTGGACATTAGAACTATGCCCCAAAAAGCTTTTAAACTTTGCATTTAATTTGTCCCAGTAGTAGCAGTATTATATACCCCCCAAAATTAAAGAGGAAAATAACCCATACATACCCTCAGAGAAGTGATGGATACACAGTACACAGAGATTATACATTTGGCTATGTCTTTTTGTTACTGAGTTGTTTTTTTTCCTCAATTGTGAGATGGGTAAAAAGAGAGAGAGAATTCAGACCTAGAATAAAATAAAATTGATTTTTAAAGGTACAGGAAGATATTGAAAGTGAACAGCTAGCTAGCTAGATAGTTCAAAAAAATAAGATTTGATGTTTTAGATCATAGTTCAAAATATTATAATGGTTGATTTTTGACTAAATGTGGCATATTATCTTGTGAATGAAGAATGTGTTGAGCAGAATACTGACTGAGAATTTTAAACTGAAAATGGAGAGAATTAGGGAGAAAAAAATTCCCACATGAAATTTAATTCAGAAAAGATATTAAGTACAGATCACATAAGAGAACAGAAGAAGAGGAACCCTATAATTCCTTAGTGGAAATAGCTTGGAATATTCTCTTTTTGTAATTTCATCAGAGGCACAAGATGGAAAAATGGATAAAATTCTGGGTCTGAAGTCAGGAAGTGTTATGGGCCAGAACTCTGAAACAAGAATTCTTACAAGATGTTAATTCAGTGAAATTGATGAGACAATGGTTATTTAGTTTAGCATGGTGCTTAATAGTTCTCTAAGTTCAGTATGATTGATTTAATCTTACAACAAATAATGGTTTCCTAGTGATATGATGATTGGTTTATACTTAGAATAGATCATATAAGCCAGGGGGAACTCAGAGAACTTCAATTCCCTCTTCAATCAGGCTCCTAGTGGCTAGCCTGGTGTCCTGCATTTTCTCCACTGAAACCAAGTCTCTGAAGGCCATGAGAAAGCTAGCTGAGCACCAACTGAAGGAGACATTAAAGACTTTTGGACTTTAACACCTGGCTATTCTTGTGTGATTACTCTGCTAAAAGGAAGGCTGCTCCAAAGACCTCCAGAAAAATAAAGAACATTACATTTTGGTGCCTAAACCGGGACTAAGGATTTATAATCAGCAGTCCAAACTGACATATCCTGATTTCAGTGAAAAAATCTCCTATCCTGAATTCAGGGAAAAAAGTCTTCATGACCCAGAAATTAGGGTAAGTATAAAAACAGAAGAAGGCTAAAGTAGTATTCCAGCTGAAATGGAACAAATGTTTAGAAAGGAGCCTTCTTTTCCACTTCAAGGAAAATGTGTAGAGAGCATGGTTAAATTAATTAAAAGCCAAGGTTTGATTGTAACTTGGGAGCAGATCATTGAACTTTTAGAAACAGTACATTACACATCTCCTTGGTTCTCAAAGGAAAAAGAATTAGATCCAGACAAGTGAAAATTAGTAGGAGAGCAACTATGTCAATACTACAATGATAATGGTACTGATTCAGTTTCTAAAGAAACACTTTATACATATTACTTAATACAACTGGCTTTAAGAAATTATATAAGTATTAGAATAAGGAAAAAGAAGAAAGTGCAGGAGGGGGAGGATACTGACAAGCTAGGTGAAAAGGATGAAGAAATAGACAAGAAAGGAGTTAAGTACAATTCTGATGAAATTAAGGAGTGTGGTGCTTCACAGAAGGAGCCATTAGGGCATTCCCCATCCCTGACCTATCCCCCTCAATTAACCCTTCATGAGTGAAGAGAGAAGGAGGAGGGTAAGGGGCAGTAACACAATCAGCACCACCTATGAAGAAGCCTATGACAAGATTATAAAAGGCATTAGTTAAAGCTAAAAAAAGAAGGATAGGATATATCTGATTTGATAAATGCATACTCTGTGATTGAAGAATTTGATTCTTCAGGTCAAGCCAGGAGAAGATACACTCCTTTTGATCTGGAAATTATTAAAGATTTTAAAGGCTTGCACTCTTTATGGAGCTACATAATCTTTTATTAAGATCATGGTGTTCTCTTCTTTAAAATATAATGGTTCTCTCTGAGCAGGTTTCTTGAGGAAGTTTTCTGGAGGCATCCTTAGTTTCAGTTAAAAGTAATAATCCAAATGCAGCCAGGTGTTAAACGTTCAGATCTTTTATTGCTTCCTCCAAAATAGCCTGATTAGTTTTTTTTAGAGGCCTATCTTTCTGCTTGGTTCCAAGAGCTCCCTCTGAATGTCTCCATATCCAAAGGTTTGTCCTTCAGCCTCCAGCTAGCACAAAGGGCTTCTGGCTCTCAATCTCCCAGAGTGCTCCTTCCGAGTCTTGTCTCCTTGTCTGGGGCTGGGCAGCTTTCTGGAGAGCCTTTCAGACCAGCCTTGGTCTCAGTGGGAGAAGTGTAGGAGGCCAGCCCCCACAGTGATGTGAGATGGGATGAATGAATCTGGTTGCGCCTCCAAGAATGAGCTTCTTCTGAAATGCCCTGACTGGCTTACTGAAGCTCTATTTATGCTGGGTGTAAAAGGTTGACTCTTCCTCCAAGGGAGGGATTAAGGGAGGTGTGAATTCACAAAGTTACAAAGTTAACTTTGTGAATCTCCCATACTTGTGAACTCCAATGAGTACTTAAATACATTAGTGAGTTAGAGAATTTGATAAGTACCATGTTAAATTAGATAATTATTGTCTCTATCAACTCTAATGAGTTAACACTTTATAAGGATTCCAACAAAGATGTTACTAGAGAATTTGGCTTATGAAATTTTAACCCCTAGTGATTGGAAATCTATAGCAAGGACATGTTTAGAACCTGGACAAAACTTGTTGTGGTTTTCAGAGTATAGTGAACTATGTAGGATTCAAGCCCAATGCAATAAGCAAACTGGAGTCAATATACAAATCACCTGTGACCAACTAACAGGTGTATGGAGACACTTCAGCACAAATTAATTATCCCATAGCTGCGTATAAGCAAATTGCTGCTGCTGCTATAAAAGCATGGGGCTCCCTCCCAGGAAAAGATAGAAGGGAAGCCTTCAAAAAATAGAGCAAGGTCCCAGTGAACCTTTTGCTGATTTTGTGGGATGTCTACAGACAGCTGTCACAAGAACCATTGGAGAAAATGCGGCTATAAGAATTACAATAGGACAACTGGCTAAGGAAAATGCTAATGAGGTTTGTAAAAGAATTATATGGAGACTACACAAAGATGCTTCTTTAGAGGAGATCATAAGACGCTGTGCCACAGTGGGCACAAATGCCTTTTATGCCCAGACTGTGATGCAGAACATGGGAAGACAGGATCCCTCTTGGGTAGGGACTTTCAAAGAGACTCGTTGATGCTTTCAGTGTGGTAAAGTAGGGCATCTGAAAGCTTAATGTTGGCATAGAGACAGAGTGAGAGGATAGGGAGAGAGAACAAAACCCCAGACTCCATGCAATAAGGACTTTCACTAGGTCTCAGAATGTAGATTAACCCAGGGAAATGAGAGATAGCAGCCGAGGTTACACCCAGAGAGTCTTTAGAAGTTCAGGACTCTGATATGATCAATCAGCCAAAAAGCCATCAGATAGAAGAAACGGATTGTAATTAGGGAAAATAAAGTTGTATGCAGCAGGGACTACTGAGATATTCCATGGAGAGGTGAAATCTGTTCTGTCTGGCCTATGGATTCTTTTCCTCCAGGCACAGTAGGCTTTTCATTTCACCTCCTGAGAGTATTTACAAAACAGTGTTCATCCATACACTGATGTGGGAAACTGGGGAATGTGTAGTTAATATCCCAGTCATTAACACAGATAGACAATGTGTAACTTATCATCCAGGAGAAGTAGTAGCATCAGGTTTACATATCCCTAATAGGCAATCTGATGATAGTTGCCCAGATTCTGACTCTAAGCAACAGAATCCAGGAATATTCTAGACAGCAGCAGTTATAGCTGACTGACATATGCTCGCTATTTATGTAAATGGGATATCATTGGAAGTGTTGGTAGACTCAGATGCAGATCGTATACTCATTAGAGGTGCCAGCTGGCCCAGTCACTGGCCAAAGATTAAGGCAGACACCTATATGTCTGGCACAGGAGGATCAATAGCAGCTGAAGTTAATGCTGCCCCTATGAGATGGACATTTGAAGGTGAAACAGGAGTTTTTACTCCTTTTGTAGTTGAAAAAATCCCCATCAATCCTTGGGGAAGAGACATTTTACAGCAGTTAGGATTACAATTGAATACTTAAGCTTTTTAAGCAGGGCTGCTGTTGAAGGCCTGCCTACACTCTCACCTGTTCCTATTCAGTAGAAAACTGATAAACCAGTGTGGGGAGAACAGTGATCCTTAACAAGTGATAAAATTTAAGCTTTAGTAGATATAGTGTGAGAGCAACTTGACCAAGGACACGTACAACCTTTTATAAGTCCTTGGAATTCCCCAATATTTGTTGTAAGAAAGAAATCTGGAAAATGGAGGGTTTTGACTGATTTAAGAAAAGTAAATGAACAGATGGAAACTATGGGAACTCTTCAACCTGGACTTCCATCTCCTACTCAATTGCCTAGACAATGGCCTCTTTGGGTTATAGACATTAAGGATTGTTTCTATTCTATCCCTCTAGATAAGGAGGATATGAAAAAACTTGCCTTTTCAGTGCCCAATGTTAACTTTATAAAAGATATGAATGGACAGTTTTGCCACAAGGAATGAAAAATAGCCCAATTATGTGTCAAATATATATGGCTGCTGCTCTTCTAGTAAGAAAAGCATTTTCAAAAGTAATGTTGTTACATTATATGTATGATATCTTGGGATGTGCATCTGAGGAGCAAATGTTAGAAGCATGTTTATAAAAGACCATACAAATACTAAGAAACTACAAATTGCATATAGCTACAGAAAAAATTCAAAAGCAAGTTCCTTTTTGATATTTGGATATGAAGTATATCCTAAGGTGCTTACAGTACAAAAGCTTTCTTTAAGAACAGAAAAGTTGAACACCTTAAGTGACTTTCAAAAATTAATAGGAGATATCCAATGGATTCATCCAGTGTTAGGCTTAACTACCAATCAATTACGACCATTTTATGACATATTAAGGGGAGACACTGCTTTAAATTCACCACACCAGCTTACAAAAGAAGCTCAAGAGGCTTTGAGAGAAGTTGAACTGGCTTTATCCAATGTGGTTGAAAGAGTCACTCAAAAACCCTCGGAAATAACAGTTTTTGCTACAAAAGAGGCAACCACAGCAGTCCTTCATCAAGGAGATAGTGTGATAGAATGGGTGAACCTCCCAGCACAACTAGAACAAAGCCTTACTCCTTACCCAGTGCTTGTGGCTAGAATTTTATTAAAGTCTATTAAGGGAGCAGTACAATTATCTGGGATAAGACTTGACACAAATTAATGCACAAATTAATGTGTGCTGTGAAACCATCCTAGAGTGGCAAATTTTATTGGCCACAGCTCCAAATTTTACACGTGGGTCACCATTAAAGATAGCCCGGCCATTACATAATTGGCAATGGATTTTTGAAGAAATGGTTTCTAAGATTCTTAAAGGACCAATTATTACAGATGCATCCAAATATAACATTTGTGCTATATACTCTCTTGACTTAACTATAAAGAGAGTAGTCAGAACTTCTTTTCAGTCCATTCAGCAGAATGAATTGTATGCTATCATGCTAGCTCTTATCCAGGAAATGTAAATATAATATCTGATTCAGCCTGTTCAGTAAGTATGGTACAAAGAATTGCCACAGCCCAAATAAAATTTTCAGCTTCTAATATATATATAGCTCTTTAAGGAACTTCAAGAGCAAGTGAGAAAGCATCCAGGTTAGATTTATATCTTGCATGTCCACTCTCATAGTGGACTTTCAGGTCCTATTTTTGATGGAAATTCAAAGGCAGATAGCCTTCTGACTATGTTAGCCAAATACTCCTTTATTTCAAGAAGCCCAAGAATCTCATTCTAAATGTCATCAGGATGCTTAAGCTTTACGTTTGCAATTTGGAATAACAAAAGAGGAAGCTAGGAGCATAGTAAAAAGCTGTACAGCTTTTCTTCCTTTTCATGCTCCTACACTGCCTCCCGGGAAGAACCCTCGTGGTTTGAGACCCAATGAAATCTGACAAATGGATGTAACCCATTATAAGTCTTTTGGTCATCTGTCTTTTATCCATGTTGTAGTAGGCACTTTTTCAGGATTTACTTTTGCAATACCAGCAGCCAAAGAGACAGCCTGAGTGGTCACGGAATTCCTTATACAAGCTTTTGCAGTGATGGGTGTGCCACAAACAATAAAAACAGATAATGGACCTGCATATATTTCTAAACATTTTTCACACTTTTGTGCACATATCATATTATACATACCACAGGCACACCTTTTTTAATCCTCAAGGACAGGCAATAGTAGAGAGGAGAAACAGAGACATTAAGATGCTCCTCCAAAAACAAAAGAATAGGGGAGCCACAGGTAATCCTAGAAAACTTCTAAATTTAGCTCTCTATACCCTTAATTTTTAAAATTTTCAATAAAGATGCACTGGCTCCGGCAGACAGGTTTTATAACTGCCAGAAGGGCAGTGTCCAATGCAAGTAGCTCCACTATCTTTAGCTAATCACCAGATGATGTGGAGAGATCCAGAAAGTGGTGAATGGAAGGGGAGACCAGATAGGTTAACTGCTTGGAAGAAAGGGTTTGCCTGTATCTCTACAGATGGAGAAGAAATCAGATGGATGCCAACCAGCATCTGGAGAGAGACAGAAAAAGAGAAAAACCTCAAAACAAAGGAGCAGACCTAAGAAACATCTGACACTGAAAGAGCAAGGCTGATAATGAAACTGTTACAGAACTTCAAAACCAGCAGGAATCATTGGATTCCCTAAGATGAAAAATTGTTTATAAGACTGTTGCAGAACTTCAAAACCAGCAGCAATCACTGGATTCCTTGAGGCATGATAAGACTGATACAGAACTTCAAAATCTGCAGGAATCATTGGATTCCCTAACACATAATAAGACTGATGCAGGACTTCAGAACTTGCAGGAATTATTAAATTCCCTACACATGTGAAGTAATGGACAATAGATTGGTTTTGGACTATTTCTAGGACTTATGGATATATATAATTCCTCATGTTGATTCATGTTGTTTGTTTGTAATACTTCCCATATTGATGGATTTATGTTTACCTGTTTCAAGTGAAACCCTTCAGAAACCTGCTAATCTGGTTTGATTCCCCATTTCCTTTGGTGTTTTCATATCCCTTCCTGAGATGTCAGGGAGGGTGTGATCACCTCCTTTTATGGTATTTGCACCCCTTTCTTGAGAAATCAGGGAAGGTGTAATCACCTCCTTTTGGGGGTTCTCACCTCCTTGAGAAGTCAGGGAGGGTGTGACCACCTTATGTTCTAAAACAAACAAACAAACAAAAAAAAAAAACGGGAGATATTATGGGCCAGAACTCTGAAACAAGGATTCTTACAAGATGTTAAGTCAGTGGAATTGATGAGACAATAGCTATCTAGTTTAACATGGTGCTTAATAGTTCTCTAAGTTCAGTGATTGATTTAATCTTACAACAAATAATGGTTTCCTAGTGATATAATGATTGGTTTATACTCAGAATAGAGCATATAAGCCAGGGGAAACTCAGAGAGATTCAATTCCATCATCTGTCAGGCTCCTGGTGGCTGGCCGGGCCTCCTGCATTTTCTCCACTAAAACCAAGTCCCCTCTGAAGGCCAAGAGAAAGCTAGCTGAGCACCAAGTGAAGGAGACAATAAAGACTTTTGGACTTTTAACACCTGGTATTCTTGTGGTGATTACTCTGCTGAAAGGAAGGCTGCTCCAAAGACCTCCAGAAAACCAAAAAACATTACAAAGAAGACCTGAGTTTAAATCCCTTCCCAGACACATACTAGTTGTATGATCTTAGGCAAGTATCTTTGTCTTCCACACTTTCTTCATCTGTAAAAGGGGTATAATAATAGTACCTATTTCCATATCCTGTTGGAAGGATCAAAATAGTAGTCACTTAAAAAATTTTTGTTTCCTTTTTTCTTGCATTTTCTACCTCAGCTTCAACTATCCATTCTATGTTAGTGATTCTCAACCTGCATTTCTTTTTTCCCCTTTTTTTAAATTAAAATTTAATTGTTTTTTCTTATTACTTTCCCCCTCCTTTTTAAAATTTTTAACATTTATTTTTACAAGATTTTGCTTTCCATTCTCCTTCCCTTCTTTTTTGCTTTCCCCCTCCCTAAGACAGGAAGCAATCTGGCATGGGTTATAATGTACAATCATATTAAACATATTTCTACATGAATCATGTTGTGACATAAGAAGCTAAACAAGAGGGGAAAATCACTAGAAAGGAAAAAAATGAAAGTACATTCAGACTCCATAATTCTTTCCCTGAATGTAGATAGCACTTTCCATCATGAGTTTTTTAGATTTGTCTTAAAATCTAGAGTTATCTTAAATTTTAAAATGTTTTGCTGAGAAGAGTTAAGTCTGTTAAAATCAATCATCACAGTGTTGCTGTTACTGTATGCAATGTTCTCTTGGTTCTGCTCACTTCAGTCAGCATCAATTCATGTAAGTCCAGGATTTTCTGATATCTGCCTGCTGATCATTTCTTATGCCACAATAGTCTTCTAATAGTTTTCAATAATATTACTACAATTTGTTCTGCCATTCCTCAATTTAATGGGTATTCCCTCAATTTCCAACTCTTTGCCTCAAAGTGCTGCTCTGAACATTTTTGTGTATGTGGGTCCTGTTCCCTTTTTTATGATCTCTTTGGGATTCAGACTAAATAGTGGTATTGCTGGATCAAAGCCCTTTGTGCATAGTTCCAAATTGCTTTCCCAAATGACTGGATCAGTTCCCAAAGCCACCAACAATGAATTAGTCAAACTTTCATTTCTAATCCTGATCTCTTCCTTGCACTTCATTCATTTGTCACCAGTGGTCCACTCTATATCTCGATCTTTATGTATTATCTAATTAAGTTCATTATGACCATAATAGAGCTATCTTCTTTGAAACTACCCCTCTAACATATTCTATTCCCACCCCCAACTGCTGCTTCAACCTCTACCCCTTTCTCTCTCCCTCCCTTCCTCCCTGTCTCTCTTTTCTGTCTCCTTGTCTTCTCTCTGACTCTGTCTTTCCTCTCCCTGTTTTCTGTCTCTGTCTGTCTGTCTGTCTTTCTTCCCCTCTCTATCTCTGTCTCTCTCTCTGTAGAGAGAGTCAGACACAGAAAGAGAGAGAGACTTGGTCTGCTTTCCTATATCAATCGAATAGATGATCCTTTCAGCCATACACTGTTCCCTTGTTTTTGGGTCTACTGTCTTGATTAATGATTTAAAGTGTTTTAGGAATTAATGTAAAAAGAAGTAAAATTTGCCCAGTGACTATAGTAATGTAAGTGAATATGAGGAATGTATCAGTTGATTAAAATGCATTAAACTCTTAAATTGCAATGACTAATCTTGGTCCCAGAGAATAGATGATGAAATCTCCCTCCTCTTGGTAGAGAGTTAAGAGATGATGGGAAGGAAATTTTGTAAATGCCGTCAGATTAGCTCATTCTTCATCAGTTTAGCTTTACAAATTTCCTTGTTAGAAGGGGGACTTCACATGGGCAGAGGGTTGGGGGGAATGGGGAGAGCCAAGATTTTAAAAAAATAACAACAAAACAATTAGATTTTAAAATAGGAAGTTTTGAGAAGTAGTTAATCCTCTAGCACTAGAAAATCGTCAAATCTAAAACTAGATGCCCATTGATCAGGGGTATTGTTTTGTTTTGTTTTTAATAACTTTTTATTGACAGAACCCATGCCAGGGTAATTTTTTACAACATTATCCCTTGCACTCACTTCTGTTCCAATTTTTCCCCTCCCTCCTTCCACCCCCTCTCCCAGATGGCAAGCAATTCTATATATGTTAAATATGTCATAGTATATCCTAGATACAATATATGTGTGTAGAACCGAACAGTTCTCTTGTTGCACAGGGAGAATTGGATTCAGAAGGTAGAAATAACCCGGGAAGAAAAACAAAAATGCAAACAGTTTACATTCATTTCCCAGTGTTCTTTCTTTGGGTGTAACTGCTTCTGTCCATCATTGATCAGTTGGAATTGAGTTAGATCTCTTTGTCAAAGAAATTCACTTCCATCAGAATACATCCTCATACGGTATCGTCGTTGAAGTATATAATGATCTCCTGGTTCTGCTCATTTCACTTAGCATCAGTTCATGTAAGTCTCTCAAAGCCTTTCTGTATTTATCCTGCTCGTCATTTCTTTTTTTTTTTTTTTTTTTTTGAATGGGTTGCAGTATATCCTGGATACAATATATGTGTGCAGAACCAAACAGTTTTCTTGTTGCACAGGGAGAATTGAATTCAGAAGGTATAAATAACCCGGGAGGAAAAACATAAATGCAAGCAGTTTATATTCATTTCCAGTGTTCTTTCTCTGGGTGTAGCTGCTTCTGTCCATCTTTGATCAATTGAAACTGAATTAGCTCTCTTTATCAAAGAGGTCCACTTCCATCAGAATACATCCTCAAACAGTATCATTGTTGAGGTATATAATGATCTCCTGGTTCTGCTCATTTCATTCAGCATCAGTTCATGTAAGTCTCGCCAGTCTTCTCTGTATTCATCCTGCTGGTCATTTCTTACAGAACAATAATACTCCATATTACTACATAACTCCATAACATTCATATACCACAATTTACCCAACCATTCTCCAGTTGATGAGCATCCATTCATTTTCTAATTTCTAACCACTACAAACAGGGCTGCCACAAACATTTAGATTGGTTTTGGATTATCTCTTGGCTGCTGAAGAAGACGTATGTGTGACTGCTGTTTACATACTCTCCTTCTAGGACTTCTGGCAATCTTTTACAACACCATGTTGATTTATATTGTTTGTTATACCGTTACTTGTGTGTACAATTCATGTTTGTTACACCACATCAAGCCTGCACTGACTGTGGGGAGAGTCATCACTAATAGCCTCTGTGTTGTTGCTATGTGCTTCTGTAGTACCTCCCATGCTGATGGGTTTGTGCATAATAAGATCCTTCAGCCCAGAAACCCACTAGCAATCCCCACTTCCTTTTGGTGCTTTTCACCTCCCTTCCTGAGAAGTCAGGGAGGGTGTGATCGCCTCCCCTTGGGGGCTCTGACCTCCCTGAGGAGTCAGGGATGGCATGGCCACTTGTGTTCTAAAACAAAAGAAAGCGGGAGATGTAATGGACTGAGGCTTGAGTTGATGCACTGAGGTCCCAAGTCCATGAGACTAAATAGTAATTGGACTATACTCTCTTAATATACATGCTTGGAGAAAGAATGGCCCCCGCCCACTCTTTGTGCAAGCCCTGATGTGTTGTATAGGAAATGACATTTTGGTGGGTGTAGGCAAGGAAGTAGGAAGGGAAGCGAAAGGAGAGACTGCTGGCTATTGCGATGGCCCTTCATCTCCGATCCCCCTCTGCTAGCTGGCTTCCTATCGCAGCTGCCCATATTGCTATTGCAATTCCCCCCTCACCTCTACTGAAAATAAAGATTGAAGATTTTTCTCTTAACCTGAATTCCTGACTCTGGCTGATTTTAAATACGGGGTCATCACATATAATGATCTCCTGGTTCTGCTCATTTCACTTAGCATCAGTTCATGTAAGTCTCTCCAAACCTCTCAGTATTCATCCTGCTGGTCATTTCTTACAGAACAATAATATTCCATAACATTCATATTCCACAATTTACCCAACCATTCTCCAATTGATGGGCATCCATTCATTTTCCAGTTTTTGGCCACTACAAACAGGGCTGCCACAAACATTTTGGCACATACAGGTCCCTTTCCCTTCTTTAGTATCTCTTTGGGATATAAGCCCAGTAGTAGCACTGCTGGATCAAAGGGTATGCACAGTTTGATAACTTTTGGGGCATAATTCCAGATTGCTTTCCAGAATGTTTGGATTCATTCACAGCTCCACCAACAATGCATCAGTGTCCCAGTTTTCCCGCATCCCCTCCAACATTCATCATTATTTTTTCCTGTCATCTTAGCCAATCTGACAGGTGTGTAGTGGTATCTCAGAGTTGTCTTAATTTGATTTCTCTGATCAATAGTGATTTGGAATACTCTTTCATAGGAGTGGAAATAGTTTCAATTTCATCATCTGAAAGTTGTCTGTTCATTTCCTTTGATCATTTATCAATTGGAGAATGGCTTGATTTCTTATAAATTAGAGTCAATTCTCTATATATTTTGGAAATGAGGCCTTTATCAGAACCTTTAACTGTGAAGATGTTTTCCCAGTTGTTGCTTCCCTTCTAATCTTGTTTGCATTAATTTTGTTTGTACAAAGGCTTTTTAATTTGATGAAATCAAAATTTTCTATTTTGTGATCAATAATGGTCTCTAATTCATCTTTGGTCACAAATTTCTTCCTCCTCCACAAGTCTGAAAGATAAACTATCCTATGTTCCTCTAATTTATTTATAATCTTGTTCTTTATGCCTAAATCATGGACCCATTTTGATCTTACCTTGGTATACAGTGTTAAATGTGAGTCCATGACTAATTTCTGCCATACTAATTTCCGGTTATCCCGGCAGTTTTTGTCAAATAATGAATTCTTATAACAAAAGTTAGGATCTTTGGGTTTGTCAAAACACTAGATTGCTATAGTTGACTATTTTGTCTTGTGAACCTAACCTATTCCACTGATCAACTAATCTATTTCTTAGCCAAATACCAAATGGTTTTGGTGACTGCTGCTTTATAATATAGTTTTAGATCAGGTACGGGTAGGCCACCTTCATTTGATTTTTTTTTTCATTAATTTGATCAGGGGTATTGTAAAAAAGATTGATACTTCAAGTAGGGGTTAAGTCATTTTACTTCTAAGGTTACTTTCTATACTAATATTCTTTGATTTTGTGATGCATTCTGTCTTTTGCTTCATTCATTCTTTCTAATCATTGCTTCCCAAAGAGAAGTGAGATGCTTTTCTCATCAGCATTGAAAGAAGACAGAATAATTTCTGGTTTTTCTGAAAAGAAGCAGCGTGACTTCATACCTTTAGCTAGGTTTTTGTTTTGTTGTGTTTTATTTTGTTTTGCTTTTGCTTCCCTACTTTTTTCCTCCCTTGTTTCAAATACTATTTTCCTGCTTAATTATTTTTCTTTTCCTTTAAGGACAGGGGCTAAGGAGAACTGTTTCCGTGAATGGCAGTGGAATTAGTAGTTGATATATTCTTGTTTTCCAAAAATCTTTACTTCTTGTAGTTTCTCATGTCATGTGTATTCCTGAACCTGCAACACTAGACAGCCTGAGTTAGGTCTAACACTCTTAATAAAAGAGTGCTTAAATTTATATATTTTTTTTAACCTACATAATGCAAGTCTGATTCTTACATTAGACTATTTTTAGACTTTAAGCTTTGCATTCAGTACTTGAGTGGATATTTAATGTCATCATATTCAAGTACAACTTCCATTGGTACAGATGGTATTCGATCTATGTCTTCTCATCTACATTTCTTCTTCAGGAATTCATTTATGTCTTCTCATAAATCCTTTGTAAATAATTTACCTGTGGCAGGTATCAAGAAGCTGTAGCATGCACAGCAGCCACACCTCAGTAAAACTTACATCATGGCAGATGGCTAAACTAAGTTGAGGCTAGCCAGCAGATTTCAAACCTTTGCTATATAAGGGACATGTGTATCTTAAACATATGAAGATTTCCCTCATTAGAGTGGACAGAGGAGAATAATTCCTTCCAACAATCAAGAAGGCAACTAAAGATGTGCTTTGAGGTACTTAGAGCTTGGTCAGACATCACACTCATTCAGTGCATCCTGGCCCATCACTAGTGATGACTTTTTCCTTGCTATTGGACTTCAGTGACTGAAGAAGAGAGTGAGACTGACAACTTTGTGCAATTCTGCCCCTCTTAATCCAGTTCATCAACCCATAATGTCTTTGATCCTCTTTGAAAAGGAATGAACAGCAACCCACTGTACTAGAAGATGTTTTAAAAAGTCTTTTTAACATCTCTTAAGTAGCAATGCAGGATTCAGTTCATCTTTCTGTTGTGCCTCACTTTAGTTGTATGACTGGACGTCATGACTGCTGCTCTTTAGTATTTTTAGTTTTCAAACTAGTTGGTACTTCAGACTTTCCTCCATCAATAATTCCTCATCCTTGGACGTTATATTTAAAAGGAATCTTTAGCCACCTTTAAATTTAAAAAAAAATATTTTCATAATTACTTCTTATGTGATTTGCTTATGTCCAGTTTATTATATATACCACAGTTTCTTAATGGTAGAATTCTGTTTAGCTTATCAGAAGACTATTTATTCCTAATGTTTTTAATCTGCAAGGTTCTTTATTGTATAAGAACTTCCCTTAAAGCAGTTTTCTTATCCATGGGGCCGAGGCAGATTCTCAATGCAGCTCTGAAATTAGAACAGCAAGATTTGTTGTTATTAGCATAGCCTCAATTTTCTTGTCTATAAAATGAGGATTTTAGACTAGATGTCTTCCCCAGACTAGTATGCTTTTTAAAAAATTTTTCTTTCCTTTTGGATAAAATAAAAGATTTTCAGTAACATGAAGTTGACCACCAGCTCTTCATGGAACAGAGATGAGACTTGGAAACACCTCAGTGTTAAAATATATCTTCATAGTAGTTGAAATTTGCCTAATAGTTATTTTTAGCCATTATGGATTGTAAAAGGCAAGGATCTCAAGATGGGACATTTTATCTAGACTAGAGGTTCTTAAGCTTTTTTGTATCATGAATTCCCCAAACAGTAGTTGGATAAAGATTATGGAATCTTGTCGAATGCTCTTTTTAACTGAATAAAATACATAGAATTACAAAGGAAGCCAATTATATTCATCATGAGTTATCAAAATAATTTAAAAATTCACAGAACCAGTGAAATTATCCATGGAGCCCAGGATAAAAACCTTTGATCTGGAGAAGAAATTCTTTTCTTCATATAATTTCATGAAGCCCAAATTTATAGGTTTGTCTTTGGAGAGGTTGAGGTAAACCTTCTTTACCATATTTAGAAAGAAAATTATCAGAAAAGTTTGAAATTATTGTGTGGCTAATGGCTCCATGTCCAGTCATGGAAAGCAATCTAAAGAATTAATAACAAGAAACCAACTGAGTAAGTATTGGCCCTATTTCAGAAAACAGCTGAGTCTGTTTCTGAAAGCTGCAGGTGGATTGTAAGTGTCAGTCTGTGGCTAAAACTGAACTTCTTTAACTACATGAGAAGCTTAGTACATCGGTAGGTCTGTAAAATTCTATTTATAGACCAAGTTGACCATTATAGTAGATTGATTCATTGAGATAAGTAGCTAAAACAAGTTAAATTCCATCATCATTTTCCTGCATTAATTTAAAAATGAATTTAGTTGGCTTTAAATGAACATTTGTTTTTATTATCTCAAAGAATGGACTTTTTCTCTAGTAAAACAGAATAATGTATCTATATGGTGCCCTAACTTGAAGAGTACATAAAGATTAGTAAATAAGACTCCATTAAAAATACTTATAATGTAAGTAACATGGGTCCCAGTAGCATTTCTAATGTCCATTAATGCTTATTCTGAGGATCAGAGCTCATTTTACTGAGCCATTTAGTCAAACCGTGTGATTATTTAGAAAGTTAATTCATGCATACTAAAATCTAGCTTAAGTAATGCAGAGGGTAGGAGGTAAAACTCTATGGAGACGATAGTCCTTTTTGTTATTTAATGATCAGCCATAATTAACTTGCAAATTTGAAATAATTAGAACAAATTAAAGGTATTTAACTTTGCCTCCCTAAAGAAAAATTCAAATTGCACCAAATGCAGCTTTAAATTATTCAAGTCTCAGAGGTCTGTGCTGGTTTTTTTTTTTTTTTTTTTTTTTTTTTTTACAATGCCTTTTCTATGATGAGAATACCAATCTGCTTTTTGTCAGAAAGCATCCTATCAAGTAATTGTTCTTTGTGTCTAATAAATGACAGCTATTCTTCTTTGTAAAAGTATTTCAGTCTCCAAAGACTACATCAGCATTTCCATGGCATTTTAATTCAATAAAACAAAAGGTTAATGTTTTTCTACTTTTTAAGGAATGCAAATACAAGTGGTATTCAGTTGGTCCTGAATGACATTTAAAATTTGCCATTCAAGATTAAGCAAAATATCGTGATATATATGAGATTTGGGCAAATTGGGAGGTAGGAGTGTGTGATTTCATCACTTATATACTATTAGAATTTTAGTGAACCTAAGAGAAATGATTAATCTTTTATATTTTGGTGCCTAAATCATGATGCTTAAACTACCATGTAGCAATATTGAAAATGAAAATTAAATGCAGTCAAATCTTAATGAGTTAGAGATGACTAGCAGTTTGTCCACTTTCTGTGTGTCTGATTTCTCCTTTTTTGGCTCTTTCATTGACTTGTTTGACTCTTTATTACTTCTTTAATGCTACTATTAAAGGGTAAGTGTGAAGAGAATTCTTCTCTTGTCATTTCACAGCCTTTTACAGATGATGATATTTGGGTCTTAAATCAGTCATAGTCATTTCTCAAATTGTACATATTTACTTTTCTTGACTATATATGGTAATAAGAATAAATTTTACCTTAATATTGACAATATGGACATTATAGCTTTCAATTCAGTAAACATTTGTTAAATGTCTATGGTACATATAAAGGATTATGGTGGAGGCAAGATACAATGACCTAAACAAAATGGTTCTTGCCCTCAAGAAAGTTTATATTCTACTTAAGAGGATATAGAATTTGCATAGAAAATAAAAGTATTACATTATTGATGGAGGAAGAGGCCATTAATAGTGGAAGGAACAAGAAAGGTGATGAGGTCTAGATATGAAGTACCTAAATGAAATTAGGGTTTAGTTGAGGTTTAGTGGCAAGTTTGGGATACAGGGAGTCAAACATAGCTCCCCTGCAACCTCCTTGGATTCGGTGCAAGGATACAGCGGTAAATGAGGTCTAGTACCAGCACAGGTCCCCAATAAAGGCATTTATTGTTCTGAAAGTTAGATTGATAAAAGAGGTTTATTATTGGGTTTGGAAGCAAGGTTAAAGTATAGTTAAGGAAACAGGCTAAGGTAGAGATAAGGAAGGCACCAGACAGAGGGTCCAGTGGACAGAGAGTCCTGACATGGCTAGCATGTTTGGGACCTCTACAAAGAGGGGGTCCCAGCTTGTCCCTTTTATAATGGGAGATTTAGCTTGAGGGGCTTTTGGGTGTAGCCCCAAAGTTGGCTCAGATCCTGGTGGGGCTGGGACAGGCCCGGATCTTCTATTGGAATACAAAGGGACTAGGATTTATGAGTAGTTAAAGGATGATTACATTAACTAGGAGAGGATTGGAATCTTAAAGAAAGGAATCTTTCCCACATCAAAAGGGTTTTTGTTTTGTTTTGTTTTTTAGTATTTTGATTGCTAACTTTTTTTCTCTCACAAACCTCTTTCTGCAAAACAAAACAAAACAAAAAATCATCATGAACTCCCAAAGTAATTTAATATCCTATTCATAATGTATTTTGAATCACTGCAGAAACAAACCCTACAAGTTGAATCATTACGTGATACAAACATATACATATCTATTGTCAGAAGAAAAAAATATATTTGTTTTATAATTGGGAAATTATTTATTGGTTTAAAAAATGTTTTAGCCTGAATCCCTTGGTCTGTCATAGCAAGCTCCCAAGGGCTGAAAAAACCACTAAATGGAGGCAAACCACTAAATTGAGGCAAAATGTAAAGGAAACTTAGGATGCTAAAAAATAGATATGAAACGAGCTTTTTATGGGTAAATATATTTCTGGAAACAATTTTACAAATTTGTTCATTTCTGTACATCTCAATATATCCAGAAGTATAGATTCAGAGAGTAATAAATGTCTCTGATTTGTACATTCTGACTAATACATGGAGAAGTCAAACTATGTACATGTGAAAAACTACAAAGCAATACATAATTGTGCCAGATTGATATGGTATGAATTGTAAATGCTATTGGTACTGATGAGATTCAGCTTCCCTCTAATCCTGGTCAGGGAGCCAAAAATGATGAAGTTTGGTGCAGGGCAAAGAGTTGTGGGAACCTAAAAAGTTATTAAAAAACTAAAAAAAAAAAAAAGAGTTGTGGGAATCCCCTTCTGGTCAGTACAGGTCCTTCCTAAATGAATTTATAAACCTGAAAAATTGGCAAAAGAAGTTTATTATTAGAACTGAGTAGTAAGGTCTGGACAGAGAAGTAAAGATCTAGCAGAGAAATCCCAACAGAGAGGTAAATAAAGTCCTGTTAGGGAAGTAGATGAGAGAGATAAAGAGAAAGTAGCGCTGAAAAGAGAAAGTCTTTTCAGTGGGCAGAGGGTCGCAGCTATGCCAAGGAAAGAGAGAGGTTCCTTGGTATGATCCCTGCTTTTAGGTCCTCTGCAAGGAACTGAGCTGAAGGAAGCTTGTTTTATGGGCAGCTCTTGGTAAGGGGCTGGGAGCTGTTTGAGCTGGAATCAGAATAGAGAATCTTAGAATTGAATGAGTGTCCCTGGACTAATCTCCACATCAATATATCCAACTATTGAGTTGGATAGAAATCTCAATCTCCAGCTGGGCTAAGTAGAAGTAGTCCTGGACTCAACTAGTCTCACCCAGATAACAGAATGAAACCACTTTATCTTGATTCCCTGGTGCAGGTCTCTCAGGGGAGAGCTTCTCTGAAGAAGTTTCCCAAGCTTTCCCCCCAAAATCTGAGAGAGAAAGTGAGAGAGAGTTTCTGTTATGCCACAGTTCTCTTTTATTGTCCTGACTCTGTTTCCCTAAGTTTCCTGACTCAGTTTCCCTAAGTGTTCTGCTTCAGTTCTATAATTGTCTGCTCAGTCCTTTGGAAACCACCCTCCCTCTTTATCAGAATATTTGATAAGGATAAAAGATCTTATGTTTTATCAGAATGCCTCTCCCCATCCCAAGCTATCAGAATATCAGATACTATTTTATCAAGATGCCTCTCCCCATCTCCAGATACCTTCCACTATTATGTCATCCCCCTCCCTGGAACCTCACCCCATCCTGTCAGAGTTCCGTTCGGATCTCAGCATCCCAACTCCACCCCTGCCTCAGTCTACCCCCTAAGTCTGACCCATGTGTGTATATGTCATTGAGAACTCACATTGCTGGATTCTTGGAGACGATAGTCTCATTCAGCCCTGGGACCAAACCATGGATCCATTTGGTCCCAGTAAATCTCTCCCTTTCAAATAAATTATTAAATACTCTCTAAGCTCTATCTTTCCTCAGTTTCTCCAGCATTACATTTCGGGGCTGCCCTCATCAGTACTGAGGGAAAAAAAAGAGATCAGTATGAATTGATATAGATGGAGAAGGTTTGATATCGGAGATGTAATTTAGCTAGGGCTTTTGATAAGTTCAGGGTAGCAATTCCTAGTTTGAAACAAACATGTGACAATTTGCAATGGCCATTCTCTTTATCAAAAGATAAGATTATTTAGGAAAGGAGGTTACAGACAAAATGAAGAGGTAAAATAGGCACCAGGAATAGTACATATAAAATAGATTTGGGAGAGTAACAGTGTTACCAAGGAAAGGAATTTGGAAGAGTCCATTAAAGGAATACTCCATGAGGCCTGGATATGCTATATGGGCAAGTTAGATCCCTAGAGCAGTTTAGCAAACTAACCAGAGTTGGCTATAGTAAGGAGAAAGATCCCATTACAGGGAAAACACTATGAGGGGGGAGGGAGAGACAGACAGAGAGAGAGAAAAAAGAAGAGAGGAGAGGAGAGAAGAGATATCTCATAGTGGACTTAGTCATGGAAAGGACTTAGCAAAGGTCTTTATCATGAGTAGATCCTTTATAGGGAAAATACAATCTTGAGGATTTTTCACGGGGAGAAAGGGAAGAGTTTGATAGCTCAGAGGGAGGGATCAAAGAGGAACAAGAAGGAATGCACCTGGCAGACTGAGTCTAGCACCTATCTAAAGATAAGCTAATCAGTATTTCAAAGGTTTAAAGGTATTCAGATGTTTGAGAAATAGACAATAAAGGCTGATAAAGAGTTTCATCCTTACAAATCATTCTACACAAACGGGATGGTTGTTTATGTCTGATAATAACCAGATGGTCTTCCAGACAAGGGAAGAGAGTAAGCCAAAGTCCACATCATCTTGATTTGTTTGGATAACAGAGTAGAGTGAGAGAAGCCCCAAATACCTAAATTAGTAAAATGAAAAGGTTGGAGATGAGAATAGGCAAGCATGTGATTTGTGAGGAAAAAATAAGGATACCCTAGATTGTAATAGAAAGTAGAGTGGTTGATCAAGAATGGTAAATTTGGAAAAGCAAAGTGGGAACAGTTTGGAAAGAGCTTTGATATCAGCATGAATAGTGTGGACTTGACCAAATAATCTATTGAAATCCATTTTAGGTTCTTCATAGGGAAGTGACATGATTAAGAGATTATTTCTGTGAACCACTCAGCAAATATTTATAGAAATTTAGGAAGATTAGTTTATTAGCCATGGGCAGGAGTTAGACTAGGGAGATAATTGCTGGAAAGGAGATCCTGTGAGAACAATAAACCAGACTGAACATAATATGAGGTCCTTAGGAGAAGGAGTGGAGAAATCACAGGAAATTTAAGAAACTTTGGACTAAATAGAGGATCTCTGATTTTGCCATCAGCGACTCTTACATCATCTTTGTGAAGTCTTGGGAAAATTATTTGCCTTCTCTGTGTTTATTCAAGTTTTTGCTTACAATATGAGGATATCTATGGCAAGAATAAAATAATAGATATGAAAGTACATTGAAAAGTATGAAAGAATGCTTAAAAGCATAAAAGTATATAAATGAAAAGTAATATTTGAAGGATTGATAGGATCCAGTAGATGAGTATATAGTAAATTCTAGTTAATAGAATTAAATTGAAAGTAAGGTATGAAGAAAAATGATTCCATATTTTTAAGCTTTAGTTATTGGGAGTAGTAAAACCAGAGATCATGAGTCTGTTTTTTTGGATCTATATCTATCTAGCTATAATTAAAACTGAGGTTAAAACCACAAATATGGTTTTATGGATTTAAGAGTTGTGAATTCTAGAATTGAGATAGAAATTTTGGAGTCCTCATCATAAAGCCATTATTTGAAACAATGAGACTGGACATACTCTTTAAGAAGAAAAAAGACCTTAAAGTGAATACTCACATTTAGGGTATGGAAGTAGAAGATAAGACATGAATGAAATAGTGAGACATAAGAAGAGAATTAAGATAGTATATTGTCCATTCTATTTGTAAATACCTCACACAATTATTTCCCTCTACTTATTAAGATCTTTCCCATTCTTCTACTTTCTGTGTTTTTCTTTTTGTTCTTGTTTCCTAATTCTTCTAATTTTCCATTATGCCTTTCCTGCCAAAGCAGTTTCATTTCAGTAGATTTTTTTCCTTTTTGACCTGTTGTCACAATTTCTACTACCCTGCTACTTTGGTTTCCTTCTCTGCTCTCTTCATTCTCTCATCTTTTGAAACATGATTCTTCCTCTTCACTTACCCTATTATTTACCTCTGTATACTTGTATTTGTTCTTTTTCTCTTTTCCTCTTTACATGTAACTTTTCCAGTTTGATTTTGATTTTTTTTGTGGACCTTATTTTAATTTCATTACATCATATATTTTTCATACTAGAATATGGATTGCATTTTCTTATTATATATCATGACAACTTCTATTTTTACTTGACTTAATAAATTGGCGTTCATTTTGGTTTTTCCCATTTTGCACAATAAGTTAAGTGCAAGCAGGAACCATTAATTTCCCATTTCTTTTTCAGATTTATCCATTCATCGTCTATTCAAGCATACCATCTTAACTTCCTACACTATATTTACTTATTCTAGGTTGTTTACCTTAAAATTTTTGAGCTTAGACACCGACTTTGCATTTATAGATACCAGTACTTGTAAAAAGGGTCTCTTATTTACTCTCTATGTATTTCCATCTTTTAGGATTGCTGACATTAATATTTCCATATCATTGCCTTTGCCTTAGACTAAAACTTGTTGAAACCCATATGGAAGTCTAAAGAGATCTCTTTAAGAATTAAAAAGGGTAGGACCAAAAGATCCATAGGAATGCTTCAAAGAAAGACTTTGTTCACAGAACTATCTTCCAAATTAAGGGGCTTAATAGTGTTTAATTATCTGTATTGTTCCCATTCTTTATAATCTATGCTCACTCCTGATTTGGGGAATCACAAATTTTTAAGTTGGAAGTGACCTAAGATTATCTACTCTAGCCTTCCTCTTCATTTTTATTTTATTTTATTCATTTATTTTTGCTGAGCTTAATTAGGGTCAAATGACTTATGCAGGGTCACACAGCTAGGAAGTATTAAATGTCTGAGGCCAAATTTGACCTCGGGTCTTCCTGATTTCAGGACTGGTGCTCCATCCACTGTGCCATCTATCTGCCCCCCCCCCATTTTTATTTAAAAAATTTTATTGCTAAAACCTGGCAAATGAACATTTCTACATACAAAGAACAGAAAGTATAATGTATATTAAACCATGAACCTTTAGTAGCTATAGCTTGTTTTTTAAAGTATATAATAAAATTAACACAACATTGTCCTTGTGTTTGTCCTTTGAACTTCCTTCTGCTCTATTTTCTTTATTTCATTGACCCCTTTTGTTTTTTCCTCACCTACTTTGTCTCCTTTTTCATCCCTCTCTCAGAATCACAAAGTTGTTAATTTTTTTTTCTTGAAAATAGGAATTGGGCAGGGGGGATTATCTAATTGATGTGCATCCACTTTGCTTCCAATTCTGTGCCAACATAAAATGCCCTGCCATTAATATTTGAATACATATAAAACCTTTATTTTTATAAGACTGAATGCCTAGCAGTATTGAATTGTATGATCATTTTATCACTTTTTGCATAATTTCAAATTTCTTTCCAGAATGAGTGTATCAATTCACAGCTCCACGAATGATGCCTTAATGTTTTTGCCTTTCCACAATACCTCAAACATTGACTCTTCCCATCTATTGTCATTTTTTTCCAACTTGCTGATTTTGATTTGCATCTTTCTTAAGGCTTCCTTTCATATGGTGTTTAATAGTTTTTCTTTAGACTCTTTTCCTATCCTTTGACCTCTTATCCAATGAAGAATGGCTTTTGGTCTATAAATTTCTACTAATTGTCTATCAAACCTTTACTAGACATATTTGATAGAAACATTTTTTCTCCCCATGAGTAGCAAATTCCCTTCATATCTCAGGTTGATAGGTTAATGGTTTTTTTTTTTTTCTAAAAGCTTTTCATTTTTGTTTAATCATTAATTATTTTTTTGTAATTGGCTATGTTTATGAAAAGTACCTGATCTGCTTACTTTCTAATTTTTTATGGTATGATTTAAGTCCAGATACTGACAGACTACTTCCTAATTTTCCCAGCAGTTCTTATGAAGTAGAAGTGCATTCCTAGGAAAATATTTATTTTGGTTATTGTTAGCTATAACAATTGGTTATATCTAATAATGGGTTATTGCATTCAGTTAATCTTTTGTCTTCTAGTCTATTACATTAATTTGCTTTTTTTGTTTTTTTAACTTTGCCAAAATATTTGGACAGTTAATGCTTAATAAGATATTTTGACATGTAGAAATGCTATTTTCCCTTTATTCTTACTTTTTTTCATTATTTCCTGTATTACTGTATAGCTTTTGTTCTTCCAAATGAATTTAGTCATTTTTAAAATTCTGTTTCATAAAGAATCTCTTTGGTAGTTTGATTGCCATAGCTCTAAATCTTTGGGTTTGTTTAGATAGTATTTTCATTTTCATTATTTTGGCTCAGTCCAGCTATTGATCATAGAGTAAGTAACCCTCTCTAGTTCATTAAATTCTTCTTTAACAAGTATTTGTCATTAAATTTGTACAGATATTAAATTTTCTTTGGTAGATCAACTCCCAGATATTTTCTGCATTTTATAGTTATTTTTAATGGACATTTCTTTCTATTATTGCTTTCTGGATTTTTAAAAAGATATTTACAAATGCATTTGATTTCCATGGATTTATTTTATAGTCTACAATTTTTCTCAGGCAGTTATCTCCATTAGTTTCTTTTCTGATTCCCTGAGGTTTTCTAAGTAAATTATCATGTTATCAACAAAATTGGAAAAATTTGTCACCTATTTGTGGTTTCTTTATGAAGAACTCTCACATTGTCCTAATCTGATCTTCATTTCCTATCATGTACCCTCTACCCCTACACACACACACACACACACACACACACACACACACACACACTATCATTTGTTCCTCTTACAGGTGTTTTTTACCTTCACTGAGACCTCAGTCACCCAAAACTTTCTCAGACATTAACCTTGTTCTGACTACTTTATTGTCTTTCAGACTTCGGCCTGATAACTCTGCATTGTCCTCTGCTCTTGAGTTTCTTGTTCCCTTTTCCTTTTGCTTTTTTGTTCACTTTGCTATGCATCAGTTCATATAAGTTTGCTCAGTTTTTTTAATGAAACTATTTCCTTTATTTCTTACAACACAATAGTATCTCATCATATTTATACACTATAACTTATTCAGTCATTTTCTAATTTTATGGGTACTTCCTCAGATTTCCATGCTTTGTCACTTTAAAAAGAGCTAAATTTTTTTATATATCTTTAGAATTTATTTTGCTCAGTACTAAGCCATCCTTTCCTTTAATTCCCTTTTATCCCCCTTCCATATCCAACTATATATTTTTCTTTCACTTGACTATTCCAAATAAGAGTAAGACTCAATTTCTCCTCACTGTTTATATAAATGTCTACTTGCAAAGCCTGATTATATGAAATAACATTAATTACATTCATTCAAATTAATTACATTTCATTGATTATCACGACATACTAGAACCACTATAGGCATTCTGTTTATGAGACTCTATTAGAAGATTGCATTCAGAGAAGATTAATTTGTCATCTCCCCTTGTTAGAATGTAAACAATTTATACTTGCATGATATCTCATAATTGTTTATTCATCTTTGTCTCTTTTATGTTTCTCATAACTCTTGTGTTTGAACTTCAGATTTTTTCTACACAGCTCTGAGAGATTTAGTGAGGGAGAGATTTAAAAGATGCAGAGGGGTCAGCAGTAGCCAGGTGGGGCACCGCAGCACCTAGGGAGAGACTGTGCACCAGGAGGAGAAGAGGTCTCAGACACATCCTGAGTCACTGCAATAGGACTGGATGTTAATATGGTAGCTTTGTCTTCCTCTGCGCAGTTCCAGATTACAAATCCAGAGAGGATTGATGAGGGTATATGAGGGTACTTCAGGATGAGTCCCTTGGCAGTAAACTAAGAAGAACAAGTTCTAATAGCAAACAATGGTAGTGTGGCTGAGACCACAGGAACAGAGTAGAGGTCTCAGTTCCAGTTTCTAGCCAAGTCTAAAGCCTGAAAAGGAATAACCAGTGTAGCAACTGGAGACCACAGGGAAGTCTGCCATTTTCTCCCTGAACAAGCAGCGCTTACCAAATGCTTTCAAAGTTTCTGAGTTCAGCAGCATTCTACATTGTAGTCATATATTGTTTCCTTGATTGTGCTTGCTTCATTCTGTATCAATTCATGTAGCTCTTTCTATGCTTCTTTGTATTCATTATATATGTAATTTGACACAAATATATCCCATTATGTTCATTTACTATAATTTGTTTATCCATTTCCCAGACAGTAGGCATCTATTTTTCTTTTACTATTTGGAAAAAAGAAAGTGCTGCTATAAACATTTTCCTATATATGGGGACTTTTTTCTTATGGCTTTCTTGTGATATAAACCCAAGTTAATGGAATCTCTGACTGAAAATTTATGGACTTTTTTGTCATTTTATTAACACTATTGCAAATTGTTTTCCAAAATGATTGTACCATTTTGTGTTCCACTAACAATGTATTAATGTGCCTATCATTGTACACCTCTACCAATATTGACTGTTGCCATTTTTGTCATCTTTTTTGATTTTCAGGATATGGCATGAAACCTCAGGATTTTTAAAATTTGAATTTCTTTCAGTAATAATTTAAAGGATCATTTCATGTGGTTGTAAATACTTGATAATTCTCCTTTTGAAGATTATTTATAAAAAAAAAGATTATTTATTATATACTTTGATTATTTGTCTTCTGGGAAATGACTATTAGTCTCTAATCCATAATTGTGAAAGATGATGTAATCAGCTTCTCTTCTAAATGTTTTTTTTAAATAGTTTAATATTAATTTTAAGGTTGTGTATCCATTTAGAATGTCTTGTGCAATATATGGTATAAGATTTTGATCTAAGCCCAGTTTCTACCAGGTAGCTTTATAGTTTTATTATTTAATCAAATAAGTCTTTTTTTAATCAAATAAGTTTTTTATAGGTAATTTTTATTTTCCTTTTTATCAAACACTGGGTATTGAGCTACATTTTTTATGATTCTTTCTTATGTACTGTTCCATTGATTTCTCTATTTTTTAATTATAATTTTTATTTTTCAAAATATTTTGTTGCCTAGAAGTGCTGTTTCCCCTTTGTTCCCACCTTTTTTTTTTAATCATTTCCCTTGGATTTCTAAATCTTTTGTGGCTTTTTTCAATTGAATTTTGTTATTTTTATCAAGTACTATAAAGTATCTTCTTGGTAATTTGATTGGTGTAACATTAAAAGTCTAAATTGCCCTTTTTTATATTGTCTTTTTATTATATTGGCATGGTCTACCCACAAGCAGTGGATATTCCTCCAGCTATTTAAGGTGTGCTTTACTTCTTTAAGGAGCATTTTGTAATTGAATCTATATGATCTTTTATTTGTTTTGGAAGGTTGATTTGCAGATACTGTCTATAATTTGTTATTTGTAACAGGATTTCCCTTTCTATTTATTATTGCTTCTTTGATTTTGTAATTGTTATATAGAAATGCAACTGATTTTTGAGGGTTTCATTTTTGGTTTGCCACTTTGCTGAAACTGTCTCAGTTATTATCTTTTCTCATTCCTTAGGATTTTCCAAATATACATCAGCAGATAATTATAGTTTTGTCTCTTCTTATTTATCTTTATGCCTTTAATTTCTTTTCTCTTGTCTTATTGATAATGCTACCACTTGTCAAACAGAACTGTATTAAGTAATATTTGGAAAAGTAAATATCCTTGCTTTCTTCCTGTATTTAGGGGGAAAAAAAGATTCTTGTGTATTATATTGTGCATGATGCTTAATGATGATTTTAGACACTTCTTAATGATATTAAAAAGTGTCTCTCTAAGCCTATACTTTTAGATGGTTTTTTTAAAGCATAAAGAGTGTTACATTTTTGAGATAAATAAGTGGTTTTCCCTGTTTTGGTTATTAATGTGGTTAATAATATTGATTGCTTTTCTAATGTTGACTCATCTTTGCATCCTTGGTATAAATTCCCTCAAATCATAATGAATGATTTCTTAGATAAATCAGTGAAATATACTGGAAAAAACTTTGTTTAAAATTATATTGACCTCTAGTTTTCTTTTTGTGTTTAATCTTTCCTTGGTTTAGGTATTAGGATTATTTTTTACTCATAAGAATATTCTGAAAGGATATTTTCTCCCTTTCTTGTGAGAATAATTTGTAAAGTTTGTGCACTAATTTGTTCTTTAAAGTTTGAAAACACTTTCCTGTGAATCCATCAGGGCCAAGAGTCTTCCCTCTCCCCCACTTCATTTTTTTCTGGTAGTTCCTATATTGCTAGATATTTTTTTCTGAAAGTAGTTTATTTAAAATCTCTGCCTCTTCTGTTAATTTGGATATTTTATATTTTTGAAGATTGTCCTCTATTTTTTGTTCTCAATTTTGTTTGCATGTAACTGTGGATAAGTTGATTATTTTTCTTCTGATTTTGTTGTGATTTCACTTGGTTTATTTGCTATTTTATTGATTTGATTTTTTGCCCTCTTCTTTTTAATCAGATTTAGCTAAAGGTTTATCACTTATGTTAGTCTTTTGAAAGAAACACCTGTTATTATTACTTAGCATTTCTATGTTTTTTTTTTATTTCTAATTTTTCTATTTCTCCTCTAATTTTAAATTTTTTTATCTTTAGATTTATTTGTTGGCTTTCTATATTTTTTAGATCTATGTTCAGTTTACTAGTCTTCCCTTTTTCCTTTTTGTTAAAGTATGTTTTTAGGAATATGGCTTTTTTCTTGAATACTATGTTAGTTGCATCCCAGAGATTTTATGTTGTTTCATCATTATCATTTTTCTTTCCCATAATTATTCAATGTTTCTATGATTTGTTTTTTGACCATTCTTTATCTAGGATTTCATTGTTAAGTCTCCATATGGGTCTTTTTTAGTTGTGATCCCTGGACCAGTGACTTTCTGTTGCCTTAAATTATATGTTTACTATTTCTGTCTTTCTACATTTGTTTGTATTATTAATATCTGTTTGTATTAATTAATATATGATTTGTTTTTGTAAAAATTCCATATAGTGTTGATAAATATGTTTATTCTTTTCCAATTCTATTTAGGTGGCATAAGTTTTCTACCTCTTGTTTCTCCAACAATTTATTTGGCTTCACTTTTCCCCTTTTGTTCATTTTTCTGTTAGACTTATCTAAAATTAAAAGAGGGACATTAAAGTCTGCTACCAGCATATATTATCATATATGTCTTCTTATGGCTAAGTAATTATTTCTTTTATGAATTTGAATGCTAAGGTAGTTGAGTCTGTAAGTTGACTTTGGTATTGATTTGTTGTCTGTGGTTGCTTTCAGCATGATGTGACTTTCTTGTTTATCCTTTTTAAAATTTTTGATTTATTTATCTGCTTTCTCAGATGGCAAGATTGCAACAGCTGCTTTTGAGGGATTTACCTGATACATAGCATTTTTTTCCCATCTCGTATTTTTTTTTCCTTTGTATGTTTTTGTTTTTTAAATATATTTCTTGTGGCCGATTGTTGTTTTGTTTTCTTATCCAATCTTTTTTCCCCTTCATTTTAATGGATTGTTTTCATTTATATTTGAAGTTGTAGATATTAGGTTTATATTTTCTATTTGTCTCACATTTGGAGTTTTTTTCCATTATCTGTCTCTCTAGCTATAAATACAGTATTACCCCTCTTCAATTACTTTAGCTTAATTTTATTTTAAACTATTTTAAAATTCCTATTAATGTTCTCTTTACTCCAACTCCCCCTTCCATTTCTTAAGCTTTTCTCCTTTTAGAGTTTTACTTACTGATTCCTCTTTCTTGTTTTTATTACATTATTTGATTTTTCTTCTTTTTTTTTTCTTCTCTCAATTAATCAAATAGAGTCCTTCTCCCTCTCCTTCCCTACAGCTAATCCTATTTGTTAGTTGTTTACATTTTTTTTGGGGGGGGGGGAGTGGGAAGCATTCTTTTCCAACAAGCATTTTCTCACTTTTACTTTTTATTTTTTTGATTAGCTATTAATTTTGTGTACTCTAGACTTTTATTCTCTTGTTCATGGTCCTCATACTTATTTAGTATCTCTTTATTCTCTGCATTTTTCATAGAATCAAAACTTCCAAGGCAGCCATTGAGGAGGATTCTTCCCTCTAAGCAGTTTTGGTCATAGTCTTTTGTATAGTTTGCTCTATGGATTCCCCTTTTCTCTTGTTCCTTGGTTTAAGAAAAAAAAAATCCATTTCCCACAGATGACAGGACAGTGCTACCATGACAGGATCCCCTAACCCCATATATCTTGTCATGGAGCCCACTAATGACTTGTGCTCTCCCCTGATTATCTTCCTATCCCATTTGCCTCAAAATCTCTTACCTTGATCCATGCCCTCCTTCTCCAAGTCCACTCTTCCCCCCAAGTTATTATTTTAAGCATCAATTCTTTAGCACATTGTCCCCACCTGTCTTCATGGAATATCTCTTTGCCCATAGAAATATGCATCACCACCAAAACATGGCTTCCTTCTCACATCCTTTTTAAGCCTCCCCTCCTCCTCCCTTGCTCTCCTGCAGACTCTTCTCTTTCTGAGAACCCTAAGGAATCACTGTTTATTCATTGTTAGCTCTCAAATCGATCAGAATATATCATGTATTTTGCTTTTTCTTCCTTTTCCCCTCCTTCCATGAATCATCCCATTTTGTAACGGAATCCTACACACACACACATACATGCACATATACATGTACATATGTATGCGTACACATATATGCCTATTACACACACACACATATATATATTCATGTATATGTTTATATGTATGTTAATACATATTCATCTGAAGGCTGGGGGTCGTGAGATTCTATCCATGCTGCCTGAGGTCTGCTTTTCTATCATTACTTCCCACTGACTTTCCCCTTCAACTCAGTCTCTTTGTGAGTATTTAGAAAGAATTTTCTTGATGATTTTTCTGCTGTGACTGATATCATTATTTTCCTTCACTGCCACATTCATTCACCCCTCCTGTATTTATATTATAAGTCTGAGATAGTCAAGAAATGAAAAATTCTTCAGGTCTGGTTTTCATTCTAAGTATATATTTTTAAAAAATTATTATTGAATATCTTTTTTTTTCATTTTTGGTTAAACTTAGATTTTCAGCTATGTCATGTTGGGCTATCTCTTAAATCCCATTGTTTTTTAGAATACATTGTTCCATTCCCTCCTGCTTTTTCTGGTCAATGTAGAATAGTCCTGTATTATTCAAATTTTCATTCCTTTGTATTCGAATGTCTTTCTCTTGGTCCCTTCCAGAATTTTTTGTTTCTAAACTGAATTATTAAATGTAACCAAACACTATGTTGTCTTGGAATTTGCAGCCTTGAGTTTTTTGTTTGTTTTGTTTTGTTTTGTTTTTCCCCCTGGAAACAATCTATGGATTCTTTCAATTGGTATTTCTTTTTTTCCTTGGTCTTGACATTCTGGGCAGTTTTCTTGTATTATTTCTTCTGTTATAATCTTTTGTCTTTTGACTTGTATTCTTTGGGAGACCTGTAATCTTTAGATTATCTGTATGCATATGTTTTCAAGATCAATATGTTTTGCATGATTGGAGAATATATTTCCTTTGAACATTATTGCTTTTTGCTTTCCTTGTTCTATGTTGTCCTTCATTTCTGTGTATTTGCATTCCCAACAGTCTTCTCTTTTGTTTCTTTGGTGAAACCTGCAATCAGAGATTTAAGTTTTTCTATTCCTTCAGTTATTTCTTCTGTGCAGATCATAAATTATGCTTTCACAATTCTACTTTCTTTTTTTAAGACATTCAGGTATAAATGCTGTGATTCCATGTTTTTCTCAAATTTCACAGGGATCCTCTATCTAATCAAGTGCTAAGTTACTTTCCTTTGTTTTATAGTGTTCATTAATAGATGCCTGAACTCTTTTACTAAATCTGGAAGGCATATGTTCTTTTGTTGTCAATATTTTATATGTTCATTTATCTGCTTGTGCTCAGGGTCCTTCCTCCTGAGACCTCTGGTAACTGCAGTCTTTTTTCTCTTAGTTTCCCTTATTACTTTCTGACTCTTTACTTCAGGTGATGTTTTCCCTGAGGATTGAGACGTGGACTTCTCCCACACTGGACAGTTCACCATTTACCAATCTAGGTCTCTGCCCCAGTTGTCTTTTGGGAAGACAGAAATGTCCCCAGTTGTATTCTGAGATCTTTCCCTCAGATTTAGTAGAATTCTGAAGACCTCAAAGGCCAAGGCCTCCCGTTGCATCCAAGATCATCTCCAGTTGTCCAGATATATTTTTGTCCAGATGTCCAGATGGCTCTGGAGGGGAATGACCTTGCCAGCTTTCCCTCAATTTACCTGCATGTTGTACCACCATCTCCTTAATGTCATATCCTTGAGAAGGAAGGACAACATCAACTTAGCCCTATCCAGCCCCTTCATTCATGGTATTTTTTCTTATTGCCTCTTACTCAGTTCTCTGCCACAAGTTAGCACTCTGCCACACAGATACTATTGTAACTGGGATTGATTTCTGTCATTTGTGGTTACTATTTCCAAAGTTTTGGGAAGAACAGGAGGGCTTCAGGTATGGAATTGAACTCTATTTCAAGCCCAGACAAACCTGTCCTGCCCTCTTTGTTCCTCTGCTCTCCTCGAGATTTTTTCAGCACAGTGCGTTGACAAGGCATTATCACAGCTTTAGCAAATTCTTGCATTTTAAGGTTTGGATTTCCACTGCATTGGAAAGTGTGAGTGTGTGTGTGTGTGTGGGAACCAGATTGTATTTTGTTACAAGCTCAAGCAAGGGTCAGGTTGTCCTGTGCAGTTTCACTGCTGGCAGCATGATAAGCAGTGGGGTGGGGATGCTAAGTGAGAACTCAAAGTAAATGTTAGTTCATGGAGTTTTGGGGGTTTTACGCTTTGTTTGGGTTCCTGGCATCCTAGACCATGGAGACAACTGAAATTGCTTTATCTTTAGCACATAATTTCTATTGTAGAGAGATTTGTGAGGTTGTAAGGATCAAAGAAAATGTCTAGTTTTCCATCTTATTGGTCACAGTCTTTCCTGTTACTTTGAATAACACTACCATCCTCTCAGTCTCTTGGAGTCACAATCTGTTGCCAAGTCTACTTCTACCGTTAAAATTATTTTTAATTTGAATTTTTTGTTATTATTAGTCATTTGGAGCTTTTGTCAGTGCTAGTTGATAACTTCCATTTCTTTTTTTTTTTTAATTATAGCTTTTTATTTACAAGATATATGCATGGGTAATTTTTCAGCATTGACAATGCAAAATCTTTTGTTCCAACGTTTCCCCTCCTTCCCCCCACCCCCACACCTTGATGGCAGGTAGACCAATACATGTTAAATATGTTAAAGTATAAGTTAAATACAATATATGCATACCTGTCCATACAGTTATTTTGCTGTACAAAAAGAATTGGACTTTGAAATAGTGTACAATTAGCCTGTGAAGGAAATCAAAAATGCAGGCGGATAAAAATAGAGGGATTAGGAATTCTATATAGTGGTTCATAGTCATCTCCCAGAGTTCTTTTGCTGGGTGTAGCTGGTTCAGTTCATTACTGCTCTATTGGAATTGATTTGGTTCATCTCATTGTTGAAGAGGGCCACATCCATCAGAATTGATCATCATATGGTATTGTTGGATAACTTTCATTTCTTTTGAGAATCTTTTGTCCATATACTTTGTCCATTTATCTATTAGGAATTAGCTCTTATTCTAATATATTTGTATCAATTCTCTATTTATCTTGGGTATCAGACTTTCCTTTATTAAAAAATTTTACTGCAAATACTTTCCCCCATTGACTATTTCACCCTTTCATTAGGAAAAAATGTGCTGATTTTTGTTTGTGATAAATTTTTTAGTTTGATCTATCTTCTGTGATCATTTCTGTTGTATACTCAAGAACTCTTAGCCATAATTGTCAACAGTATCTCCTTTGCAGCTCCTCTGATTTGTTTTTTAAATTTTAAAAATAAATTTAATTTTTTTTTTAAACAGGCATTTTATTTTCTCTCCATCTCCCTGGGAAACAAATCAAAACAAAATCCATATATCAAATTACAAAATTCCTATATACTGACCCATCTTACTACTTCCTATATTATATCTACCCCAAATTTGAAAGAGGGTACCATTTTAAATAGTGTATCACCTACATATTCAATTGATCAATAAAGACTTATTAAATGCCTATTGTGTACCAGGCCCTATGGTAAGCCTAAGCTCAATTCATATCCCTCTGTCATGCTATCCTGCGTGCTGCCCATCTTGGGCTTTTCAAACCCTTAAATGACATCATTTGAGACACTTGGCATCACACAGTAATTGTTCATATTGAGGTAATCTACTATGTAGCCAATACAAAAACATAGACCAATGTCAGAGATCAAGATGGGAACCTAAGAGTTGTTATATCTCATTGCAACTCTTCAACAACCATGAATAGTTTTAAAATAAATTTTATTACAGTCCTTCAGTTGGTCTAGGGCCATCTGATACTATCCTGTGATGGATAATCTTACAAAGAAGGTATACATCCTGTGGTGCAGAGGTTCTAAACCTTTCTTGTGTGGTAGACTTCTTCAGCAGTCTACTAAAACATGGAGTCCTTGGAGTATAGTTTCTAAATGTATAAACGCGAAGGATCACAAAGGAAACTAATACACTGAAGTATAGTTACCAAAATTAAAAATAAAAGTTCACAAACCTCAGGTTAAGAACTCCTCTAAGATTATTGAAAGGCCAAAGATGTTCTTGAAGGACATCTTATACCTACATGAATTCCCATAGTAAAACATCTTGCTCTGGTATCCAGTTTAGATTTCTTAGTTAGATTGTGATGGATAAGAGAGGGGAAAGAATAAAGAATAACTACTGGCTCTCAGGTCCCTGGGAAATAGGGGGAGCTCCAACAAATTTCAACAGTCCTAAATCCCTCAGTGAATACCTGGTGTTGTTCTGAAATAGCCCAGGCAATAAAATTCAAGACAGCTGCAATGAGGAAAGTTTTAGAATTTATTTGGTACCTAGCTCCGAATTCCGTACCTTACAGAACTAAAGACATCCTTATAAGCATTTCTGTTTGGCTCGTTACATTTTGATTTGTGATTCGCATTTTACAACAGGAGGATGGGGGTTTTACAGTTAACATATCAGTTTCGAGTACCACCCTTCCCTCCCGGTACCACCCTTAAGAGCATTGTTGAGCCGGCCTTTTGAAATGCAGAAGAAATCCCCCAATCTAGCTGAGCAAACTTTCTTCTGCTGGCCGGAGGTGGAAAGGAGCGCCATGTCCATTTCACTCCTCCCCTTTTCACGTTCATAGTTGTGACTCATCTGAGGCCAGCCAGGAATCCTGAAGGTAAGAGCTAAGGCACTTAATTATACAGGGAGCTATGAGGAGGAGGAGGAAAAAACAGGAGGATTGGGCCTGGAGGTCCCGAAAGGAGGGTGGTCAGCCAAGGGGACCAGTCATAGAGTGACTCATACCATGATTGGGAAGCCTTATGAGTGGCCTCCCGGTCATCCAAAAGCTTATGCAAAGAGGACAGTGATTCCCTAATGACCCCAGATCGATTTGCATAGAAACAGCGTGACTCCCCCAGGGCCATGCACAATCCCCTTGCTTCATGGACAGTGGATCTAACCCATGGCGGGTCTGTAACACAACTTCTGCCAGGGAGCCCACTGACCTTCCTAGATGAGTAAGGAGACCCTCTAGGGTCCGAATGTCTGCACCGATCTGAGAGCTAACAAGGCCAATGTAATGCTGGAGAGACTAAGGCAAGACAGAGACCAGAGAGCTCCCAACATTCTATCAACGGGAGAGTCTGATTGACTGCACAGGACTCTCGTCTCAAATTATCCAGTCAGACAGAGATAAAGATATACTGGGACCAAGGAATCCATGTTGGTCCCAGGGCTGGAGGAGTCCAACAGCGAATGGAGGAACCCCAACTTCTTAAATACCTTTTCTCTAAACAAAAGAAGGAGTAAGAAGTGAGGGAAAACCTCTATCAAGATGGGGGAGGCCACGAATTCTAAGAACCCAGAGACAGGATGTCTGAATATAAAGATATCAATGAGACATCTTGGAATATTTTAGAGGGATATTGTAAATTCTTGAGGACACAAAAGAGTCAGGAGGTCTACTCTCTTGTTTATCTTGCTAATTTATAACCTTTGAACAAATAGTCCTCAGTCTTACTGGGTCAGAGGGGGATTTACAACTAAAGAGATTGAGACAGAACAGTTAAGGAAACTGAGACACGGGAAACTTGTACCGGGTCACTGAGTCAGGACAGTTAAAGAGAACTGTGGCATAACAGTTCAAAGCAATATACTTTGTCAGAGGATAAGATCATCCAGAGTGCAATGGATTGTTGTTTTGCCAAGCTCGGGGCATGTTGGGGTCCTCAGCTAGTGCAGACCTTCTGACACCAGCTGGTGTCTGAGCACTTACCCACAATTATTGTCGCCTCTATGACCTTTGGAAGATGGAAGTCTCCGGATACAACAGAGTAGTTCTGACACCCTTTATGCAGTTAAAGAAGCTTGATTGCTTGGTTACATTATCTTGTCTCTCTTCCTGCTTCCTCTTCTCTCTGCTGCCCTGTTCTTATGCTCCTCTCATCTCCCCTGCCAAAGTGCCCCAGTAACAAGTATGTGTTTAGCTTGTGTATCCAGGAGCCCAACTCCTGAGGCTGTGGGAGCGATCTTGATTTGGTGTGTGCTCGCTGCCTGTCCTGGTGTGGCCACAGGGTGTGTACCCCGAACCTGCAGCCAGTGAGGCAGAACTCACACCCAAAGCCTCAACATCCATTCCCAAGAGTGAGCTGACTGAGATCCAACCAGCCAAAGACCACAAGGGTCAAGTTTGCACAAGACTTGTCTTTGCTTAGACTTGTTGCCTATACAAATGGGGCATCATGTGCAAGATACACGATGAAGGGTCTCAAGATTAATGCAGACTCTTGCTATTCTGTTCCCTAGCATTCTTGTTACTAGGTACTCTAGCAGATTGAACCTTACCTCTGAGAAACTGGGTGTTTCCAAATACCTTGACAGTTTCAAGGCTCTTTTCCCGTACTACATCTTTGGGGAAGCCTTTCCCAGCACTATAATTGTCAGTGGTCTTTTCCTTCTCCAATTATGTTAGGTTTACTTATCTGATTATGTTATTTTTTTAGAATACAAACTTTTTGAGGGTAGGATATTTTTTCATTTTTATCTTTAATTCCTCATACACTGCCTTATACAAAGTAAGTATCTATAAGTATTTGTTGAATTAAAGACTTCCAAGGACTCAATATTTATCAAGAACTTATCATTGGATTTACGATTTTCTTGGAAAGAATAGTTTTGTTGATGGACTTTCTTGGAAATGAGATTGCAAAGAGGTAAAGAAGTGGAGGTAATAAATAGTGACAAAAGATCTGTGAAATTTAGAAATTCACCTTATTTCTCTGAATACAGCTTATTCCTCTGCAAAGTTATAGAATTGGAATAGGTGACCTCTTAATCCATGATCCTATGAAAAGGAGAAAAAATGTCTAGCAGTAGCTTCAGGAGGGTATCAAGATTAAGTGAAGGATAGGCAAAACCTGGGGATGTTTGTAGTCAGCAGAAAAGGAGGCAGTATATAAAGAGACTGTAGTTGATGAATAGAAAGAGAATGATTAAAAGGACAAACTCTTAGAGGAGTGGATAAAGGATGAAATAAAATGACATAAATAGAAGGGTTGGTCTTGGGCAGGGGGAGGGGAAAGAAACCATTTCCTTGTCAGAAATTTGAACAAAGGAAGACAGAACTTTTGAGGCACATGATAGGAGAGAGAAAGTATCTCATAATGAATACCGTTTTTATTTTTTTCTACCTAAGGTAAGAAGGTTCTCTGGATGAAAGTGGTGTAAGCTGAGCTTGAGGAAAATGGAAACAGCTGTTGGAGAAAATATAATGAGGAAAGGATAAAAGGATTGCTTTGTAGAAATAAGATCCCAGGTGAATTAGATAATAGATTTGTACAAGAACCTATTGATACTGTTATATAACTTCTAATTATATTCAATCTAAGAGTAGAAAATTAATGTAACCCAGGATTCAAGTTTTTCAAGAGTGATTGAACAAGGGATAGAGTGGCATGTTGAATTGCTTAACTCCAACTCAAAAGTTGAAGAGAGGGATGTGAAGCTAAGGCGTGGATAGGAAAACAGTCAGGGAGGGCAGGGCTCTGGAAGTGGCTGTGAAGAGAATGTGTACTTATTTCTAGTGACCCAGGGTATCAAGAGATATAAGAGAAAGCATACCCAGCACTACAGAAAATGGCCAGAGTTGACAGGAAATAGCTATATCACCACTAATGAAAGAAGGGAAGGGTTTTTTTTTTAATATTTTATTTTATTTTATTTAATAATAACTTTATATTGAAAGAATCCATGCCAGGGTAATTTTTTTACAACATTATCCCTTGCACTCATTTCTGTTCTGATTTTTCCCCTCCCTCCCTCCACCCTCTCCCCTAGATGGCAAGCAGTCCTATATATGTTAGATATGTTGCAGTATATCCTAGATACAATATATGTTTGCAGAACTGAACAGTTCTCTTGTTGCACAGGGAGAATTGGATTCAGAAGGTAAAAATAACCCGGGAAGAAAAACAAAAATGCAGATAGTTCACATTCGTTTCCCAGTGTTCTTTCTTTGGGTGTAGCTGCTTCTGTCCATCATTTATCAATTGAAACTCAGTTAGGTCTCTTTGTCAAAGAAATCCACTTCCATCAGAATACATCCTCATACAATATCGTTGTCGAAGTGTATAATGATCTCCTGGTTCTGCTCATTTCGCTTAGCATCAGTTCATGTAAGTCTCGCCAGTCCTCTCTGTATTCATCCTGCTGGTCATTTCTTACAGAACAATAATATTCCATAACATTCATGTGCCACAATTTACCCAGCCATTCTCCAATTGATGGGCATCCATTCATTTTCCAGTTTCTAGCCACTACAAACAGGGCTGCCACAAACATTTTGGCACATACAGGTCCAGAAGGGAAGGGTTAAAAGAGGAAAAGGTTCTAACTCAAAGAGAAGGTTGTTAATGGAAAAAGCAGGGATTCGAGGAGTCAAAGTAGAAGGGGAAAACAGAAAACCAGGAACTCCGAATTGTTCAGGTTTAAAGTGGCTAGATATGGAAGAGGAGCAAGGAGTGATAGCTCCCCCAAAAAGGGCTTTTGCCTTGGCAACTAGCAATATTAAATCACCGAGATTGAGAAGGAGTTAAGAAGAGCACAAAGTAGTGGATAGCCTTGTGAAAGGAAAATGATGTTTGATGTGAATCCAACCCTCAAGGGTCAATGATGATGGAGGGCAGAATAAATTTGTTCTCCTTCAGATACCATAGTAAAAGATAGATTAGGCCACTAGCTAAATAAATATTTGAGGTGTATTCATATTTGCCAGCAGTCTGTACATGTGAAGCAGCTGAAGGCTCCTACTGTCCCAAAATCACTTGTAATAAGTAGATAAACTAGGGTTTTGAATCCAGAGTCTTTTACCCTGTGTTCTATCCATTTTGCTACATTGCATCAGATCAAATAACTGGGGATAGGATATTGCTGAATTAGCACAGACTATGAACTACTAGAAAGTCTCTGAATCATTTAATCTTGACTTAGAGTAGATTCCCTCCCATTCCTTTAGTCATTGTTTAATCATGGCCTCCTGCATTTTGTATTTGTTAAATTTTCAAGGATTAGATTTTAATATGTGCTTTGGCTCTTAATGCAAATCAAATTGATAACAATAATAATAGCAGTTCACATCTATGTAGCACTTTGAAGATTAAAAAATGTGTTACATATGTTATTTCATTTGATCTTCACAATAGCTTTGGATACAGGTACTGTTATTATTCCCATTTTACAGATGAGGAAATTGAGGTAAACAAGGGTGATTCATCCAGAATCGTACATCTAGTAAGTATCTGAAGCAGGATTTGAACTCAGGTTTTCCTGACTTCAAATCCATTCTTTTACAGATAATTAAATTGAGGCTCTAAATGTCAAAGTGATTTGCCCACACAGCTAGTAATATGGTCTATTTATTGTGTACCATCCTGAACCATAACCTGACTTGTAATCTTGTTTGATCTCTGTATCTGTACAGAGGCATGCAACATTCTGTAAACAGACATAGTGGTTAATATACATGCCTGAAAATTCAGATCAAAACTCAGACAAGTCCCAAGATTTTGGGCCTCCATGATTTGAATTCAAGTGAAGAAGGACCAAATAGAATTGGCAGTTTATCTAGCTAAAACCAGCAACACTATTGAATATAGTATTACTCTTTAGGTTAGAGGATGTTTCAGCTTCTGTGTCCTATTTAGACATGACCTTGAAGAATAGTATTCAAAATCCTTAGAATGATTTTCTTAAGGTGATGAACATCCCTCTTTATTATCTATTTCCCTTTCTCCAAAATCTTGGAATGGAGGCTGGAGAAGAATGAAGGATTCTGTTACCCTAATATTAGTATTCAGATATTCAGACAATTGCGGAATTTTCCTCAAAAGTTTCTTCAAATTCCCCAGAATTTTTTAGGGCGTGTGTGTGTGTGTGTGTGTGTGTGTGTGTGTGTGTGTGTGTGTGTGTGTAAGTAAAAAATAACCTGCCATTTCCAAATATGGGTGGTGTCCTTGCATGTTTCTATTTGCTTTCTTGCTTTTTAAAGTGAAAGTTCACTGAATGCAGAGTCTGCCTTTCTATGTGCTATACACAGCCCACAACATACTATAGAGCTTATTAAATGTTAAGCAATTGAATATTTTATGATTTTTGTGGAAGTCAGGCCCAAGGAGTTATTAAGAATTCTAGTATAAATTAGTCTCTGGCATTTTGATCTCTAATTCCTGTCTTATGTTCTTGAAGGAGATTTTGCTAGCTAGATAAGAATTATTTTATTCAACTCCACAAACACCTATTGAATACACATTATATGTAAGGCATTAGATATAAAAAGTTAAATAATATGCAGACTTTTCCCTTAAATATATTACAATCTAATAAGATATAAATCTGTTGTTTATAACAGACTAGGTAATTTTCAAAAAAGTTGAAATAGAATGGTATAAGAAATTCAGGATTTGAGAAAGTCTTTGATCTGGGGATGATCAGGGAATACTTTATAGAGGGAGTGGTACCAAAGTTTCCCCTTAAAGATATGGCAAAATAGCAATAGGTAAGTAGGAGTAAGGAAAGAAGAGTACATTTCAGTCATAAGAGAGTATGGCACAGAGACTCAGAAAAAAGAGATAATCGGAAAAAGCCCTGCATGCAAATCCTTTGGTTTTACCATATAAAGTACCATATACTTTATAACATAAAGTATATCAAAAGGGAAAGTGTCATCAAACTAGGAACTTGTAAATTAGAAATAAGTTGTGGAGAGCCTTGAATGCCAGAATTAGAAAATGTAACTATATTCAATAATCTTTAAAAAGCAACTAAAGGTAGTTACAAATGTAACATGCTCAAAGAATGATTTTGTAGGTAGCTATAGGAAAAAAAATTAGAGAAAGAAAAAACTAAGGAGGAATCCTAATTAAAAGGCTTTCCTAATAGTCAAAGCAAGATATAAAGAGAACTTGAGCTATGCTGGTTGCAGTAGATATAAAAAGAACAGACATACACAAGGTCTCACATAGAATTGACAGAATATGGAAAATGATTGGAAGTAAGGGAGAAGGAATTCTTAAATATAATTATGGAGTTTTAAGCCTTTTTAACTGGATGTATTCAACAAAAAAATTAGAAAAGTTGGAGGGTTCAGTTTTTAGAAGATTATAAATTCAATTTTGTATACTACAAATGAAATGTTTACAATATATCCAACTGGACATATGTAGCATTTATTAGTGTATTACTGGAGATCTAGAGAAAGATCAAGGACAGAGATATACATTTTAAGATCATTGGTATAAAGCTAATAATTGAAACAATTAGAGTAGTAGTTAGGTAGAATATATAAAGAAAAAAGTAAGGACAGAAGTTTGAGATCTACATTAATCTACATAAAGAAGATGTCTAAAGAAACAGATTAATAGCCATAGAATGTAAAATCATGAGCATGTTAACATCATATAACAAAAGGAAAGAAAGTATCAAGAAGGAAGAATTGTTCAGTACAGTTATGCTGCAGAGGACAAGATGGTAACTGTAAAAAAAAAAAATGGAATTGGATAACTGGGTCATCACTGCCTCTGGGAACCATATTTCTTTCTTTCTTTTTTTTTTTAATTAGTACTTTAGGATTTCCTATTTTTAAATTTTAATTTTATTTTATATAATAATAACTTTATATTGACAGAATCCATGCCAGGGTAATTTTTTACAACATTATGGGACCCATATTTCAACAAAATAGTGGGAAGAAAAGTCATATTGCAAGGGTTTGAAGAGTGAATGGGTGGTGAGGCAGGAGACAGTAAGTAGAGTTAAAAGGTATTACTAGTTCAAAGAAAGGGACTTTTTTTTAAAAGACTAAGATGATCTTAACATATTTGTACATCCAGGAAAAAAGAGCCAGTAGAAAGGAAACAGAATGATATAGGAGAAAAGGGATGTTTCCTAGAATAAGGTTAAGGAGGAGATGTGAGGGGAAGTTAAGGACATTAGTAAAGAAATCCTATATTAGTAAAGATTTATTATCAGTAAATAATCAGTTTGATTTATATACCTATTTTATATATGTATATATTTGAGGTCACACAAAAATTTATCAGTCAAAAAGGGGTGGCAAGTAAAAAAGGTTTAAGAAGCCCTGCCCTACAGCATCCAATACCTTTGGCACATAAGGAATACTCAATAAATGCTTGTTGAAGAGAATTGAATTTTAACTCATTCCCAAACAAAACATCCTTATTTACAGAAGTAGGGAAGGGAGGAACAACAGAATAAACATATATAATGTCTCATATGTGCCATAGCTATGTGCTATGCTAAACAATTTACAAATATTACCTCATTTGATCCTCACAACAATCCTGGCATGTAGGTGCTATTATTATCATCCCTGTTTTACAAATGAGGAAACTGAGGCAAACAGCATGACTTGGCTGATATCATATGGGTAGTAAGTGTCTGAGGCTTTTTGTCATTACCTGTTAATAGGTGGTGCTCTCTAATGGTCCCTGTGTTTTTACCCCTTCCAGCTTACTGAAGTCGGAGTGTGATGATTACCTGTTGAGAACATCATCGTCCAGCAAAGGGAACAAATTGCTCAGTCCCAGTGAAGGGAACAGTACGGGGAAGAAAACAGTTGGATTTCGATCAACTATAGAGGAAGGTGCCCTTTGGATGTATCAAAAGAATGATATGAACCAATCCAGAAGAGGTAATTTGAAGTTCTGGGATACCAGAATGGAAAGGAAGTAGGAATGTGGGAAAATGCTGGTGCTTCAAAGCCACAGGGGTTTTGCAGTCTATTGAACACCAAAATTTCTTTGGACAACCATTACAAGATTATTTTAATTTAATCCATTCTGGCAAATCTGACATAATAAGCCAGAGTAGCACCAGGTATTGAATGGGTACCTAATAATTATTAATGAAAATGGCAAGGCAAAGTTTGTATCTACTGGAGAAATTAACTGCAACAACTGTTCTGAATCTTTGAAGAAAGAATATTTCCCAATTAGAAATAAAAGCAAAACTATTTTAGTCCTCACAAGAAGAATGCTTGGGTATCTTCATTGCTTTAGGAAAATTAGAACCTTGTTTTTCCCCAAACTTTTTCCTCAAGGAGAAAATAAAATTGACAGGGCCTACTGTTAGAGATGTCATCTTCTTTACTCTAATAGCAGCTCTACACAGATGGCTTGCTGTACCCTCTGGCTTACTTGCTACTTAGTCATTCCACTTTGGGGAGTGGAGAACCCAGACTTTCATTTAGGAGGAGAGAAAAAATTGGTATGGTGGTTTCATTGCAGTGCCTAACATAATCTTCTGTTCAATTATGAGCAGTTTTTTTTTTAACTTGTCAGCTAGTCTGTGGAGTATGTCAGCACAAAAATAAAATGGTAAAATGAGAAAAATGTGGCTCAGTTCTCCAAGGGACAAATAACTTGTGTTATTGGTTAAGACCACAGCAGCATTACAAAGCAGACTTTGGAAAGGCACTTTGGGAAAGGTATCATCAGGCCAGCCCTTGCTGTGGTGGAGGTTAATCTCTCCCAGGCCCAGCAACAGAAGCTAGAAGCTTGGAAAGGGCTTGTGTCCAAAAAAATCAATTTCTAATTTGAAACAAAATCATTTTTGACTAACAGGGGTTCAAGACCCATTACTTTTGCTGTATAGTCTGCTGACATTTCAGCACTTTCTGTTGTGCACAATGAATCCTAATAGTCATTTTATAACATTGCTACACCAATCAATTTAACCAAGAGAAAGTCGTTTCAATTCCACAAAGTTTTCAGGAGCAATTTTCACTGATGGTTTTCTGTTTTATTAGCATTATTTTTCCTTTTTTTTCCTTTTTGGGGGGCTTTGCAGTATTTTTGTGGTGAAATAGAGATTTTTCACAGTTGCAAAAAATTTTGGCCTACAGTATTTTATTAACTTTACACTCACATGTGTCTTTTCTTCTTCTTTCCTTTTGGTCTATAGCCATTAGCAAAGTATATATATAGCCTTCTTGGTAACTAAAAGTTACTGAAGGCTTACTTGGAGCTACCCTGCCTGTTGCAGAGCTAAATGTACAGGAATTGCAATGTGGAGCAGAATTATTGCATTGGCATTTGCTGTGTCACACTACCATGTTTGGGAAATAAACTTGCCAAGGTGTGCTGCAGTCCAGTTGGACACCCTGTTTATCACAGGGCAAATGACCTAGCACTAATTGCCTAAGTTAAACTGCTTGGTTTAGTGCTTCCTTAATTGGTTTTCTCTCTGTAGCATGCTTGAATTTTTGAATATACTTTTTCTCTCTTTTATTTCCTTTTGTTTCTTTTGTCATTGTCCTTTAGTCATTACAGTACTACACAGGGCATTTACTGCAGGATCATTAATCTTTATTACCAATCTCTTATTCCTTTACCTCTTCCTATCCTCCCCACCATTATGCCAACTTTATTGGAGCTGGTCATATAGAAGAGATTTGATTGCTGTCTTAGTGCCTTTGTATTAGGAAGAATGCATACATTGTTGTCAGAATCACATTTAAGGGGCAAATTGTTTCTTTTTCTCAAATGCTTGAGTTTTCATATTTTAGTTTCTTTTATTGAACTGTATAGAATAGGAAACATTTACTTCATGAATTGTAAGTTTAGGTCAAGAGCTTCTAGACCCAAGGCATGAGTCTGAAAATCCGGTGCCTGCTCTTTTTACTTCTTTCCCTTGCTTTTCTCCCTGTGCCCACATTCCTCCACATGGCCACATTCACAATTCTCCTTTTCCAACTTTCCTCCTAAGATCTTTTGTCAAATCTGGTACCATCAGTCTTTTCCTAGTAAAGCAGTCCAGAAGTAAGGTGCGAGCTTGTGGCTCTTGAACAGGTTTGAAATGACTGAGCTTATGGTTTAATTAGGGCTGCTACTGGTGGGTATCAGTTATCCCAACAGTCAAGAGCTACCACACCAAATATTTCTAGGTTCTCAGATTGTCTTTTCTGAGATGTTTCTTTTCAACTTTGGGAGGAAATGAAATGACTTGCAAGGAATCATGCTGTTTAAACTATACTGGTATCTTTTGATCAGGACCTTCATTTTGTCATTCTTACACTTGCAATGGGAGATGCCTCCAGTACAAGGGCTGGTCATCCGCCTCTAGTGTCTACCCACCACCCAATTCTCACTTGGGGCTCTAGAAAACTGTAAGGTGCAGCAGTCACATGCCAACAAGCCATTTTAACAGACAGGGTAAGCCAGGTTGAGAATAACCAAGAGATTTGAAACCCATCAGTGAGTTGGAGGGAAAAGGGGAGGAGGGGTGTCTGCCCATGTGAAGATATTCCTAGGCAGAAGGTGCAGATAAAAACGACTTGTTCCAATGGCCACAGAAGCAGCTGAAGCACAGGCATCATGGAGTGCTTGGAGCTCGGTTAGATATCAAAATGCTCATGTCATCCAGTGCGTCCCAGGCCATTGCTGGTCTGGTTAGCTTTTGTTTTGCTACTGAACTTGAATGACTCTGTAAGAGAGAGCAAGGTAGACAATTTCAAGCAACACAGCTTCACTTGGATCTAAAAATGGGCCGGTCAAAAAACAGCCCCACACCATTCTACTATTTTTACCTATCTCAGAGTCCTGTGATGAAACCCCAGATGCAAATGTACTGGGAGAGGTACACCCAGTATACTGGGTATCCTGTACACCCAGGCCCAGGGTGATCATCTTACTTGACTGAAGCAGCAGAGGGATTCAGCAGCCCCCTGGGTGTCTGACATGTTGTTTTTTATAGGATCTCCTGTTAACTTTCTGGCATGAAAAGGTACCTCAGAATTTTCTACATCATCTAACCCTGCCTTCTTACTGCAGCAAACTAGGATGTCTACCACCTTGTGGTTGAAAAAGAAAAAAATGTATAAAAACTTTTCTGAAGAAAACACGTACAGTCAGCATGGCCCAGCACCAGCTATGCAGGATTCTGATGCATTAGCACCCTAGATTTTACAGCTACAATGAAACAGAGACACTCCTAACAGCTCCAGGGCAGAAAAGAGGGCTTATGCTCAGGTCTTTAGAAGAATCTCTGAAAACAGTTGCACAAAACCCCGGAAGCTTGGGACAGTGTACCTTTACTCTTGAAACAAACTTTAACAAAGAGTTAAAAGCCAAGTAAGTAATAAACTAGGAAAATGAGCAGTAAACCAAAAAAGTTTCTGGCCATTGAAAGTTACTATGGTGGTAAGGAAGATCAGAACACCCAGTTAGAAGAAGATAACAAAGTCATAACTATTACATCCAGAACCTTCAAGAAAAATAAAAATTGGGGGGGGGGAAGAAAGAAAGAAATAAGAATTGGGCTTAGGCCATGGAAGAGTTCAAAAGAGATTTTGAAAATGAAGAGAGAGAGAGGAAAAATTAGGAAAAGAATTGAGGATGATACAAAAGGAAATACAAAAGCTAATAGGGAGAAGAATACCTTAAAAGCAAAATTGGCCAATTGGGAAAAAAAGTCCAGAAGCTCACCAAGGAAAATAATTCCTTAAAAATTAGAATTGAGCAAATGGAAGCTAATGACTTTGTGAGAAATCAAGATACAATAAATCAAAACAAAAAAATAGAAAAAATGTGAAATATCTCATTGAAAAAACAGCTGACCTGGAAAACGGATCCAAGAGAGATAATTTAAAAATTATTGGTCTACCTGAAAGTCATCATAAATTTAAAAAAGAGCCCTGGACATCATCTTTCAAGAAATTATCAAGGAAAACTGTCCTGATATTCTAGAACCAGAGAGTAAAACAGAAATTGAAATAATCAATTGATCATGACCTGAAAGAGATCCCAAAATGAGAAAACTCTCAGGAATGTGATAAGTCAAAGAGAAAATATTGCAAGTACCAGAAAGAAACAATTCAAGTATAGTGGAGCTATAGTCAGTAAAACACAAAACTTAACAGCTTCTACATTAAAGGACCAGGGGACTTAGAATATGATATTCCAGAGAGCTGTGGAGCTAGGATTAACCAGCAAAACTGAGTATAATCCTGAAGGGAAAAAGGTGGATATTCAGTGAGATAGAGGATTTTCAAGCATTCATGATGAAAAAACTCAAACTGAATGGAAGATTTCATTTTCAAATTTAGGATTCAGAAGCATAAGGAAGTAATCAGGAAAGTGATATAAGGGATTTTATAAGATTTATCTTTTTACATTCCTACATGGGAGAATAATACTCGTAACTCCTTAGAATTTTATTATTATGACAGTTTAAAGAGCATATAAGACAGAGGGCACAAGCATGAGTTGAATATGGAGAGATAATATCTTTTTTAAAAATGATGAAATTAATGGATAAGAGGGGAATGTACTAGGAGAAAGGGAATGGTATAAATTATTTGCCATAAAAAAAAGAAGCAAGGAAAAGCTTTTACAGTGGAGGGAAAGTGGGGGAGGAGAGAATGATTGAGTGAATCTTCAATTTCATCAGAATGACTCAAAGAAGAACACACCCAGTAGAACACACTCAGATAGAAATCTATCTTACCCTGCAGGGAAATAAGAAGGTAATGGGATATGGGAAGAGGGGTGGGTGATAAAAAAGAGGGCATATTGTCTTCAACACTTTTGCCAATAGACAGGATGAAAGGAGACACAGAATAGAATAATTGGGGAGTGGGGATACAATTAACAATAATAATTGTAAAAAGACTGTTGAAGCAAGTTTCTCTGATAAAGCCTTATTTCTCAAACATAGAGGAAAAGAGACAAATTTATTTATTTTTAAACGTCCTAATTGATAAATGATCAAAGATATGATCTATCCAAAGAGCTATAAATTCATGTATATTCTTTGACCTAACAATGCTACTATCAGGCACAAATACCAAAAGAGATTTTTTTTTAAAAAAAGAAAAAGAATCTATATGTACAAAAACATTTGTAGCTGCTCTCTTTTCAGGGCAAAAAAAACCCCAAATTGAGGGGAAACCCATCTATTGGGGCTGCATAATTTGCGATATATGATTGTTATGGAATATTATTCTTCTATGAGAAATGATGACCAGGATGCTCCCCCCCCCAAAAAAAAAAGCCCTCAAAAGTCCTCCATGAACTCAAGCAAAGTGAAATGTACTGTATACAAAGTAATAGCAATATTCTGAGATGACCAGCTGTGACTTTGCTAGTCTCAGCAGTACAATGATCCACAACTACTCTGAAGGACTTGTGATGAAAAACTCTATCCATACTCAGAGAAGAAACTGATTGTGACTGAATACTCTTTTTTAACTTTTAACTTTATTTTTTTTAGAGCTTTTTTAAAATTAGGGTGGGAGTTCTATAGTTGTTTTTTTTCTCTACAACATGACTTTTATAGAAATGTTGTGCACAATTTTACATGTGGTTTCTTGATGGGAGCTGGGGGAGGGATAAAGGAGAGAATTTGGAACTCAAAAGTTTAAAAAAAACAAATTAAGATTATTTTAAATGTAAGTAGGGAAAATATTAAATAAATTAAAAAAATTATTTCACTCACCATTGATACATGGAATGCACATGTTTATAGATTACATGAAATCCAGTCGATTTGATAGATGAAGTTTTCTTATAAGAGAAATCATCAGGCATCACATCCAAATAGCCATGATTGAAACAGAGCTGTCAAATGAAGGCCGGCTTACTGAAATCAGAGCTGGATACACATTTTTCTAGAGTGACTGAAGTAATGGGGAACCTGAACCTGGCATTAATTTAGCAATCAAAATTAATCTTGCCAACAAGCTTCCCAAAATATGCCTCCCAAAAGAAGTGAATGATAGGCTCATGACAATGCTATTACCATTTGCAGGAAAGCATCACCCCACCATTATCAGTCTCCCATCATGATGAACCTTGATAAGGTCAAAGAAAATTTTCCTGGAGACCATCATCAGTGTGCCAAAAGAGAACAAACTTGAATTTCTGGGAGAGTTTAATGCCAGAGTATGCATGGATTTTCAGACATGGCAGGGAGTCCTTTGGAGAAATGGAGTTGGAAGCAACAACAGCAGTGATTATTTACTGTTGAAGACTTGTGTGAATCATGACATTCTCACCACCAACATAGTCTTCCATTTATATAAATGCAATAAAATTTCATGGATGCAGCCTTATAGCAAACATTGACATTTAATAGACTATGCCATTATAAGGAGATAAGGAGAAAAGATATACAGGATATGAGAGGGATGAAGATAATATGTGGTACAGAGTGCTGGACTGATCATAGACTTATCTTCCAACAAATTAAACATTTGCATACAACAAAAGCAACAGCTCCAAAGCACGAAAATTACCAGATGACTTATTGTCTGGGCACGAATAATATATTAATAATTTGGCGGGAAAGCTGAGCCAACACACAGTTAGAAAGAGTGGAACAGAAAATAAGGTAGGCATCATTCACAAATTTGGTGTCTTTTTTTTTTTTTTAACTCATCTGGACCAGAACACTTACAAATATGAGGACTAGTTTGATAAAAATAATGGGGAAATTCAGAAGCTGCTAAATGAAAGACAACTCCACAGAATTTAGCCATTCATTAATCCATCTCTAAGAAGGCAGCATTTAACTCTCAAAAGTGCAAGTGAAGCTTAGAGATATGCAAAATTTTGGGCTTATGAAAAGTAGATAAAATTCAGTTTTATGCTGATAGTAATAATCTAAAGTGCTTTTATGATGTTCTAAAGGGCATTTATGGGCCAAAGACCTACAGTATATCTAAACTACTCAGTATTGATGGAGCTATATTGATTGTTGCCAAGGACAGGATATGTTTCCATAGTGTTCTCAGCAGAACATCATCAACCAGTGCCAAAATCAATGACCACATGCTTCAGATTGAAGCCGGACATCTCTAGCCAAACTTTCCAACTGAAGAAGAGTTTTTGAAAGCTGTTAGGCTCCTCTCATATACCAAAGCACTTGATGCTGATTCTATTATATCTCTATTACACCTGAGATTTACAAGACAAGGGATCCATTTCTCAAACAGCACTTCTTGCCTCTCTCTATAAAGGAAAGGGAAATAAGTTATCCTTTGACAATTACAGATTTGAGGAGCAGAGAAGCAGAAAAGGTCTTTCTCATAATCATTCTTGCCAGAATCCTCCTTAATGTGTTGATTCTTCACTTTGAAGATGGTCACCTACCTGAGAGCCAAAATGGCTTAAAAAAGGGCCAAGGAATGGGTGATGTGGTGTTTGCTGCCCAACAACTCCAGGAGAAATACCAGGAGCAAAACAGATATCTGTATCAAAGTTCACCAATCTGACTAAGGCCTTTGTTATTGTTAATATTAAGGGCTTGTGAAAGACCATGGCAAAATTTGGTTGTTTGGAAAAGTTCATCGTATCATACACCAGTTCCATGCAGCATACTTATGTGGGTTCTGAATATTGGACAATTCTCTTGTATTTTCCTAGTCACCAATGGAGTGAAGCAGAACTGTGTGCTTTCTACCATGTTTTTTAGCTTGATCTGTTCAACAATATTGTCAGATGCCTTTAGCAAAGACAAAAACCACATCAAAGTCAGCTACCACACTGACAGTAAATTATTTAACTTAGAAAAGCTACAAGCAAAAACCAAAGTAGAAGGTGAGTTGGTGTGCAGTTTCTTGTTTGCAGATGATCGTTTACTCAATGCAGCCTCTGAGATTGAGATGAAACAAAGTATTGTTATCTCTGCTATTTATACTAATTTTGGCCTCACAATTGGCACCAAGAAAACAGTTTCTTCACAGTCAGCACCATATCATGCATACATGGAAACATCAAATGGAGAAATTTTGAATGCTTTGTCTAAGTTCACTTATCTTGTTAGTTCTCCAGGGATGGATATATATAGATATAGATATAGATATATAGATAGATAGATAGATATAGATAGATATACATGGTATATATAAATCCATAAATATGGAGGCATTACACATAATTTACATAAGCACATAACAATATAACACAGGCTAGTAGTAATGTAACAAAGAACATAATCAACATGAGAATTTATACATGTCCACACACGTGTGTGTGTGTGTGTGTGTGTGTGTGTGTGTGTGTGTGTAAATAAGTGGGAGAGAGGGAGAGAGAGAGAGAGAGAGAAGATAAGGCTAATGGCATGCATTCCAGACCTACCTCATTCTTTGGGAACCTCTGAAGGAAATGCAGGAGAGAAGAAGTGTTAGACTACTTATCAAACTGAAGATCTATAAAGCTGACCTCATTGTTGGATGCCTGTGAAACCTGGAGGACATACTAGATCATGCCAAGAAACTAATTGCTTTCATTTGAACTGTCTTAAGATTTTGAATACCATCTGACAAGATAAGGCACTTAGACCCTGAAGTCCTTTTTTTGAGCTCTGAAGTATCAGGCATTCACACTTTATTGCAAAGAGTACAATTCTGATGGGCTGGCCATTTTGGGCTAATGACAAACATGCATTTGTCTTAAAGACTATAATACAGAGAACTCACTTGAGGCAAGTGTTTACATGGAGGTCAGATGAAGGAATACAAGGACACTCTCAAGGTCTTTCTGAAGAACTTTCAAACTGATTGTGAGATATGGGAGATATTGGCATGGGACTCAGATCAAAGAAGGCTCTGTGCTCTATGAGCAAAGTCAAATTGCAGTAACTCCAAAAAAGAATGAAATGTGCAAATTTAAACACATCTTCACTCCAAATGATCATATTGGCCAATTGTACTCAACCTGTTGTAGAGACTTCTGATCTTATATTGATCTGATCAACTAAAATAGGACATGCTATATCTTGACATAGCAACGTCATTTTGATTCTCTTCAAGCATGAAGGACAACTAAGTATTAGTCTAGTCTTAAACCATTCATTGAAGAGGCAGTATCTTTCTCAGAAGAAGCATGTAATACTATTCTTTCAGAATACTTCCAACTTGCACAATAAATGTTAGAATACCTCCAACTCCAGTTAATTGTCCCGCTAACTGTCAGAGGAGGGAACTTTAAAACTCCCAAATAGCATTAATTATAAGCCCAAAAAATTTTACTTCTAAATAACAAATTCCATTAGTTGAAGTTTCAGATAACTCCTAAACAGATATTTACCATAACCTACCATAACCTTATATTTTTAACAGGAAGAATTTGTCTCAGTAAGTTCACTTCTTTCATATCTAAGTAGATCTTCCTGAGTTCAAATCAGACCTCAGACACCTGCTATATGATCTTGGACAAGTCACTTAATTGTATTTGCTGCAGTTTCCTCATCTATAAAATGAGTTGGAAAAGGAAATGGTAAACTACTCCAGTATCTTTACCAAGGAAACCCCATGGGATCACAAGGAGTTAGACATGACTAAAATGACTGATTGACAAGTCTTGGGTTAGTATGCTCGACTTTTCAAAGTATGGAAAATAAAAGGAATATAAAATAAAGACAAAATAAGACAGGAATTATGATTTCTTTGATATAGGAAACTCCTTCTACCAATGAAGATTGGCATCTCCCTTCATAACTTATAATGTTACAGTATCCTGTGGCACCAAGAGATTGTGACTCACCCAGGAGGCGAAGATAATTAACAGTGTCAAATGCTGTAGAGAGATAAAGAAAATGATAAGGACTGAAAAATGGCCATAATTTGACAATTAAGGAATTGTTGTTAAATTTGTAGAGAACAGTTTCAATTGACTGATAAGGTAAAAAGCTACATTATAATACATGAATGAGAAGTGGAGGCAAATGGACTAAATAGAGAGCCTTGTAAGGACTAGCTATGAAAGAATTAAGTGATGTAAGAACAAGACTTGAGAGTATGATACAATCAAGTGAAAGCTTTTGAGTTTGTGGAACTTTTTTATTTGTTTTAAATGCGTTTATTTTCAGTTCCATATTCTCACTCTCTACTTCTACCCCATTGAGAATGCAAGAATATAATACTCATTATATACATGAAGTTATATCAAACATTCATGCATTAGCAATATTAGGGGAGAGGGGTCAAGATAAATATATATGTATGTATGTGTGTATGTATGTATATATATATATATATCATTTGTGCACATCCATAAATTCTCTGTTTATTTTAGGACAATTATTACAAAATCTGTCATTTGTATCGCTAGTCCAGTGCTTAACAGTGCCTGATTTAAAATAGGCAGTTAATGTTGATTTGATGCTCATTCCACTTCTGATCCTGCTTCTAAGGCTGTTATTCAGTCAATAAATCTTACATGGCATTATTTTAGATCAGGCCTGTGGCATATCTGTAATATAGATCATGTTGTGCTAAGGAATTGAGGTTCAACAAGTGAGTCAGTATAAGGAAGTATGAGAAGAGAAGATGGGATTAGTGTGAAACCCAGTGAAAACTAGGGTTTTTGGAATCGTGAAAAGACTGGTGGATGGAGACTGGGTTTTTCTGCTATTACTTTGAGTTCTGATTCTATCTCCTGTGTCTTACCCCAAAAGAATATCAACATTATGGGTAACAGTGAGAAAAGAACCTTAACCAATGTTATGTCTCACTGGCATTGTCTCTGTTTAGGAAAAGAGCACTTGGAAAGTTAAGGGATGGGAAGTTTCAATGACCCCAACATCAGAGTATGTGAGAGTACATATATGTATAAGTCAATAGCAGCTAAGCAGAAATCAGTCTGAGCTCTGATATAGTTGGCACTAGTCTGCAGGACTGTCCTTTTAATTCTTTCATATTTGTTTTTATAAATCTAAGTTAGTTGATAAATTTCCATGCAGAATTTTATTATTCGTCAGACTCGTTTCTGTTTATGTCTTCAAATTTAATTCTTAAGAGAAGAGAATGCTGTACCTCCATCTCTTCTTTGTGGAGGTGGAGTATAGCATATGTGGAATATTGTATATATTTTCCAACTTAAGAGGTACATCTAGATAGCCTCAAAGATCCCTTCCAACTCTTGTGATTTCGTGGTCAGGAGTGGGGATTCAGCTCTTAATTTGCTACTGTTTGCTCTATCAAGGAATATAATCAAGGATATGATATGAAAGGATTGTACAAAAATCCTTTTGATATGGAAGGATTGTACAAAAAGTGGTTAGCAAAGGACTGGAATCCAGTATAAATGAGGAAATAATAAGTATACCAAGCTATCCAGGTAGCTAGGTGGTATAATGGATAGATTAAGGAGCCTAGAATCAATAAGAAACATCTTCCTGAGTTCAAATCTAGCCTCAGATACTAGCTGGGTGACCCTAGACAAATCATATCACTCTGCCTCAGTTTCCTCATCTGTAAAAATTAACTGGAGAAAAAACCACTATGATCTCTTTGCCAAGAAAATCCCAAATAGGATCACACAAAGTTAGACATTATTGAAATGACTGAACAACTAAGCTATCCCCCAGTTGGTGCAAGTCTAGTTATCCAATTGCTATTAGTGGTCAGTTAATCACCTATTAAGCATCTAACACTGCGGTAAATCACTGTGTATCAGGCACAGTGCCAAGTCCCAGTGATAGCAAAAAAAAAAAAAGTGATAGGAACACAGGGCTGGTTGTAGACAAATGACCTATATTTCAAAGAGCAGACTGAGGTTAATTCTTCTAAATATAGGTCAGTGAGCTTTACTTTGATACCCTGCAAAGCTAGCAAAACAAATTTTTTATGGAGTTGGCTTGTTGATATTGAGAAAAGAATTGAGAATTACTAACACTGAGCTTGGATTTGTCGAGATTAATCTTACCAAACTAACCATTTCCTTTTTTGGCAGTGTTAAATGATTGGTAAATCAGAGGAATACCAGAGAAGTAGTATACCTGGATTTAAGCAAGGCATTTTACAGTTTCCCATGCTATATTTATGGACAAGATGGAGAGATATGAGCTGAATAATAGTACAGGTAGGTGGATGCAGGAACTGGTTGACTGATCAGACCAAGGGAATTGAGCTACTGGTTACTCAATGGCAACCTTGAAAACAGTCACTAATGGAGTAGTGTCACGGGATATAACTTTGGGTTCAAAATTGTTGTCAGTCACATGAAGGCGTAAATAGTATGTTTATTACCTTTTCAGATCACAGTAAGTTGAGAAAGATAGATTTGATATAATTCAAATGAAAAAAGAAGTAAAAACAACAGGCCAAATTTAATATGTTGACACTTTTTTAAAGGGGATAAATATGAAGTCCTGCCCCATAACAATAGTGATATGTTTTAGTTTTAGGTGCCACATTCTGAGAACACCATCCCAAAGCTGTATGTAGCTCATTCCATGGAAGGAAAACTAGGTTGGTGAGGGGCACTAAGAACCATATGTTGCTGAGCTCTTAAGGCTCAGTAAAGATACTTAGGGCGAGACATGATAATTGTCTTCACTTATTTGAAGAGCTGCCATGTACAAGAGTGATTAGACTTCACAAAAGAACAAAATTTCAGTTCTGGAGAGACCTTAGCAGACATCTAAACTACTCCATACTAACTTCTCCAATTAAGTGACATTTCACTCTCATACTGCCACCCCCACTCCAATGATGAAAAATTCACTGGATCCTGAAACTCATTTCCCTTTTGGATAGCTCTAATTGCTAAGACATTTTTTCTTTTATCATGATAAAATTTGCTTCTCAGCAGCTTCTACCCAGTGTATTCCTAGCTTTGCTCTCTGGGACTGAGGGAAATAAAGCTAACCCTTATTATGTATGGCATTCCTGATAACTGAAGTCTTCTCTTCTTAGAACTCAAAATTCTGAGTTCCTTAAGATGAAAACTTTAGGACAGGGCTTCAGGTTTCCTCACAATTCTGGTTACCCTTCTCCCTGAAGTGCTCCAGTTTGATGCTCTTACCAAAATATACCTCCCAGAATCAATTAGATTACAAACATTGAATAAGAGAGTACCAAATAAATGTCACTTCCTTTGTTCAGGCCACTATACTATCAAAGTAGCTTAAAATTTTACTAGCTTTTTTGACTGCCATGTCACCTTGTTGATTCCTTTTGAGCTTTCGGTACACTAAAATTCCCAAATATTTTTTACCCAAGCTGTTAATTATTTATACCTCTATAATAATATTCTATCCTTATTAAATTTCACCCTATTGAATTCAGTCTGATATTCCAGCTCCACATTCTTTCATTTACCCTTCCATTTATCCCCTTCTAGTTTTTTGGTGTCTACAAATTTGTGAAGTATCTTAACTATGCCTTCATCAAAGTTATTAATAAAACTGTTAAACAGGAAAAGAGAGCGACTTTCTGGACCACTCCACATTAACATTCATCCATTAAAGACTGAAACAGTCATTCAATCAGTTCTGAATCCATCCAACTGAATTATCATCTATTCACATCTCTTCCACTCTTTTCTCAAGGGTATGTTGTGAGAGACTTTGTAAAATTCCTTGTTATATTGGGGTATTCAGTAGCTATGAAATTTTCCTGATCTCGGTAGCCTTGTTACATAGTTTGCCATGATCAATTATTCATTAATGTTCCATTTCCCTAATTAGAAACTTTGACATTGCCCTAACTGACCATAACCTCCTGGCATACCATCCCTATGTTTTATTCTTTCTATATCTGTTCTTTGCCATTGAGACTTTCAATTCTTTCATTCCTCAACACCTTTTCTGACTCTGACATCACTTTCCTCTCTCTCTAAACTCAAACCAGTGGCTCCCAATTTCTATTCTACACTGTCTTCTGCTTTTGAATCCTTTCCCATTTATCCAATCCCTTTTCTTCTCTTGCCAAACTTCAGCCTTGGATTACTTTTACCATCTGCTTCCTGTGCCCCTACTCACAAATTACTGAATAAAACTAGGAGAAATCTTACAACTCTACTAATTGGATGCATTACAAATCCATATTTTCTTACTTTAATTGGGTTCTCATTGCAGCAAAGCAGTCTTTTTTATTTTTTCCTAATTGATTCCCTACTTGAATTCCCAAAAAAACTATTCTAAACTTTTCTTTCCTATACTCAAGTCTCCTCCATACTTCATCCTGCACTCCCTTTCAGCTAGGAATTTTACCTTTTGCTTTAATGAGAAAATTGAAACTCTTCAGTGTGAGCTCCTTCTTTCTCCCATTTCTTCATCTCAGTACCCCTTGACATCATTTCCCACTCTCTATTCCTTTTCCCTTTCCTCTTTTCTGATCAAGAGGTGATCTTTCTCCTTGCCAAAGGCATCACCTCAATCTATAGGAACACTTGATCCTATTCCTTTTCCTTTTTTTTCCAAAATACCATATTCATCAACTACCTTGCCTCTGGATTTTCAACATCTTTTATCAACTGCTTCTTTCTCCAGTGCCTTCAAATTCTATCTTTCCTACATCCTCACTAAACGATATCTCTCCTCTCAGCAAGATTCCTTGAAAAAGCTCAACACTCACTTCCTTCCTTTTTTCTCCTTTCACTTATTTATCTCTTTGCACTCTGACTTCTGACCTAATCACTGAAATTAAACTTCTCTCTTTAAAGTTATTAGTAATTTCTTAATTGCCAGATGATGGTCTTTTCTCATTTTTAAATGTTTTCCAACTACCTATGGCATTTAACATCATTGAATACCCTCTTTTCCTAGATATTGTTTCCTCTCTGAGTTTTCATGGGACTACTTAATTCTCATCCACCTGCCATCTGTGATTACTGTTTCTCTGTCTTCTGACTTATCATCTACAACATGCTTCCTAAGTTTAGGTGTTCCTTAAAGTTCTGTCCAAGGCATTCTTTTCTTTACCTCTGCCTTCTCTTGGGATAGATTCATTAGCTTCCATAGGTTTAAATAAAACTGAATGATTATAGACATATATGTTTTTGCACATAAACACATATTTCTCTCTTTACCTGTACTTATATATGTGTGTGTTTATACATATATAAGCACACATGTGTATATACCCACAAGCATAAATATAAGTATATAAACATAAGCATGTCTATATAATATCAAAGATATATAGATAAAAAAAATTTTGGTTGTGTTGAATTTTTTTTTTCATTTTCAGTGAAGTATTTTCCAATACTTCCTGATCCCATTTGGGATTTTCTTGACAAAGAAAATGGAATGATTTGCTATTTCCTTCTCCAGCTCATTTTATAAATAAAGAAACTAAATGAAAAAAGACTGACTCAGCCAAGGTCACATAGTTATTATGTGTTTGAGTCTAGATTAGAACCCAGGAAGATGAGTCTTCCTGACTCCAGGCCCAACACTGTGACTCCTTGCTGCCCTTCAGTAGATAGATAGAGAGATATCTTCAGTCTCACAGAACTATGTTAAAATTGGCAAGTCCGAAACTGAATTCATCTTTTTTTCCTACACTCTCCCCTCTTCCAACCTTCTCCATTTCTGTCAAATGTACCACAATCCCTTTATTGTCCCAGATTTATAACCAAAGCATTATCCTTAATTCCTCATTTGTACTAAATCTTGCCATTTTACTATCACAAAACCTATCCCTTATAATACCTTAGTTCAACTCATACAGGTACCACTTTATTTCAGGTCCTTATAACCTCTCTTCTAGATTATTGCAAGAGCCTTCTAATTGATCTCTTTGTTTCAAGTGTCTTTTCACTATAGTCTATCCTATACACTCCTGCCAAAGTAATTTTCTTTGACATAGATTTTATTCTACTTGCTACACTCCAGTGACTTCCTATTGCTTTTAGGATCAAATATAGCCTCTTCTGCTTAGCCTTTTAAAGTCCCATACAACTTGATCCCAACCTGTCTTTCTGATCTCACTAGATATTAGCTCCCCCATCCATGCTCGGCCACCTGGCCAAAGTGTCCTTCTGTTTTGTCACACAGAATGCCCCATCTCTCATCTCTCTGATTTTGTATTGGCCATCTCATGGATCAGGATTGCAATCCTTCTTTTCCTTCACCTCACTCTTCCTTTTTAATATTGAACTTTTGCATAGATCCTTTTCCTAATACCTCCAACTACTAGGGTACTTCCTCCAAAACTACCTTGTACTTTTTATGTATTTTATCTGCTTTATATTTATACTGTGTATACATGCATGTATATGCATATATACCACATAAATACAATACATTTACATACATTCGTAGCTGTTGTGAGACCCATTAGAATTTAAGTTCTGTTAGTGTGGGGATTATTTCAGTCTATGGACTTCTATCCCTGGCACCTGACATTGTGTGGGGCATATAACTAGCAATTATTAAATGCATATGGATGGATTCACTGAATGATAGACCTACACTTTTTTTTCACTTATCTCCCCTGTCTTGCCCAAGATGGAAGTGAAATATAATGCCCACTACTGTTGGACTTGGAAGGTTTGGTCTTCTCTCTTTTTCCACTAAAGCCAGTTTGTTCCTGCTTAGGTATGCTTTCCCCCAACGGTTCACTATAAAAACACCTCTTCAGTTTGGGTCCTCCTTACACTCAAAACTCTATCAGATTCAGCCTTCTCAGAGGCTGTGGCAAACACACAGCAAGTATAGACTCTCAGCTGGGCGTGGTCATACCACAATGTTTGCCAGTTCCCTTTGTAAATGCTAACAAGCCATCCTTTGATACTATATTTCCTAGGACTCAAAATCTTGACCTATAGTTGATTTATCTTAGTTGGCTACAGAAAGCAGAACTGCTGAAATTTACAGAGCGTGATATTATATAACTCAGCACAAGTAAAAATGACCTGACATTTTGAACTGTCACAAATTAGAATGTATAGTCGTCTAATTGAATTTAATAAACATTCTTAATATCTTGCTATCCATTTAGGTAGTTTTATGCTGGACAGTGGGGATACAAAGACAAGAATGACAGACTGTGCCCTCAAGTAGTTTACATTCTACTCAATAGCATAGTATTTAAACACATAAGTAAATATGAGGTAATCTGAGGAGAAAAAGATAACTAATACCCAAGGATGCTTAGAGGGTCTTTCCAGGAGGGACCATATAATCTAGGCATGAAGGATCTGAAGAAGTAAGGATGAATTAATTCCTGGCAGGAAAGATAGAGAGATGGGAGCTGGAATTTGGAGTTTGGAAAAGATCAAGTGATAATTTGGCTGGAATAATAGGTATGTAAAGAGGGATGAAGTGAAATAAGTCCGGACAATAAGCTAGACCCAGTTATGAGAAGTTTAAATGGCAAATTAAGAAATTTGAATTTATTCTAGTGGCAGGAAGGAGCCACTGAATAGTCTTTAACAGAGTGATGAACTAGTCAACCTGGTGATGTATAAAGGAAGATAATTTAGGCAGCTATGTGGAAGATGGATCAGAGAAGAGAAAACTGGAAGTAGCAGAGACCAAAAAGGAGAATAGTCAAGGTGTGAAGTGATAAAACACTGAATTTGGTTGGTTGCTCTATGAGTATATCAGTAGTGGTAATATGTTAGTATGATGAAAGAGAGCTAGAGACACAGAGATAGGACAGACAGAGGAAGAAATGAGAATAGATGAACACTTTCTGAGGATTTTGTAGAAGGAGTTCCTGTTTTATTATGAATTGGACTAGTTTGCAACTGAAATCTCCTAGCTATGAAATTCTTCATTCTGCAATTCTCCTGCTTAAAAAGAGGGAATCTGAATTATTATGGATAAATGATATTTACTCAGTCTTAATAGGAAGCCAGGTGTGTGGCAGTACATTTAGAGTCAGGAATATCTAAGTTCATATCCTGCCTCAGACACTTATTATAAAGTGTATGACTTTGGGCAAATCACTTTATGTCTGTTTTGTCATCTGTAAAAGAGGGATGATCATAGCACCTAGCTCATAAAGTTACTAAGAGGGTAAAAGGAGATAATATTTGAGTTTTTTAAATTATGGTTTTAAAAAATTATATCTTTTTATTTACAAAACATATGCATGGGTAGTTTTTCAACATTAACCCTTGCAAAACCTGCTGTTCCAATTTTTCCCTTCCTTTCCCCTACCCCTCCCCTAGATGGCAGGTAGTCTAATACATGTTAAATATATTAGAATATATGTTAAATACAATATATGTATACATATTCATACAGTGAGATAACATTTGTTAAGTGCTTTGAAAATCTTAAAGCACGGTTGTCATCATCATCGTCATCGTCATCATTGTTATACTTCCTTGAAAGATCTGTAGGAAGAAACCTTACTAAAAACACATTTCTGCATTTTTTTCTTCTTAAAGACTCTCCATCAATCAGTCATCAAAATTCACCAAGTAATTATCAAGTGTAGATCTTATTATGTCAGCTATTTTTATGGTGGTTAGATGATCATGAAGTGGATTTTCCCCTTTCTTTGTTCTGGCATTTTTATGTTACTAGTCAATAGAGCCTACTAATCTTTATCCAAGCACCAGCCTTTGATCGAGTCATTTTGCAAGGTTCTCAAAATCACAGATTTAGAGCTGGAAAGGACTCTGGAAGCTATAAAGTCCAACTTTGTCATTTTAAAGAGGGAGTGGAGTGCATATTGATAGTAGGGTTCATGACTAGGTGATGTATCCTCTCTATTGCCTAGGATACACTCTGTGAAGGAAAAGGAAAAAGATGGGAGAAAGCCAAAAGTTTTCGCAGTTCTTTCTCTTATTCTTAGTTGTGATTTCTTCACTTTCCCTCTTTCAGTTTTAATTGGCTTTAGTGTGTCCTCTGGCTGAACTTGTTTAGCACTAGCTACCAGACCTCCAAGTGAAGTAAGTCATCCCCAACTCTTCTATCTTTGTGGCAATAAATTGTTTTTATTGGTGTTACCAGCACTTATGTCAATATGCACTAAAATCTAACGACCTGTCTAGTTAAGAGTCACCGGCTGCAAAAGCCATTCTCTCTCCTGACAGCCTGTGCTGTTAGTCTTGGAAACCAAATTAAGGTCCCGCTGTTCAGGTTCTCTACTGTAATGCTGACAGTTTCTCTTCCCCAAGTTTTACCTTTTTATTAAGACTATTATACTTCTAGATACCCATTATTATTATATACAGATGTTCACACGCATATTAACTATAATGCTGTCTTTCTTAGAGAAAGGTGCTACGGTTGATCCACCATCAATATGCATTCAGGTGTATTTTCTAAAGGCACAGATCTTACATAAGGACTGTCCATATCAGGAGTGTATCATCTGTGGCTAACGAACAAAGGAAAGTTAGCCAGCCTGTATATCAAATTGATCATTTGATCTTAATTTCTTTTCTACTTTTCTATAATCACTAAGAAAAAAAAAAGCCACCTTAACCACACATAAAGATGAAGGGAAGTCCATGAAGCCTGACTGATATTATGACCTTATCTTATGTTATATTTTAACTAATCATATTGCTAGTTATAAAAAGTTAGAACCAACCTTGCTTATGAATAACATCTTATTTTTAGTACCAGTATCATCATCCAAAAGTTTTGACTAAGTGTTTGCCCTGTAAGAGTACTGTTGTGTACAGGATCTTCATTTGTTTTGTAGATATTATTTTCCATGTATCTAAGTCAAGAATAATTTAATTTTGTTCACTAAGTACTTGGAATACTTTCTTTCCACTTCCATTTCTATCCCGCATCCATCTTTTCTTGCAGATACCTCTAAAGAAGTATTTTGGGAGAAAAAACATTGGATTTGGAATCAAAGGATCTAGTTTAAGTTCTACTTCTACCAATTACCCTACAGCAATGGTGTAAAACTTAAATAAAAACAGATCCTTGCCATCATATTAACTTAGTAAAACAAAAATCAATGTTGTATTTTATTTTTATTTATTTTATTAAAAATTTCTCAGATACATTTTAATCTGGTTCTGTAGGTTGACACCTCTTCTCTACAATTACAAATGTCTTTGTGTAAGTCATGCCATCTCTCTGAGCTTCATTTTTTTTTCATTTTTCATATGATGATAATACCATTCTTTCCTACTTCACAAGATTATTTTAAGGTTAAAATGGAATATTTTGTGTAAGGCGCTTCTAAATTATCAAATATTATATAAATGTGAATTATTATTCATTCCAGCTAAATCCCCCAACTGAATTACTTTAATCTGCCTCCTTCCTTCTCTTCTCCCTAGGTAACTCACATAAACATTAAATCTGTAAAGCTATAGTAACATCCTTTTTTTTTTCTTATAGACCTGCCCTTTGTGATTTATTGAAACTATGTGGTTAATCTAATGACCAGAAATTTAGTATATTATATCCATGTTAATAATTACATCTTCAACTTAATGATTTTTTTTTTTACTTAATTGATGACCTGATGATTCTTATTCAAGACTCTCTTATACCATCAACAAAGTGGTTTACATTTTTGTTCTGAAACAATCAGGAAACAAACAGTCATTACCAAATGGAAACAGTGGCATCATTTATCACTTTGTTACATCTACCCCCTTCTAAGAGTTAACAATTAGTTGAGCAACTATTAGCCATTAATTGAAGGAGTAAGTTATTAGGTTAAGAAGAGGGGTGTTAACATAGGCAAAATTGTGATGGGGTTTGTTGTTGTTTTTGATAACTATAGCCACACTTTTTGTCTTTTCTTCCTCTAATAAATTACCCAATTATAGCTATCATGAGTCCCATATTTTCAGTGCTTTCTGAATTCCCTTTTGCATCCATTAAAGGGCTTAACATTTCATATCTGTAGTAAATTGACCAGTGAAAGAGAATTTCTATTACTTGTCTTCGATGAAATCTTTACAGACTAGTAGTCTTATATATGAATTATATTAGGATTTTGTTTGTTTGTTTAGGTATTTACATTCATTGTGTTCTTGAGCTCTTGTTCAGTTTCCACCTAAAGAATTGTAATAATAAGGAAGCCATGCTTTTTAAGGCTGTTCCATTGGACTAATTAATTAATTGAAACATTTTTCCCTTGCACTGAACTGTTTTGCCATTTCTACCGCTTGCTCCTATAGCTATCTGCTGAGTAAATCTAATCCTTCAACTCTTCAGATATATGAAGCTAACATGTCCTCCCTTTAGCCTCAGTCCCTTCAACCAATCTTTTCCAATCCCTTTACTATCCTGATTTCCTGTCTCAGAACCTTCCAATTTGTCAAAGTCCTTCCTAAAATGTGACCTCTCTCACCATTCTTTAAGTGTTATTTTGCCAGACTTTGGATAAAAATCAGATTCTTCCTTAATGCCTTTTACAAACCATTTCTCTGAATTTGACCCTTATCTTTGTGACTTTTCACTTTATTCCATAGAGGCAAGTGCCAAGAAACCTAGAATTTCTCATTTCTATTGTCAGGTCCTGTTATGGTCAGAAAAGTTTTCTTCCTTTTATTTTTATGTGCTTAGCTATCAATGTAAGTTATCAATCGCTATTGAAGAAAGCTTCTTTCTTTAAAGTTTTCAAATGCCTATCCTCTGATTGCCAAAATAAACAAATCCCTTCATTAGCAAGTACTCCTTTATGAACTTTTCTTTAACAAGTGAATTATCTTAAGTTTTTCCTTACTTTTAGTTGTCAGTACTTACTGGCTTTTTTTTTTTTCCTCCAACAAAGACTAACCTTCATCTCAGATGCTGGGAAAGTTTTATATTGCATGGTCATCTCCTCTCCCCATTTTATTAATGGGCCTCTCTTTCCCTTTGTTCATAAAAATTAGACTTAATCTCCAGTAACATAATTCCAGTTATTTTCTGCCTCATTGTTGACCCGCGTCACTTGCCTAACTCAGTATTGTCCATTTTGGATTTTTTGAGTTTTCTCAGAAGTATTTTTTTAATCCTAAAAAGCATTACTTTAATAAAGTAATTTGATTACACTTCTTTCTCCTTATGTTACTATTTTTTCCCTTAATATTCTGTTCATATTTAATAATGCTTTGTTAATAAGTTCCAACTACCTTCCAATCAGAATTATATGATTGCGTAAATCATTTTATATCCCTGCACCTCAGTTTCTTTGTCATATGATTATAATACTATTTTTAATATACCTCACAAGGTTATTATAAGGCTAAAATGAAATATTATATATTAGGTACTTCTAAATTCTCAAATGCTTACAAATGTGAGTTGATGATTATAAATGCTGATGACTAATGGTTTCATGGAGAAAATATGTAGAAGCTTGTCCTCAATAATGAAGGAAAATTATAGAATTTTTTTCTTACAGATCTTTTAGAGAGAGGTAACAACAACATTTTCCATCAGAATAGATTTTAATATACCATGGCACCAGGTTTATTTGGTTTCTTTATTCCCTAAAATTTTTCAAGTAGCTCTTGGTAACTAAAACAAAGGCTGTCTCCTCATTGTTTTCAATCAATTCCTCCCTCATGGTTATAAAGAGAGGCAAATTTTCTTCTCCACTTAGAAGATTCTTTGCATTCTAGTTCATAAAGTTTTCTTTAACATAATTTAATAATATTTAAAATCTCTTTTTAGCTCTCATGTCACAGAGCTATCATGACACTAACAGGTATAATGTCCTTTGCCTTGTTTGGTTGAGTACTTTTCTCAGTCATATTCCTTGGTGGTAGCAGTTCCCTTTGTTCCATGTTTCCTATATCTAGATGTAGATCTAGGTTAGTGTCAAAAGGTTGTCTGTTACTCGAGATTTTTAGGGGGTGAAAATTACCCATATTTTGAACTTCTATACTCCTCATCTATGAACTCCCATACAGAGTCTATAAGCTCCCTCATACCCATTATTAGGTTTTTTTGCAAGCTGTTTTGCCAACTCTTATCTTTTTCTTGATGCAACATTTCCCATATTTTGGGGGGGGGTCATTAACTTCTATTGTCATGAATATTTTGTTTATATGAATCTTAGCTTACCAGGTTTCTGTTGTGACCAATGGGTCATAGTCTCCATCAATTAGCATCATTTCTAGTTCCTCTAACTTACTTCCCAAGCACCATTCAGAGATATGTTAATATTCCTTTTTTATTCTTAGTATTCACCTTTTGTTGCAGAACATGTCAGTCTTCTTCCTTATTATTCATATTGTAAGTATATGCCAGTTTTTGTGATAGACGGCACATTTATTCTTCCTACCCTTCATCTCCAGTATATTCAGATTGAAGACTCAAATACTGTCTATTCTTAGGAAGGTAACTGACGTCACTAGTTCAGATAGTCCAACTCTGTTGGCCGGTCGACCCATATCTATCTCCTTTGTGAAAAATTTTTCATAAATGCTGAGGGCAATAAAAAGTCTCTAGGAGACAGTAAAAGTTTAAACTATGTAGAAGAGCAAGAAGCAGAGTGTCCATGAAAATTTTAGTCTATAATATTTTCTCTTCTAATCCCAATCACTGTCAGGTTATTGTGCAGTTACAAATGCAGAACAATGAATACACATTCCTGTTTCATTTTCTCATGTTTTTAGAACCTGCCTGCCTATTATATAAGTTCCATGGTAAGTTATAATCAAATAAAAATGAAGGATTGCCTTGAATTTTATCTACTTTTTAAAATAGTATATGAAAACCCAAAACTCCAGTGTCTATCACTTTGTAATTTTTTTCTTTAAGGACTGAAATATTCTTTTCTTCCAGATATTGACTTACCTACTTTCCTACAATTCAAAGAAAGTTTTTTTTTTTTTATTTATCATCTACTCTAATGTGGTAATATGGGAAAGCTGCAGGGAAAATAATAACTAGAAAGCATTGTAGGATCATCAGTTTAAGTTTCACCCAATGCAAGTGATAATTCTTAACCATAGACTTTAATAACTTTTTAAATTCAGTTTCTTTCTTTCAGTGAGGAATATTCTGCCATCTTTCCATCCCATCTCCCCCATTTAGAAAGCAAGAAAAAAAATACCTCTGTTTACAGACATGAATAATCAAGTAAAACATATTCCCATATTGGCCATGTCATATGTGTATGTGTATTTTACTTGATTTATGCTTGATTATTTCTGGTTCTGCTCATCCTGCTGTACATCAGATCAGACATTTCTCAGTTTACTATTTCTTTCATCATTTCTTACAGCACATTAATATTCTATAACTTGTTGAGCCATTCCCCTTCAAACTGAGAACACTTCCTCAGTTTCCAATTCCTTACCACTGGGGAAAAGAAAAAGATGCTCTAAATATTTTTTCTACATCCTTAGTGTTTTTTTTTCTCTTTAGAACTAATTGTATCCTTAATCTCCCCTCTTCCTAATTTATCTTTCTCCCGTTTCCTTCCTGTTTCCCTGTTCTGTATCCAACTCTATGTATCTATTTTCCCCTCCTTTAACTAGCTCACATGAAAGTGAGATTCAGATGTCTCTACTCCCCCATTCTTCCTCCTTTTTTATATACACTTCTATTATATACTTCAGTTATGTGGATATTTTCCCCCATGTTTCTTTTTCCTTCCTTCATCTCACTGGCAATGCATTTCTCTTCCCTTCCCTTTCCATTTTAAAAATATGATTAAAATATAACAGAATCACTACTTAGACTTTAATTTCACTTTTACTCCTCCCAATCTTGTGATCTCTAATGATGAAAAGATTCTGAGAAGACTCATGTATATGATTTCTCTGCATTAGGATGTAAACAGGTTATCATTTTTAAGAATTCTTTATGATATAGTTCTCTCCTATTTAGCCTTTTCTTTTTCTCTTGACTCCTATGTTTGTGCCTTAGAATTTCTATAGAGCTGCAGTCTTTTTATCAGGAATGATTGGAAGTTGTAAATTTCATTAAGTCCTCTTTTCATTATGTTTTTTCCCTAGAAGATCACATTTTAAGTAGATAAGTTAAGCTTGTAAGCCTATATCCCTCGCCTTCTAGAATATCATTTATATTCCAAGTTTTTCTCTCCTTTATAATGGTGGTATCTAAATTATATGTGAGAATGATGACTATAGCTCTTTATTACTTCAATTCTTTCTTTTTGAGTGTGTGTGTGTGTGTGTGTGTGTGTGTGTGTGTGTGTGTGTGTTTCCCTTATACTGGAAACTCTTATACTTTGTCCTGGAGAAGGGACAAGAAGGGGGAATTCATTTCAGGAGATGATCATAAAGGTACTTTATTATTTGTAATTGTCCTCTGAAAAGGCAGTTGGTGGTGCAGTAGACAGAGCCATGGACCTTGAGTCAGGAAGAATTGAGTTCAGATCTTCAGACCTTCACTAGCAAATGACTCTAAGCAAACATATAACCACTATTTGCCTTAATTTTCTTAACTGTAAAATGGAGATAATATAGTATTTATATTATAGGGTTGCTGTCAGGGTCAAAGAAAATATTTCCAAAACTTGTTTAGTACAGTGTGTGGCACATAATAGATGCTAAATAAATATTTATTTCCTTCTTTTATCTAGTTCTAAGACATCTTCACAGTTGTCTTTTATGATTTGATTTACTTACTCTGGGCAAGATTTTTCACCTCTTTCAGTATCAATTTTCTTGGTACTTAGTTTCTTGGGAGTATGGATTAAGGTTATCCAGGAAGAGGCTGGATATATCTTGTTTTCTTGAAGGTGACAGAGATGGTCTTTCTCCTCATCACCTACTCTGTACCAGGCACCATGCTAAACGCTTTGCAAGTATCAGGTGTGCTATTATACAAACATAAGTTTCTCAAAGGTAAAACTTGACTATCTTCAGTGCTACCTCACTAACTGAAACAACTTGTTGAAATTTCTACTTGAAATTTTATCTGTTCCTACCTCTGCTAGTCTAGGGATCTTTTCAATCACATACCATGCCACATATGCTCTCCACAGCATTCCTGCATTAAGTGCTGGAATGATTGCCTTTGTTCTTTTTTACAGGGGCAGGGTCGGGAGCTAGAAAAGATGCAACCACATCTCCTATAATGCCAGTCAACCAAAAAGAGTTTATAACCACAGCCACGTCACCATTCCAACATGACGCTGCCAGGTAAGCTATTGGGGAATCTTTGGTTTAACATTCCACAGATGCACCCATTACATCTGCCCAATTTGGGGGAAACATCAGAATTTCTTTGTGCTATGCTCTAATGTGAGATGGATAATATAATCTCTAAACTGGCTTTTCTTTTGACATTTATAGTAAGCTTTAAATTGCTTATTAGAAAAGGAAAAGTAGAAATATGCCAAGTTAGAACATTTTATTTTTACTTAGATTTTCAAATGAATATATTTTATGTTTAAAGTCCTGCTGTATTTAATAGACATGTAAATAATTGAAAGAGTTAGTGCTAACCCCTGTTAGACCTCAAGTCCATTGGAAGGTTTTAATCACTTTGCATTTTTTCCCAAGTTTTATCAAATGGAATTTCTCTAAAATGCATCACACAGATGTTATTTTATATTTAATGACAAGTAGCAAAATCACATTAAGCAGCAGCTTTGATTATACTGTGTGCCTGCTCTAGAGGCTTCCCCATAATAGAAAGATCACTTTAACTCTAGTAAAGGGAAGTAGGTTTGTTTTCCTTGCCGTAATATTCACAATAACTTTGTCTCATTTTGGGATTATAGCTCCCAAGGCTGTGTGCATATGTATGTGTAAGTGTGTGTACATGTACCACATTTGTTAATGAAAATTTTAAATCAATAAAAACCATATCTCTTGTCTATGTGATGACTTCTGCAATAGAAGTTGAATTGGTTCTGCACCCAAAGGATGACTAGCTGAATTGCTGGGAGTGAATCAAAGGGAAAAGAGCTCTTGACAAAGCTTGAAAGTTCCTTCCTTGCCCTTCTCACTAGTCTTGAGACTAGTGAACATTTAGATGGGTTTCTCTCATTCTCATAGAAGGCTGTTTTTTTTTTTTAATCTTATGTAGAAATATATAGCATATAATCAGTGAGGCCATTGATAATTAGGATGCATTTCCATATGTACCTCTATAGATGCAAAATTCATCTTTTGAAGGAGATTTTTCCTACCTAGTACCCTGATTTTCACAATTCTTCATTGCAACAACAAACAACATTTAAAAACCAAACACTCCATTAAAAAAACAACATTAGTCTCATTTAAAACAGCTACATCTGCAGATACCACTGTGGAGGCTGAAATTTTACCACTGGAGGCTCCTAAGTGGTTATTTATAAACAATGACACAAATTATATTATCGAAAGGAAATCTGTAAAAGATAAAAGTGATTAGCTGATGTATTCTGACAGAACTGGATTTCTTCGACAAAAAAGAAGATCTAACTCAGTTTCAATTGATCAAGGATGGACAGAAGCAGCTACATCCAAAGAAAGAACACTGGGAAATGAATGTAAACTGTTTGCATTTTTGTTTTTCTTCCCGGGTTATTTTTACCTTCTGAATCCAAGTTTTCCTGTGCTACAAGAGAACTGTTCGGTTCTGCACACATATATTGTATCTAGGATATACTGTGACATATTTAACATGTATAGTACTTCTTGCCATGGGGGGAAAGAGGGAGGGAGGAAGGGGAAAAGTTGGAACAGAAGTGAATGCAAGGAATAATGTAAAGAAATTTTTTTCAAAAGAAAAAAAAAAGAAAAAAGTTGATTAGCTGGCAACAGCATTTCAGAAGTTTATTATGTAAGGAATAAAAAAATTCCCATACCTCATAATGCATCTAGAAACATCTTTACCCAATGAAAGAATCTTATTGAAACACATGTGAATTTGACCAGGTTAAATAGTCTTGGTATGCTTTTCCTTACTCATGGGCTTCTTTAATTGACAATGGTAAATGGACAAAGCTTTCTTTAGAGACCTAAAGCTGATCCTATCCTTCATCAGAAAACCTGCTTGGGCAGCAGGTCCTTCCCAATTTATCATTGAATGCTTATAAGCTTAGACTGCAAGTTTAACTAACTAAATTAATCAATATTGAGAATTATAGCAGCTTTTGTACAGCAGTTAAGGGACTGTCAGCATGTTAGTGATACAAAAGACCTTTGAGGGGTTAATCACTTAATCAACCATATTTCTTGAGACAGAAACTTGTTATATAAAGTAAAATATCTCTTAAGATCACCTTTCAGGATCTATTTAATGCTGAGATAAATATCAGCCACAAAGGGGCTTAGTTTATGTTTACTTGAGGATGTTTGTGGTTTTGAACATTTATACTCATTGCATCTCCTCAAACAAGTGTGGATTATAAGCATTTTTTTAAATTCTAAAAAAAAATTTAAACCAGTTATTATCTTTTAACCTTACAAAATGAGCACATATTGCTTATTGATTATAGATTTTATGATTTTTAAGAAATATTTTAATCTATTTCATTGGTTTGGGGAATTGTGACATCTTAACCACCTCCTGGAAGATGTTTCAGAGTGCTCTTAGGAATGTTAGACCACAGAAAGAAAGTCCCTGAAGTTCAAGCTTTCATAATTGACTGTGTATAATGTAGTCACTGCCTATACTTTTGTAACTTATTATCATTAACAGATTTATACTCTTAACTTTGCTGGGTTTGAACTAAATTCACATGTTAGTCTTACAGGGGTCCTCAAACTTTTTAAATAGGGGGCCAGTTCACTGTCCCTCAGACTGTTGGAGGACTGGACTATAGTAAAAAAAACCTTTGTTTTGTGGGCCTTTAAATAAAGAAATTTCATAGCCCTGGGTGAGGGGGATAATCATCCTCAGCTGCTGAATCTGGCCCATGGGCCATAGTTTGAGGACCCCTGAAAAATATTGTAAGATACTTGTTTTAAAATATCCCACTTCTTAACTAACAATTTGAGTTCCAGGAAGATTCATCCCATCTCTTCTTAAGGGATTGAGCTCATTTTGAGGGGAAAAAAAATAAAAGAGAGAAAATCTGGATTTTTAGTCTTTACACCAAATTTTCTTGCTATTGCAGATGTAAGTCAAACCTTTAACATTAATATGTTTTTGATGGTTACGTTTCTAACCTGAAAAAGAAGACTAAATTGTTCCTGTCATTTAGATTTTGCAGAATATACCCTATACATGCTGATTATACCATATCAGTCTTTTTATAAATCTATGTTAAAACTATTTATAAATTTGTGTTTATCATGGGCTTTAAAAAGCAGGTTTCTATATCTGTTAGTCCTTAACAGTTCATATCAAATATAAAAACACAGATTATTCTTAAGAAATGAGTATTTGACTAAATAAAGTGATGTATATAGCATACCAGATTTTCTCTTTAGAAGTGCACATTGGCATGTTATGGATCCATTATACAAAATGCAGAGTTGAAAAAAGATCCAAAGCTATGAAAATCAGTTACTGAAAAGACGCAAGTAGATGTTTTCAGGTCTCAGTATCAGATGTTTTTTAGTTATTTTCATTTCCAAGCATGGAGAATGCAAAATACATGATTTTTATATAGAACTTTTTAGTTACTCACAAACTCTTAATGGGGGGAAGGGAAGGAAGGAGAGGCTTTTTATTTTTTATCCCAAGAAACATTTTAAACTCCAAAGGAGAGGGAAAATATAGGAGCTTCCCCCATCCATACCTAAATTCCAAGCATTTTTAAGACTTGAAAAAAAGAGTGGGGGTGGAGAAGAAGCTGATAGGAGACAAGTTTTCCTTTTTTCCCTGAAGAGAGCTAACGGCCAGAAAAGTCCAATATAGTTCCATATGCAGGTGATAAAACCAGACGTTGGCAAATTAATCTCTCTCATTCACCGTGTAGGTTGTTAATTGTTCTCTCTGCTGGCTGTCGATATAATGTGAAATTTTCATTCCCCATTCAAGATGGAAAAAGTTGTGGCTGAAAATGTTAACATTTGCATTTTTATTTGTTGATTTATTTAAAGGACAGCCTCTCTTACAGCAATCCATCACTCGGTGACACCCCAAATATGAATAATGTATTGTAGACTTGCGGTTACAATGTGTAATAAGTGCCAGAGACAGTAGAGGAATGTTAACTATGTTGCAAATGTAATATTTATCGACTCATAAAGTTTATTGCTTTCGAGGTTCAATAATACTGACCATAGGACATTAATATCACTTATCTTGATTTTAGTTGGGCACCTTTGTATGTAGAAATATCCCATCTATCTCATGCTTACAAAATAAATGTGAAATTTACAGCACCAGTAAGGAGGGTATTATGGTGTTTCTGGATGAGAGCTGCAGTGCTCCATTCCCAGCATTTCACTTCTTGGCCTCTGATTAGACATTGATTAGACACCTCTGAGTTTTCCCAGACAGTAAGCACAGTGGTCATCTCTGCACAGAAGAGTGGAAGAGCTGAACTCTGTGAAGACATTCATTTCCACTTCGCTGGGACAGGCAACATTCCATTTCAGCTGGAGAAAGGACTGGGGGGAGGGGTCTTTTCTCTCTGTCAATCTGAGCACCAGGTGGGTGGTTGAGATTAGAGCCCTGAGATTTGGCTCTTGATAGAAAGTTGAAGAAATCAGTTTTTTGTACATTGTCCATCCTGTGAGGTAGAGTCAAAGTTCATTCATTCTTGGGTGATCAGATTCCATTTAATTTTGTAGTCTCTGTACTGCAGAGCATCACAAGGCCCTTGAACCTCCAGTTCTAACCCAAAACTATAAAAGATAAGAGCTGGAGCAGGAACTTTGGCTTACTTCAGAGGTCGGGGGAAAGGTCTGATCCAGCTCACAAGCTATTGTTAACCTTTTCATGCCTGCCAGAATTAATGTGTTCATTAAAAAAAATGAATATCACACTGGGAATATCTGACTCTTACCAAAAAACAAAAAGAAGAAGAAGAAGAAGAAAAAGTAATGTTAATTAGCAACTGTCAGCTGTAATTGTCATCCTCATTAAGATGCAGAATTATGTATTTCTTAGTTATAAATAACCTTTCTAATTGTACTTGATGTATGCCAGTTTAATCAAAAAGTACACTTGCAAACAGGCAGATATTTGCATTAATCTAGCATTGGATCTTCAAGGTTTTTTGATAGTCTTTTATTTCAGATTTGATTCAGAGAAAAAAGATCTACTACAGTTACATATTCTTTATGTAATAGTGACTTTTTCTGTTTGGCTATGGAGAACTGACAGGATTTTATATTAAAATTAGGTTAAATATCTTCTGAGATTGTTCAGTGTAACAGAAATCTTATCAGTTTTTGAAGCAATTGGTACGGTTTCCATCATTCAGTCTTTTGATAAGAAGTTGATTATTGTTCCAAATTGGTAAAGTTGAACATCAGGTCTATAGCTATTAGACTTAAATGACTAAATCTTTAGAGCAAAAGTTCTCTCTTTCCTGAATTCCACGTCTAACTTTGGTTCTTGTCCTTTTTCTGGGAAGTCGAATGTTCTCTTTTGTGAGGAGTAAGGGAAGAATGTTAGTATTCTTACTAAACGGTTCTTGTAACTATATATTGGTGAATTTCTGCTTGTGAAATTTTGCCAGCATAGGGGATTTGTTCCTGAGAAGTACTGTCAACTTTTCTACCTATTGCTTTTTGCAGGAAGGTGAATTCTTCATGACATCCTTTAAGGTTATGGTTTATTGTTTTGTTTTTGCTATGCTTTAAAGGAATTTATTAGTTTGTAGGGATTTTTTTCCCTTAGAGTTGGGAAGAAACACAAAACAAAATATCCCCAAAGCTGTTTGGATCTTTTGGGGGGCATTCAAACTACGTTCACTGTAAGCTGAAATGGTTTTGAAAAATTGCGTTTTTGTTGCTTAAATATATCCCTTGCTAAGTTTTATATGCTACAGTCACATACACACACACACACACACACACACACACACACACAAATGAAGACTGATTATAATACATAATTAATTTCTTGAAAGTGGATTATCAGATCCTTTATAACTTGAATTTAGGATATCAGGAGTTGTAAAATGAGTAATAGGAAGTTTCATAGGGCATATAACTTAACTATTTCTGACCATTGTCAAGAAGATAGAGTACAGGATTCTTCTCACACCTAAATTCCTATTGTTTTAAGATGTTTGACTTTACTTTTATTTTAATGAATTTGATACGAAAATTCAGTATTCTCCAGCACAAGTTGTGATGGCATAATCTTAAAAGTGCTAGACACATGACTGTGTGAGTGTTTTTGCATCAGTTTCTGTTAATACTCTGTTAGAGTGCAAACCAAGGCTGGAATGTATATGCACTCTGGGCAATGTCTGGTTTCTCACATAGATATATTTCTGACAATTTGGAAAGTAGATGGGTGGGAAATCATGCTAATTTACTATCCTAAAAATAACAAATACATAATTTCTTAGGCAAAAATAGTCTATTTGAGAAGTTCTGCTATCCAAACAGCCTGAAGTTTTTTTGAATATTCATTAAGAATTCAGAAATCAAGTAGAAAATTTGCAGATAATAATAATAATAATAGTTTAAACAATAACCATAGGTATCATTGTCAATAATTATTGTTTATGATAACTATGATCATATAATTTATATAGTATTTTATAGTTTTTCAAGCATTTCAGATGCCATGTAACAAATCTGTTACAAAGTAGACAGAATCATTGAGTATTAATCATTTTTCTTATGAAGAGCTCAGAGAAATTAATTTACCTACTTTAACTCAGCTAATAAGTTGCAGTTAAGATTCAAGCTCAGATTTTCTGATTCCAAGGGAAATTTCTTTCTGATATTCTATGCTGATAGGCTAAGTATTTACCTGAGAAAGGTATTTGGGATCTAGGATAGAAACTTTCCAGACTCCTGAATTTTGTTTTTTACTTATATTAGATTCAGTTTACAAGCTTAAAAGTAGGTGTTCTCAGATTGGCTGGAGAAAATAGAAAAGGACTCAAGAAAAATAAAATCACAATTAAAATTAAGCTTTTTGAGGCCAGAGACTCTTTTGTTGTAGTTTCTAATCCTAACATGTATGTAGCATTATATTTATTAAATGCTAATAATGCATGGTACTTAATAAATTCATTTAATTGAATTATATTGAAATTTCTAGTCTTACTCTTAATGTTTTTTTGGTTAGTTTTATTTTAGGCTTTTTGATAGTTTTGAAAATTAGAATATTACTTGTTTTTTAAAAGAGAATCAGTTAATGGCCCTGATCAATTACAATCAGTATTATAAAGTCTCTTTATTTGAAAAAAATTTGTTGGTGTTTACTTCTAAGCTCTGAAGTAAAAATTCTGCTTTTCAAGATAGCTTCCTAGAATCTTGCCTATTGAAAAATAAGCTACCATTTTCATCTGCCTCCAAAATGATTCTTTACTTAGTTCTTACCAGCAGAATGGGGCTTATCAAAATTTTTCTTTTTGAATCAAAACTTAATTGCAGTAAGTGAAAATTAAAGGAATGTATAAGAACTTCAGAAAATGTGGTATTGGAAGTAAAGTAAAAATACTGTACCTTCTTCTTTAGTCACAAATAAAGCTGAAAAAGACCTTTGAAATTATCTAGTCCAACTCTTATTTTATAGATGAGGAAAATGAAACACAAAGTAATATAGTAGAATATAGACTCAGATTCTCCAGTGCTCTTTCCACTTCCTCATGCTGCCAACCAATGGCATAAAAGCCCCGATTCTACAACCTATCTTAGAGCACCCTCCTTTGGAGAGCTCAAAGCACATCATAGGCGTCATTTAAATAGTCTTAATCATTTATTTTATAGAGATCAGTATGTAAATCATTCTTTTCAAATAACTTTTAAAAGTAATTAAGATTATTAAAGTTTAAAGTACAAATAATCTGCATGATTTTTTTTCTTTAATGCTATTATCATATTTCAGAATATTTAATATATTAATTTAATACCATTATTATTGTATTGTTTTATATCAAATTTGTATCAATAGTACCTCTTTCCAATTTTTGAATATTTTTCAGTATTTAAATCTTCTATTATGACTCCCTATTATTATTTTATGACTCCCTATTGTTTATTTTGTTTTGAAGGAGGGAAATGCTAAGCCTGGAAGAAATAAGACTCATAAGTATTTTTAAACACAAATAGTTTTTCTGACAGACAACAGACAGAGAAACAGAGCACAAAGTAGGGAAACACTTGTTTCAGTGATTTTTCTACTAATCCACTTCTTTTCTTTAGTCATGGCACCTAATTTATTTCTTCTAGACATGATGCCTGATTTTGGTTAGATCCTGAATACCGAAGTCAGTGCTTTTTTTTAATAAGTAGCACCAATCAAAGCAAATGCTCATAATTTTATTCTCTTGGGAAATTAGGGAGATATATGACTTTTCATCTTGAAAAAATACATGTAACAAATCCATCAAACATTTACCAAATGTCCACTGTGTAAGGAGATTAGCCTTAATAAGGATAAAGGCCACCTCTTCATGTGAGACAAAGTGAAAAATTTAGTGGAAGGCAGGTGAGTGCTGTGAAATAAGGAGGAGGGGAGGAGAGGGAGCTCTTAGAGAATGCCCTCAATTTTTCCAGTGAAATATGAAGCAAAATTCTCAGCTGAGAGAAATAGAGAGAGGGGACGCAGTGGGAAGTTTGAAGAAGGATGAAATGACTAAGAAAAGGTATTCATTTCATTGGAAATGAAATGATTAGGGAAATATAAAAGAACTGCCATGCTACAGTGAGGACCCAGATATAATCATGTATTATAAATTTTTAGTGTATCCAGTTAGTATACTTTCTTGAATTTCTCCAGTTTTGTTCAGCTACACATAAAAGAAGTGAAGGCAGTGAATGATGGAAATGATACAAGGCTAGGTTTTGAAAGACAAAATCAACAAGAAGATAAAGAGACAAGAGGTTAGTGTAGAATATGTTAGAATGCATCTTCTTTGTCAAGACTATTTTTGCCTTTCCTTTATAGTGCCAACATTTAGCACAGATCCTGGTATTTAATAAGTATTTAATAAATATTATGAATTATTATAGCACCTCGCCTGGTCCCTGGTATATGATATGCCTAATAAATGCTTATTAGTTGAATAGTATGAATATATTCAAAGGAATATTGTAATAATAGCATCAGATGCTTTTCAAAATCTTGCAAATTGTAATAGTAGTATTCCCTTAACCTATAAATTTAGTAACCTTCTCAAAAAAAAAAAGGAAATAAGAAAAGTCTGTTATGATCTATTCTTGAGTAAGTTGTGTTGGCATTTTGTAATTGTTCCTTCCTTTTCTAGTAGTTCATCAACTATCCCTTTAATAACATGTACCTTAAAAGGTAGTCATCAAATTTGTACATGATTCAGTGTCTGAGCAATGCCATAGAGAAGCTCTGTCATTACACGAAAGAGAACTCAGCCAATGTCCTGAGAAGACTTCATGGAAGAGTGAGTCTTGAGAGAGGAGCATTATTCTAACATGTCAAGAGGGAGGGAAAAGGCATTTGAGGTTAAGTATATGCTGGTGTAAATGGGCAAAGTTTATTTGAAGGACAGTGATTAGATTACTCATGGTAGAGGAGAAATTTCTTTACATTGGGGTATAGTGAGAAATAATGTTGAAGAGATGGGTTGAGGCCAAAATGTAGAGTAATGCTTAAAGAATTAGAATTTAGTTCTATAGAAAGATACTATTGAATGTTTCTTAACACTATAGTGACAGACTTTTATGATATTTGGGGGCAGTTAGGCTATAGTATATCGGAAAAAAAAGTTTGAGACTTGGAGTCAAAAATTCTGGGTTCAGTTTCTAACCCTTAGTAAGTTACAGAGACCAACATCTTGTCAAAATGATGATTAAGGGTATATTACCAGCAGAGATACTCTGCACCAAGAGCAGTTGTCTGAATATAATTTCTGTATCTAATGAAAAGATCTTGCTTTTACTTAAGCTCTGATGTTAGGCCAATATTTTAATTCCTACTGTTAGGAACCATTAATATATTTATCTATTTCTTTTGTGCACATGAGTTGGTAGGATGTATGTGAATAAGTAAAGAAAATAGAAATAAATTAGATGATAAACAATGAGGATATAACATGAACTCTAGTAACTGGTGCAGATCAGTTCCCTTCCCTTTTTAGGAGACCCTGAAGAGTTAGTCTCACCAGAGAAGCAATGCAAGATATCTTAGGCTTTAGTGACTAGATTTCTTTCTTAAGGACCATACTTTAAATCAAAACCAATCTGATTCTCATTGGTCATCAATAGATCTTAGACCAATACCCATTTAGTCATTGTTTGGGCCCTTATTGATTCAAATTGAATGTAAAGAGAATCATTTCTGCTTTGGCCAGAAACCCTGAGGGTCTTCCCCTTTCAGATTCTTTCATTTATATTTTAGGTTTTAGTGGGGGGGGTGGGGAAGGGGATCTAGGTGAAAGAGGAAATTTTTTTTTCACGCTGAAATGCTATCTATTCTTAATCACTGAATGGTTACTGCCTCAGTCAAACTAAGATCTCTTGAAGACTTTAGTTTAAAAAGTATAAAGTCAGGCCATCTCGGGATATCAGACCACTGGACCCAGATGGCTCTTGAGGACAAAGTAAAACAAGTGATCTTGCATAGCCCTCCATCACTTAAATCCAAGTCACTTGCCTGTCATGTCATCACCTCCCTAATAGCATAGTACTCTTCAAGAACGAAGGACAAATAATAACAATGTGTAAGGATATGCTTAAGAAAATGCACACTCTAAAAATGTTTGTAGCAGACCTTTTTTATAGTGGTAAAGAACTAGAAACTGATTTGGTGCCTATCAGAGAATGAATTTGCATTTCTCTGATTAATAATGATTTGGAGCATATTTTCATATGTCTATAAATAGTTTCAATTTCTTCGTCTGAGAATTGTCTGTTCATATCCTTTGACCATTTATCAACTGGAGAATGGCTTGATTTCTTACAGATTAGAGTCAATTCTCTAAAATGAGGCCTTTATCAGAATCTTTGATTGTAAAAATGTTTTCCCAGTTTATTGTTTCCCTTCTAATCTTGTTTGCATTTGTTTTGTTTGTACAAAAACTTTTCAATTTGATATAATGTGAATGTAGAATGTGTTGATTTACATTCAGTCTCCTTAGTTTTTTCTCTGATTATAGATGGCATTTTCTGTCTAAAGTCTATTGGGACTTCTTTGGATCACTGAACTATTGAGAAGAACCAAGCCTTTCATATCTGATCATTGCATATTCTTGCTGTTATTGTTTACAATGTATTCCTGGTTGTGCTTGTTTCACTCAATATCAGTTCATGTAAATCTTTCCAGGTTTTTCTATAATCAGCTTGTTCATCATTTTTTATAAAACAATAATATTCCATTACCTTCATGTACCACAACTTGTTCAGTCATTCCCCAATTGATGGGCATCCACTCCTTTTCCAATTCTTCTCTGTGTGTATTTTTTTTAATAACTTTTTATTGATAGAACGCATGCCAGGGTAATTTTTTACAGCATTATCCCTTGCATTCATTTCTGTTCCAATTTTTCCCCTCCCTCCCTCTACCCCTTCCCCCAGATGGCAAGCAGTCCTTTACATGTTGAATGGGTTGCAGTATATCCTAGATACAATATATGTGTGCAGAACCAAAGAGTTTTCTTGTTGCACAGGGAGAATTGAATTCAGAAGGTATAAATAACCCGGGAAGAAAAACAAAAATGCAAGCAGTTTATATTCATTTCCCAGTGTTCTTTCTCTGGGTGTAACTGCTTCTGTCCATCTTTGATCAATTAAGGCTCTCTTTATCGAAGAGATCCACTTCCATCAGAATACATCCTCAAACAGTATCGTTGTTGAGGTATATAATGATCTCCTGGTTCTGCTCATTTCACTCAGCATCAGTTCATGTAAGTCTCGCCAGTCCTCTCTGTATTCATCCTGCTGGTCATTCCTTACAGAACAATAATATTCCATAACATTCATATACCACAACTTACTCAACCATTCTCCAATTGATGGGCATCCATTCATTTTCCAGCTTCTAGCCACTACAAACAGGGCTGCCACAAACATTTTGGCACATACAAGTCCCTTTCCTTTCTTTAGTATCTCTTTGGGGTATAAGCCCAGTAGAAACACTGCTGGATCAAAGGGTATGCACAGTTTGATAACTTTTTGAGCATAGTTCCAAATTGCTCTCCAGAGTGGCTGGATGTGTTCACAATTCCATCAACAATGTATTAGTGTCCCAGTTTTTCCATATCCCCTCTAACATTCTGCATTATCTTTCCCTGTCATTCTAGCCAATCTGACAGGTGTGTAGTGGTATCTCAGAGTTGTCTTAATTTGCATTTCTCTGATTAATAATGATTTAGAGCATATTTTCATATGTCTATAAATAGTTTCAATTTCTTTGTCTGAGAATTGTCTGTTCATATCCTTTGACCATTTATCAACTGGAGAATGGTTTGATTTCTTACAGATTAGAGTCAATTCTCTATATATTTTGGAAATGAGGCCTTTATAAGAACCTTTGATTGTAAAAATGTTTTCCCAGTTTATTGTTTCCCTTCTAATCTTGTTTGCATTTGTTTTGTTTGTACAAAAACTTTTCAATTTGATATAATCAAAATTTTCTATGTTGTGGTCAATAGTGATCTCTAGTTCTTCTTTGGTCATAAATTCCTCCCTCTTCCACAGGTCTGCGAGGTAAACTATCCTATGCTCTTCCAATTTATTTATCATCTCATTCTTTATGCCTAGGTCATGAACCCATTTTGACCTTATCTTGGTGTACAGTGTTAAGTGTGGGTCAATGCCTAGTTTCTGCCATACTGATTTCCAATTTTCCCAGCAATTTTTGTCAAATAATGCATTCTTATCCCAGAAACTGGTGTCTTTGGGTTTGTCAAACACTATATTATTAAAGTTATTGGCTGTTTTGTCCTTTGAACCTAATCATTCCATTGATCAACTAGTCTATTTCTTAGCTAATACCAGATGGTTTTATTAACTGCTGCTTTATAATATAATTTTAGATCTGATACAGCTAGGCCACCTTCATTTGATTTTTTTTTCATTAATTCCCTTGAAATTCTTGACCTTTTGTTTTTCCATATGAACTTCGTTGTTATTTTTTCTAATTCATCAAAGTAGTTTTTTGGGAGTCTGATTAGTATAGCGCTAAATAAGTAGATTAATTTAGGTAGTATTGTCATCTTTATTATATTTGCTCACCCAATCCAAGAGCATTTAATATTTTTCCAGTTGGTTAGATCAGACTTAATTTGTGTGGAAAGTGTTTTGTAGTTTTGCTCATAAAGTTTCTGATTTTCCCTTGGCAGATAGATTCCTAAATATTTTATACAATCAGTAGTTACTTTAAATGGAATTTCTTTTTGTAATTCTAACTGTTGGGTTTTGTTAGTGATATATAAGAATGCTGATGACTTATGTGGGTTTATTTTATATCCTGCAACTTTGCTGAAGGTGTAGATTGTTTCTAATAACTTTTTGGTAGAATCTCTGGGGTTCTCTAAGTATACCATCATATCATCAGCAAAGAGTGATAATTTGGTTTCCTCATTGCCTATTCTTATTCATTTAATCTCTTTCTCAACTCTTATTGCCAAAGCTAGCATTTCTAATACAATATTAAATAGTAACAGTGATAGTGGGCAACCTTGTTTTACTCCTGATCTTATTGGGAATGGTTGCAGTTTGTCCTCGTTACATATAATGCTTACTGCTGGTTTTAAATAGATGCTACTGATTATTTTAAGGAAAAGTCCATTTATTCCTATACTTTCAAGAGTTTTTAATAGGAATGGATGTTGGATTTTATCAAATGCTTTTTCTGCATCTATTGAGATGATCATATGGTTTTTGTTAATTTGATTATTAATATGGGCAATTATATTGATAGTTTTCCTAATATTGAACCAGCCCTGCATTCCTGGTATAAATCCTATTTGATCATGATGTATTATCCTGGGGATGGTTTTCTGTAGTCTTTTTGCTAATATCTTATTTAAGATTTTAGCATCAATATTCATTAGGGAGATTGGTCTATAATTTTCTTTCTCTGTTTTCAACCTACCTGGTTTAGGTATCAGTACCATGTCTGTGTCATAAAAGGAGTTTAGTAGGACTCCTTCATTCCCTATTTTTTCAAATAGTTTATAAAGTATTGGGGCTAATTGTTCTTTGAATGTTTGGTAGAATTCACATGTAAATCCATCTGGTCCCGGGGATTTTTTTTTTTTAGGGAGTTGATTGATAGCTTGTTCTATTTCTTTTTCTGAAATGGGACTATTTAAGCAATTTACTTCCTCCTCTGATAATCTGGGAAGCCTATATTTTTGGAGGTAGTCATCCATTTCGCTTAGGTTATCAAATTTATTGGCATAAAGTTGGGCAAAGTAACCCCTTATTATTTCTTTAATTTCCTCTTCATCAGTGATAAGTTCTTCTTTTTCATTTTTAAGACTGCCAATTTGATTTCCCTCTCTCCTTTTTCTAATCAGATTTACCAAAGGTTTATCAATTTTATTGTTTTTTTTCATAAAACCAACTCTTAGTTTTATTTATTCAATAGTTTTTTTACTTTCTATATTATTAATTTCTCCTTTTAATTTTAGAATTTCAAGTTTAGTAATTGATTGGGAGTTTTTAATTTGGTCTTTTTCTAACTTTTTAAGTTCCAGGCCCCATTCATTGATCTTCTCTTTCTCTATTTTATTCAAGTAAGCCTCTAAGGTTATAAAATTTCCCCTTATTACTGCTTTGGCTGCATCCCATAAATTTTGATATGATGTCTCCTTGTTGTCATTATCTTGAGTGAAATTATTAATTGTGTCTATAATTTGCTGTTTCACCCAATCATTCTTTAAGATGAGATTATTTAGTTTGCAATTACTTTTTGGTCTATTTACACCTAACTTTTTGTTGAATGTAGTTTTTATTGCATTGTGGTCTGAAAAGAAAGCATTTACTATTTTTGCCTTCCTGCATTTAATTTTGATGTCTTTATGTCCTAATATATGGTCAATTTTTGTGTAGGTTCCATGAACTGCTGAGAAGAAAGTATACTCCTTTCTGTCACCATTCAGTTTTCTCCAGAGATCTATTATACCTAATTTTTCTAATATTCTATTTACCTCTTTAATTTCTTTCTTATTTGTTTTGTGATTTGATTTATCTAAATCTGAGAGTGCAAGATTGAGATCTCCCACTATCATAGTTTTGCTGTCTATTTCTTCTTGCAACTCTCTTAGCTTCTCTTTAAGGAAGTTAGATGCTATACCACTTGGTGCATATATGTTTAATACTGATATTGCTTCATTTTCTATAGTACCCTTAAGCAAGATATAGTTTCCTTCCTTATCTCTTTTAATTAGATCAATTTTTGCTTTTGCTTGATCTGAGATAAGGATGGCTACCCCTGCTTTTTTGACTTCACCTGAAGCATAATAGATTCTGCTCCAGCCTTTTACCTTTAGTCTGTATGTATCTCCCTGTTTTAAATGTGTTTCCTGTAAACAACAGATTGTAGGGTTCTGACTTTTGATCCAGTCTGCTATCCGCCTCCTCTTTATGGGAGAGTTCATCCCATTCACATTTGCGATTAAAATAACCAATTCTGCATTTTCTGCCATCCTAATATCTCCAGATTATACTTTTCTTTTTCTTGCTCTCCTTCCCTTCTTCCCTCTTGGTCCCACTAACGTCGCACAGCTCTCCCTCTTTAGTATCCCTCCCTCCTCCCTTTGAATCCCTTCCCCTTTCTTGTACCCTTCCCTTATTACTCTTTTTCCTTCTCCCTTTTCCTCTCCCACTTTTTAATGAAATGAGAGAAGACTCTGTGTAAAACAAATATGTCAATGGTTTCCTCTTTGAGCCAACTCTGATGAGAGTAGGATTCACACCATGTTCCTCCCCCTCTCTAAGTTCCCTTATATATGATAGGTTTCCTTTGCCTCATTGTCGCATGTAGTTTCCCTCTTTTTATCTTCCTTCTTCGCTTTTTCTGATGCTATCCCCTTCCATTTCTACTTCCCTTTTTTATGTTATATTGGTAAATCACATTATACATATGGTTTTTATGTATATTCACAACAGAAATACAGTTCTCAAGAGTTCCTTTTACCTTTTTCTACTTCTCTTGATTCCTGTTGTTGAAGATCAAATTTTTTGTTTAAGTCTGGTTTTTTCCTTAGAAACAGATGGAATTCCTCTATTTCATTAAATGTCCATCTTCTTCCATGGAAAAAAATACTCAGCTTAGCTGGATAGTTTATTCTTAACTGCATTCCAAGTTCTTTTGCCTTTCGGAATATCTGATTCCAGGCCCTTCGATCCTTTAATGTTGAGGCAGCCAGAACTTGCATGACCCTTATTGTTGCATCTCGGTATTTGAACTGTTTTTTCCTGGCTGCTTGTAAAATTTTTTCTTTAGTTTGGAAATTCTGAAGTTTAGCCACAATATTCCTTGGAGTCTTTATTTTAGGGTCTTTTTCAGAAGGTGTTCGATGAATTCTTTCAACGCCTATTTTCCCTTCCGGTTCTATTACTTCTGGGCAGTTCTCTTTGATGATTTCCTGTAAGATAGTATCTAGGCTCTTTTTTTCATCGTAATTTTCTGGTAGTCCGATGATCCTCAGGTTATCTCTCCTAGATCTATTTTCCAGGTCTGTTGTTTTTCCAAGTAAATATTTGACATTTTTTTCCAATCTTTCATTTTTTTGGTTTTGCTTGACTGATTCTTGATGTCTCAATGAATCAGTCATTTCTATTTGTTCAGTTCTAATTTTTAGTGAGTTATTTTCTTCATTAGCTTTTTTTACTTCTTTTTGTATATGTCCAATTGAGTTGTTTTGCTCTATGGAATTTTTTTCCATTTCACTAATTTTTTTTTTTTAGTGAGTCATTTTCTTTTTCCAATTCGCAAACTCTGTTTTTTACCTTTTCCAATTCATATTTCAGGAAGTTGTTTTCTTTTTCCACTTTATCAAATTTTTCTTTTAGTGAGTTATGTGTCTTTCCCCATTTCTCTTCTAGCTCTCTTTTAAGGTTTTTAATAGTCTCTTCTAGGAGAGCCTTTTGTATTGGAGACCAACAATCATCTGGAGACTGTCTGCTATTAGTCTCTTCAGGGTTGAAAAGCTGTTCTCTTTCTGTGTAGAAACTATCACTGGTTCTTTTGATTTTTTTACTCATTTTGTTAAAGCCTGTAAAGTCTGCCTTCAGGGCCAGGAGGTTACCAGCTTCCTCTGCAGAGCAGTGAAAGGTATATGACCGGGTAGCTGTCCTGCCAGCCGGCTACAAAAAGCAGCAAGGTACTGGAGTGCTCTGGGAAGGAGTTCCCCACCCGAAAGTAACTCAGGCCTGCAGGGTCGGGCTGGGAAAGTGCCTTTCAAAGAACCCCCCCCCCCCCTGTGTGAGATAACGACTGCCCTGGGGCTAGACACTTAGCAGTGAGAGTTTCACTGCCCCAAGCCAAACCCTGCCCTGGGGCTATGGGTATTAGCAGCTGAGCAGTGAATGGATTTACAGGGACTGGAAGTGTCTGCCCCGAAGCGCAGTCAACTGGGGAAGTTCTATTGCCCCAGGCTGAGCCCCCCACTGTGCCGATTAGAGGCTGCCCAGGCTGTGCCCCCCTGCCGTGCAGATTAGTAACTGCCCCCGCAAAAGCCCCAAACTGTCGGATGTGGCCACAGGGCTGTGGTAAAGTCTGCCTGAGTCACTTCCGGGTTTGGGGGGTTACAGCCAGATCTCATTAGGTTCTGGCATTTTTTAGAGGACCCTCTGTTTTAGGCTTTAACTTCTCTGCCAGTTTACTGCTTTGTAATCAAGGCAGAGCAGTTAGCCTATAGCAGAGTCGTCTCTATAACTTCTCTAGCCACAGAGATCACCCCCTCATCCCCCTTCCCCGCTCAGGACTCTAGTCTCTCGCTGCCTGTGCTAGTCTATTCCTGGCCCCTCAGGATAAACCTTTCCTGGCGAGCTTCCGGATTGGCTGGTAAATTGTAGTGCTTCTTATCTTCATGAATTTAAGCAGTGAAGAGTTATTTTTGAGGCTGGATTAAATAGTTGGTTATGAGGGTAATGAGAGGAGCTTAGAGAGTAGTGTGTGCCTGCTCCGCCATCTTGGCTCCACCCTGGAAGTCTCTCTGTGTGTATTTTTAAAAATGAAAACATTATTTTAAAAAAGCAAAATAAAACAAAATAAAATATTCTTATATTTTTGTAAATCGATGTCCAAACCAAAAATTAAAAAAAAATAAAATACACATTCTTTGCAACCCCTTGTATTCACCAGTCAGGTAAGTCATTGCAACTTCATTCCTTTATTTCTTAAAAATCCTTTCAAAGAACTCAAGTTAATAGAAAATGAAAAATTTTGTGTTTTATTGGTTTCAATAATTAACTTTAAGTTTTTGTTATAGACCATATTGACTTGAATATCTTATTTCCTTGGAAGTCCTGAATTAAATGAGTATTGTGTCTTCCATTGTATTTTCTCTATGGGTTTGACCTCTTTGATTGTTGTTGTTCAGTTATGTGTTACTTTTCATGACCCCATGGTCCCTTCTGTCTCCCATTATCTCCCAATATCTGTCCATATCCATGTTCATTGCTTCCATGACACTATCTAGCCACCTCATACTCTACCAGACCCTTTATCTTTTTGTCTTCATTCTTTCCCAGTGTCAAGGTCTTTTCCAGTGAGTCCTGTCTTCTTATTGTGTGGACAAAATATTTAAGCTTCAGCTTCATTTTTTTTTTTAATCTTCCAGAGAATAGCCTGAATTAATTTCAGAAGCATCAGTTTAGAGGCTCCCTGTTGCTTTGGTCACTGGATTTCAAACTGATAAGATTTTTACAATAGAATCATTTCATTACAAAAGGCCTTGCCAATAGTCTTACACAAATTAACATTGTTGCACTTCTTCATCCCTAGAACAGTTTAAATGCTGTTTGTCTTTGACAAAACAGTTTCAGAATATCATAGCTTTTAGATCTTTTGGAAGATATTTTCAAAATCACCTAGGCCAGCCTCATCATTTTATAATTGAAAAAAACCGAGTTTCAAAATGGTGAAGTGACTTGGCCATAATTACATAAAAATAGAAGTAAATGTCAGAGCTGGAGTTCAAAAACAGACATTCTACAAACTGTATTGATGTTAATTCTTCAGCATTTGAAGGTGTTGTCTCCATTTTTCCTAAATATAGAAAGATAGAGCCTATAACCATCTGCTGGATAATAAAGTTTATCTTGGGATTTAATATGCTCTTCAGACATCTGTTTTCTCAGGTGACTAAACACTGCACCTGCACATTTAAGTTGTTGTTAGATTTCTTCCTCATTGTCAACCTTTTGTGAAGATAACTGAAAATATTCCAATTTTTTTAGACTGGTGTGACCCTTTCCTTCCTCTACAAGGGCACCTGGTACATCTGGAAACTTCATGAATAAGTGTCAGCTTGTCTTGACTCTCCTCTCATTTTACCTCCTTGTGGTACAGCACTCCAAGAAATTTGGAATGGCAAAATTTAGGAAATTATACTCTAGATTTTCACCATCATTCTGAATTTTTGAAACTGATGAATGATCACTGTAAATTTGCTGATCATGCCCTTCTAAATGGTGGCACACCTACTTTCACCAGCATTCCAAAAAGAACTAAAAAGAACTTTTGGCAGGAAAAAGGAAGTGGTTCACAATGACTTGTAGAGAGATCTTTCTTACAACAATCGACAACAAGGCAAGACTATTATAATTTCTTCAATTAGATATGTTTCCTTTATTTAAAAAAATGTAACATTAACAGCATCCCTAAAAACACTTGGTATTTCTTTGGCATTTTAAGTCTCTGTAATTCTTGATGCCTCCTGTTTTTATCTGCTTGAAGATTTGTCTCATCCTGCCAAAATTTCAGAGTATTTCAGGGTAGCATCACTGATTGCTTTCTAAAGAGAATTGGTAATAGTAGATCTCAGCTCATGAAGCATCTTTAAATTTTTCATTCTGGTATATTTTGATGGCTTCTCATTCAGCAATCAACATTTTAAGACAATTTGTCCTGAGTGCTTGAACAGATTGTGAATATTATTTGAATGTCAGATCTCTTTCACCTACTATTCAGACCATCTTTTCTTCATAAGTCATGAATCATCCTCTGATCCTGTTCCTTGGCCTTATAGTTGCTTCATGTTGTATTTCATCTAAAATTACTATAATTTTGCAAAGTGCTTCAAATCTTATGACTGTTGTCAGACAACTAACCCCCAAACCCTTGACTCTAAATCCGTCTCTTTTTAAAGCTATATGCTATAAACTAATGTTTCCAAAATATTCTAAAACTCTGTCACTTCTGCTTAACATAGCAGTCATAATGTATCTTAGTAGAGAATATGAGTGATCCTTTATAGATACTGAATAGAGTAGACTTGATGGCACCTTGAGTGATGTTGGAATTTGTACATTGTAGTTAATTCAAATTTACCACTTTTTAAATGTATACAGTTTGAGTATTTGTATTTTTTAGAATTGAGGCTTTTATTGATTAGATCGTTAAATCTTTCAGTGAGATTGTTCTGTAGACTTAACTTTACTGAGTTTAAAAGTTGATTTTATGGACATGGATCAAATTAATTTGTGAACAATCTAAGGAGACTGATGTTTTAAATAAATAAATTAAACTGTATGGTTAGCCCTAGTAGAGAGATTTAATTCTTGACTTGTTTACTTTGTTGGCCTATTACTTTGTAGCAGACACAGAAGTGGATAAATACTATATCTTCTTTTGTGTGGGCAAAGATATGAGTATAGGAAAGTTAAAAAGGAAGAAGGAGAGAAAACTCTGAAGAAAAAGTAAGGAAGATTGAAGCAAGTTCTCACCCTCTCTCCCAAAGTGATATATATCTTTCTTCAAGCAAAATGCATGCATGCATGCATGCATGAATGAACAAATATCTATCAGTAAATGGCAAGCATTGTGCTAAACTATGGAGGAGACAACCCATATAAGAGAGTTCAGCTACAGGGTCAAATGGAAAGGCCCAGAGAACCATTGTCCTTAAGACAATGCACATTAGTCTTTAATGGACACATAGTGAGTTCTGATGTTCCTCTATCTCACTGGAGGCCTAGAGTTGCTATTCATTTTTTGTTCTTCATGGCCCCATTTGAGGTTTTTTTGGCAAAGATCCAAAAATAGTTTGTTATTTTCTTCTCTGGCTCATTTTACAGATGAGGAAATTGAGGCAAACAGGCTTAAGTGACATGCTTGGGGTCACACAACTAGTGTCTTTGGCCAGATTTGAACTCATAAAGCTGTGTCTTTCTGACTCCAGGCCTAGCACCCAAAGCACTGTGTCACCTAGCTGCCTGTGAATTGCTAACTTCCAGTCTAAGTAATTAAGCCACCTCTTAGGGTCTGTGTAGCCTGAGGATGAGGGGAAGAAGAGAGAGAAGTAAAGGGAAGGGAAGGGAAAAGAAGAGAAAGGAAGGGAGGACACCTTCCCTTGTGAGGTTTTCAATCACTCTTACTTTAATTAGATCTGGGTTACATGGGAGGAGAAGTAGGGGTTAAGGTAAAACAAGGGGAAAGATACCCTCACTTGAAACATCATAAGATGTTTCATAAAACAGAATACCATAGAAAGCAGTTTAGAAATACCCGAGAAGGTTTTTCATTTATTTATTTGTTTGTTCTGTTTCTTAGAGCACATGAAGAATATATCCTTCCTAAATTCTGACAGCTTAAAAACTTTCTGGGTTTTGTATTCATTTTGAATTATTTACAGGAAATAAAAGACATTCTCAGGCAATGGGATTGCTTTTTGTTTTGAATGGTGTGCATTGAATAAATAAAATGGTTCTGGAGAGTATACTTTGTGGGTTTTCCTTCTTTTCAGGACTCAGAATATGCCATTCTAGGATATCAAGAAGAGCCAGAAACACCATCTACACTAGACCTTTAGAAGGGAGGGATATGTGAGTTAAAGCTTACCTTCTGCCAAGACTGCTTCTGTCTTTCTCCAGACATTTTGACAGTGTGCCCCAGAGCACTCTGCCCACTAGAATTAACTTTATCCCTTGGCAATAAAAGAACTGACTCAAAATCCTAATCTATTGACTACATAAAACATTTTGATTGATAAGAAAGGGCTTTTTAAATCTTGAAATATATAATGTGACTTGTAATTGTTAGTAATAGTAAAATATAAAAGAATCCCAACATCTCACTGTTTTACTAGTAGAAATCCCCATTCATTTGTGTTCTCATCTTTTGCCTTTCTTGTAATATCTTTTTATAAATCCTCCATTGAAAGACTGCCTAAGTGTTACTATTGGGCTTATATCCCAAAGAGATATTAAAGAAGGGAAAAGGACCCATATGCGCAAAAATGTTTGTGGCAGCTCTTTTCATAGTGGCTAGAAACTGGAAATTGAATGGATGCTCATCAATTGGAGAATGGCTGAATAAATTGTGGTATATGAATGTTATGTAATATTATTGTTCTGTAAGAAATGACCAACAGGATGAATACAGAGAGGCTTGGAGAGACTTACATGAACTGATGCTGAGTGAAATGAGCAGGACCAGGAGATCATTATACACTTCAACAACAATACTATATGAGGATCAATTCTGATGGAAGTGGCAATGAGAAGATCCAATTCAGTTCCAATTGATCAATGATAAACAGAACCAGCTACACCCAGTGAAAGAACACTGGGAAACGAGTATGGACTGCTTGAATTTTTTTTTCTTTCTGGGTTACCTGGATCTGATTTTTCTTGTGCAACAAGAGAACTATATAAATATGTACACATATATTGTATTTAAGATATACTTTAACATATTTAACATATATGAGACTGCCTGCCATCTAGGAGAGGAGGTGGAGGGAAGGAAGGGAAAAGTTGGAACAGAAGTGTTTGCAAGGGTCATTGTTGAAAAATGACCATGCATATGTTCTGTCAATAAAAAGCTATAATTAAAAAAAAAAGCTTTAATAAAAAAAAGAAAGAGCAAAGAGATAATATTAACAAAGTAATATATAAATATTTATTGGGGGGAAAAAAGAAAGAAAGACTTCCTAAACCTTGAGCAAGCATCTGCTAAGGACCACTTTATTCCAGACACTCCAGCATTTAAGCTTGCTGTCTTTTCTCGCTTACTCACCATCTCTCTTTTCTAGTATGTCTTGTTATATTGCTTTAAAGTCCTTCACCATGAGTTCCCATTGCCCCCTTTCTCTTCATCTCAAGATCTTTTGGCCTATTCTTAACTCTCTTTTCCAAGTCTTTGATAATGAGTCTGCCCTTCTCTTTACCAAAACCAAGCCCCTCTATTATATGTACACTTGATCTTATTCCATCCCTTCCTGTTCAGAAGATTGCATACTTAGTCATTCCAAATGAATTCTCTTGAATGTCTCCTAAAAACTAACTGGTTTCTTTGTTACTGCCCTCAAACATGCCCAAAGTATTTCTCATTCTTAAAAAACCTTTACTAGATTCTACTATCTTCTCAAGCTATCAGCCTACATCCCTTCTTCCTTTCCCAAACTTCTTTTTTTCCTGAGTAATTGAATCATTTTATTGAGAAGGCCAACATATTATTAACTTCATTCATAAAAGGGGGATCTTTCCTCCCTACCACCATTTAGTAGTATTTTTTTCCAATTACATGTAAAGATAATTTTCAACATTCATTTTTATAAGATTTTGAGTTCCAATTTTTTTCTCCCTCTCTCTTTTCTCTTCCCCCTCCCCAAAATAACAATCTGATCCATGTCTAATCATGTTAAACATATTTCCATATTTGTCATCTTGCAAAAGAATTAAAAATAGGGAAAAACCATGAGAAAGAAATAACAAAATAAGTAAAAATAGTTCATTTTGATCTGCATGAACATTCCATAGTTCTTTTTCTGGATATGGATGTCATTTTCCTTCATGAGTTTTTTTGAATTGTCTTAGATCATTATATTGCTGAGAAGAGTTAATTCTATCAAAGATGATTATTGCAAATGTTGTTAATCTGTACAGTGTTCTGGTTCTGCTCACTTCACTAAGCTTCAGTTCATATAAGACTTTCCAAGTTTTTCTGAAGTCTACCTGTTTATCATTTCTTATAGTACAATAGTATTCCATTATAATCCTATGCCACAACTTGTTCAGTTATTCCTATTCCTTCTTTGATGGGCAATCCTTCAATTTTCAATACTTTCCAGCCAAATTCTCTTAAAAACTCTACACTGGCTATCCCCACTTTCTTTCTTCTCAATCCTCAAACCTTTGCAATCTGACTTTTGACCTTATGACCTAAATGAAACTGCTCTCTCAGGAGTCAGTAAGGACCTCTCATTTGCCAATTCTTATCATCTTTTCTCTCTTTTCTTTTTTTTTTTTAAATTAAAGTTTTTTTTTTATTTTCAAAACATATACATGGATAATTTTCAACATTGACACCTGTGAAACCTTGTGTCCCAAAACTTTTTTCCCTCCCTTTTCCCCACCCTACTTCCATATGGCAAGCAATACAACATATGCCAAACATGTGCAATTCCTCTGCACATATCTCCACAACCATAATGCTACACAAGAAAACCAGATCAAAAAGGAAAAAAAAATTAGCTAACAAACAGCAACAAAAAGAGTGAAAATGCTGTGTTGTGATCCACATTCAGTTCCCATAGTCCTCTCTCTGGGTGTATGTAGATGGCTCTCTTTGTCACAGGATCATTGGAACTGGTCTGAATCGCCTCACTGCTGAAAAGAGCAACATTCATCAGAATTGATTATCATATAATATTCTTGTTGCCCTATATAGTGATCTGGTTCTGCTCATTTCACTTCATTTCTTATAGAACAATAGTATTCCATAGCATTCATATACCATAACTTATTCAGCCATTTTCCAACTGATGGGCATCCGCTCAGTTTCCAGTTTCTAGCCACTACAAAAAAGGCTGCCACAAACATTTTTGCACATATGGATTCCCTTTTCTTCTTTTAAGATGTCTTTGGGATATAAGCCCAGTAGAAAAACTGCTGGGTCAAAGTGTATGTACAGTTTGATAGCTCTTTGGGCATAGTTCCAAATTGCTCTCCAGGATGGTTAGATCAATTCACAGTTCCACCAACAATGTATTAGTGTCCTAGTTTTCCCGTATCCCCTCCAACATTCATCATTATTTTTTCCTGTCATCTTAGCCAATATGAGAAGTGTATAGTGGTACCTCAGAGTTGTTTTAATTTGCATTTCTCTGAATCAATAATGATTTAGGGCATTTTTTCATATGATTAAAAATGTTTTAATTTCTTCATCTGAGAATTGTCTTTTCATATCCTTTAATCATTTATTAATTGGAGAATGGCTTGAATTTTTATAAATTTGAGTCAATTCTCCCATATAAATGAGGCCTTTATCAGAACCCTTAGATGTAATTTTTTTCCCAGTTTATTGCTTCCCTTCTAATCTTATCTGCATTAGTTTTATTTGTATAAAAACTTTTTAACTTAATGGAATAAAAATTATCTATTTTGCATTCCATAATGTACTCTAGTTCTTCTTTGGCCACAAATTAATTCCTTCTCCACAGATTTGAGAGGTATGCTATCTTCTGTTCTTTTAATTTGTTTATCGTATTACCCTTTATATCTAAATCATGAATCCATTTTGACCTTATCTTGATATAGGGTGTTAGATGTGTGTCAATGCCTTATTTCTGCCATACTAATTTCTAATTTTCCCAGCAATTTATGTCAAATGGTGAGTTCTTATCCCAGAAGTTGGGATCTTTGGGCTTATCAAACACTAGATTATTATAGTCATTGACTATTGTTTCTTGTGAACAAACTTATTCCACTGATTGACTGACTACTCTATTTCTTAGATAGTACCAAATGATTTTCATGATTACTGCTTTATAATATAGTTTTAGATCTGATAAAGGTAGGCCACCTTCATTTGCATTTTTTATTAATTCCCTTGAAATTCTTGATTTTTGTTCTTCCAGATGAAATTTGTTATTATTTTTTCTAGCTCTGTAAAATAATTTTTTGAGAGTTTGATTGGTATGGCACTGAATAAATAGATTAATTTAGGTAGTATTTTCATTTTTATTATATTAGCTCAGCCCTGAGTATTTGATATATTTCCAATTGTGATTAGATCTGACTTTATTTGTGTGGAAAGTGTTTTGTAATTGTGTTCATATAGTTCCTGACTTTGCCTTGGCAAGTAGACTTCCAAATATATTATCAACAGTTATTTTAAGTGGAATTTCTCTTTGTATTTCTTGCTGATGGACTTTGTTGATAACATATAAAAATGATTTATTTGGCTTTATTTTGTATTCTTCAACTTTGCTAAAGTTGTGAATTATTTCTAGTAGTTTTTTAGTTGATTCTCTGGGATTCTCTAAGTATACCCTGATGGTCTTTTCTCACTCCTTTTGACACTTCTTCTGCACCTGACCTCACTCACCCTCTCCTGACTACTCTTATTTCAGGGTTCTTGTTACAAGTTTCTCTCTTACCTGTCAAACCTTCCTCAGTTTCTTTTTCCAGCTCACCATCCTATCCTGCTCTCTAACCATTCCCTAAGATTCTGTTCTGAACTCTCCTCTTTTTCTCTACTCTCTCCATGACTCCATCAGACCCAATAGGCTTAATTAACATTTCTATAAATATGGTTCCAAGACTGATCATGCAGCCTTAGTCTCACCCCTGAGCTCCAGCTCTGCTTCATAGTGTATTTCAGAATCGAAGCTAGATGTTTAAGGAGGGATGTTAACCCCTCTGGGTAGATCAGCTAGCCCTCAGCTAGAGCTTTAGTTTCCCTTGTACCTCACACTCATGTCATGTATTTGAAGCCCCAAAAACATTTAGGTCCATCCTATCAATGTATTCTCCATTTCACTATCTCTCGGACATTTTATGTGAACTTTTTCTTGAGCAGCAAAAGGTTTGTACTGATGCATAAGCCGTAGGGTCACATGGCATGGACTTTTACTCAAACCAGAAGATTTCACGCCAAGGTTGTAATGCTGTATCCTTACTTCAGAGGAGTCTTTTGTATTTGTGTGAAAATTTTAATTTCACGCCCTGCAGACTTCACCGTCTTTTGTACTCTGTCTGCTCATGTTGTTGCATAAAGGGTAAATCCCTGTGTCACATTCATTTTGTATCGGAAGAGAGTAAAGTTCGGTTCCATTTGAGGTTTTCATACAGTCAGGTAGAAGTCTTTTGGTAGAACTGCTATCTATTAATTAACAAAAAACTAATAAGGCTTTTCCATATGGGTGAGCATGACCTCAGTGATCAAAAAAAGAAAAAATTCCTCTGTAAACTTTGGATACTTGTGCTATTTTAGTTTTTACAGATGATCATGAACTTCCTGATTGAAACACAGGATATCCACAAGTGTTTGAGTATAAAAAGCAATCAAACTGGGGCCAAGATCTTTTTTTAACTAGTCATTGCTGGCAAATAAATTAAAATCTCTCCCTCACACATCTGTTCAATTTAAAGAGAGAGAAAGAAATACTGTGTTGGGAAAGGTAGAGAAAGATTCCAGAATGGATTTGAAACAATCAAAATCAAATCATTTTTTAAAAAGATAATAAAAACAATTTTTGTCAAATTTTTTTGCTAAAATAAATTTTTTTTGAAAGTCAGAAGTTATTATGAAGATAGTTTTAAAATTGGAGATTAAAAAATTTTAAATGTAGAATAGATCCAGTTCTAACTCCTCATTACCTGATATTTTAGACAATATATTCATATAGCTTTCAAAGAAAATTTTAATAACTGCTTCACCACAAAGTAGTTACTCAGTACCGCCAGCTCACTTCTTTGTCCCCATTTTCAATGCTCAGAAACTAGGGTCATTCTTAATTCTAAAAAAGATGAGTCAACAGTGACAGGGCAGTTAGTACTCACCCCTCTGTAATATCAACTGTATTATCTTTCTGGGCTAGGAAGGATCCATTCAAGAAATCTGTTTGCTGATGAGGTTTTAAAGAAAGCCACACCAGTAACCTGGTAGAAGTCAGTTAAGTAGACTATTGAAGTGATAATCCAGCTTTTAACAGAAGTAGCTTCTACTATAAGTGTGGGGAAACTATCTTCTCTCTTCTTCAGGAATAACTCTTTCTAAATTGCATAGTCCTTTGGGAGCTGAAAAAGCAGAAAAGCTCTGCTTTTTCAGTTTGTGAATAAATAAGGAAATTGGAGAAAAATATACTAGCTTTAGAAACCAAGGTTCCCAATATTTGATTTGTAATAGTCTATCTAACTGTAGAAACATCTGCTTTATTTTGTGTTGGCAATGAAATAATTAAAAACTATTCTCATTTTGGATATGACCACAACTTTTATCTTAAAAGTATGCATTTTGAGACTTTTGAAATTTGCAATATTCTTAAAATGTGAAGTGTATTTCTGTCTCAAAGTTGGGAAAACTGTAGATTATATCAAATAATAGAAATATACTTTGGTAAGAAATTATTAAATCTAGAGATGAAACTTGATTTTTTTCTTTGATTTAAATGAAATCTACATTAAGAATACCTATCTTCCTTTAAATAGGACCCAGATGACTAAGCCCTTTTCCATAGAGGAAGAAGGGGGAGCTCATTTTCAGAGGCTAGCTGACATTGTTGACATGGATAGGCCATGCTCAAACTCTACCCTCTGACATTTTACTCCTCCCCAAATGGAGGAAGCACTTTTCTTTCCTTTTGGTGAATTTGCTCTTTTATTCCTTTGGGAGGAGCCTGAAAAAAATTATTTTTTTTATTAGGGTTAGAAGGGTCCTTAGATATCATCTAGTACAACCCACCATATTTTACAGTTAAGTAGGAACCATGGGCCTATTTTTCACAACAGAACAGTCCACTGACAAATTGTTACTACACTGAGACATTAATTACTTAACTTTTTTGCCTTGCTTTCTCTCTACTCCTCACCTCCAAATATAATTGTGTCTTTTCCTCCATTGCCGGGTTTCTTTTCAAGCATTATTTTAATTTGGTCATTATCATTGCTTGGAGTTTCTGAAAGGGGGTAAAAGATGGGGAGGGAGCAAAGAATGGGATGACTTGTTACTGTCATAGTTGTTAAATCAAATGCCAGCTTTTGTTGCATAGCCCTGTTCCTCTAAAAGGTCTTTCATACTAAGAAAGTACCAACATACTTGGAAGACAATGACTCAAAGGCTTGTTCACCAACTCCTGTTGCTTTCCAATTCTTGTTCTAGCTTTCTGTGAGTGATTGTGGATGGAGTTCAGCATGACACATACATTTGCCTATGACATCAAGGAGATCACAAGAGTGAATTGTAGGGAATTTTTCAGCTGGTAACTGTGCCAAGTCAGGGCAAAGAGTATAGGTTTTGCTGAACCCTAGAACCCCATGACAAGGCTTACTATCTACTTTCAGTCCTCTGGCTTAGTCTAAGGAACCCAAAAAGAACTGGATTAAATGGTTTAGTTTTCTTCCTTAGTCTGAAATTGTTCTGCAGAATCAGTTGTGTCAGAAGTGGAAAATACTGATTAGATCTCATTTTATTCTTATTGACATGTAACTATCCTCCTTTGCTACTTCTTAGTTCTAAAACAATAAATTATATGGTCTTATTGGTCCACCCTTTATTCCTTGAAGAAACCTTAAGTTTAGAATCTTAGGTTGCTATATTCTCAATTCACTGTGCGCATCAAACCTTGAATTCACAGAAAACTCCTAACTCCTAAATAAATGACACAAACCCCCTGCCTTCCTCTGCCAGCAAAGTCTTCTGCCCTCTGCGATCTCTCAGTATGTTCTCAGCCTTGAGGTCAATGTCTCGCTGTCCCACCCTTCTTTTCCAAAGAATGCCAGTTCTAACTGATTCTTCTTCACCTCTGAGTTCATGCCTTTTCTATTTCATTGACACTGGGAATAGAAAGAGTATCTTGAAACTCAGATATTGATTTGATTCCATACATTTTGCCTTTGCCAGAGCAACTATTAAAGCTTGGTTTTCTTTGGCTGGGCCCAAAGCTTGTAGGGTCTGTGAGAAGGACAGGAGAGGGACAGGAGAAAGAACGAGGGGGAGCTCTTTTTCTTTTCCTGGGTGGCTTTCACTAATGGGCTCTTATGAGAGTTACAAAGTCCATCTATCCAAATTGTCTTTCTGTTTGAAAGTCCAAGCAGCCATAAAGTAGAACACTACAGTGCAGTTTTAGAATCTTAAATTTCAAACAATGGACTGATGAATTATTTATGCTGTTGAATGTGTTTTCAGTAATGTGTGGCATAAAATGGAATGAATGCGTATCCATACTTGCCCTGAACTCTCCAAAGTGCATGCTAATAAACAGAATGATAACCTAGCATCACTCTGGTTCTATAAGATTTACAAGGCAAGCAATTTTTCTTTTTCTTCTCAGTTTTGGTCTTCACCATTATGTTTTAAATTCCTTTCAGTTTGTCATTCAGCAGGCAACCTACTGCTTGGCTCCAAGAGGAGGTGAATGGGTAACTTTCTGTGATTCTAAACAGTCCAGCAGTGCTTTTCTCTCAATATTATCAAGAGTTGGTTGTCTGTAAATTTCACTTGTCATGCTGGCTTCCAGCCATACTAAATTATGCTTTAATTCACAAATACTAAGAAGTTGCAACTCTATAATAGAGAGCATTTCATTTTAGATGGCTATTATCCAACATTATGATTTCACAAAATGATGAAGATATTGGAGAATAATTAATCTTGAGTGTTCCCACATTTGAAAGTGTGTATGTGTGTATGAATTTTTAAAACATATAACTCTTGCCATAATGGCAGCAAAACAGGAATTCTCTAGATCTCTTTCTATTAAACGATTCCTTAGTTTCTTATGCTTAAGCCCTTTCCTCAGATTTAAAATAGATTTTGCTAAGGTGGCTCCCATTGCTTTATCTATTCCCCTGTCCATTCAAAAAAATGTATATGACAAATATAGTACCTTTTGTATGATTGTGCCTGAAAAGAAACGTGATTTGATTTGGGGATTCTAACAACAACAACAGCAGCAGCAGCAGCAGCCTGAAAAGAAAACTTGATTATGATTTGGGGATTCTAACATAACTGCTGAAGTGATAAAGTAGGATTGTGTTCAGTTCTTTGAGTATGATCCAGATCATGTCGTACTCCCTGAGTGGTACCAGGTCTAAGGAGCCCCAAATATTTTAATTGTCATTTGTTCAATAAGTAATTGATGGAATATGTGACAGTCTAAGGCTTTGCAGGTCTAAAGTAAATAAAATAATAATGATGTATTAAGAGTATTAAGGGCCACAATTTGGCCCATCGTGTGGATCTCTATGGCTGAAGAACTCTAGCTATAGCTTGTTCAAATGATAATGAGTTGACTGAGTTACAGCTTTATCAACTGGACCAACTCCAGGATAATAAATAATCTTGACATTGTGGAGCTAAAGAATGAAACCACAGAATTAACAGGAAAACATGGACTTTAAATGCAACTTAAGTCTGAGGACCAATAGCATTAATCAGTAGAAAGGAGCTCATAAGGACCTGAACCACCTTTGCCTATCTGCGAAGGTGATGCAGAATTTCGCTAAGCCTAGCAAGTAGACTAGAGAAACCCTTTGATTTTAATTTTGAAGAAAAGCAGTTTCTCAGTTGTGGTTCCTTAATAGTTGTTAAATTAAGGTCCAATGAAGAATTATAGATACTGAGTCTTTTTAAACTAGAGTAACCTATGTTCTTTTGCTTCTGTTTCTATTCTGTATCACTTCATACAAGTCTTCCCATGCTTCTCTGAAATTCAAATACATTGTTTATGACACAATGAACATTCCATTATATTCTCAAACAAAAACTTATTCACACTTTTCCATTAGAAGCAACCCCTCAAAGAAGATTTTTAAGCTGTTATATCTCAGATTTGTTCCACCTGTCATCATGATTTATTTTATTTCTGTTCAGCAAGTAATATTGGCATTGAACTGTAGGTAAGCAAAAGAAGTTTAAGAATAGTATTCTTTGATACTAATGTTTTCAAATCTGTTGTCCTAAAACTAATGCTATATATAAAATAAAGGGAAAGAAAATATGTGGGAATCTTTAAAATTTGGAAATTATGTTTTAACACTTGTTTGTCTGGAATTTCCATAAATTTTTATTGAAGTATCAATTTTTTTGCCAGAGACAAGGAATCCATTACCAAGTTTTCAGTTAACTGTTGATGAACATCTCCATGTCTAGCTAGGTTGGTCATCAGAAAGCAGATATGGATCGATGACATGATATTACTCAAACCCTGTCCATTGCAGCAGAACCTTCCCGATCTTGTACTAGCTGTCACTGACTTTGAGAATGTAGCTTCACATTACATGACAGTGAGACAAAGGAGTAGAACTTTGTTGTAATCTGCATCATTGAAGAGATTACCCTTAACAATAAGATAACAAATCAGTCTAAATAATGGTTATCAAAGTATCAAATTTTTAATAAATTTTCCAGAAAATCTGGTAACTTCTGGAAAACCAATTTAGGTAGCCCAATAATCAGACTTACTCAACTAAATATAATTCAACTAATATTAATTAACTCCTAGGTATAAAACACCCCATTAAATTTTACAGTACATGTAAAGAAAGACAAATAAGATTGGGTTCCTGCCCTTGAAAAATCTAGTATAAATCTGTTATCAAGGATTGGATCTATGAACTTGTACAAATATTCTGAAAGGCAACTTGGAATTATGAGAGAAAACTGATTGCAACCACTAACCATATACCCTAAGAAGGTCACAAATAGAAAAGAAGATCTAAGTCATGCCAAAATACTCAGAGCAGCACCTTCAAGGGAGCAAAATGATGGAAACAAAGCAGGTTCTTGGCAATTGGGGAATGTTTCCATAGACTGAATATTCAGAATAAAAGCAGAAGCAGAATAAAAGTAGAAGGGAGAGTTCATGAGTAGGGGAAGAATCTTTAAGTTAAAAAACTGTGTTATAAAAATAATGTAGCACAAAAAAAAAATAAAAGCTATCAAAGGAAAAGAAGGTAGGTAAACATAGTAATAGTGAGTAAAATGAATAATGAAAATGAGAGATAGAAAGTATTAAAATAATTCTCAGGAAAGAATAGTCACTTTTTAGAAGGAGGATTAGGGAAAGTTTCATGGACAAAATGGTGTTTAATCTGGACTTTTGACATATTTGTGTCAAAACATATAGAGCAAGTACAGTTAAGATATGCATATGAGAGGAAGCTTTAGGAGGTAGGTTGTAAACGATCCTTTGCTACAAAGGTAAAGTGATTGGATTTCATTATAGGGGGAGAGGGAGAGATAAAGTGTTTTTAAGCTGGGAAGTGACATCTTCATGTCTATTCATTTGAAAGTTAATTGACAGCATTGTATAAGATAAATTAGAACAAGAGCTTTTAACTTGAGGTCAGAAATGTGTGAACTTGTTTGGAAAAAAAAAATTCCATCTAGTCCCTAATTGAAATTTAGCATTTTCTATGATTATGAGTGTAGGTAACAAACCATAGTAGAATCTGTATGGTTTTGTTAACGATAGAAATCACAGAGATTTTCATGTTATGATTGTTGTAAATATTTCAAAATATCATTTATACTCATCACTAATTTGAAATTATTAGGCTTACCATTAGAAAAATTTGAAAATCCCCAATTTTCATTGGATGTCCATTTTAGCTCAGAATGATTATGTTCAATTTTGCTGAGTAGCTGATTCTTAGTTATAATTTAAGCTCCTTTGCCTCCTGAAATAAGAGTTCTCAACTTTGTCTGGTTGATATTAATTCTATCACATAGGGGAAATCGGGACTGACAAGATGGCCATCAGAGTTTTGATATAATTAATTTCTTCCAATGTTCTCCCTTTTTTCTTTAACATGGTTTAAGTTAGATTCTTCCAAAAGGCAACAAAACCAGGATTTGATTTGTGCAGGGGTAAAGCAAACCTCAAACTGTTCCTCCCTTGATGTAGCTTCCTAGTAGCTATGTTGACATGGTGTCCTAGTCTCCTTGAAACAAAAAAGGTCCTACCTCCATGGGGTCAGTCCCTTTCAACTTAACATATTCTTGAAGACCACAAGAGTCCGCACATCCCAGTCTGCTGGAGAAACCCAGTGCTATATGATACAAAGGAGACTGTGTCTGTAGAAGCTAAGTACTCCTGTCTCCTTGTTGTATATGCTTATAATGTTTGGGATAAGTTAACTTTTTTTTTGGTTAATTTTCAATGACCTACTAATGCTTCATTTCTTTCCTACATACAATCTGAAATTCAGACCTACTCCTAAAACAAACCCTAGATCAAACTCCAGACTACTGAGAGCATTAGTAGAATATTGCAGGCAGTAAACTTGATACCAGAATGTTCCTACAAGGTGATAGACAAATTCATAACGCCTACAACTGTGCTATGGTGGCTGTAGTAATATTGTGTGTTTTCTAAAGTGATAGATACCACACAGAAAATAGAGTGCTTGTGGAGACCTACAGCATATAACTCTTTAAAACTGTTATAGACATACCTTTATGTGACTTATGTATGTAGTATACTGTATGTAACTCTACTATGTGGTACTATTCCACGTATACCTGTACATAACTCTCATAGGTAAAGCAATACAGTAGGTAGGCACTTATATATGACTCTGTATCTGTGATATTTTCATGTAATACTATGCTAGATATCTAGTATTGTGATCAATCTTGTATAGTCTATGCATATGTACTCAGTATAATCTGTAAAAACTACAAATTTTTTCTTAATATTATTTATTTAAAGCTAAATACAAAATAAGAAAAAAAAAATAGAAAAAGAAAAAAGGCCATTGTCATGGGCCCAGCAAAACATCAGGAAGAATTCAAAATATGTAGCAATAAAGTTCCATTTCAAGAAACTATATATAATAATAGAAGACATTATATTTATGTTATGCATCTTTTCTTTGCTTCCTTGTTATAGTTTATTCTTTTGCATTTGTTACATTATTCTTTTTTTTTCCCCTTTCATTATCTTCCTCCCAGGGAGGCTACAGTTAAGTACAGATATATTTACACACACACACACACACACACACACACACACACACACACCCCTCTATACACACTTGCATATATCTATGTGCATACATATACATATATATATATATACTCATTTATACATACATGGACATACATCTAAAATAATAATAATATGGCTGACATATAATGTAGATTCTCAAAGATTTAAATCTTTGACTTTGAGATCAATGATTATTAGTCCTACTTTTTTTCCTAATAAATTATGCTCCTGATCTTTGTTACTATGTTTGTTTATTTTTCTTATCCCTCCTAACTTTTTACTTTAATTCTACTCTTTAATTTACCTTGCTATCACTTAACCTCCCCCCATCCATAGATCCCCTCCTCTTTTTCTTAAGAAAATGCAAATTCTTTGAATGGAATCAGTGTGGGGTATACATGTACAGAAAGGGATTGACATCAAAGGAATCTGAGGAGATTCTATATTAATCCTTTTGAATCAATGCTAAGACTTGAAACAGAAATATATGAATGATATATTTGAATATAAGACTTTCAGAGTTGGAAGGGATTTTAAGCCATCTATTATTCTAAACTAAAAGTAAACAAAAATTCTTTCTACAACATCCCTGACAAATGGTAATTCAGGGTATCTTTTAAAAATTTTAATAATATTAAGGGGTAAGAGAGGAATACACTGGAGAAAAGGGAATAGATATCTTACATAAATGAGGCAAGAAAGCTTTTACAGTGAAATGAAAGATGGAAGAGGGAAGAAGGGAATGAAACTTATTTTTATTGAAACTGGCTCAAAGAGGGAATAACATACACTCATCGGATATAAAATCTATCTTATCTTATAAGAAAGTAGGAGGGACAGAGGATAAAGTGGGCTGGTGGTTTTAAAAAAAAAGGGTAGAATGGGGGAGCTAGTAGTCATGAGCAAAACACTTTTGAGAAGGGACAGGATGAAAGGAGAAAGAAAATAGAATAAATGAAAAGGGGGGGGTGGATAGGATAAATATTGCCAGAAATAGTTAACAATTGCAAGCTTCTCTGATAAAGGTCTCATTTCTCAAATATATAGAGAACTTAGATTTATAAGAGCCACTCCCCAGTTGATAAGTTATTAAAATTATGAACAGCTTTTAGATGAAGTCATCAAAGCTATCTATATAGCCTTATGAAAAAATGTTCTAAATTGGAGAAATGCAAATGAAAACAATTCTGAGATATACCTATTAATTATTGGCTAAATAAGATAGAAAAGGAAAATGACAAATATTGGATAGCATGTGGGGAAAATGAAACATTAATGCAGTGTTGGTAGAGTTGTGACCTGATTTAATTATTCTATAAAAGAATTTAATTTCAAATTATGCCCAAAGGGCTATAAAACCATACATTTGATCAATCAATATCACTATTAAGTCTATATCCAAAAAGAGGCTAAAAAAAAAGGAAAAGGACTTATATGTATAAAAATATTTATATTAGCTCTTTTTTGGTGACAAAAAATTGGAAATTGAGGGGATGCCCATCAATTGGGGAATGTCTGAACAAATTGTGGTATGTGATTGTAATGGAATATTATTGTGCTGTAAGAAATGATGAGCAAGATGCTGTTTTAAAAACCTGGAAAGACTTAGAGAAACTGATGCCTAGTAACATGTATTGTGGATTGAGTAACAATATTGTAAGGTGATCAGCAATGAATGACTTAGCAATTCTCAGCAATACAATGATTCAAGATAACTCTGAAAGACTTATGATGAAAAATGCTATTCATTCCCAGAGAAAGGAGTGAGGGTTTCTGAGTACAGATTGAAACATGCTTTTCTTATTTTTTGTTTTTCTTCAGGGTTTTTTATCTGTTTTCTTTCACAACAATATATTTTGCATGGTTCCTCATGTATAATCTATATCGAATTACTTGCCTTTTCATTGAGGGGGTGAGGAGGGATTAATGGAGAGAATTTGAAACAAAATTTCCCAAAACAAAGGTTAAAAATTGTCTTTATATGTAATTGAGGGTAAATAAAATACTAAAAAATAAAAAATAAACAAGTGGTCATCCAGTCTTTGAGTGAAGATTTTTTGATGAGTAAAGAAATACTTTCCAAGGCAGTCCATGCCAGTTTTAGAAAACTTTAATTAATTGCTAGGAAAATTTTCTTTACAGCAAATGTTAAGCTGCCTCTTCTTAACTTTCACTTATTATCCATAATTTTTCTTTCTGGGCCAAGCAGACAGCCCTTCAAATATTTGAGTACAGCCACATGTGCCCTCTGAGGCTTGAGTCTCTTCACCATTCTTATTATGCTCTGAAAACTAAATTTTGTCAATATCCTCAAAACATGGTGCCCCAAACTGAATATAATACTCTACATATGATCTGACCAAGTCTGAGTACTTCTCCATCATGTGTTATCTTCCCCATTAGAATGTACGCTCTTTGAGAAAGCTTGACATTCTTTCTTTTTCTCATATTTTTATTCTCAGCATTTAAAACAGTGCCTGGCGCAAAATGAATAAATGTTTTGTTGACAATCATCTGCTTTCTAATCCCAATATACATTTCTTTTAGTCCAGCCTCTGATCTCATAAGTTTTTTCAACTAACATATCACATTGCTGATTCACTGAACATGCAAATATCTGCAGCATTCCCCTGATCTATCAGTTTAGTAACACTATGAAAAAAATGAAATAGATCTAGATTGACATGACCTGTTCAACTTAAAGCCATGACAGCTCTTTACAGTTGCTACTTCCATTTTTAAATGTTTTCTACCCATCATTTAATAACATGCTCAAGAATATTGCCAGAAATAAAATTTAAATTCACTAATCTGTAATTTACATATTCCATTCTTCTCCTATTTTGTTTTTAACCTATATCTGGATAGCTTGTACCTTACCCTTATTCCTACCTGGTGTCTGTAATCTTTCAGAGATCATTGACAGTAGTTTAACAATTATATCTACCAGTTCTTTAATTTCCCTGGGATACAATCACATTCTTCTACTACCCAACTCCTGACATTGTTAAGATTTTCTCCTCTGCCTTTTCAGATTCTTTTTATTCTTTGTTTTCACCTTAAACCTCTTCTATTAGTTTTTTAAATGTATTTCTCTATGATAACCTGGAAAGTGAAGAGGTGTCTCTCAAACAACTTTATCTTCTTTTCTTAGAAAAAGACTGACCTAAAATGCTCTCTAAAATGCTAACAGCATTAACAAGTTGCTGGGCCTTGGCAAAAATACAAACATTACACATTCTGTGACTGTGACTGATTCTGCTGTTCAGGGACTTGAACTATGAATTTTGTAGGGTTTTAGACTGAACTCTCTTTCAAGAAGCCTAGAGAAAAAGTTAGAGAGATGTCCCTTTTAATAAACCTGTTTGAATTTAATAACCTAATATTTGCAGGGAAACTGTAGCTACCTATTGAGAACATGAAACAAATTAAATTCAGATATTACTAGAGTCTAAATGAACTATAGAAGAAAACTGAGTCATTATTGACTTATTACTGAGAACTTTTCATGATTGAAATTGAAACCTTATCTTTGTGAGCTCTGTGTGAGAACTATGCCAGTTCTGAGCTGGTCTGTTCTTCATTTTGCTAGATTTTATTCAACCTCAGGCACTTTCACTCAGGATGCTACAGAAGACTATTGGCACTCTCCTTTGCTACATTTTGTTTGGAACAGTTTTAACTTTCAAAATATTTTACATTGTTTTTTGAGAAGAACAAAACTAGTGTTCTTTGACCATTTTTTTTTTTTTGCCCTTTGATGTTTATGTAGTTCTTTAGTGAAGGAGGTGACCTAGTGTCAGTACTTCCAGAATTTCTTCACTATGAGCAGCCAGCAACATTAGCACCTAGGCTGATATCCTCTGGATTAAGAAAGACTGATCTTTGTTAGATAGCAAAGCTAGTGTTGTTCTTTTCTATTCTTATTTTTAAATTTTATTTTATTCTGAATTGCAAAATAAAATTGAGCATTTCTTTTCCTGCCATTTTAATATACACTTTTGAATAGGCTTCATATCTATCTCAGAGGAAGTCTGGCCACTCTCATTTAGTTGCCATGTAGACAAATAGACTTTTCTAAATTTGGGCAACTAATAGAAATTAAAGTAAAATGGCAGAGGCAATAAATGTGAGATTATATGGGAACTGAATGATAGTAATATCTAATGACAGTACTTGTTTTAGGAAATATATACACATCTCACAAGTAGAGAATGTTTATGACTAATAAATTTAGTCATTTTCCCTGGTGGAAAAATTTTTACTGATGTTTTTTAAGTATCAAATTTGTTTGGGATTGTTGTTTGGTAGCCAGAAGCAAACGATTTAATTAGTATACACTGTAGCATAGTACCAATATATACCTAAGCAACTTGTCTGTTATCAGCCCTACAGCAGAAAGGAATAACCTCTTTTTGTGCCTGTTCTAGTTCTCAAAACTCCCTTAACTAGAGCTGGGCCTGTAGCAACAAAAATTCATTGACTTTTATGGTATTTTGAGGGTTCTGAAGTAAAATTTGTGAGGACAACAGTAGCTTTCTTAAGACATAAAAGGAAGAAGAATGGAAGGAAGGGAGCAGGGATGTAATATTCTCTTTAAAATGTAATATTCTCTGTTGAGGTTTTCTTGGGGTCTCTGAGAGAAGCCTTCATTTCAGTTCAGTAATCACCACATGAGGACCCAGGGGTTAAAGTCCAAATCCTTTATTGTCTCCTTTCAAAGTCTTGTCTCCTTCATTTGGGGCTCAGCTAGTTTTTCTGGAGGCCTTCCAGATCTTGGTTTCAGTGGAGAAGCAAAGGAGGAGAACCTTGCCACCACTTCTCTGTCTTCCCTCCTTCTGATTCTGGCTGAGTTTGTCTGAGCTTATATGCTCTCTTATCAAAGGTGTGAATCTTGTAGAACTATATTACGTACTAAGTACATGTACTGAACTAGAGAACTGTTAAGCACCCTGCTAAATTAGATAACTATTGTCTCTATCAATTCCTTTGTTTCAAGTTCAGAGTTCTGGCCCATAACAGAGGGAAAGGGACAAAGGAAAGGGAAAAGGGAGGAAGGAAAAGAAGAAGGGATATAATATAATTTATATATTACATATTATGTATTATATGTTATATATATTATACTAATTTATAATATTTGTAAATATTATCCCATTTGATCTTCATAATAGACCTAAAAGTTAGGTGCTGTTATGACCCCTGTTTTATAATTGATGAACCTGAGCCAAACAGAGACTGAATGAAGGGCCAACTCAGGTCTTCTTGATTCCAAGCTCAGCACTCTGCCCACTGTACCACTTAAATGCCTCAAGAAGGAAAACTGTCCAAAGTGTAGAATCCTTGGAAAGGCTGTTTCCAAAACTGTTTGGCAATGCTTAAAGACAGTGTTACTATCCAAGAAAGAAAGGGTATAACATTTCCCTCTTGTTATTTAAACTTGCCTAAAGACATCTCTCTGAACCTTATTGCTCTCCCTGAAAACTATCTTGCCCATGCCAATTAAATAGCTAAGTTAGTAAGAAAGAGAGAATGAAAAACTAAAGAAAAAAAATTGGAATGTCAAGATTATAGACATCTTGACCTTATATGGTCTTCCATTTATTTTTCCTTAAAAAACTCCAAATTGTTTTCCAGAACAATTGAATTGATTTAGTATCCCACCAGCAATGAAAGAGCATACCTGTCTCCTTCCAGACACTTCAGTATTATTCATCTTTTATCATCTTTGTCAACCTAGTAGACATGAGGCAGGGAAAGGGGGAATAAGCATTTATATAGGGCCTACTATGTGCCAGGCATTCCACTAAGTGCTTTATGAATATTATCTCATTTTATCCTTACAATAATCCTCTGGGGAAAGGTGCTGTTATCATCCCTATTTTACAATTAAGGAAATGGAGGCAAACAGGTTAAGCAGCCTTGCCCAACGTCAAAAAGCCAGTAAGTGTCTGAAGCCAGTTTTTACTCAGGTCTTGCGGATTCCAGGCCCAGTGCTCTCCCCACTCTCAATTCAGAGTTATTATCCTTTGCAGTTAATTTATTAGTCATTCAGAGCATTTTTTTTTTTGCTATGGTTGTTGATAGTATGCATTTTTTTGTGTAGAAAACTGTATCATTTGATCACTTACGCAGTGGAAAATAGCTTTTGATTAAGAATATGTTCATTTCCCATATATCTTGAATGTCAGACAACTTTCACAAATATTTCATATGATTTCCTCACACCTCCTGCCCAGTTTTTCTTCTTTCATTTTAACAGCAATGATTTCTTAATGCAAAAACTTTAAAAAAAATTTAAATAACCTACATTATCTGTATCTCTTACAAATATTACTACCCCCTCTTTTGGTTCTAACCACAGGCCTGAAATGTGCCTCCTTCGATTTGCCTTTTTTTCTTTTTAATGATGTGACAACCTTTTGGAGATTCTCATATATGTACAAGATGTTAATCTTAACTTATTTTTGCCAAATTGCTTTACTGTTTTCCCAGTAGTTTTTACAAAAATGGAGAATATTTTTCTTTAGTAATTTATATTTTAGGTTGTATTGAATGAACATTGGTCTACTATACTTGATTAATTCTGATTCTTGGTTTTAATATATTCCACCATTTATATTTTTAATGAATTTCAAAGAGTTTTATAGATTATTGCTTCATAATATAGATTGATGTCTATAATATAGTTTGAGATGCCATGTCCCCCTCATTCCTACTTTTTTCCCCTCATTTTCTTTCTTGAGATTCTAGACTCTTTAGTCTTCTAAGTGAACTTTGTAATTCTTTTATCTAGTTTTTTTCTGGATCATAGGAGCATAAATTTAGAATTGGAAGGAACAAAATAACTAATCCTACAGTAATTTAATTGGTGAAACACCAAATCTAAAAATAATACAGATAGTATGATCATTTTTATTATATTGACCAACCAAGAGCAAGACTATCTCCAATTACTTAACCTTCCTTTATTTCTATAATTGTATTTATATAAATCCATAATGTATTTTGGAAAGTAAATAGATAAATATTTTTATCTGCTTCATAACTATTTTGAATGGGATCTTTCAATCTTGTTTTTGTTACTATTTTATGAAAATGTTAATAATTTTTCTGAATTTCTTATATCCTGCTTTATTCAAGTTATTAATCAGTTCAATTAGTTTTTTTCACTGATTGGGGCAGGGGGTAAGTTTCTAGGTAAAACCATCACATCATCTGCAAATGAATGTTTGTCTTTTTGATGATATTTACATCTTTATTTTTTTTATTGTTAGATCTAGAAATTGTAAAATTATGACACAAAAAAATAGCAGAAGGAGGAATTCTTAACTTAATATCATACTTATGAATAAAGTTTCTTGTGTTTTTCCATTGCAAATAATGCTAGCCTTGGTCTTAGATGTATTTTTTTTATCATATTAAAGAAAAGTCTTTCCATTCTTTTTAGAATTTTTTACATAAATGAAAGTTCTTGTTCCTAGTGATATAATCATAAGCCACACTCTTATTAATCTTCTTGTCTTTTCCTAACCAAATTATTCTCATACTATCACTCACCAATACAAATCTTAAAGAATTTCTCTTGCATTTCTCACATAATTCAGACTTTTACTTTGGTAAAAATAAGAAATTCATTCAATTCTTTTATTTAATCATTTATTTAGTAAACATTTCCACAGCTTCTATATACAAAGCTATCAGTGTATTTGGGGTGAAAAGAGGAGGGGTGGAAATAGTAGGAAATATAAAGGAAGTCCATTCTCTTCCACTTTACCAGATGTGAAATCAAGGATAACATTTTTCAATCTCTTTATTTGTAAAAATGAGATGGAGGGAGGGGATATAAAGAACTTCCAAGATTCATTCTAACTCTGATAGCCTTTGAATGAATAATGAACAAAAGATTTGATCACAGAGCTGATAATGTAGTTGAGGAGGGTACCATGCCCATAAAAAGATGACAGAGCAAGATACAATGGGATCATTACATGATGGAAGAGAATTAGAGTCTAAAATTAGCCTGTCAGAGTCCAGTCAAAATTACCTTTTCATGAGAATCCCTTAAATTGTCCATAAAGTTATCTACATTATTGTAACTATCAAACCTGAAGGTCTTGGAGGGAAGGAGGAGAAAAGTATTGGGGGAAGATGGGAGAAAGTGGTAGAGCCTTCTCTAAACAGCCACACTGACTTGACAAATTCCCTTACCTATATTAATCCAACATGTCAGAAATTATTCATCTTAGAGATTTGCTGAAAATGTTGTAGAGAAGACTGGCACTGTGCACTGAGGAAGGAGTGCTGAAGTGAGATATCATCTCCATTCCTGTGATATATATCCCAAATGCTGGAATCCACTGGTAGTCCATGAAGGGAAGGGACTAGGTCAATGTAGAATACTAAAGACCCATTCCCTGATAGCACCAAATGCACTATTTTCTTTATGTATTATTTCTCTTGTTACACCTCCCTATAGCAACTGGCCATAAACTAAAATTTCTTTCTCTTCTTGTGTCTTGCCATATTTCTTCTTAATGCAGTTCATTACTGTTTGTTGCTTGTTTCTTTTAATGATCTCTCCTATTCTCAGAAAAGACCTCTTCCAGTCAATTCATATTTATTACATTCTCACAATACCCAGCCCTGTCCTAGGCACTGATTTGAGTGGAGGTGGGGATAGAAGGCTTGAGCTTCAAAGAGCTCACACTTTCTTTAGCTGGAAAGACAAGATTGGTACACATAAACAAAGAATAGTATAAGACAGTATGAGATCAAATGCTAGATTATGTGGATCAGAATTATGAATGCAGCAGAACTTCACAGGAATAGCAAAGATGAAGGGAGAAGTATAGACTAAAATAATTTGGGAATAACATATGGCCTACTTATGTTCTCCCCTCATTGTGTGTAGGAAGGCGCTTACTTGTTAAGTACCCGCCCAGTGCCAGGCACTATGATAAGCACTTTATAAATTCTATCTCATTTGATCCTCACAACTTTGAGAGATTAGTACTATTATCATTTCTACTTCATAGATGAGGATACTGAGGCAGATAGAGTAAGTGACTTGTGTAAAGTCACACAGCCAGAAGTATCTTAATCTGTACTAAACTTAGGTTTTCCTGACTTCAGACCCAGTACTGAACTGCTTCTGCCAAGAAGGTGAAAGAGAAAGCAAATAAAGAAAAATCTGAAAATCAGATAATGGCACGGACTTTGTTTTGTTTTGTTTTGATTAAATATCTTTCTCAACATGTTAAGTTAAAAGCTTGACTCAATCAAACTAAGACAAAAACATGATGCAGGATGTGAGATGGACCATATAGAAGAACTAGTTCCTGCCTCCATCTTTTAGGGTTGAGCAACACATTAGCCTCTCCCTAGGCTGATAACACTTCAGATTTCAGCTGCCTTACCTCAGCTCAGAGTGCCACCCTAGTGGAGAAATTTGGAAGCAAGGACAACAGTTATCCTTTGTGCCTTTTGAAGGCCAGCATATGCTGGAGGCAAATAGAATCACGGCGTGTAGCACTAACAAGGAAGACTCCCATGGGCACAAATAGGCCATAGCAACCTAATTTATACTGGTTCCCTTGGGCTTACAATGTTGACATTGCAGGGAGAGGGGTCACAGAAGCTGTTTTCTTTTTAGCATTCTGACTGAGATAAACCAGTTAGAGGAAGCTTGACACCAATGTACTTAGGAATAGGGGGTGCCTATTTCTAGAATACACTGATTGCTTCAAAAAACAGTCTAGTTGTGGATCCAAACAAATTGTATCCCCCTTTTGAATCATCTGACTACAGGAAAAGCAATGGTTCTGGGGTCAGACCATACTAGATCACCTTGTTTGTTGTTGTTCACTCATTTCGGTCCTGTCTAACTCTTTGTGATCTCATTTGGGATTTCCTTAGCAAAGATATTAGAATGGTTTGCCATTTCCTTCTCCAAGATCACCTTGATTGCCTCCAGCCAAACCTTGTCTGATGTCATCTTAGCAATCTAAGGCTCACTGGCTGCTAGCGGGGAACACAATCTGATAAAGGCACTTCTTTTACTGGTATTTAGTACTTAATCCTAAGTGAAAAAATTTTTTTTCTTTATTGCATATGTAACTCTCGTGTCAAATAGGCTGGTTTCTAGCACCTAGATTTTAAAATAACCTTTGTTCTTTTGCTTCTCTTTAATCTTTCAAATCATTTGGCCTTCTTGAGAGCAAAAATGCTATAAAACTTAGATAAACTTGCTAGAAAATTTAGCTGTGAGGTGCTGCTGAATTCCAGGAACCTGCATCCTACAAACCTATTTGCTCCTTCCCCACTGTGTAATCTGTGATTGAATATGGCTTCTGGAGAAATGGAATTTTTATGATACCAACACAGCCATGACGATAAGCATTTGTATTTTGGGGTAGATTAATTTGTTGGAGAGAAATATGGTTAATAAAACCAAGTAGGTTAGCTAGTTTGTGAATTACTCTGTGTGTGTATGTGTATTACATATATATATATATATATATATATATATATAATATATATATATATATATATATATATATATATATATATATATAGATGTCTATGTCGAATATTTTTTAGGATGGGAGCTAGGTTAAAAAAATGCAAAACACTTCAACCATGTAAAGATGTAAAACTATTGTGAGTTGTACAGCCATAACTTTAGTTTCTTAAGTAGTTGACTTAAAGCTAATGACAAAGGAATAATCATGCCCCTTTTTTCAGAATGAACTTTATAAAATATATTAGACCAAGGATGCATCAGATTACCTAGGATGTATTTACCTACTTGTAACATAACCACTTTTTAACTATCAATATTATTACTTATCTAGATGTTAATCATTTAATTTAAACTGCTTTTCTTAAACAAAATATTAAATTTTGTATCATATCCTATTTCTTTTCCTTTTGATTTTAAAGATTTCTTAATTATCCTTTATTGCATTGTTTGAAAATTAGAGATTGTATGGGGAAAAATGAATACTATAATCAAATTCAAGAAAACAGAGAAAAACAGAAAGACAGGAAGATAGAAAGAAAGAATGAAAGAAAGGAGAGAGAAAAGAAAAGGAAGGAAGGAAGGAGGAAGGAAGCAAAGAAAGAAGGAAGGAGGAAGGAAGGAAGGAAAGGAGGGGGGAGGGAAGGAGGTAAGAAGGAAGGAAGGAAAAGAAGGAAGGAAGGAAGAAAAAAAAAACAAAACAAGCATGGCAGCTTTTTGGTCCATTCATTGGGAATACAAATGGTATCTCTTGTCCCAACCCTTTACAAGCATGAAATTGGTTCAAGGATGGAGAACTTAGTATTTGTATCTGATAAAACCCAGAGGAGTTCCATGTGAAAAAGAGAATTAGTGCCAGCAGTATCACTACCCCATCTCTAAAGTTCAAATGAAGCTGCTTCCCTGAGCCTTATCCGGATTTGTACTCTATATAGGCAAATTTTCCTGTAAACAGTTCCAGAGTCTTTGATTTTGCTACTTAAATACATTTTTTTTGGTTGCACATAGGGTGGGTTTTTCTTCTGAATGACAGAGATAATGTGTTGGAAATAAAGTGGTCTCCTTGACACTGTGAGAATAAAACATGTGAAAGAATTTCTAATAAAAAGATCAGCCCCACCATAGGATTAGAATTACAATGAGCTCAGTTTTCATTGCTTAGAAAACTTCATGGCATTACAATGCTTGGGGTGGTATTCATTTCCTGCCTGAGACTTTGGAGAAAGGTTTTATATCTGATGAGCTACACAATTTATAATCATCATATATGGAAATGTGCAAAAAACTCACTTTGCCAATGGCAAGACCTGTCTAATGAGAGGCAGCGTGGTTTAGGGGAAAAAAGACTGGGTTTAGATTCAGAAACCTTGGTTTCTAGTCCTAATTCTGACATTTACTATCTGACATGGCATATCAGAAAGAGCATTAGATTTCAGTCACTCAATCAACAAGTATTTATAAAGCATGTCATGTCCCAGTCACTATTCTAACGTGCTAGGGATACAAGTACAAAGAATGTAACAGTTCTTACAAGAACCTTACATTATCATGGAGACAAGTGCATATTTTAAAAACAGAATAAAAACAAAGTGTGTGTATATATTGAGGAAATTAAATACAGGGCAATTGGGAGGAAGGGCACTATCCATTAGGCAAATAAGGAAAGACTTCAATAAGAAGATGGTGTCTAACCTCCAACTGAGAATCCCTGAAAAGTGGGGTTAAGAAATAAGTGTATTCCAGAGCATAGGCCAGTAAAAAATGCAACAAAACTAAATATAGAGTATCACAGGTAAGGAAAAAAAATAGGTCAATTTAGCTAACTTGCAGAGTAAACATGATGTCAATGAGGATGACAAAATAAGTTGGGATCAGGTTGTATAGAACTTTTAAAAGCCAAACAGAGAAGATGGAGTAAAAGCAGGGATTCTGCTGAGCTCTCCCTCAGACTGCTCCAAATACCTTTAAATAATGACTCTAAACTAATTCCAGAGCAGCAGAATCCACAGAAAGACTGAGTGGAACAATTTTTCAGCCTAAGACAATTTAGAAGGTTGACAGAAAAGGATTTTTGTACCAGGGTAAGAGGGGGGTACAGGTCAAACTGCATCAACATAGATCTGGTCCCAGCACAACAGGAGCTGACCTTAGGAAAACAGAACCAGAGGCAGCAGTGTTGATCACTAAGTCACTGGAATTGATAAGAGACAATGCTTATATATTTAGTGCACATCCTTTAAGAGAGTTCACACATTAATTCACACATTAGAGTTCACACCTTAAGAGAGCATATATAAGGAGAAGCCCACTAAAGGACAAGCCCACTACAGACTTTGGGAGATTCACAAGTCAGAAACCCACAAGCCCACTCTCTGGGAGGCAGAGTCAGAGCCATTCCTTCTTCCACCTTTGTGCTGGCTGGAGAGCTAGAGGCTGAAGCTGGAAGAGACAAAGGACTAGCAGCAAGCGCTCTCAGAACCAAGGAGAGAGATAGGCCTCTAAGAAAACTAAGTGGGCTATTTTGAAGGAGACAATAAAGGATTGAACTTTTAACTCCTGGCTGCATTTGAGGTGATTATTACTCTGAGCTGAATCTACAGCTGCTCCCAGAAGCCCCGCAAGAAACCTGTTCTCAGAGAAAATTATACTTTAGAGAAAAGAACATTACAGATCCCCTTGCTGGCACCAGAGGCTGGACTCTGTTGTCTGGCCTGTCCTATACACAATCTAGGACACAGTTTGGGGTTTTACTCCCAGTGCAAGAAGAAATACTAGCAAAAAAAGTTTGCCACCACAGGAGAACCCTGGTTCCTGGATTTAAAAGAATGCTTGTGGTTGCTCACAAATAAGTGCATAGTACAGGATAGTGGTAAATATACTTCTCCATAGATCATACTACTTTGGAAGACCTCAAAACTTACAGATTCCCAGAATTAGTTCTAAATACAGCTATACAAAACAACCTAAAGCTTGAAATAATGCCCCCTTCACACAGGAAGCAAAATTCCACTTTAGCAGAGAGTTAAAAGACAAGAAGTAGGCTGAAAAATGAGCAAACAATACAAGAAAATGCTAACCATAGAAAATTACTGTGGTGTAACATATACTCAGATCAAAACATATACTCAGAAAAAAACAACAAAGTAAAAATTCCTTCTTCCAGAACCTCAAAGAAAAATATGAATTTATCTCAGGTCATGGAAGAACTCAAAAAGGATTTTAAAAATCAAGAAGGTAGAGTAAAAATTCAGAAGAGAAATGAAAGCAATGCAGGAAAATCATGAAAAAAGTCAATAGGTTGGTAAAGGAGGCACAAAAAAAATTAAGAAAATAATACCTTAAAAATAGAATTGACCAAATGAAAAATTATATTAAAAATTTGTGAAAAAGTATTTGCTAGGGGGCAGAGCCAAGATGACGGAGACAACACATGTTTCTCTTTGACCTTCTTTACAACCCTCATAATAATTACGAAATCCAGCCTCTGTCTGGACAAGCAGAACCCACAAATAATGGGAGTGCAGCAAATTATCAGTAGAAGATAATTTCAAAGCTCACCAAAAAAGGTCTGTTTCAATTGGAAATGGGAGGGAGGCAGCCAGGGCAACCAGTACAAATCAGCACAGACAGCTCTGAGTCCTGGGGCAGAGAATTTACAGGACAGAACTGAACCAGAAAAGATCTGTTTCAAACAGAACTGGGAGAGAGGCAGAGAAACACAAACAGCTGATCACAATGGGCAGCACAGCAGAGCCCCGGGGCAGAGCAGTCTCAGTGTGGTGGTGCTGTAACCTCCAGGAAGCGGAAGAGAGACATTGAGGCCCAGGCAGTCTCAGAGTGTCTGAGAAGACTTGGATCACAAATATCAGGGCATACAGCACAGAGCCCCGGGGCATCACTGACAATTCCACGTAGCAGACCCAGCACCAGGAGTGAGTCAGCACTAACCCAATGCAGCTGCAGTTGCTTGGAAAACCTCTCCTGCCCTAAAGACAGAGCTTAACTTAACTTATAAAAAATTGAGGACTTCCACCCAAGATGGTGGAGAGGAGGCGTTTTGTCTCAGAATATATTTCATGACAAGCCTCGGAATTAGTGCTTGACTGAAAAAAAAAAGAAAAAACCACAAACAATTACCAAGAGAAGACATCCTTGAAATTCGCCAAGAAAGGTCTGTTTTTGCTCGAGGGCAGGGACGGTTTTGGATCAGGTACAGGCTGAGGACAGGCAGCCACAGTGAGAGCCTGGCAGACAGTTCACAGCCGAGCAGACTGGAGTGGGTTGGGGTGTGATCTCAGCCATCCCTGCAGAGAGAGCTTTACTACATTATTGGATACTTTGCCCTGGCAGCAAGCCAGCAGACTAGCAGAGGAGCTAAAAACACAGGGGGTGAAGAATACAACCCCAAATAACTAGAGTCTCTTGGGACCTGGCCACCCCTCCCCCACAGTATCTCAGCATGCTCTCAGAGTCTCAGAGCACAGGCCCAGCGCAGCCATCGCTATCCTGCTAGTGCCTCGCTGTTGCCCCCCGAGTCTATAGAGGAAGCTTGGTAACACTACCCAATCCCCTCCCCCCCCAAAAAAAAAAAAAAAACCAGACCATTTGTTTTTGTTGTTAGTTTGTTTTCTTTAACTCTTCTTTGACAAAATGAGCAAAAAATTTAACGGACCCTAATCATTGATACCTTCTATATGGAGAGAGCAGACTTTAAACCCTGAGGAGACTGAATAGAGATTGTCTCCAGATGAATCCCCAAAGGGGGATATGATCTGGTCCTCAACACAGAAGACTCTCATAGAAGAAATTTTTAAAGCTCTCACAAAAGAGCTAGAAGAAAAGTGGGAAAAGGAAAGGGAAGCTTGGCAAGAGAGTCTGGACCCACTCATTGAAAGATAGAGTGGATAAAGAAATCAAATCCTTGAAAAATCCTTGAAAAAAAAATTAGTGAACTGGAAAAAGAAAATAGCTCTCTAAAAAATAAAATTGGCAAAATGAAAAAAAAATTCAATAGAACAAAACAACTCACTTAAAAATTCAATTAAACAGTTAGAAAAAGATATTTAAAAAGTGAGTGAAGAAAATACTTCATTGAAAATCAGAATTGAACAAATGGAATTGAATGACTCGAGGAGACACTAAGAATCAGTTAAGCAAAAACCAAAAAATGAAACAATGGGAAAAAATGTCAAATACCTTCTTGGGAAAACAACAGACCTGGAAAACAGATCTAGGAGAGACAATCTGAGAATTATTGGGCTCCCTGAAAAATATGATGATTAAAAAAAGAGCTTGGACACTATTTTCCAAAAAATTATCAAAGAGAACTGCCCAGAAGTTATAGAAACAGAGGGTAAAATAGAAATTGAAAGAATTCATCGATCACCTACTGAAAGTTTTGACTAAAATCAAAACACCAAGAAATATAGTGGCCAAAGTCCAGAACTATCAGATGAAGGAAAAAATACTACAAGCTGCTAGAAAAAATCAATTCAAATATAGAGGAGCCACAATAAGGATTACTCAAGGCCTAGCAGTGTCCACATTAAAGGATCGAAGCACCTGGAATATGATATTCCAAAAGGCTAAGGAACTTGGTATGCAACCAAAAATAACTTATACAGCCAAAATGAGCATCTTTTTCTAGGGAAGAAGATGGACATTCAACAAAATAAGCGAATTTCACCTATTTTTGATGAAAAAACCAGGACAAAACAAAAAGTTTGAACTACAAATGTAGAACTCAAGAGAAACCTAAAAGGTAAAAAGAAATCTTGGGAACTATATTTCTGCTATAAAGATGTATAAAGAATACATGTATACCTTGTTCTAGAAACTAGAGATGGAAAGGACATTGTACCAGAAAAAGGGTAAAGTGGGGGTACTATATCTCATGAAAGAGGCAAAGGAAACCTATTATATCTGAGAGAAAGAATGGAGGGGGATGAACATAGTGTGTATGTTACTACCATCAGAATTGGCTTAAAGAGAAAAATTGTAGACATATCTGATTTATGGCGAAACTTCTCCCGCCTCATTGAAAAGTGGGAGAGAAAATGTGAAAAGAGAAGGAATAAGCTAAGTGGAAGGGAATACAGAAATTGTGAGAAAAAGGAGTAAGATGGGGGAGGAACTCTAATATGGGGGGAGGGATACTAAAAAGGGAGGGCTGTGAGAAGCAAGTGGTGCTCACAAGTTTAATACTGGGAAGGGGAATAAAGGGGAAGGAAGGGAGAAAAGCATAAACAGAGATTAACAAGATAGCAAGTAATATAGAATTGGTCATTTTAACCATAAATGTGAACGGGATAAACTCCCCCATAAAGAGGAAGCGGTTAGCAGAATGGATTAAAAGCCAGAATCCTACAATATATTGTTTACAGGAGACACACCTGAAGCAGGGAGATACATACAGAATAAAGGTAAAAGGTTAGAGCAGAATCTACCATGCTTCAGGTGAAGTCAAAAAAGCAGGGGTTGCCATCCTGATCTCAGATCAAGCAAAAGCAAAAATTGACCTAATTAAAAGAGATAAGGAAGGGCACTATATCTTGCTAAAGGGTAGCATGGATAATGAAGCAATATCAATATTAAACATATATGCACCAAGTGGTATAGCATCTAAATTCTTAAAAGAGAAATTGAGAGCTGCAAGAAGAAATAGACAGCAAAACTATAATAGTCGGAGATCTCAACCTTGCACTCTCAGAATTAGATAAATCAAACCACAAAATAAATAAGAAAGAAGTCAAAGAGGTAAGTAGAATACTAGAAAAGTTAGATATGATAGATCTCTGGAGAAAATTAAATGGAGACAGAAAGGAGTATACTTTCTTCTTAGCAGTTCATGGAACCTGTAATGACCGCGTATTTAAAATCAGCCTGAGTCAGGAATTCAGGTTAAGGGAAAAATCTTCAATTTTTATTGAAGTGAAGAGGTGAATAAGGATTGCGATAGCAAATATAGGCAAGAAAGATTGCGATAGCAATATGGGCAGCTGCGACAGGAAGCCAGCTAACAGAGGGGGAATCTGAGCTGAAAGGTCGTCGCAATGACAAAAGCAAGCAGTCTCTCCTCCCCTTCCTTTTCCACTCCCCTGCTTCCACCCACCAAAATCGTCATTTCCTATACAACACATCAGGACTTGCACAAAGAGTGGGCGGGGGCCATTCTTTCTCCAAGCTTATATATTAATAGAGTATGGTCCAATTACTATTTAGCCTCATGTGCTTGGGACCTCAGTGCATCATCTCAAGCCTCAGCCTATTACAGGAACTATACAAAAATTGACCATATATTAGGACATAAAAACCTCAAATTCAAATGCAGTAAGGCAGAAATAATAAATACATCCTTTTCAGACCATGATGCAATGAAAATTACATTCAACAAAAAGCCAGGGGAAAATAGACCAAAAAATAATTGGAAACTAAATAATCTCATACTAAAGAATGATTGGGTGAAACAGCAATAATTAATAACTTCACCCAAGAAAATGGCAATAATGAGACGTCATACCAAAATGTGTGGGATGCAGCCAAAATGGTAATAAGGGGAAATTTCATATCTCTAGAGGCCTACTTGTATAAAATAGAGAAACAAGAAGGTCAATGAATTGGGTTTACACCTAAAAAAATGCTAGAAAAGGAATAAATTAAAAACCCCCAGTTAAACACTAAACTTGACATTCTAAAAATAAAAGGAGAGATCAATAAAATTAAAAATAAAAAACTATTGAATTAATAAAACTAAGAGTTGGTTCTATGAAAAAACCAACAAAATAGACAAACCCTTAATAAATCTGATTTAAAAAAGGAAAGAGGAAAATCAAATTGTTAGTCTTAAAAATGAAAAGAGAGAACTCGCCACTAATGAAGAGGAAATTAGAGCAATAATTAGGAGTTACTTTGCCCAACTTTATGCCAATAAATTTGATAACCTAAGTGAAATGGATGACTACCTCCAAAAATATAGGCTTCCCAGATTAACAGAGGAGGAAATAAATTGCTTAAGTAGTCCCATTTCAGAAAAAGAAATAGAACAAGCTATTAACCAACTCCCTAAGAAAAAATCCCCAGCACCACATGGATTTACATGTGAATTCTACCAAACACTTAAAGAACAGTTAACTCCAAAGCTATATAAACTATTTGAAAAAATAGGGATTGAAGGAGTCCTACCAAATTCTTTTTTGACACAGACCTTGTACTGATACCTAAACCAGGTAGGTTGAAAACAGAGAAAGAAAATTATAGACCAATCTCCTTAATGAATATTGATGCTAAAATCTTAAATAAAACATTAGCAAAAAGATTACAGAAAATCATCCACAGGATAATACACTATGACCAAGTAGGTTTTATACCAGTAATGCAGGACTGGTTTAATATCAGGAAAACTATTAGCATAATTAACCAAATTAACAAAAAACATATGATCATCTCAATAGATGCAGAAAAAGCATTTGATAAAATTTCCTAATAAAAACACTTGAGAGGATAGGAATAAATGGACTTTTCCTTAAAATAGTGAGGAGCATATATTTAAAAATCATCAGCAAGCATCATATGCAATGGGGAAAAACTGGAACCTTTCCCAGTAAGATCAGGAGTGAAAGAAGGTTGCCCATTATCACCATTATTATTCAATATTGTATTAGAAACGCTAGCCTCTGCAATAAGAGTCGAGAAAGAGATTAAAGGAATTAGAGTAAGTAACAAAGAAACTAAACTATCACTCTTTGCAGATGATATGATGGTATACTTAGAGAACCCCAGAGATTCTACTAAAAAGCTATTAGAAATAATTCATAACTTTAGTAAAGGTGCAGGATACAAAATAAATCCCCATAAATCCTCAGCCTTTTTATACATCACCAACAAAATCCAGCATCAAGAAATACAAAGAGAAATTCCTTTCAAAATAATTGTCAATAGCATAAAATATTTGGGAATCTATCTACTAAAGGAAAGTCAGGAATTTTATAAACAAAATTACAAAACACTTTTTGCACAAATAAAGTCAGATTTAAATAATTGGAAAAATATTAAGTGCTCTTGGATAGGCCAGGCGAATATAATAATGATGACAATACTCCCTAAACTAATCTATTTATTTAGTGCTATACCAATCAGACTCACAAGAAACTATTTTAATGATCTAGAAAAAATAACAACAAAATTCATATGGAAGAAGAAAAGGTCAAGAATCTCAAGGGAATTAATGAAAAAAAAAATCAAATGAAGGTGGCCTAGTTGTTCCTGATCTAAAACTATATTATGAAGCAGCAGTCATCAAAACCGTTTGGTATTGGCTAAGAAATAGATTAGTTGATCAGTGGAATAAGTTAGGTTCAAAAGACAAAATAGACAATAACTATAGCAATCTAGTATTTGACAAATCCAAAGATCCCAACTTTTGGGATAAGAATTCATTTTGTCAATATTTGACAAAAATTGCTGGAAAATGTAAATTAGTATGGCAGAAATTAGGCATGGACCCACACTTAACACCGTACACCAAGATAAGATCAAAATGGGTCCATGGTTTAGACATAAAGAACAAGATCATAACTAAATTAGAGGAACATAGGATAGTTTATCTCTCAGACTTGTGGAGGAGAAAGAAATTTGTGATCAAAGATGAACCAGAGATCATTATTGATTACAAAATAGAAAATTTTTATTATATCACATTAAAAAGCTTTTGTACAAACAAAACTAATGCAGACAAGATCAGAAGGAAGCAATAAACTGGGAAAACATCTTTACAGTTAGAGGTTCTGATAAAGGCCTCATTTCCAAAATATATGTAGAAAATCGACTCCTAAGATGACAGGAAAAAATAATGATGAATGTTGGAGGGGATGCGGGAAAACTGGGACACTGATGCATTGTTGGTGGAGTTGTGAACGAATCCAACCATTCTGGAGAGCAATCTGGAATTATGCCCAAAAAGTTATCAAATTGTGCATATCCTTTGATCCAGCAATGTTTCTATTGGGCTTATATCCCAAAGAAATACTAAAGAAGGGAAAGGGACCTGTATGTGCCAAAATGTTTGTGGCAGCCCTGTTTGTAGTGGCTAGAAACTGGAAAATGAATGGATGCCCATCAATTGGAGAATGGCTGGGTAAATTGTGGTATATGAATGTTATAGAATATTATTGTTCTGTAAGAAATGACCAGCAGGATGAATACAGAGAGGACTGGTGAGACTTACATGAACTGATGCTAAGTGAAATGAGCAGAACCAAGAGATCATTATACACTTTGACAACAATACTGTATGAGGATGTATTCTGATGGAAGTGGATTTCTTTGACAAAGAGACCTAACTCAGTTTCAATTGATCAATGATGGACAGAAGCAACTACACCCAAAGAAAGAACACTGGGAAACGAATGTGAACTATCTGCATCTTTGTTTTTCTTCCTGGGTTATTTTTACCTTCTGAATCCAATTCTCCCTGTGCTACAAGAGAACTGTTCAGTTCTGCAAACATATATTGTATCTAGGATATACTGCAACATATCTAACATATATAGGACTACTTGCCATCTAGGGGAGGGGGTGGAGGGAGGGAGGGGAAAAATCGGAACAGAAACAAATGCAAGGGATAATGTTGTAAAAAAAAATTACCCTGGCATGGATTCTGTCAATATAAAGTTATTATTAAATTAAAAAAAAATAAAATGAGGGAAACAGAAAATCGACTCAAATTTATAAGAAAGCAAGCCATTTTCCAGTTGATAAATGGTCAAAGGATATGAACAGACAGTTTTCAGATGATGAAATTGAAACTATTTCTTCCCATATTAAAAGGTGTTCCAAATCACTATTGATTAAAAAAATGCAAATTAAGTCAACTCTGAGATACCACTACACACCTGTCAGATTGGTTAAGATGACAGGAAAAAATAATGACGAATGTTGAAGGACATGTGGGGAAACTGGGACACTGATATATTGTTGGTGGAGTTGTGAACAGATCCAATCATTCTAGAGAACAATTTGGAACTATACTCAAAAATGTGTCAAAGTATGCATACTCTTTGATCCAGCAGTGTTACTACTGGGCTTATATCCCTAAAAGAGATTAACGAAGGGAAAAGGACCTGTTTGTGCAAAAATGTTTGTAACAGCTCTTTTTGAAGTGGTTAGAAACTGGAAATTGAATGGATGCTCATCAATTGGAGAATGGCTGAGTAAATTGTGGTATATGAATGTTATGGAATATTATTGTTCTGTAAGAAATGACCAGCAGGATGAATATAGAGGGGCTTGGAGAGACTTACATGAATTGATGCTAAGTGAAATGAGCAGAACCAGGAGATCGTTATACACTTCAACAACAATACTATATGAGGATCAATTCTGATGGAAGTGGCTATCTTCAACAATGAGAGGATCCAAATCAGTTCCAATTTATCAGTAATGAACAGAACCAGTTACACCCAGCAAAAGAACACTGGGAAATGAGTGTGGACCACAATATAGCATTTATACTCTTTCTGTTATTGTTTGCTTGCATTTTTGTTTTTCTTCCCAGGTTATTTTTACCTTTTCTCTAAATCCGCTCTTTCTTGTGCAACAAGATAACTATATAAATATATATGTGTGTGTGTGTATATATATATATATATATTTTAACATATACTTTAACACATTTAACATGTATGGAACTACCTGCCATCTAGGAGAAGGGGTGTATGGAAGGAGGGGAAAAGTTGGAACAGAAGTTTTTGCAAGGGTCAATGTTGAAAAATTATCCATGCATATCATTTGTCAATAAAAAAAGCGATAATAAAAAAATTTTAAAAAGAAAAAGAATTTCCTAAAAAGTAGAATTAACCAAATGGAAAAGATGGTACAAAAGCTCACTGAACAAGATAATTACTTAAAAGTTAGAATTGGGCAAGTGAAAGCTAAGGACTTTATGATGCATCAAGAAATAATCAAGAAAATCAGAAGAATGAGAAAATAAAAGAAAATATGAAATATCTCATTGGAAAAATAACTGACCTGGAAAATGGATCCATGGAAATAATTTAAGAATTATTGAATTACCTGAAAGTGATGATTAAAAAATAAAAGAGCCTAGACATCATCTATCATATCAAGGAAAAGTACTCTTACATAGTAGAATCAGAGGGTAAAACAGAAATTAAAATTGTCCATTGGTAACTTTCTGAAAAAGATCCCCAAATGAAGACCAAAAAATATTATGACCAAATTCCAGATCTCCTAGATCAAGGAGAAAATTCTCTAAGCAGCCAAAAAGAAACAATTCAAATATAGGGGATCCATAATCAGGAAAACACAAAATTTAGTGGCTTCTATTTTAAAATTCAGAGGGCTTGGAATAAGATATTCTTGAGGGCAAATGAGCTAGTATGTCAACCAAAAATCTTCTACCTAGCAAAGCTGAGTATAATCTTCACAAGAAAAAAAAAATGGATATTCCAAGATAAGAGAATTTTCAAACATTCTTGATGAAAAAAACCATAGCTGAAAATATAACTGTCAAACTACAAGATGCAAAACAAGCATAAAAAGAGAAATCATAAGGGATTCAATAAGGTTAAATTGTTTATATTCCTACATGGGGAAATTATAACTAGTAAAACTCTCATTAGTTTTACTATTTACTATTTACACTATTAGAGTAGTTAAAGGTATATACATCATCAGAAAGCAGAGATGTGAGTTTAATATGATAGAATGATTATCTAGAAAAATATAATTAATATATGAGAAAGAAGAATGCAGTGGGAGAAGGAGAAAGGAAAAGGTAGAATGGGATAAATTATCTGACAAAAAGAGGCCCGGAAAAAATTTTACAGTGGAATGAGAAATGGGAGAAGTGGGGAGGAAAGCACATAAAGCTTTGTGCTTATCAAAACTGACTCAAAGGGGGAATAACATACACACCCAGTTGGATATAGAGATCTATCTTATCATATAGGAAAGAAGGAAAGGAAAAGAATGGGATATTCCTGATAGAAGGGAGAGATGTTTGGGGGTGAGAAAAATCCAAAGTAAAACACTTTTGAGAAAGAACAGAATAAAAGGCGAGAGAGTAGGAGAAACAGTTGGAAATAGAATGAAGTGAAATACAAAGGTGGTGATCATTACTATGAAAAAAATTTACAGTGAATTTTATCTGATAAAGACTTTCTCAAACACACACACAAAAAAAAAATTGAGTCAAATTTCTAGAAATAAGAGCCATTCTTCAGTTGATAAATGAACAGGTTATCCAGATAAAGTAATTAAACCAATCTATAGTCATATAAAAATATTCTAAATCACCATTGATGAGAGAAATCCAAATTAAAAACAACTCTGAGCTATTACCTCACACCTGTTCAAATTGGCTAATTTGATAGAAAAGGAGACTGACAATTGTTGGAGAGTATGTAGGAAAAATTAAAAGACTAATATACTAATCAGAGAAATACAAATTAAGACAATTCTGAGACACCAGTTCACACCTGTCAGATTGGCTAGAATGACAGGGAAAGATAATGCAGAATGTTGGAGGAGATGTGGGAAAACAGGGACACTGATACATTGTTGGTGGAATTGTGAATACATCCAGCCATTCTGGAGGACGATTTGGAACTATGCCCAAAAAGTTACCAAACTGTGCATACCCTTTGATCCGGCAGTGTTACTACTGGACTTATATCCAAAAGAGATCTTAAAGAAGGGAAAGGGACCTGTATGTGCAAGAATGTTTGTGGCAGCCCTCTTTGTAGTGGCCAGAAACTGGAAACTGAGTGGATGCCCATCAGTTGGAGAATGACTGAATAAATTGTGGTATATGAATATTATGGAATATTATTGTTCTGTAAGAAATGACCAGCAGGATGGTTTCAGAGTGGCCTAGAGAGACTTACATGAACTGATGCTGAGTGAAATGAACAGAACCAGGAGATCATTATATACTTCAACAACAATACTATATGATGATCAATTTTGATGGACGTGGCTCTCTTCAACAATGAGATGTACTAAATTAGTCCCAATAGAGCTTGAATGAATTGAACCAGCTACACTCAGCGAAAGAACTCTGGGAAGTATGAACCACTACATAGAATTCCCAATCCCTCTATTTTTGTCCACCTTCATTTTTTATTTCCTTCACAGGTTAATTGTACACTAGTTTAAAGTCAGATTCTTTTTGTACAGCAAAATAACTGTATGGACATGTATACATATATTGTATTTAACTTATACTTTAACATATTTTATATGTATTGGTCAACCTGCCATCTGGGGAAGGGGGTGGGGAGAAGAAGGGGAAAAATTGGAACAAATGGTTTGGCAATTGTCAATGCTGAAAAATTACCCATGCATATATCTTATAAATAAAAAGCTATAATAAAAAAAAGTTAAAAAAAAAAGACTAATGTACTATTGCTGAAGTTTGTATACTGATTCAGCTGTGCTGGAGAGCAATTTGGAACTATTCCTAAAGAAATATAAAACCATACATACCCTTGACTACTAAGTCTATATTCCAAAGAGATAAAAAACAAAAAGGAAAATGTTAAAATATTTATTGCAGCTCTTTTAGTGGTGTCAAAGAATCGGAAATTGAGATGTCCATCAACTGTGTAAAGCCTGAACAAGCTGTTATATATGATTGTGATAGAATACTACTTTACTTTAGAAACAGGATGCTCTCAGAAACACACAGAAATACTTTCATGAACTGGATGCAAAGTGAAATGAGAAGGATCAGGAAAATATTATACAGTTACAGCAACATTGTATGATGATCTACTTTGAATAACTTAGCTATTCTTAGCCATACAATGATCCAAGATTGTTCTGTAGAATTTATGACAAAAGGTACTGTCCATCTCCAAAGAAAAAAAATGGGTTAGAGCCTGAATGCAGATCAAAAATGCCTTTTCTTTACTTTTTTGTTTTTCTTGGGGGTTTTTTGGCCTGTTTTCTTTCACAGAATGACTTACATGGGACTACACATGTATACCCTATGTCAAATTGCTTGCCTTCTCAAGTGAGGAAGGGCAGGGGGATGGGAGAGGAATGGAGAGAATTCAAAATTTAAGGAGGAAAAGGAATATTAAAGTTGTTTTATATGTAATTAGGGAAATATTAAAAATATTAAATATGTTTTTTAAAAGAAGAAAGCTAAACAGAGGCATTTTTATTTCATTCTAATGGCAATTAAAGTTTTTAGAGTTGATTGAGTAGGGAGTTCCATAATCAAAAGTGTGCTTAAAGAAACTCCTTGATGAGTAACATATAGAATGAACTAAAATCAAGAGAACTGATGAAATGACCAGTGAGACTGTTGCAGTAATCTAGGTAAGAGGTCATGAGGACCTGAACTAAAGAGTATTTGTATGAGTGGTAAAGGAGAATAGATATTTGTATGAAAGATGTTGTAAAAGAAGAAATGATAAAATTTGGCAACTGATTATATATATGAAATTGAACATAACCCCAGGGTTATGAAAGGAAGACTGAAAGGATGACAGAAATAGGACAATTTTGGAAGAGAGGAAAATTAATGAGGGAAAGATACAAATATATCCTATAAGCAATATCTAGTATGAGACTGAAACTTGGGGGAGAGACTGAGACTGCATACATAGATATAGAAGTTTTCTGCATAGATATGATAGTTAAACTTGTAAAGCTAATTTCAGTAGAGTATAGAGGGAGAAAAAAAGATCCAGGGTAGAACTTTGGGTAACACTTACAGTAATGAAAATTAATATGAATTTAAAAAAACAAAACAGTAAGGGACTGGGAAAGAATGGTCAGCCTTTAAAAGAAGGGTACCAGGAGTGAGTGGTGGCACAGAAGCTGAAAGAGTGTTGAGGAGAGGGTAATTAAGAGTGTCAAGTGCAATAAATAAGTCAAAAAGGATTGGAAGTGAAAAAAGAATACCAGATATGGTAAATCAAAGATCATTAGTAATTTTGAAGAGAGCAGTTTCAGTTGAGTGATGAAGTCAAAAATCATATTTTGCAAAGGCCTGAAAAATAAGTGAGAAGAGAGGAAGTGGATGTAGCCAGTGTAGATAGCTTTGTCTTCTTTTTAAAATATATTTTATTTATTTCATTTAAATATTTGAAAATTATAGTTTTAACTTCTTTTTTTAAAATTTGAATTCACTATTCCCAAAGGGCTTTAAAGTTGTGTTTCTACTAGGTCTGTATCCTAAAGATACATATCTTTACTCTATATATACATACTGTATCATAAAAAAAGGAAAGAACCTATGTGTGCAAAAATGTTTATAGCAGCTCTTTTTGTGGTGGCAAGGAATTGGAAACTTAGTGGATGCCCATCAGTTGGGGAATAGTTGAAAGGCCCGGAGAGACTTACATGAACTGATACTAAGTGAAATGAGCAGAACCAGGAGATCATTATACACAACAACAACAAGATAATACGATGATCATTTCTGATGGACATGACTCTTTTCAGTGATGAGGTGATTCAGGCCAATTCCAATGGTCTTATGATGGAAATAGCCATCTGCATCCAGAAGAGAGGACTGTGGGGACTGAATGTGGATCACAATAGAGTATATTCATTTTTGTTGTTGTTTGCTTAATTGTATTTTTCTTTCTAATTTTTTCCCTTTTGATCTGATTTTTCTTTTATAGCATGATAAAAGTGAAAATATATTTACAGGAATGGCACATGCTTAATCTATATTAGATTACTTATGTCTAGGGGAAGGGGAAGAAGGGAGGAAGAAAGAAAAATTTAGAATACAAGGTTTTGCAAGGGTGAATATTGAAAACTATCTTTTCATGTATTTGGAAAATAAAAAGCTATTATTATAAATATTATAAAAAATAAATTTTGAGTTCCATTGGGGGTGGACTAGAGGAACCTTGAAGAGAGGGGAAAAAAAGTTTTGAAATAGTTTCTGTGAGTAGTTAGAGAAATCAATTAGGAATGAATGAAAAGAATGACTTACTTCAATGAGGGTCTAGATGAGATTGGAAAGCATAAATTTGAAGTATACCAAGTCAGCATGGGCTGTGAATTTTTTCTAGCTTTTTTCAACAACTCATGAATAGAAGCAAACGATGCAAATGGAAGTAATCAAAGGCTGAAACTTAGCAAGAGAAGACGATGATAGGACAAAGGGGCAAAGAATTTGAGAACAGAGGATAGGGTAGGGTTGAAATTATTAACTATTGAGTTAAGGATATCTAGTTTGAATATGTCCAGTGGACAGTGTGTGATGTGAGACTGACGATTGAGGGAAGGGAAGGAATTGAGGCCCAGAGAAGTAAAATGGCTTGGCCAAAGTCATACATGTAGCAAGTAATAGTAATAGTAGTAAGTACTTACTATGTAATAGTAGTAAGTAATAGTAGTAGTGGTGGTAGTCATAGTGGTAGTAATAGTAGTAGTGATAGTAGTAGTAGTAGTTAGTAATAGTAGTAGTCATAGTGGTAGTTATTAATAGTAGCAGTAGTGGTAGTAGTAGTAGCAGTAATAGCAGTAGCAGCAGCAATAACAGCAGCAAAAGTTTCTAAATGAAATGTGATTAAGGAAAGAAAACCCCAATGGGAACAGGAGAGTTTGTACCTATTCCTAATAAATAATGTGTATTAATGAAAAGAATGAACACAGATAAAGATTATTTGGTTTATTTTGAATGAGGATTCTATATATTCACTCCATGAACCATTAGTTACTAGCTCCTATCCTGACCCAACATTGATGTATGGATACAAATCAATCCTCCAAGCTTCTTACAGCCACTCTTTCCAGGTCCCTTATATATTTAACTGACCTTTGCTGTTCCCGTTATCAAAGTGGGCTCAGATACAATTGCATCCAATCTTTCTATCCAGACTTCACTCTTCCCACCCTCCCAAAGTCTTGGGGTGTGTCAGTTTCAGGAATGCTACGGGTATAAATGGGGACTTTATATGACTCTATGCCTTTGCTGAGTGAGAGAAGGCAGCAGTGGCAGTGGCCACATATTAAACTAGAGGTTCTTTCTCTTCTTATTTCCTAACTTCTCCTGGTTTTTCCTTTCAATCTTCTCCCTTGCCCTAACTCTTTTCCACACTGCATCTTTCAAAGACCCATATCTCTTTGACCTTTTTCACTATTGTCATTCATTTTCAGTAATTCTTTTAAGAAATATTTGCTGGACTCTCTTCTCATGAAAAACACTAGTATTAGGGATGTCAAAGAAGTTCAAGTCCCTGAATTCTGGAAACTTAGAGTCTAGTTCTGGTGATAAAACTTGGTTCACAAATAATTATAATAGAACACAGTTTATGGTAAATACCCTGAGTCATTATTTGAATTCTTTGGGTTAAGGGAAACCTTTTTGGAGTAAATGCTTGCATCTGAGTTTGTCTTAAAGGATGGGTAAGGTCAGATTCCAAACAACTTAAATTGTGATAGAAGAAAGGACATTCTATGAGAATGATATAAAGGACAACTTGAATCAAGGTATGAAAGTGAAAAAGGACAAGTTATGTTAAAAGAATGACCAAAAGCTCAGTTTTACTAGAGCATAAGAGCGTAATAAATAAATAAATTAAATAATCTTTATCTTTTCAAATTCTTCTCTTTAATATATATTATGTATTAGGAATAAGTGCAAACTCTTTTTCTTACTGGGGTTTTCTTGTTTTATTTAGCAACTTTTGTTACTATTACTATTATTACAACTACTGTGCTTTTGGGGTCCTCCCATGCCTACTTCCCTATCTGCTCCAAACTTCATTTCAAGGTGCATCTATACATCTGGAAATAAAATTGAAAAAAATAGGTTGTGGTCAAATTGTGAAAGATCTTGAATACTAGCCTGAATTGTAAATAGGAATTAAATAGCATCCAGGAACTGAGTGATTATTTCATTGGTTTCCCAAGATTATTACTTATTCCTTTTGCTTCTTTTCCACTGATGTCATTCACTTAGCATTTATTTCTTGATAACCATCAATATACAGGGTACAGAATAAGAACTCACTTTTTTGTTCACTAACAGACTTGGTGGAGGAAGAAGCTACAGCTATTAGCCAAAATGAGGCTTTATTGAAGTCTAAAAATCCTATTATGACTTATAGTAAGAGATGATTGGTGTATGATTCCTACTCTAGGGACGATTATAACCTGTCCTTAAATTAGAGGCTAAGAGGGTTGTGTAATTGACCATGACATGACCTCCAAGTTGTCTTTTGACTTCAGTCAAGCTCTCCCTTGATGAGATTGCTGGACAGAAAAATGGTTTCTCCCCTTTACTTTCTTTCTAAGATTAAATTGCCCAGTATCTCAAATCTCTGAGACAAAAAAGGGATATTCTAGTATTCACAAGAAAATAAATCAAAAACAGGCTTTTAAAGCCTTTTTTCTTTCTTAACTTTCATACAATTGCTTCTCCTGTCCATCTCCCCATTATTGTGAGCCAGATTTTGCAAAAAAGCAATTCTTCTTTCTCTGGAAAGGAAATTTGCCTGTTCTAATGATTTGGGCATTTGTATGTGTTTTTTCCTCACAGGTACAATACCTCCCTGTTGGACTTGGTCCATTCCCTGAGTCCCAGCTCTGCTCCTAGACCACGGCCATCTCTCTCAAGGGAAGCTTTTGCCTGGAATCACAGACCAGTCCAGGTTGGCCCTCGAAAGCTAGCCTGGGCCTCAAGGGCGTGTAGTTCAAATGAAGATCTGGAAGAGAATCGGATCCTAGAAGACATTTTCTTCATTTGATGCTGGAGCACAAGCTACAGAATTTCCACAGGAGTTAGGAATTTATGTCCCTGTCTCTGAAGTGGATTTGTTTCTCCACAAAAATCATTTTAAATTATTTGATTGAAAATTAACTGTCACACCTTTCATAAGGATCCATTTCACTAGCATCTTGACAAATTTGAAATTAAGAGATCATGCTAGTAATCTAAAGTTTGGTCAGTCCAATCAAAATGTATTATATTTAAAAAATAGAATTTCATATGCTAAGAATGATAGAAAATTAGCACAAGACATTAGAATCTATTGCATATCCAGCCTCATTTCCAGAATGTATTTCTCCTATACACAAAGAGAAAGTTCGGTTTTGTTCAAACATCATTCTTTAATTAAAAAGCATTTTTATAACAGGTTATTCTAAAAGGACAGGCTCTTTTACATTCTCTGTTTCTCTCATCACCAGCTGGTATTCATCAAGTCAGAGTTTCTTAGCCTTAGAAAAAGAGGGTTCCCTTTCTTATTCCCAGCAATACTAAAGGACAAGCCCTAAGAAAGCTCAGCAGGAAATAGCCTGTAAATATCTGCTATCTGCCAAGAGCAACCCATAGGAATAAATGAGGAAAGAATATGTCAGTCTTCTGAAATACATGATAATATATGAATGGATGCTATATAGAAAACTAGAAGCATTAGATGGTTGCCACTGAAGGCAGGGGGAAAATCTGAAGAGGAAATAAATCTGAAGCAATTTTCCTACCAGTTTACACTATTTGGTGGTCACTACAGTTTTCCATGGGCATTATATAAGACTAATCTCTTTATATATAATTTTTTTAAATTGGAAGTCTCTAGGATATAATTTCCCCACCAGTATTTAATTATGCACATAGAATCTGTTTGAACTCAATCAGATGTTCTCTTATATGCTTCATGCATTTGTGTAAGGGAAGATGATATATAGGTAGAAAAATGGCAGCAGAGTTCTAAAGGTTGAGTGGTTCCATCTATCCCTATTGTAAGGTTAGCATTTCCATGCTCCCCCCTCCCCCAATCATGGACATCTGTGATAGGGAAGTTCAAATATTGCATTGTAGGGACTCTGAATCCCTATCAGATATCCAAAGAACCTATTTACCAGGCTTACCTCTGTACCACACAGAGACCTCTTATACTTCTAACTCTACCTTTCATTTGCCCCAAAGTGAGTTAAGACCAAGTCTCTGTAGAGTAGCATTGGCAGCTAAAATTAAGCTTGTTAGCTGTGCAGAGGCCTTACTCTGACTATAGTTCCAGATTTATAAAACTGATTATTGGAAAGATCTCTCTGAATTCTCAGTTTTAATTTCCTCTATTCTACTATGTTGTGGATCTGAAGTATTTGGAACTAGGCAGGTGCCTCTAAGTGGTTTGATTGGTAATGTGAGACCAAAGCTATTCTATTTGAACTTATCCCTTCTGGTTGGATCCCCAGGCTTGACTTCATTTTCCTGTGCTTTAGAGAGATGAGAATACAAAATTTTATTTCTTCCATATTTTTTCATATGCATTAAATTTGTAACCAGGATTTCCTCTTCTCTCACCTTCCCACCCCCAGAACTTTCCTCAGATGCAGCTCCTCATATGAAAAGCTGAAAACTTGTTTTGACCACAGAATAAAAAGTCACTTATGTTAAAGAAATCAAGCCAGTTCTATTCCTCCTTAGATATAGATAATGGGAGAGGAATGCAAAGAGAAAGAGGGTAGAGAGAAAAGGAGAAATCTATGCAAGTTATGAATTTCCACTAAGTCTTGGAGATTTGAATCTCCAAGGAACTGAAGTATATTGAGCCAAAGTCATTCTCTTCTGTAAAACCAGCAAGCCTCTTTGATACCTTGCTCTCAGTAGCTCACTGGTAACCCCTGGGTTAGTTGTTCATCACAAAGATAGCACATCTGCCCCCCCAAATCTCAGCTTGATAGGAGGTTTCACTGAGATACCTCAATTGATATATCCCTTTTCCCCTTAGGTCGTGGTCTCTTTATCCTCTGGAATGGTTTAGGAAACCTGGCAACCTTTTAAAGAACCACATTTCAAGATCTCAACCATCATGTTGCTACAGCTTTAATAACCTCTTTTATTAGCTAGTGAGTGGACCATTTGGAAGAGCAAAGTTTGGTTTCTGGCAGTGCCTTTACATCTCTTTCCATAAACCAACCCTGTTTAATTACCCCTTGTTATTTTGTGAGTGTTGATCTTGAATTCCTTGTGGGGAAAGAGATAGGGGTGTGTGTGTGTATATGTGTGTGTGTGTGTGTGTGTGTGTGTGTGTGTGTGTGTGTGATCCAAATTGTTTATTACCATCTGAATGGGGTGCTTTTACATTTTAATCTGTATTTTAGTCTGAAAAACACACACACACACAGACATATACATATGGAGTTAAAGAAGTTGTTGGAGGAGCTTTGAGGCCTAAGCCTGCCTGTGTAATATTCCAGTTGTTAAGTGATCATTTCTGGACTTTTCAAATATAAAATGGAAAAGAAACTATCTCAGGGCAGCTAGGTGGTGCAGTAGATAGAGCACCAGCTCTGAAGTCAGAAGGACCTGAGTTCAAATCTGGTCTCAGACACTTAACCCTTCCTAACTAACTATATGACTCTGGGGAAGTCACAACCCCAATTGCCTCAGCAAAAAGAGAAAAGAAAAGAAAAGAAACTATCTTACTTCCTAGGTTTATCCCTTGCACACACACCCATGTCATCTTATCCAATCCTACCTTTACCAGTTTAGAAAATTTGACAGAATCCTAATGAGGATTTCTCACCCACTGATGCTATACAGGAGAATTCCTCAATCAAGCTTCAAGTTCTCTCTAATAGAAACATTTGGGCACAAACACAGCTTAAATCAGAGGCATGTATGCAGTTATAACTCTGCTTTCTCTTCTATCCCATTGATCTAGGGGAAAAAATAATCAGTGTTTATGAAATAGAGAAGAATCAAATAAATACTTTAAGGAATTATTTTCTAAGTAAGTTAAACACTTGGTGTTAAAAGCCAAAATTCAACAATTAAAAATAATTCTCTACCAGTGACCTTTCCAGAAGAATTTCTTGCATCCATATAGTATCTTCCCATGGTTGGCTTGTCCATAGTGTACCCCTAGCTATCACTGGAAGAGTGGGAGCAGTTGTACACCTTCCTCAAAAATTGCTCTTGACATTTATCTCATGTAGCTCTGTGACAACTGCTGTGGAAATCTGTTGGTTGACAAGTAAACTCAAGGATCTTTTGATTATGTCTATCTGTGGTTACCCAAGAAATTTCCCATCTCCTCTTTTAAGCTTTGTGCATGGTATTTTCAATGTGGGTCAATGGTTATATATATACAATACACTATACATATATATGTATGTATATGTATATATGTATATGTATATACATATATATATATATGAAATTTTAAAGTTAATAAATTATATGACTTATTTTCCTCCATATGATTCCAGTATTGGCTTATCCTTACTTAAATCTGACCTCCCTTGAAAGCAAAAGCAAACACAAAACTCTGTTGGACATTGATACAGCTTCCTTAATGCTTATCTTTCTAGCTTTAGCACCTCTTTAATTTTTATGTAGACACTAGACCAATTCCTGGTGGATAAGAAGCAGGGGTGAAATAAGATACTCCAGTCCATTGTTCCAACTTAAAGAGGCTTTCCAAAACAATTAAATGATTCAATCCATGCTAAAAGCAGCAAGTCTCTTTATGTTTGAAAGAGACTCCTAAAGGCACATTCCATAAAGGAAGAAAGGTAGGGCAGTAAGGTAAAGATGTTGGGAAAGAATCCACTATTGCCCCCAAAATAAAAGTAGTCAATACTTTCCAAACAAGATGGGGGTGGGAGTAGAAAGGGGTATAAACAGAAGTGTCACCAGATTGTCTCAGGAATCATGGTCTTCAGGTCAAGGCAAGATGATGAAATCGAGAGAATGCATCATTTATCATCTCTTGGTGGGGACTTATGGGTCTGTGATTCCATGCATAAAGAGATACTGAAGAAAGCCAGGAGTTCAGTATGTTCAGGGGAGGGGTTTCACCCAAGGATATCTGGTTGGTTTCTAACTTCTGTTGTCACAGGCAAATTGATGTCAATCAACTAGAAAGCCAGATTTCAGACATAAAATGATTCAAGATATAAGCATTCCAGAAAAAGGACAAGGCATGAGGGAAAAGAGATGTCAAGAAGGAGATGTTAATTATAAGATAAAGCAGTTATTTGATGAAGAAAGAACAATGTCTCACTGGATATAGAAAATTATTCTGAAGACTTGCAGATCACATGAGCAACATAGAGGGTGACATTTTCTCCAATCACCATTATATCTCAAATCTCCCCAAAACAAATTATGTACCAAGGTAAAGTCATTTTAGCTGTCTTTCATGTTCTGGGACAAGAATCCAAAAGAAGGTATAAACTTCCAGAACATAAGAACATCATGATCACTGACCACTAATTCACTCAGCACCCTTTCTTGACCTGTCATACTACCAGTGGCAGGGCTGTGCTAACAGACCCAACAATATGGCACAGGTTTACATCAAAATCCATCCCTCCTCTTTCTTTCTAGTGTCATTGGGGACCGCACCCCCAGACTGCAGAAATTTGCTCAGGTATCAACTGCCAGCTTCATAGCCCTTGAGGAACAGAAGCCTCTTAAGGGCAGCAACCTGGAAGCACCAGCAGTACAAAGTTCTGAACTGCCAGTGCTGGATAAAACTGGCTCTGAGCTGCCAGGTAAGAGAACTAAGGAAGAGAGAGAGAGAGTAGAATAGATCACCAAGACAAAACACCAGCTATGTAGGGAGTTTCCCAAACTAAGGGAAAGAGCACAGCATCTCTGGAGCTAGTTCTGATCATGTTATTTGGGGGGCCAATGGAGGATGTTGAGCCATGTGTTGCCCAGTGTAGGAGAGGGCTGAGACACTTTGAGATCCATGCCTTAAGGAACCCACAGAGGGGAGGGAGTCAGGAGGTAAATGATAAAGAAAATGGTATAGGGAAAGACTGGAAAAATAAGATTTCAGAAGAAGAAAATGCAAAGACCTCAAACAAATAAATCAACAAGAAAAACAGTAACAACAGAAGGAAATAAAGCTTCTAGATCTAATAAACAAGCTCAGGCATCTGTGAAGAAATGCTGCCAAAAAAAAAATGATCCAACATTTGATGAGACAGAGTACTCTGTGGGATTCAAGAACATGGAACCATAATACTCTGAGTGGTTTAAAAGAGAAATGAAGATCATGTGAGCAGAATTTATGTTCTCCCCAGCAAAAATGAGCAGAATAGAAAAACTTGAATCTGCAATGCTAAGTGTCATTGAAGAAACAAAAAAGAACAATAGACTGGGAATGCAGAGACACAGAAATGAAAGACAACTTGGAAGAGGAGAAACAAAAACATTAAAAGGTATCAAATATGTTGACTGTGCAGGTAAAACACTGTCCTCGAAGCCAAATTGAACAGAGAGAACATAAGGATCAAAGAACTTTCAAAAGATTCCAACAGGACACAATCTTACTACTGTAATGAAGAAAATAGAAGATAGCTCAGAATTTCTGAATATAAAAAATGAAATTCCCATTGAAAGAATTCACATACAACTTCCAGACATTTAAAATAAAAAGACCAAAGGCTCCAAACTTCAACATAATGATTAAATTTAATAATTCAATTCAGAAAGTTTTGCAAGTAATCAGGAGGAAGACCTTCAAATAAAAAGGAATGGACATTCAAATAATGTAAGCCCATTCTATACCTACTAGGAAAAGGAGGAGGAAATGGAATAATGTGTTACAAAGAGCAGTGGAGTGCAGGAAGCAGCCCAGAGTGACCTAGCCATATAGGACCAAAGATGGATATTCAGTAATAAAAATAATTTGAAGCATTTTTAGAAAACCAAAACTGAAGATACTCACCTCTCAAACACCTCAAACAACAGATAAGCAGGAGGAGTGAATAAATGCAACAGCCAAGGACAGCAATAGCACAGAATAACAACAAAGAGATTTGGTAGGACATTTTTATGTATACACAAGGAGACAATATCAGAAGCTGAAATCTTGTAGGGAAAGCAGTGAAGAGTCAAATGGGGATATTAATAGACAAAGCCTGATGATACTGTCCACAACTCAATCAATATATCATTTTTTGTGGGACTGCATAAGTCAACATGAGGCAGCAAGGGGAGAGAGGGGAGTAAATAATGTCCTTAGGTCAAATTAAGGGTTAGCAATGAGAGGAAGATTTCCTTTGGTTTTAAAATGAGATGAGCCTATAAGATAATAGAAAGAGAAAGGAAGGAATTGAACAGAATGGGGAAAAAAGGAGACTTTGCTTTGGAAGTAAGAGAAGATTCCATTAATGAGTCCTCTTCTATTTGAAAAGAGATAATTTGGTCATTGTGTCTGTCTCATCTCTTTTACATGTTTCACTTAAAATTGGTATTCTGAAGAGAAAGTATTTTTCTAAAGCAAATAGAAATAGTTTATTCTGACATAATAGCTATTTTAAAAAAAGAAAAAAAAGAGATAATAAAGGGAGATGGGGGAGTTGGAACTCCCGAGGACATCTAATACCTGAAGGAGTAAAAGAGAATGGACACAGATTTCCAGGCAAAAAAGAACAAAAGAGTTGAAAAAATGAATAAGATCAGTGCTGGGGCTGTATAATTAGGCATCTGTTGGGAGACTACCATGAATCAGTTTCTTCTACACCACCTATAATCGTTGGCATTCTTCTGGGACTGAGACAGTGGAAAAGGGAAAGTCCTACAAGGCAGTGTTAGAAAGTGCCTACAATGTGGAGCCTAGAATGGAGATCATGGAAGCTTTGCATGAAGAATACAGAGTAAAGACAGACTAAGATACTTATTGGGGTCTTGAATCAGAGAAAGAATCTAGAGTAAACAAAATGAGAATGATGAGTGAGAAAAATACCTTTTGGAAAGAACGTTTTTTAATAAAGAACAGGATTATTTGAAGAGAAGGAGAAAAAGGGAGAATCTACCTGAGAAGAAAAAAGAGGGGAATACAACTACATAAAGTCAGGAAAGAAAAAGGAACTAATAAGCAAATCTCTGAAGGGAATGGAGTAACAAATGGAAGCGGGGGTGAGGACCTGAGAGGAAAGGAGGCAGTGGGGATAGGATGGATACCTTAAAAGATATTAAAGTCAATGAAATGACTATTTTCACAGGACAAAAATGGAAGGGGATCATAACTTGACAAAAACCCAACTTAAAAAAATACAAAGGAAAATATAAACAACTCATTACTTTAAATGCAAATGGATTAAATAATCTACTAAGACAAAAAAAAGTGACAGATAAGACAAACTCTATAATGTGTTGCTCACAAGAAATACATTTTTAAAAAAACTGAAAATTTTACTATGCATCAAGTAAATTTAAAAAAAAAAAACAAGAGTTACAATCATGCTATCTGAAAAATGAAAAAGGAGCATTCAAAAAATAAAAAAGGGATAAACAACAAATTATATTATACTGAAAGAAGCCAGTATCAGCAATTATATGCTCCAAATGCCTTAGTATTCAATTTGTGAAGGAAACATTAAGTTTAAAGAACATATAGATATAACACAATAGTTACAGGAAACTTCAATGTTTCTCTGTTTTGGATAAGTCTTACTTTAGAGGAAAATATGGAACTCAAAAAATTTCCAAAGAATTTAGAACTAAAAGACTTATTTGTTGTTTCTCGGTCCATTTTAGTTGTCTCTGACTCTTCGTGAGTCCATTTGGGATTTTCTTGGCAGACATACTGGAGTGGTTTGCACATCCTTCTCTAGCTTATTTTACCGATGAAGAAATTGATACAAACATGTTTAAGTTATTTGCCCAGGATCACCCAGCTAGTAAATATTTGAGATCAGATATGAATTCAAGATCAATCTTCCTGACTCTAGACCCAGAGGTTTGTCTCTTGCACTACCAAAAACTTGTGACATCATCTAAATGGAACATAAATATCTCTTATTACCACCATAGAACTTTTACAAAAATTGATCTTATATTAGAGAATGGAGGAATTGCAAGTAAATATAAAAAAGCAAAAAAAAGTAAATATACATCCTTTATAGATTATAAAATAGTTATTGGTTCAAGAAACAAACAAACAAAAAAGACTCAGTCAAATGGAGATTTAAAAATGAAATCTTGAATAATGAGAGAATCCAAGAACAAATCATAAAAACAAATATATAAAAGAAAATTACAATTTTATACTAAAATTTCTGGGATACAGCTGAAGCTCTCGGATGTCATATTCTTATATGTATTCTTATATATAAACTGACATTAATGAAAAAGAAAAAAAAGGATTAATGAACTCTGTGCATTTTTTTTAAAAAAGAAAGCCAAACAACAAGCCTAAATGAGTGTAGAAGATAAGATACTAAAAATTAGAAGAGAAATAAACTAGAAAGCAAAAGAAAAAAAGCCTATGGGAATGATAAATTAATTAAAAGTTAATTCTTTTAAAAGACTAATAAAATTGGTAAATTGTTCACTAACTCCAATCAAAAGAATAGGACAAAAAATCAATAAAATGAATCAAGTAAAACCAAATATAAAAAATATAAGAAATAATGTTATTAAGTACAGTTTTATGTATAATGAGAAAATAAATACACTAACAAAATAGAAAACAAATATCTTCAGAAATATAAAATACCCAAACTGTCAGAAGACCAAATAGAAATCTTAAATAACTCAACTTCACACAAAGAAATAGAACCAGTTGTAAAGGAATTACTGGAAGAGGGAGGAAAAGGTGTTTTCGTTTTATGGGGAGAGGGATGATTCACAGGAAAATTCTATCAAACTTTTAAAGAATAGTACATATTTCAAACTCTTTTTGTACAGCAAAATAACTGTTAGGACATGTATGCTTATATTGTATTTAATTTATACTTTAACATACTTAACATGTATTGGTCAACCTGCCAGTGTTCACAGCGGGAGGGGATGGGGGGAAAGAGGGGAAAAATTGGAACAAAAGATTTGGCAAATGTCAATGCTGTAAAATTACCCATGCATATAATTTGTAAATAAAAAGCTATAATAAAAAAAAATTTAATTTAAAAAAAAGAATTAGTACACAAAATTTTGATCAAGCAATTGAGACAAGAGTTTCATCAGAGTTTGGAAGCTACAAAACAAACTCTCAAAAACAATTGTATTTCTTTATAACAATAATAATAATAAAACCTAAAAGTAATAATAGAAAGAGAAATCACATTTTAAATCATTGCAGAATACCCAGCATAAGTGGGTATCAATCCATCAAAGCACACAAAAAATCCTGAATAGATTCAGTTACAAAGTGTTAAGAATATAAAAAGACAAATATCTGAAGGAATAGTCAGTGTTCCTTGCTAGGTTGTGTCAATATAAAAAAAAATGGCAATACTAACAAAAATTAATTTATACTTTTAATAATTTGCCAATCAAATTACCAAAGGGATATTTTATGGAATTTAATAAAATAAATTTAGAAAAACAAAAGAACAAGACTATAAAGGGAAATAATGAAAAGGGACAGGCATAAAGGGGGAATAACATTTCTAGAATACAAACAATTACATAAAGTAAAATTCATCAAAACCATCTGATTTCAAAATTGATTGGTTTCAAATAGAGGAAGTCAGTAGATTAAACAAATAAAAATAAACAACAGAATTCATTAATCTAGTGTTTGATAAAGTGCAAAACATAAATTACCTAGGAAAAACTATTTGATAAAAACTGCTGGGAAAACTGGAAAGCAGTCTAGCAGAAATTAGGCTTAGATAAAATCTTACCATATTCCACAATACATAGTATTAAAATGTTATAAGAGAACAAAACTTTGCATAGCTATAGGTAGGAGATGTATTCTTAACTAAACAAGAGTTAGAGGCAATTACAAAAAATAAAATAGATAACTGATTATATGAAACTGAAAAGTTCCTACACAGATAAAATTAATGCATCTAGAAGAAAGTAAGGGAAAAACAATCTTTGTATTAATCTTTCTGATAGAGTTTAGTATCTAAAGTGTAGAAGCACCCTGAAAATTAGTAAAGATGACAAAAAATGGGAATGGTCAATCTCAGAGTGGTTGTGGAATGATAAGCACATTAATACATTGTTGGTAAAGTTGTGAAATGGTACAGCTATTTTGCAAAGCAATTTGGAATTATATAAGTAAATTAATGAAAATGTCAATACCCTTTGGACTACAGACTGCTGAATTTATACCTCAAGGGAACCACTGATAAGAAAAAGTCGTTACGTAAAACTAACATATGTATGCCAACAAGAAAATAGATGCCCAACTGAAGGGGGAGGGAAACTGTTCTCTTTACTGAAGCTGTGTTCCCTTTAAAATTATCACTCTGAAACTGTGTTCCCTTTTGATCTGTGATCCCTTTTGGAGTCTCAGTCCCTCCTGGGGAAGGCATATCCCCCCAGATAAGTTATCTTTTGGGGATGCCAGACCCTTTGATTCAATTAGAAATGTTGGTCAAAAAGCACCCCTTTGAAGTGTTGTTAATGCCAATAGGAGAGCTGGGCTGGTTACCAATAAGCATCTATGCCTGGAAACTTTGGCTTTCTGAAATCTGAAGCCTCAAGACCCCTTTTAAAGGGCAGTTTACCTAATAAGACTTTGCAGAAGGTCCAGAGCAGCTCTCTAGGACCCTGCCCACTGAGAAGGCATTCTCAGCCTCCATTTCCCTAGTACTACTAAAGAGTAGTCTCTTAGCAAAACTGGCTTCCTACCCAACAATTAACTTCCATTTTTTTCAATTAATAATTCGGATTTATGAATTCTTTCATGAAGAACCTGTGTGCCAACCATAAGTGGATTTTAACAACTCTCTGACTGCCACTAACCTCATCACATTGATTGGGGAAGTGCCAAACAAAATGTGGTACACGAATGTAATGGACTATTACCATGGTCTAAAAAATAAAATATGTAATCACTATAAAAAACGTGGAAATAGCTACACAAACTGATATTAAGTAAACCAAGCAAAGAAAACAATTTATACAATGACAACAATGTAAGTGGAAAGAATAACCACACATATAAAAAAATTTTTTTAATGTAACAAAATAAAAATGATTTCTTCTCAAAGGAAGAAATATGAGAGGATACCTCCATTATACCCCTTTGTGGAGATGGGATATCTGCTGATGTTGCACTTTTTAAATGTATTAATCAGCTATGCTGATTTTTTTTTCATCTTAAAAATACTATGTGCTACATGGGATGACACTGGGAGTAGAAGAGGAAGGAATAGTAGAAAAAATTATGGTGATATAAAAAAGAAATTATAAAAACATTTTTAAAAATAGAGTTCTAAAGTATAAACAGAATTTATATAATCACAAAGAAAAATTATCTGAGCTAGAAGAATAGCATGAACATTCTGGAACATGGAAAGAGCAAGGTATATTTGAGGAATACTAATTAGGTCAGTTTTCCTTTGGCATATGCAAGGGAAAAGAAGTAGCGTCAAATATCTGGAAAAATAGATCTGATGTTTTAATTCCTTTATAATCTGGTCTCATGTCAAGATATTTGAATTTATTTCCTAGACATTTAAGACCATTAAAGATTTGTGAGCATGTGACTGACTTAATAAAGTGTTTTAGGATATATTTGAGAGGTGAGAAACTAGAAACAAAGAATTTTGTAAAGAAGTCATTGCAAAAATAGAATGAGTGGGTATGAAGAAATTATTTTAAGGATTAAACAATGGGAATAAAGAAAAGATGCGTGAGACACATTAAAAAGGAAAAATTGATAGAACTTGATGAGAGATTAGATTTGGGAAGAGAGAAAAAAAGTTAAGATGAGCAGTTTCTGTTTAGTGGTAGATGGCAGAAGCCAGATGGCAGTGTTCAAGAACTGGATGGTAAGAAAAGTGGACACAGGAGATGGAGATGATTTGTCTGTGAAAAGAAAATGGGACAATTGCTGTAGGGAATTGCTGTAATGCCGGAGAAACTGAGGCAAGATAGAGATTAGAGAGTGTTTAATAATTTATTTAAAGGGAGATTTACTGAGACCAAATGGATCCATGGTTTGGTCCCAGAGACTATTGTCTCCAAGAATCCCACAAACAATGAGAGTTCTCAATGACCTATATACACATGGCTCAGACTCAGGGGGTAGGTAGACTGAGGCAGGGGCGGAGTCGGGGTGCTGAGATTGGGAACGAGACTCTGATAGGATAGGGTGAGCCTCCAAAGAGGGATGAGGCACCCCAGACATGGAGAGAGGCATCTTGATAAGATGGTACCTGACATTCGAGTAGCTTGGGATAAGGAGAGGCATTCTGATATTCTAAAACATAAGATATTTTATCCTTTTCAAATATTCTGATAAAGAGGGAGGGGAGGTTTTGCAGGACTGAGCTTTGAGAAGCAGAGAAACTGAGTCAGAACTGGGTTAGGATAATTAGGGAAACTGATTCAGGACAATAAAAGAGAACTGTGGCATAACATTGCAGAGTTAAATGAAGTGTGCTACCAAAAGCTTTGAATGTGTTTAGTAAAAAGAGAAAAATCCAACTGAGACATCATGAAGAAATTGAAAGTTAAGGAATACAAAATATATTGAGCAAAGTCCTAAAAAAGGAAAGGATTTCAAGCTAAAAGAGATGTTAGTAATTATCTATCAGCTGCTAGGTGGCTCTAAAGTATAAACAGAATTTATATAATCACAAAGAAAAATAATCTCAGCTAGAAGAACAGCATGAACATTCCTCTTCCTCAAATTACATTTCAGAAATTGACTAATTCTGTGACCCTGGCCAAGTCACTTATTCCTGTTTGCCTCAGTTTCCATATCTGTAAAATAAACTGGAGAAAAAAATGGCAAACTACTCCAGTATCTTTGCCAGGAAAACTGCAAAAAGACATGGCTGAAATGACTGAAAAATAACTAGTCATCTAGTCCAAATCCCTTGTTTTACATAAAAGCCTTACATAAAATAAGGCTTGCCAATCTAGACCTAGAAGGGACTTCAGGTGTTACCTAATCTAACCTTTCAGGAAGACCTCTTCTTTGCAACAGATGAAAAGCAAAATATGATGTAAGCAAGCATGGAGTTGTTGAATTGTTCAGAGGTTATGGAAACAATTGGAGCTGTATCACTTCAATCTTAATGAAATAGGAAATAAGGTTGGTTATCTAGGAGAGTAAAGTAAGTATGGAACAGTTACAGTGAACTAGTAGGAAAAAAAAATGTTATGAATGAAAAACCTGAGAGACAGTTTCTGAATATTTAACCAATAAATTTATTAGCAATGGTCTCTTTCAGTAACATAAGATAAACCATAGAAATTATCAAATAATTAAATACTTTTATAAAAGTGGGTGTCCCTGACAGGAGGAAATCAACTCTGATTGGTGAACAACCTACTGAGGTGGGTTGAAAGCCTTCAGCTTCTCCTGAGAATGTTCCCTGATTATAATTCTCTGTTGCGTAGAAGTATCTGGACAAATTGCATCCATCTCCACCCAGACACTCAAGTTGAACAATGGGAGTTTCAAGTAGCTTGAGCCCAATGCTTCAGGGCTGAAATTTATGGAGATTAGATTCAATGTATACTTTATTCAGAAAAGAGCTTATATCGGAATTCTCCTAGTTGGGTGGGTTCCTCTCAAGATTGAGGAGAATGTTCTTAGAGGGCTGTTCTTCAGAAATTGACTTAAAAGGACTGGGTTTTGAGAGAGGAAATAAAAAAGAGAAAAACCATGAATCCCAGTGTTAATAATTGGTTATTATTAATCATTTCTCTTGGATTCTTTTGAGAGATACAATCTCCTCAATGAATCATTAACTGATACGACAAACATTTTATCAAGGATTTTTAACTATGGAGCATATGATAGGAAGCAATGTGAATGGAAGGACATTGATGGGAGCCATTAGGGGCAATCCCCTTTGGTAAACAGACCTGACATTTAAAAGGTTCATAGGGGAAAAGTAAATAGTAAAAAAGTAAAATTGTCCATATCATCATTCCATCATATCTTAAGGCTTACATGTCTCATCTCATATGGCTGGCTGGTTCTTTGATCCTCTAAAGATTTTCTCTTCAGCACATTAGAATTAGTGGGACTTTAGAGTAGCTTCTACAGATTCAGTTCACTTGTGGAGATCTGCTTTCTACTAAAATTTCATACAAAATAGATATTTTTAAATTTATAAGTTGGTTTGGCCAATAACCAGGTCAAGTAATAGAGTTAGCTCTATTATTAGATCATCAAATTGGGAACCTTTTGGACCAGAGAGTTTACGTTTTTAGTTTAGCCAATTGCCATATTGATGTATTTTAAAATTTCAAATGCAAACTGAAAAATGTAAAAGTTCTGAACCCAATTTTTATGTTTGGCATATATAATTATCTTTTTTTTTTTTACATGTAACCTCATGGTTGAAACTGCTCTCTAAGGCTATAGTTTGAATAGAAATCACAGATCTACAATGATCTTCCTTTTACAAGGAAGTTTCTTCCTCTGAGAATGTCCTATCCCACTGAAATCACAGGTTATCCTTATTATCCATGTACCTATTTCTCTCCTCCCCTCCCCTCCACTACCTCTACCTCAAGTCCCCACAGTAAAAAGTAAGCTCCTTGAGTACAAAACTATTCTAATTTTCCTTTTATACGACCAAGTCCCTACCACAGTATTCAATAAGTGCTTGTTGGATTGGGTTGAATTGAAATACTTCTCTCTTGGGGTATCTCAAATACCCCAAGATTAGGGCTATTTCCAAGGGAAGATAATATAGAGAATCTTTCCCCCATCCCATGCCCATAGGCCCTATAGCCAGGATCCATGTCCATAATATCCCAGACACCTCTCATTCCTTTTATCTACTCCATCACATAGTCTCTGATCAGACTAGAACACCAAGACATTCCTGTTAATAGGAAGTTTTCCTTAAATTAGACCCATAAGTCTCTCTCCCTTCCCAAAAGATCTTCCCCATTATCCTGAATGCAGAGGTTGTGGATCAATTCTATTCTTCTTCTCCATACTTCATTCATTATTGAACTCAGAGGCAATCCTTAAAATCCTGGAAAAGGTGAGGAAAGCCTCTTTTTTGGTCCTTATTTCAACCTATTGAAATATGATGGGCTTTGGGGCCAAATTTCAGGAATCTTCTTCCAGATGAAGGTGATTTAGGTCCCTTGGATTTATATAATGTTGGGAAATAGTAAACTCTATTAATTTGCTGTGTTTTCCAGAGACAGTTATTTATGGACAGGGCATTTTTAACTCAAGTGCTAGAAGTGTTAAATCATTATAACAAATTTGTGTTATTCAGACTTTCTTACATTGTAATAAATTTGTTCTAAGCATGAATGAGGAGATCCATGATTCCTCTAATATATAGTTATGTATTTCTTTTCAAAGTGACACAGCTTACTATATCAAGTTGGAGAATAATAGTGGTAGATTTATTACATTCAGAAAGTTGCCTAGTGTCGAACTGGGGTCACCATCTATAGTGATAACATAGCCAATCTCCTTTTGCTATCTGACTAGGGTACCCAAAAGATTTGTGAGTCAGAGCCAAGGTCAAGGTGATTTAGGTCCAATCTGTTGATCTACCCTTTCTTCTTAAGCAGACATTTCAGCCACTGTCCCTGCCTCTCACAAAAATGTCAGGAGAGGAATATTTGCTTCAATATAAGTAAAACACTTTGCTAGCTCTGAAACAAACATTAAAAAAAAAAGCTTTATTGATGATTTTTTTTAATATACAGCAGCATAAAATATACCTAATATACAACCTTCCTCCTTCTATGGCGCCTTCCTTGTGACTAAGGAAAAGAGTTAAGCCAACCAATCAACCCAGCATCACACAAATCTCTGCCAGCCAGAGGAGAGTCTGGGTTTGTTGAAATGTGCCATCCCATGTCACTGAGCCCAAAAGGAGATGTTAAGCCTAGGGTTTTATTATGAATGAAAATAATTCTCATGTCCATAATCCTAAAAGGGTGCCCAGACATGGAGCTGCCTTGATATAATTCTTTTTGAATACTTGTCTTCTACTCACTTCTCACCTAAAAACATGCATGTCTTTCCCAAAAGGCCCTTTCTTGTATCCAGGATCTCAGATCATGACTGAATTCCGTTCTGTTTTGGCCAAAGAAGCTAATAAAACAGGGCTATCCCTGTCTTTCTCTTACGGGGCAGCTGCATGTTATGTTACTGTTCCAACATATTGTTGTTATTGTACAAATTGTTCTGCTTCTGCTCACTTCACTTTGCACCATTTCATATAAGACTTCCTAGTCTTCACCAAAACCAACTCTTTCATCATTCTCTATCATTTACCACATTGTTTTAAAACTTGCGGGGCATTTTATACACATTGTCTCAATTGGATCCTCATACAAACCTGTTAGATGGGTACTATGGATAAGTACAACTCAGGTGCCACTTCTTAGAGAAGGCCTTTCTTGATCCCCAAATTGTCAAGAGCCCCCTACCTTTAAAAAATTAATCTTTATATATTTAGCATTGATTAATCTATATACAGGTTGCATCCCTTACTTGAATATAAATTCCTTGAGGTCAGAAAATATTTTGCTTTTACATTTACATCTCTAACAGAGATGGCTTGCATATAAAACTTGCTTTTAAAAGTTTATTGAATTAAATAGGTGCTTTTAGGTCTCTCTGCCGTCTCCCCAGAGGCTAACCAACAAATACACACTGGACCTATAGATGCCCTTCCTAATAACACTGTAAAACCTCATTTTTCTTTTAGTATTTGCTAGTTTTCAAAGTACTTTCATATGCAGTATCTCCTTTGATCTCCACAATAACCTTGTGAGATAAGCAGGGCAGGGATTATTATTCCCATTTTATAGATAAAGTAATTGAGGCACAAATAGATTATGTGGTTTATGCAAAATGTCATACTGAATGATATGGATTTGAATTCAGGTGCTTATTCCATAATACACCAGAAGACAATATTATATGGTAGGTTGAAAAGACCATAGGATTGGTAGTCAAAGGATGCATATCTAAATCTTATCTTTGATTTCTACTAGATGTGTAAGCCATGGTAAACCTTGGTTGTCTGTTGTCATATGAAGATAATATTAGGACTCTTGTGGTGGCTTCCTGAGGAAAGTACTTTCCAAATTGTTGTTCCAATATATTATTGTTATTGTATAAATTGTTCTGCTTCTGCTCACTTCACTTTGCACTATTTCATATAAGGCTTCCTAGTTTTCACCAAAACATCCCTTTCATCAACACTTCACAATCTTCCTACCTTTCCAGTCCTGTTCTTTATAATCTACTAGTTGCTTTAAGGGGAAGCTAGATTGGAAAGGGGAGAAACCAGAAGTCAAAAGTCCAATTTAAAATCTAATACAATAGTTGAGGCAAGAAATGATGAGGACATGAATGAGTTCTGTGAGTGTGGGGAAAAAAGAAGGGATGTTCAACATAGTAGAGAGATAGAATTGGCAAGACTTGGCAAGTGAATGGATATGGGGAAGAGAAAAGCATGAAGGTCAGATTCAAGCTGAGTTTTACTGGAAGCCAGGGAAGACAAGAGCCAGAGGAAAAGAACAAAGCATTCTAAAATAGGGACCAAGTTGGGAGATGAAGTGTCCTATTTAAGAAACAGCAAGGAAGTCCCTGTTGCTGGATTGTCTCATTTGTATTTGGATTCCCAGTGTAGGCATACAGCAAGTACTCAATAAATGAATGTCTTATGCTCCAAATAATACTTTGATGTTGCCACATGACTGTCTGTAGGCTCTGCCACATTCATTCTTGGATGCTTCCGCGTGTTCCCTGGCCGTGGCATAGTTAATTGCTGCTCTCGTGGGTATATGGTGATGTGCTAAGTGGCTTAAATGGAGCACCAGACTTGAAATCAGGAAAGCATGAGTTCAAAAACCTGCATTAGATATTCACTGTGTGATCCTGACCAAATCATTAACTTCCTTCAGCTTCGTTTCCTCATCAGTAAAATGGGGATAATAATAGCATTTATTTCATAGAGTAGTTGACTCAGGAGTGTGCTGGAACTTGCGTGTTTCAAGCTATCTGGGGAGAGCCAATTAGATTTTCAGTGTGAACCTTAGAATTGGCAAATGCAACAAATCAGGACTTAGTTTATTATTTCATTGATTATCTAAAATTAAGAAAGTCGAATATTAAAGAAAGAAAAATATTTAAAATGAAGATTAAAAGTATGTCACATGTACATTTTTTTTTCTCTTTCAGAGAACCACTTGTTAACCATTTACTAGCACACAGCTGGTGGTTGTGAGGATCAAATGGGATAATGGATGTCGAGTGTTTTGTAAGTCTTAAAGTGCTATATAAACGTTAATTATTATTACCGTATGAGGTCCCTCAAGAGAGAATGGCATTGAGATACTGGCAAAGTGAAATCACATTAATCATACCCTAGTTAGGACCCAGTAAAATCTCCATAAAGTGGATGTTGGAACCTATTGGCAAGAGTCCTTGTTTTCAAAGAAATAGTCCTACATTGCCAATTACATGATCTCTTAATTACCAAATCTAATAGCTGACCTTTTCTTAATTCTCATCCTTGTTGAGATCTGTCTCTATGTGTTTTTTAGACACTGTTCTCCTATTCTCATATCTATCTGACCACTCCTCCTAAAGCTCTTTTATACATATAAGGCCTGCTAACCACAAAAATCCTCCAAGAATGTCCCAGATCCTCTTCTCTTCTACTTCTGTATTTCACATGGTAAATTTACTGTCTTCCACAATTTCAATTATCTATATGCAGATGACTCTCAATTCTATTTGTCTAGCCCTAAGCTCTCTCTCAATTTCTTAACTTGTATCTTTAGACATCTCAAACTATATGCCCTATAGATATTATAAACTCAATGTGTAAAAAACTGAACTCATCATCTTTTTCAAAAACCTTCCATTCTTCCTAACTGTCCTGTTACTGCTGAGGATCCCCTCCACCTTCCCAATAATCCAGACTCATAATCTAGGTATCACTCTCAACTCCTCAGCCGTCCCCTCATATTCAATCTGTTGCCAAGTCCCACTATTTCTATCTTTATCACTTCTCTCAAAGCTATTCTCTTCTCTGCAGGCCCTTATCACCTTATGCCTGGACTTTTTCTGCCCCTTGTTCTCTCTGCCTTATCTCTTTCCATTCCAATTCATCTTCCATTTAGCTGACAAGCTGATCTTCCTAAAATGTACAACTAAACATGTCATACTCATCTGCTATTTAATAAACTCCAATGACTTTGAATTACCTCAAAGATAAAATATAAAACTGTTGGTTTTCAAAGTCCTTCATAACTCGCCCCGCCCTTTTACCTTTTTAGTCTTTTTCTATCTTACTCAGTATCTTCATGTACCCTATGAGCCCATGACAATGGCCCCCTTCTATTCCTCCAATAGGATTCTTTATTTCCCAACTCTGAGTATTTTCAGTTCCTATCCCCCGTACCTGAAATGCCCTCCCTCTTGTCCTCTACCTCCCAGCTTCCCTAGCTTGCTTCAGTATCAGCCAGTCTTACCTTTTGCAAAGTCTTTCCTAGTCTTGCTTCTTAATTTCTTCCCTCTGAGACTCCCTGAAATTCATTCTCAGTCCATTGTTATTTGCATGTTGTCTCCTCTATTAAACTGTGAGCTTGAGCTCATAGATGGTCTCTTGCCTTTCTTTATCCCCATCACTTAGCATACATGGTGCCTGGTATGTAGCTGGCTGACTGCTCAATAAGATTGGCTTGCCTTTGGGCTACTGGATAAAGTCTTGGTTAATTCTGGATTAAAGATATGAAAATGACCAGGATGCACTGGGTCACTTGGTTGATGGAAGCTAGACAGACTTAAATGTAGTAGAGGGGCAAAATAGGATTGTCTTCTGTTTCATTGCTTTATACATAAACTTCATTAGCAAAATCTGTATGTTTCAATTAGTTCAAATGCCTCTCTCCCTACAAGCAGAATGGTGTCCAATCTCTGTGATCTATACAGGGCGGGAGAGGGATCAGGGGAAGATGGGGAGAGGGAGGGCAGGTCACATCAGTGTTCTCTCAAGGAGCAGGCGTGTACTGTAGGAGCTATTTATCTGTTCTAAGAGTTCAGATGAATCAGTCTACTGGGGAATCTTGACTGGGGCAATTATTACCATAGGCAGTCCATGATGAGACCAGGCACCAAACAACACAGCAGCATTTGTACAGCCAATGGACTTTAGGTTCAGGTTCAAGGCACTGTTCTTCCAAATGAGGGAAAGTCAATTAAAGAAAGGTTCTCAAAGGGCCATTTAAGGAGAAGGCCAGAAAAAGACCAAAGAGGTGAGTTTCTATTCTAGTGGGAAATGGTAGCTCAAGACAATAGTTCAATCACTATTTGGACTGATTCAAAAGTAGAGACTGAAGACCAAGCAGAGGCTATTGTAGGGGAAGCAAACTAAATTTGGCACATAAGCAGGGAAGAATGTGATTAAGGGAGAACAGTTGCCAAAGGACACTTGGGCTAACTCAGCACTTCTCCTTTCCCAAGAGGCTGCCATAATCCCCTCTCCCCCATCCTATCCCCTTTACTGCTTGATGTGACATAGCTCTGAGATGTTGTGGTTCTGAGACTTGCAATCAAACTTGATGTGGGAGCTCCAGTGAACTTATATCAGCAATTCATGACATGGGCCAGATTAGGGATAGAGGACTAGGGGAAGTCTCTTTTGAATAGTAAAATTTGAAGAAATCTTAGAGGTAGGTCATCAAAAAAATATCCAAACCTTACCAGAAACATGAATTTCATCCATAACATCCCTATTGGAGGGTCATTCAGTCCTCTACCTCCAGAGGTAAAGAACTCCTTATTCAGAATGTAATCTACCTCATTTCTAGATTGCTCTAATTGTTAGAAAGGTACTCTTTTCATTCAGGTGGAATATGATTTTCACTCAGTGGGCATAGTTTTGCCCTCTCAAGTGTTGTAAAAGCCCAATCCCTTTGTCACTTGAATACCCTTTAAATATTTGAAAAACAACTCTGTTGCCCTAACTATCTCTTCTTTAGGCTAAACATCCAAAGGTCCTTCAATTTATCTTCATTTGCCATGTATCCAGTCTATTCACCATCCTGGCTGCCTGACTCACAAGTAGGGTAAGGTGAGTGGGACTTTGTCCCTGAGACTTTCCCCCTAAGTTTTGATAGTATTTGACTGCCTTCTTAGAATTACAGAGGCAGAGCTGGCAAGGACCTTAGAAGTCAGTTAATCTAAGCTCCTCACTTAACTGATGCTGAAACTGAGGTCTAGGTAAGATAAGTGGATTGCCCAAAGTGACACTGGTGGTAGTGTCAGAGGCAGGATTTGAACCCAGGTCTTCTGCGTCTAGAGCTAATTCTCTTTTCATTATTTCACTTCCACTGACCTTAGCACCTTTTAACAAAAATAATTAGAACAAAGCTCCCAGATGGCATACTGATAATCATACCCACATGGAGTCTTCCTTGGTCTAGAGATGCCTCAGCCTCCAAAATTTGGAGGAAGGATGGAACAGTGCAAAGAGCATTGCACTCAAAAGACTGACCAAGACCTGAATTCAAATTCTGCCTCACTAATTATCCACTAATTCACCTCAGTAAAATTACTTAACCAACTTGGACCTCAATATCTTCATTAGTCTATTATATTAGAGGAGCTCTTTAGTCTCTTCTAACTCTAAATTTGTTATCCTATGAATACATTTGTGGGCTCTCACCTGTGGGCATTTTCTATTTCCCAGTAAGATATAAGCTTGAGATCAAGACTTATTTCTATGTCTAGAACAGTGCAAATACTGTAAGCACAAAGTAGGTGTTTAGTTAATGCTTGTTTATTGATGCTTGGTGATATACAGATCAGCTTGCATTACGCACAAAAACTGCTGGTTATGGCTTTGTTAATCCCTCTCTCAGAAATTGGTCTGTTTGTGGGAATATGTCTTCCTGTTGCCCAGATAGGACTTTTTTTTTTTTTTTTTTTTTTTACCTTTCTTCTCCTATATGATCCAAACATTCAATTTGTTTCTTGATAGAAATGGACGTTGCAGGGCTAGCAGCATCAGGAATACTCCTTATGAAAATACAAGAATTATATCCAAACCTAATTTTATTGTATGCTTTGTACCTGCAGGTATTATAATAGGCAAATAGCAGGAGCAGGAAGAAATCTATAGAATTCTGCATTAGGAATTGTTAGCCCTGCAGACAAAGGTGCCTTTTTCTGGACAGTTTCTAGTCCCCATAAAAATGCCATGTGGCATAATAGATAGATAGACTATTGTACCTGGAATCAGTAAGATTTGGTTTCAGACACTTTCTGGTTATGCAATCCTAGCCAAATCATTAACTTCTCTTAGCCTCAGTTTCCCCACATATAAAGAAGCATAATAATAGCACCTACTCTCTATAAGATCATTGTGAGGATTAAAAGAGAATAATATATGTGAAGTATTTGCAAGCTTTAAAGGGTTTTTACTAACTCATCAGGTTCTTACCTCTTTCAAAGGGATATAGTGGGCATGGAGACTCCATACCTGCTGTGAACTTTTCTCTCGACTCTATCTGAATATTGTTTTTCTCTCTCCTCTATCTGAATGTTATCTTCCATTAAGGCCCCTCTTCAGTGCCTCATCATAGTAGAGAGGTGCTTACTCCTTCTCCAAAGTTAGCAAAATCCAATTCTAGCATGCTCTTCTAAATTGGGAAAAACTGAAGCATGGACTTCATGTTGAGCTGTGGCTCTGTCAGCTGAAGCCCAGCCCATCTAAATTCAAAAAGGCTCTTGTATACATTGGCCACAGGGTAATGAATTTTTTTTTTTTTTGGCCAAAACAACTCACTAAAATGATGGTCTTCTGAGATGTATAGATGGGCAGAATATCCACAATGATGAAATTATAAGTCCTTGGAATAATAAAATGCCTGATTATATATGAGTGGCCTTGCTACAGAACAAATGCATTTACCCACACTTTCCATCTGGAGCAAGTCACTCTTCTTTGCTCCATAGGCCCTTGACAGCTCAGAGACATCAAACATAGAATCAAATATACTGAGTATGCTTGGTTGCATACTCAGTGGTTCAGGAGATAATGTATGGCTGGAACTGCTGAGAATCATAGATCTTGAGTGAGAAAGTTCTTTAGAGGTCATTGAATTCATTGTCTTCTTTTTTCCAATGAGGAAACCAAAGTCAGGAAGCTAAATGACTTGCCTAAGTTCACACATTAGAGACAGTGAAGATCAGGGCAGGCTTTAGACTTCTATCTCTAAACTTGGGCTTTTTGCACCATTCTAAACGAGTGATGTGTAAGTCAGGAAGCTAAATGACTTGCCTAAGTTCACACATTAGAGACAGTGAAGATCAGGGCAGGCTTTAGACTTCTATCTCTAAACTTGGGCTTTTTGCACCATTCTAAACGAGTGATGTGTAAGTATCTACCTTTTACCCTACACTCTGGCCGCCTGGCATAGGTGAATGAATGCTAGACTTGGAATCAGAAGGTTGAGTTTGAATTCCAGGTCCCACACTTATTAGATGTATAAATTTGGGTAACTCCTTTAACCTCTCAGAGCCTCAGTTCCCTCATCTGTATAATGACTTCCCTACTTCATAGAAAACATAAATTGTAGCACACACATATTCTTCTGTGTGTTGTACATGGAGATTTACCCCAACACATCTCTAGCTCCAATAAGGATGTAGTTGAATGTGTAGTTCAGCCTATCTTGGACCGCCGGATTACCTGATTCATTGGAAAGGGAATGTGTCCCTTACACAGACCGTGGGAACCAGTCTGAGATCACCATTTAGTTGCTCAGTTCCATCACAGACAGCTGGAAAGGTCTTGACATGATAAAGGGACTCTATAATGGTCCTTCATAATCTGTCCTTCTCTACCTTTCCAGTTTTTTTATACTTTACTTCCCACCACTTATTACATGATGTTATGATATTAGTCTTCCTGCTATCCCTCACGCATGATACTCCATGATATTCTCTCTACCCCAGGCATTTTCAGTCAGTGCCTGGAATTTTCTATCGCTTCATCTCCATCCACTTCTTGGCTTCTCTAAAGTCTCAGCTAAAGTTTCTTTAAACTTTTCCTGATTCTCCTTCTTCTAATGCCTTCACTTTATTATTTCCAATTTTTCTTTACATAGCTTGCTTGTTCATAATTGTTCATATTTTATCCTCCCCATTAGACTCTGAGCTCCCTGAGAATAAAGATTCTTTTTGCATTTCTTTGTACCTCAGGAGCTTAGGATTGTGCTGGCACATAGTAGGTTTTTAATTTAAAGCTAGTTTTACTTGCCCCTGACAGGTGATCTCCATTAGCAATAACTGTATGCTATAGTTTCCTTTCCATTGACTAGTTTTATCCCAAGGACAATTTAGTGAGCAACCCTTTCCAGTGAGTGAGTGAATCTGTATGGTTTGTCCAAGGCTGGGACAGGAGTATCATATCACTGTTCTCTTAGGTAGCAAGAGCTGACTCTAGGGAGCTGTTCTGGGAGAACAGGTTAATTATTCTTCTGGGAAATCTGAATGTGGAAATAACTGTCTTGCTATTCCAAGATGAGGCTGATGTGGGAGGTAGCAGCTTCTATCTGGCCCCTTAATGTCCATTCAGAGATTATGGTGTGAGTTCATTTAACACTTGGAATGTTATAGTGACAAAATGTTTATTGTTTGCTAGGTATTTGTGAAGGAGGACACAAGAAACACACACACACACACACACACACACACACACACACACACACACACACATATACTTCTCACCCCTCAACAATTTTTCTTCACTTTTTTCCCTTTTCCTCCTTCTTTCTCATCTTCACTCTCTTCTTTTTCCTCCTTTTCTCTCTCCTTCTCCTTTTCTTCCATCATCTTCTTCCTTCCCTCTCTCCTTTTCTCCTTCCATTTCTTTTTCTTATTATTTCTTTCCCCACCTTCCTCCCTTTTTCTTTCTTCCACTGATACTCTGGCATCAATAATTGCAATTTAATATCTATTTTTTTAAAAAATGGACACATCAATATTGATTTACACACAATCCCTTTTTCCCAATTGCCACTGATGGATTTGGGGGCTTTTGGAAGGTGAATGAGTGATGATTTTCAGAAAATCAAGTTAATAGCTAAATAATTCCCTGGCTCAGAAACTGCAGCAAGTGTAAGGGGAAAGGAGAAGGCAAAAAACCCCTTAGCCCCAGCTTGGCTTTTATTATTAACAAGGAGAAAAATTAAATTTAAATAAATGTAATATTTATTCATATTTCCTTTATACAGCTACCTAAGGTTAATAAAACTTTTGAGCTGTGTCAGCTCTGCTCTTCCTAGAACACTGAACTGCAGGGGAAATGAGAAGTAAATTCTTAAGATCAATGCAAACTAGTTCAACATTACTCAAAAAAAGAGGGTATTTTAACTTTCTGAAGGCCCCAGAATTCTGCTAATCTAGATCTTCAGATTTCTCTCACCTTCAAATTGCACAAACCTAAATGCCTTTCCTTTCTCCCTAGTCTCCCCCTCCTCTCCTAGAACTCTCTGATAAGATTTGGGGCTGAGGGATGGGAAAATGAGAGAAGGGGATGAAGGGAAATCCACTCACCTGATAGGCTGCTGGCCTCATCTCATGTATCTTTTCTTTCTTCTTCCGGGTAGAAGAGCTGGAGGCCAGGAACAAAGCCCTTGTGGGGCTATTCTTTCATCCATTTTATTTTTATTGCTCTCACTCAAGGTGTAGGCAGCTGTCTACCTACATGGTATGACATGGGTAGTCCTAGGAAGGTCCTCTTGTCTCCCAAACATTGCTGCCTCTACCAGCAATTTTCTAAAGTGTCTAAAATTCCACCATTGTAGTTTTCCTTTCTTGAAGTATTCTTTTTAGCTGGCTCCTCTTTTTTCCTTCAAGCCCCAATTTTCCCTTCCCCCACTTATGCTACTGCCCTCCCTTCCTCCCCCAAAAGGGATCCATTCAGTCTTCAATTTTTAAATGAGTTTGTCATGGTAAATCCTTCTAAACCTAGAGGGTGATAAGGTCCCTGAGAGAGGAATTGGGTATTTGGGGAATGTGTGTGAGGGGGGGGGGGAAGGGTTAACATATACCTCGGGGATGGGAGAGGAGGGATGAAGGAGGGGGATAGTTAAAACTCCATGGTGTTTGGGGTTTTTTGTTTTTTGAGTAAATAAACAGATAAACAAAAAACAGATTGACTTTTAGAATTGGCTCCTGTGTCATCCTCTCTGTGACTCTTTTTTTCCTTTTTTAGTTTCCTTTCTACTGAATTCAATTCTTCTTGACCATCTAAAGCTGTTAAGGTCATAGGCCTTCCTTGTGGTTTTTTACTGCTACGCCAAACTATGCCAGGCCTAAGGCACTCCAATTCCCTCAGATTCTCCTAGTTAGGAGAGGGGACACCCCTAAGTCTACTTAAGACAAAGGCTTTTTCAAGGGGGTTTTATCAACAGCCATAAAAAGAAAATAAAATTAGTTTTAGAAAGCAGCAAAGTATTGAGAAAGAAGGCAAAGGTATTGAATCCTAAAATATACCTCAGCTGGTCTGGATACATAACCTCTAAATGGCATCTGTAGCTGATTTCAGGACTTCAAGATTAGTGTTCTTCTCTTCCTGATCTCATCGGCTCCTATCCTAGTTCCTTTTGGTATCTAAGTTTGGATTCTCAAGGTCCTTCCTGTCACCATTTTTTCAGTAGAGATTATAGGTGCCATAATTCCTTCTTATTAGCAAGCAAAATTATTATTTAGTAAGAAAGAGTCGTTTCATTCTGACAGGATGTAGCAATGTATCCTCAACAGCTGAGAAAGCCCAACTACTGTATACAAAACAAATACTTATTAGTGGTTATTCTGTTGGATCTTTACTCTTTGTCTATCCTATACAACCCATGTAAGGAGTTACAGAAGTGGAAGATTCAGTCTCTGCTATTCAGAGCTCATGGGATAGTTGAAAGACAAATGAAATAAATATCAGGGGAAAATGTGAATCCATACATAAGTGCATATATGACAACTAAGTGCCAACGTGAGTGACATTCTCTCCTACAATAAAACTATACAAAAAGTGTTTTTAAAAGAAGGATAGTGTTCATGGAGGACACTTATCTTGAGCTGGGCCTGAAAAATTGAATAGGATTTAAAGAGGCAAAGAGGAAAAGGAAGGACCTACTAGTTGGAGGAAGAGTATGAGAAAAGTGTGTATGTATAGGGATGTGAGAAAGAGATCAAGGGATGAACTAGTGAACATAGGAACAATATAGATGCTGGCCTGGCTGAAACAGGGTGCATATAAGGGAAGAGTGAGAGATAAAATTGGTTGGCTGTGTTAAGACCATATTTCAAAGGCCTTTGAATATTAGAGGAGTTTGGACTTTTTCTTGCAGGCAATGAAGAGCCATTGAAGTTTCTTCAACAGAAAACATGACAGTATTTTAGGAATAGCAATCTGAAAGGAGCTATGGTCAGGGGGACAAACAGTGTGCCCTATTTCCTATATGGAGGGAGTTTAGTGTAAAGAATATGGAGCTTAGAATCAGAAGGCCTGGGTCTAAATCCCATCTCTTGTGATTCTGGGTAATTCATCTTACCTCTCTAGGCATGGGAACAATTATACTTTCATTAATGCTGCTTTAGTAGAGTTCTTGTGAGAATCAAATGTAATATATGTAAAGTGATATGTGAAAGATATTAATATTAGCACTAGGAATCTAATAATCGGAATAAAGTTAGACTTTGCTGTTGGTTCTTAGGCAAGTCATTTACTGGTCTGAGACTTGTTTTCCTTGTCTATAAAATGAAGACATTTTACTAAATGATTTCCAAGTTTCTTTCCAGCTCTAAGAGTCTACTTTCTATTAATTAATTCTCAGAGGAACTATGTGTAAGATAGCTAGGGAGTATCTGAAAACAACAGCAGGTCCAATGATCCAAAAATGTCTCTAGGGAGAAAAGGGACATAGAATAAGCCTCAAGATATTTAGGGTCTTCAAAAGAGAGAGATGAGAGGTGTGGGTGTGTGCATCTATCTGTCTATGTGTCTACTGAGATAGAGCCCAGGATTCTGTGAGATGAGGCACAAGTTTGTTTCTACTGGGACATGAATCATTTTTCCTGAGTTATTAAAGAAATACACTGGGGAGAAGAATGGAATAAAGACTAATTTAATCTGTTTGGAGAATTTTAGCTGAACACTCCTCTTTAATCTTTTATCTGGTTAAGTGAGTTTGGGGAATTCCATCACGATTTCCACTGACCCTACTGGAGCTTTTTAGAAGAATGGCAAAGGTAGAAAAGGAGGAGCCTCAATTATTCCTTTAATCAGAATAATTAGTGTTATGTGGCTTGTAACCTGTCTCTGAAAGCAGTCTATAAGAAAAGCTCCAGACAGGTTTTGAGCAACATCAGAAATATTGCAATGAATATATATCATTCCCAGAGTACTCCTTTGAAGGAACTAACAAAGTGTAAATGTTGGTAATGTTTGCTAAAAAGCAACTAGTTATCTCATTACTTTATAGTCATATGCCATACATAATAAGGCAGGTAAAATGGAAAAAAGGTAACACTTTTTTAATGACTATTCAAAATATTTAAAATATTTATTAAGAAAAAGACAATTCCCTTAAGAACCTAGTTTGGGGGGGAGGAAGAGGTAGAGCAGTTGTTGGAAGCAGACATGAATGATAAATTTAAGAATCTAAGTAAATACATGTTTAATGATGAGTTAGAAAGGAGGAGACTTATAAAAGGGGAGAGAGGACTAGCATTCATTAATTCAGAAGTCTGGCTCTCAGGTGAAAAAAATCTGATTTTATTCAGATTGTTTCGCCGTCTTAAGGGAATGGGGAAAATGGGAAGAAGCTGTTTTTCTCTTTCTATTTCAAACCAAATAAAGAGAACAAGGCATACTGAAGGACTTTTTTGGAGGCCCAATTAGGAAGCCTTTAACTAGGGGAGCTATGAATAGACCTAATATAAGGAAAAAGTAATTTAAGCATAAATATAGGTTTTGAGGAAAAAAGAGATAATTTCAGTTAATCAGAAACCAGGTTCTTGTCCCTATGCATTGATATTTCTTTATACCTTGCTCGAGATGATATTTTCCTCTTTACATCTATGTATCCATGAATATTATGATCATAGTTAAATAGTCATATTATTATTTTGACAGCCTTCAGGCATATCCAGATTCCTGTTGTACACTGGTTTCATGAAAATATGTTAAATGAAATAATATTACAAAGGGCAATTAGTTCCATAGGAATGATGTATTTTGGACCTATGGCCAAGTGATTAGGGTTTTACAATCTTATAATAAAATTTGATTATAACTTATCAATGTTGTTGTTATGAAATGACTGATCAGGACAATGTGACATGTTCCTAGCACAAAGCCCTCTCAAGATTCTGTACTATTAAGTTTTCTCCCACCAGGCTGACATTCTACTTCCAGATTCTATTTTTATTACTAAAACTACAAAATGATTTCTCTGGACCCAGCCAACAGTGGACCCGTTTCTTTGTGTTTCTTCATCTAGGAAATCTCGAGTCTCATTCCTGGCACATAGCTCTCTGATTCAGAATGAAATAGCTAAGGAAAAATAACATCAACATACTTCAATATTTCTTCAAAGATCTGTGATTTTATGACTTGGACTTCCACAAATCTTTGACAGCTTGATAGTGTTTTCTTCTTGAAAAATAACAATAACAAAATTTATCACCTGGTATCTAACATTGTAATGGCAAGTAGAGTTGGTCCTTACACAATTACCATATGATCAGTCACATAAAAAGCTTTAATTGATTAAACTTGCCAGCCTCCTTTTGGTATAACCTTTGAGAACTTAGGATCACCTTCAAACCAAGATGGAGCATTAGATCTTTACAGAGGATCTTAATCATATGGTTGATAATCTAAATATATCCCCCCTTCCAAATTATCAGGGCATAGTAATATCATGATGGAGGGTCAGGAGAGTCCTTCAGAAGTGAAAGCTGAGTAAGGATGAGAGGAAGAGAGTAAAATGTAATCTTATGGAGTGACAAGAGGTACGTTTCTAAGGGTTACTTGTGATCCCAGACTTAAACCTGTCTAGCTCAAATCCTCTAGGTTATGGCCTCATCTGTTTTCACACAAGATAATGGAGTATGGCCACAACATTTTTCATAAAGAAATTAAAAAGCAGAGTTAATCTGGGTATGAAATTTCATATTCTGTTTAGGAGGGACCCACTCAAGAAATTCCACCCCAAGATGTTCTGCCTACTGGAGACAACCCACTCAAGAAATCCTACCCCTAGGAAGTTGCCTGCCCAAGAAGTTCTACATTCATATATCTTTTCTCCAAGGGAGAGGAATAGGGAGAAAAGAAAAAGTTCTGGCTACCCTAGGATAGGTTAGCTACTCATGACCCTCCAAATTCAAATGCAACTCCATCACCTGGTCTTACCTTCAACAAGGCTGACATCAAAGGAAATTGTACATCTATCTTTACAGATATTTCTGAGACTACAAAGCCCTTTCTACCTCCAGTGGGAAACTCTTTTCTGCTATCATTTAATGCTCCTCTGACCTTTCTTCCCAAAGTGTGTGTTATTCACAGTAGTACAGCTGAGAAGATTTCTTTTTGGCCTAGTTTTGCCTCAGTACTCCATCTTGCACATCCTCCTCCCTTCTGGTCTAACCAAAAACTAGTTTTTTCCACTCAAATGACTACTTGGAAATGCAAAATTTCTATGGACCAGTTATCTTTCTCCTCTTAAATGCTTTCATTGGCTGGTACAAGTACTACATATCTTAATGAGGGACTGGCAGATAACTAGAGAAATTGGTGGATGTACATCCATTGGAATCAGGCACTATTCCTTACCTGGCTCTCCCTACCCCCCAGGAAACAGATTGCTCTGGAGATGTAGCCCTGTTGATCCTCCCTCCCCCACTTCTATTCTTTTGGACTGTATAGCTATGCATTTGAGGGCAGATTGACCCATTCTCGATGGAGGAGACTTGTGGATGATGAGTTGTTTCTCTTCCTTGATGGCATGAAGATTACCAACTCCTTTGCTCCCATGTAAAGATAGTCCTGGACAACTGGAGCTCACTGGAAGAGTCCCAGATGTTTCATTTGGTATTGGCAATGGAGGACACAGTGAGGTGTGGGAGATACCAGGGGGTGGAAGAGGCAGACCAAACCAGCCCATCGAGAACGAGAGGAAGAGATCACTAAAGAATGGTCCTGTTTTGTTTTATTTATTTTTTTAAACTGTGCTTTATTTAGGGCTAAGCTGGAGAAAGCGTCATCCAATAGTTACAGAAGGTTACAAGGAGTTTTAGGGAATTGAGAGTGAAAAGAGCAGTTGTATCAAACTGCAGCTGTTTTTTTTTTGTTTGTTTGTTTTGTTTTGTTTTGTTTGTTTTTACATCTGGACTTCCAAAGAGGAGGAGCCAAAGGAGAGAGGAAAGTAAAAACAAAAATCTAACCAAAAAACCAAACAAACCAAATGAATAGAAAGGAAAGAGGCCTGAGAGGAGTAAGAGAAACTTGATCTTCTAAACCAAAAAGTACAGAAAAAAAAGGGGAGTTGGGAAAGACGCTCCCACTCCCCCTACCACACCAGGTGGCCTGTACTCAAGCAAGGAGGAGTCAAGGCAGAATGCCAAAGCAAGTCTTTCTAAAGGTGAAAATAAATTATAATAAATATGATATACTTTAAAATATATGTTCTTAAATAATTGTGTTTTTTTCTGATTCTGAGTTTTTAATCAATGTCTTTAACTGCTCTAAAGTCATTTACCAAAGATAAATATCGTGCTTTCATTAAATAGTTTTCCTTGTTTTTTCTCTATCATTACAATTAAAAGTCCTACAAAATATGCAAATTTATTTACAGAAAAACAGAGCCGGCATCATTTTAAACATCCCTGTTTTTCAAAATTCCTTGTAAACAGTTTCAGAAATTCTTCAAAGATTGTGTTTTTTCTTTCTTTTTTTTTTTGTTTGTTTTTAAGGTTTTTGTTTGTGTCGTTTTAAGATGAAAGTTCCCAGTTCTCCCTTGCCCTGAAAGTCTCTAGAGCGAGCATGGAAGCTATTGAAGCAGAAGGTGGTTAGGGCTTGCGGAGAGAGCAGCTCCTTGGGGGAGCGAAGCGTTTAGTCTATAGCTGTGGGATTCAAGGAGAGGACGAGGTCAGAGACAGAGACAACCCGGAGTTCCTTGCGTCGCCTCCCCCATGCCACCTGGCGGCCTCCATCCTTCTGTCCATCTGTCCATCAGATTAGCAAGAACTGAGTGGCTTTCAATTCTCCGGCTGGACGAAGCTGGAATGCTCGCAGTTTCGGAAAGGAGTGGCCCAGGGTCCCCCTCAGCAAATAATGTCCAACAGCGATCGGCAGAGAGAAGGGGGATTGATGCTCAGTCTAAACTCTACAAAAGTTACAATTCTACAACATCTTGGATTTTTAGCAGGAATGCTAACTTCTATAGTTTTTTTTTTTTTTTTTTTGCTTTTTTTCTTTCCTCTAATTTTTCTTCTATTATATAGGTATTTTAAACTTTTCTTTTTTTTTTTTTAATTCTGTACAACTATTAGGATTTTAAAAGGGGTGGGGGAAGAGTTAGAAGCATTTACAGACTTTTCACAACAACTATCTTTCCTTGTATATATCCCTTATTTTGTTTCCTTACTTGGTTTCCTCCCATCTCAAAGATATTTATAGATTTTTTTTTATTCCGCTATCCCCAAATATCCATCTTGCTTGTCTTAAAATCTCCATCCATACATATGATACAGAAAACCATAGGAAAGGTTTATAGACTCGAATAAAGGTCATCAAAGCGCCTCTCATAGTATCAAAGAACTATTATCTTGCCAGTTTAAAAGCATTGAAGCAGATTTTTTCTTTTTTTTTTTTTTTTGTTTTTGTTTTTGTTTTTTTTTTTTTGTTCTTGTTTTTGTATTTTTTTTTTATTACATATTTCATTGAATTGCTCTTGGCTGCTTTGGGAACAGCCCTGAGGCAGGAAGGAGACTTGTTCCCTCCCCTCCCCATTCCCCCTCTATTTGACATAGAGCTACACATCTGCAATAAAAAGTTTGGTCCTTTGGTCCCTAAATAGCTAAAGGAATGACAGATACAGATACTCAATGGCCACTATTTTGGCCACAACCGGGGATCATGCCCCGCCTTGCCCAATGGCTGGCATCCAGCCTGCCTCACCCAACGAGGCGCCATTGGCAGAAAAAGCCCGTGGATCCATAACCAGCATCTCTTCCCAATTTCTGGCCTTTCATCCTCCTTTTCTGGTCTATTTTTGTTTTATTTTTTAAAGTTAATTTCCTTTTGTGTATGTTTATGTTTATTTTTTTCTTCTTCATCAACTTCTTTAAGTCATATATATATATATATTTTCCCCAAGTACGTATCCTCTGAACTCCATAGACGCGATCCTTTTCTTGAAGAAATGTTACAGTCAGAGAGTGTGTCTGGAGTCTTCAGCTTGATTGATATTGATATTGGCTGATATGTCAAAGGTGTCATCCAACAGTTCTCATTTATATATATATGTATATATATATAGGTTTGTGTTTTTTTTTTAATGTAGCCCATTCAGCATCCTGCCCTAAAATGAAGAAAACCAGGCCAATTAAGCTGAGACAGGAACAACAGGGAAAATGGCATCAAAAGCGCAAACATCACAAGATACCCTGCCCTGAAGTGGGGAGGGGGGCATTCTTGGAGGAAGGGGGAAGAGTAAGGAGTCCCATGTTGCCAATTAGTCATGATCATGATAAATAAAAAGAAGTTCGTTCCTATGCTTCTGAGTAAGAAAAAGATTGGGGAGCGGTGGGGTAAGGTGATTGTGGTCGATGTGGAGTTGTGGTGAGAATGTGTTCATCCATCAGTTCCTCCCAAACACCACCGGTATATCCCCAAGGACTGGATTTGGGTTCTTCTGCTAGGATATTATCAAAAAGAAGAATTGAAAAAATGGGTTCTGAATCTTTCATTTAACTTGTTCTTTATGAAGAAGTTACTAAGGATACAGTATGTATACAATTACCTGGCAAACTAGCAAATTCTTGTGACCCACCCCCTACCTTACCCCTCTAGAAGAGGAGAAAGATAATACCAGTGAAATGAAACATTCCAGAATCTTTACCCACCAACCACCAATTATTCCTTTCCCAAGCAGATAGCTATTTGCAAGGTTGTGTATACATATGTATACCTAGATATGTGTATAGTGTATTCATGTGTATATTTATGTATATGTATATATAGATGGAATATATTGATATCTATATAGACATAATCATATTTTTCTCTTATATGAAAGGGAATTTAGCAGAAACTCAGGAGTTTCAGGAAGTGGGAAGGGAAAAGCAAAGGAAGTTAAAACAGTTAATAACCAAACTGAGATAATAATTCAAACAATTCTTAATAGCTGAAAAGTAGTAGTTTGGGGGAGTTTTGTTTTTGTTTTTGTTTTTTTTTTTTTTGTTCTTGTTTTTGTATTTTTTTTTTTATTACATATTTCATTGAATTGCTCTTGGCTGCTTTGGGAACAGCCCTGAGGCAGGAAGGAGACTTGTTCCCTCCCCTCCCCATTCCCCCTCTATTTGACATAGAGCTACACATCTGCAATAAAAAGTTTGGTCCTTTGGTCCCTAAATAGCTAAAGGAATGACAGATACAGATACTCAATGGCCACTATTTTGGCCACAACCGGGGATCATGCCCCGCCTTGCCCAATGGCTGGCATCCAGCCTGCCTCACCCAACGAGGCGCCATTGGCAGAAAAAGCCCGTGGATCCATAACCAGCATCTCTTCCCAATTTCTGGCCTTTCATCCTCCTTTTCTGGTCTATTTTTGTTTTATTTTTTAAAGTTAATTTCCTTTTGTGTATGTTTATGTTTATTTTTTTCTTCTTCATCAACTTCTTTAAGTCATATATATATATATATTTTCCCCAAGTACGTATCCTCTGAACTCCATAGACGCGATCCTTTTCTTGAAGAAATGTTACAGTCAGAGAGTGTGTCTGGAGTCTTCAGCTTGATTGATATTGATATTGGCTGATATGTCAAAGGTGTCATCCAACAGTTCTCATTTATATATATATGTATATATATATAGGTTTGTGTTTTTTTTTAATGTAGCCCATTCAGCATCCTGCCCTAAAATGAAGAAAACCAGGCCAATTAAGCTGAGACAGGAACAACAGGGAAAATGGCATCAAAAGCGCAAACATCACAAGATACCCTGCCCTGAAGTGGGGAGGGGGCATTCTTGGAGGAAGGGGAAGAGTAAGGAGTCCCATGTTGCCAATTAGTCATGATCATGATAAATAAAAAGAAGTTCGTTCCTATGCTTCTGAGTAAGAAAAAGATTGGGGAGCGGTGGGGTAAGGTGATTGTGGTCGATGTGGAGTTGTGGTGAGAATGTGTTCATCCATCAGTTCCTCCCAAACACCACCGGTATATCCCCAAGGACTGGATTTGGGTTCTTCTGCTAGGATATTATCAAAAAGAAGAATTGAAAAAATGGGTTCTGAATCTTTCATTTAACTTGTTCTTTATGAAGAAGTTACTAAGGATACAGTATGTATACAATTACCTGGCAAACTAGCAAATTCTTGTGACCCACCCCCTACCTTACCCCTCTAGAAGAGGAGAAAGATAATACCAGTGAAATGAAACATTCCAGAATCTTTACCCACCAACCACCAATTATTCCTTTCCCAAGCAGATAGCTATTTGCAAGGTTGTGTATACATATGTATACCTAGATATGTGTATAGTGTATTCATGTGTATATTTATGTATATGTATATATAGATGGAATATATTGATATCTATATAGACATAATCATATTTTTCTCTTATATGAAAGGGAATTTAGCAGAAACTCAGGAGTTTCAGGAAGTGGGAAGGGAAAAGCAAAGGAAGTTAAAACAGTTAATAACCAAACTGAGATAATAATTCAAACAATTCTTAATAGCTGAAAAGTAGTAGTTTGGGGGAGTTTTGTTTTTGTTTTTTTAAGAAAAATCATGATCTGACTAGAATCACCATTTAAGAAGAATGCTTAATCATTGCATATTAGCAGAAGAAACTCATCTTCATTCTAGCAAGCAGCTTTCACTTATACATAGGGGTGACTAATTACATCAAGAAAGTTAGAATTGCAAAGCCCCCATGGGGGGAAGTGTCATGCGTATATCAATCCATGCTGGCAGGTTTTTCACACTGTTGATTCAACAAACAGCAAACCGTACACAGCAGTCTAAACAATTACAACACCAAATAAAATAATAATAATAATAAAATTAAAAAACACTTGTCAAGGACCCTTTTTCAGTTGTAAAGAAAAAGATGCATTTTGCTTTTGTGTAAGGACTATTTTTTCCCCAAACCAACCAAAAAAACCCACCCGGAACTCCAACCCCCACCCACTCCCAACCAATAATTTAGCAAAACTGGTGGCTACAATACAAACCTTATAATTATTACAGGGGCACTCACTCAGAGGCCTCAGGCTTTGTACTCTAGCTTTTTTTTTTTTTTTTTTTTTTTTTTGGTTCATTTTGTTTGTATTATTTTAAATTATTCTGTTACTGTAGTTTTTTTTTTTTTTTTTTTTTTTCCATTTTGGAGTGAGATTTGAAATAGCCTAACTGGGGAAAAAATAAAAACCCAAGCCCAGGAAAGTGTCAATTGAAAAAGGCCCCCAAATCTCCAGAAAAAAATAAAATCACAATATTTTCAAGTGCAAGGAAATCAACCACGCATAAATATTTTTTAAACTTTTTCCTCATTTTAAGAAAAAATAATGTTTTGCACAGTTAAATGATCCCATGTCTGAGAATTCTGGAATCCATCTTTATTTTAATATTTTTGGTTCTTTTTTTGTTTCATTTTTTTTCTCTAAGTGACATCTAGAGAAGCATAAAAAAACGCTGAACGAGAAAAACCAAACAACAGAAAGTAAAACCACTGCAAGCACCAAGAACAAAACGAAAATGAGCACAGCAAAAAAGGTTGTGGCAGCACAAAAGTCAAAGAAATGCACGTGTGATCATGACTGGCCAATCATCAACGGGTACAACATCCAAGAAAAAAATGCTCCAATCACAGCACCTCCACGAAACTTGACGGCAATTGTCATGCAACCAATTCTTAGCCTTGTTACATGACGCCATCATGTCACACTGTGAACTTTGAGTTGATTTGAACTTACGGATGGGGGACTGTATTCTCCACTCTCATGTGATTACGTGAACTTTATTCCTAGCTCAGCGCGAGACTGTGGTGGATTTGACTGGCCCTGGTTGGGTTGTTGGAATTTGATTGAATGACAAAAGAAGAAAAGATTTTTTTATATATAATATATATATATGGAGAGAGAGAGAGAAGAGAGAGAGAGGAAGAGAGAAAGAGAAAGAGAGAAAGAAAAAGAGAGGAGAATGAGAGATTGAGAGAGAGTGGAAAAGATAGGAAGGACAAGGGGAAAGAGTAGGGTTAGGGCTTAGGGAAGGTGGGATTGGGTTTGGATGGAGGAAGATAGGGAAAAAATTAAAATAAATTAAAAGGAAAAAATATCTATATATACAGCACCAGAACACAGCATCAATCCAAAAGCTCTAATGGCAGAACAGCAATCAAATCATGAGAGAACAGAAATGAACATAAGTAAAGGATGTAGGAAGCCAGCAGAGAGAGACGGACACATACACGGTTGTTTATGCAGACACATGATACATTGTGAACAGTAGCAGGAACCTCACACAGTGTTGCTACCAATTTCATGCTTTGGGCAGAAGAAAGCAGATACACGGTGGTTTGTCAAGGAGATCAGAAAAAATACAAAAGAGCCCTGCAAACCACCTTTTTGTCAACCACAGGTCTCAATGAACAATTTGTTACACTCCTTGGTTCTTTCTCTCTCCCCCAACACCACCCTCTCCCTCCCTTCCCCAGTTTCTCTGTGGCTGCTGTAAGCATACATTCCAGGTCTGGCTTGATGACTCTTGAATGGGGCTTAGGGTAGGTAGAGGGGAGAAGGAAGCAGTAATAAAATAGGCAGAATTATCATAGAGGTACCACTTACTCCCTTGAGAGCTCATGTTTTCAGATCTCCCCTATATTATCTCCCAGATATTACAGAACTGGCTTCCTAGTTCTAGAGCTTTTGAAGGGCCCTGAGACCCTAAACCCAACCTCTTTTTTTATAGATGAGGAAACAGGCCCAGGGAGATCAAAGGACTTGGCCAAGGTCACACAGGTGGTAAGTATCAGAGATGGGATTTCAGCTCAGGTCTTCTAATTTCAGTGCCCCATTGTCTCCCTAAGTGAACCTCAACATAGGGATAACCAATGGTTGGTGACTCAATTTCAGGACCATTTTCCCACCCTGCCCAGGATTCCTCTCAGAAAACATTCCATAAAACAGAATCACTTCAAAAATTTTAAATGAATTAAAGTTAAATTAAGGGAATTGTTAAAAGAATCCACAAACACATCCCATAGCAACAGATGATTTTCAAGGCTCAGAATCCCACTCCCAAGTCCATAGGGTATGGTTCCAATTTTCAATTGCTTGCCCATTGTGGGTGTTCAGCAGACATTTGTGAATAAAAGCTGCTATCTACATACTGAGTTAAAGAAGTAGTAATAATGCATTCTATTATTTGGGGGACTTAAGTACAAAAATAGACTGCTGCAGCCAGGAACATTCTTGCTTTTAATCAACATTTTCCAGTCCTATTATTGACTGGTTGAGTTTTTCATTCAGTACCTAGTCCAAGTTTGATGCTGACTGACAGCACCACAAGCTGGTAACATTGCTGGAAAGATAAAGAACTTTTCTTTCCTACATATATTTTTATACATACTTTATTTCTAAGACTTCTTTTAGTACAAAATTCTTGCACAGACACCTGGCAAGATTCTTCCTCCTCTCTAGATGTTTTGAAAGTGTGGTATTGACATATTCAGGAGCATGTGAATATAAGTATAGCCTATATATGCATATTACTTGGAGTTACAAGGGAATTCACAGAGAGATGGGACCTGAAAGGAACCAGTCTTTGCCCTAAAGAAAATCGACTGTAATATTTTAAAGTCTGTACTCTCTTTCACCAGGGCTGTGTTTCCTAGGGCCTTATATCTGGCTGAGTTGGAGATGACTCTTGGTGGGGGGAATGGTGTATGAAACAGGCAATGTTGTATGTGCTGACCTTCAGAGAATATTGTACTAAAGACCTAGGGAGGCAGAGTAAGCACATTCCTGAAGAGGTACAAGGTACACATTCTAATATGACTTGATAAATTCACATATTTTTAAAACCATGATATTATGATTCATGACACAGAGGCATAAGTCAAATTGCATGTGTTATAGTAAAAGGGAGCCCAATTTTAAAATGTTGCCCAGAGCACAGAATTGCCTTGGTATAAGATACCATGCTGTATTGGGCAATGGGAGGCCAAAGATAGATATGGCTAGTGCACAGGATTAAGAGGATCTGCAGAAGGTTGGGAATAAAGCCCCATAATGTAACACTGGGATTAGACTGTATGTTTCAGTTTAAATGACTCTGCTGTAGACCTGAGCACTCTGCTTCGATCACCTTCCCCAAGTCTTTTACTATGCCTTTCCCCCAGTCCTTCCATTTTCCAGGCTCTCTTCCAGTCTGGAGGATGTGGGATAGGAATTGAATTTCATCTCTGGGTTTCTTCATCTGAACAGACTTGCCTAATCTTATGTCTAAATCTTAGCACTTCTTTATGCATTTTATCATTCCTGTTTTGTGTAGCTCATAGTCATTATTAGGATTTTTTTCCCTTCGTGTTTTTCTCCTTTCCCTCCAGGTTCTTAGTTTACCCCTCAGAAAGTACTCCTGTCTTATCCTCAATTCTTAGTCTCTAAGGACTTTCTGTCCCTCCTCACACTGTTTCTTTAACAGTAGATAAACCAACAGTCAGTTACTCTTAAGTTACTGTTATATAACAGATTTAAATTTGTAGTTTTGCTTTTTTCTTAAGAGATGCCAATTAAATTTCATAGTAGCTTGAAGTGACACCAGCCATGACAGAGATGGGAGAGGAAGTTTGCTGTCTTTTGAACTTGTGGAAGGCCTGAGACAATTCTTTTTTAGGTCTCCCTTCCATGGCCTGGTCCATCATCATATAACCTTATTCTCAGTAAATGCTTACAGGTCCCCAAGTCATTAATAACCAGCCCTCTCCCACTGACCTTACTAACACTGATTATCTCTCCACAAAATCCCAACTGTCAAAAGAATTCCAATCTATGCTATTTTGCCCATCTGCAGCTACCTCCTTTCCCAGCTCTTATGTAAATTAAACCTGTTCAAAAGGGAAAGAATGGGAGAAAACAACTTTGGGAATCAATTTCCACTTTGAATAGCAATGAATTCGGGTATGATAGTCCCTGGGATTAAGGATAGGCTCCTCCTACAGGACTTGATAGTTACTGGGAAGTATATTATGAGTTTGAATAAGAAATGATGAATAACCTCCTTCTAACAGCTTAGCTGGAGCCTCTGATGGTGAGCACATGTGCAAACAGGAACCCAGACAAAAACACTCACAGACACTTAACTTTATATATTCTGTCACAGGATTTAGAGCTGGAAAGGACATAGATACACACATAGAAGAGACAAACATACACTCATAAACAGTTACAGTCACACAATGTGCTCATTCTGTCTGCATCTTTTCCTCCTCTTTCTTTACTTATCCAGACACACATTCCCTTACTCTCACTCTCAATATGTATTTCTCCCCCAGGAGTCAATGCTAAATAGTCATGATAGTTAATGAGTCATCAAGTAGGGCACCACTTTTATTCTCTGCTTTCTTTATCTCTCTCTGTCCCTTTGCCCCTCATTGTTTCTGCAAATGTCCTATTGCTGTTGGTCTCCATCTCTTAGTATCAGAGTCCCTGAGCTGGAAGAAAATTTGAGAAATTCCTTTTGCCAATAGGTAGGATAGGAATCCAACTCAGATTGATGAGGAAGTCCTGGGAAATTGCAATCCACAGGCTACTGTAAAGCATCTGTGGCTATTGTGGCCCTAACTGTAGGAACTACCAGCCATTGTAGACTTAGAGGATCCAAGCAGAATAGAGCCTAATAGGAGCCTGATACCAAGAGTCCATCAAGCAGAATATAGAGCCCTGAACCTAGCCTAACAAAAATCCCAAACCAGAACTCTGATAAGTCAGGAACCCATCCCCATACTCTGACTATTCACCTAGAATACAGAACCCAGTTCAGTATAAACTGGCTTCAATTTAACCCTGCTAGAATTCAGAGCCCAGAATCCAACCCATTTCAAATCCTAGTTGAGTTGTGAAGATGGACTTCCCCTGACTAGTGAAAGTGACAAGGGGAGCCCCTAAACTCTTTCTCTTTCTCTCTCTCTGACTTTGGGAATGAGCCATGAGATAGAGCACTTGAGAAGCTCCTTGAAGAAGAAATTCTCCTTGAATCCTGCTTCTGTGAGAACCCCCACAGGTAATCAAAATAAAAGTTTATCTAGGTGGGGCTAGTTGAGTCTGGAGCTGGAGAATGCCAACCCTATTGAAATAAAGATTAATCAAGAAAGACTCATTCAATTCTGTTCAAATTCCAGTTCAAGCTGAAATCCAGCCCCCATCAAGAGCAAACCCAGCTTGTAGCCAAGGCTTCTATTATAAAAAGAGCCAACTTGGGGCTCAGTCCTTGTAGAAGACCTAATATGCCATCCCTGGTATAGCAGTAACCTCTGCCTGTTGAAATGATATTCTCTTTCAGCGTTACCCTTTCTTAACTCTCACCTATTTCCTTATACCTCTCTGTCAGGATTTCTCTGCTAGAAATTCTCTCTCTCTCTCTTCCAGGACTCTTCCACTAGAAACTTTATATCTCTCTTTCAGACCTTGCCACTAAGGAATTCAGTCTTTCTATTCACTCATAGTCAAGGCTGACTTCCCAATGCCAATAATAAACTAAAATAATGGGTAAGGTAGCTAACCTGAGCTAGGAAGGGTATGATAATTCATTGGGCTGAATGTGTACACCATCTCTGCTCTGTATAAAACAGCTGAAAATGTAAGTAATCGTCACTCAAGAAATAGTTAACTTGTTAGTTGGGGCCATACCCATACTAGACCAGTGGCTCATAACCAGCGGTATATTTACCTCAGCGGATTGGGAATCTTTTCAAGGATGGGGAGACATGAGAAATAATTGGTAAATAACTGTACTATCCCACTGAAATATGCATATTATTTCTCATAAGCATTTGCAGGCATACCTCATTTTATTGTGCTTCACTTTATTGTATTTCCCAGATATTGTATTTTATACAAATTGAAGGTTTGTGGCAACTCTGCTGAGCAAGTATATCAGTGCCATTTTTCCAACAGCATGTGCTCACATCATGTTTCTGTGTCACATTTTGATAATCCTTAAAATATTTCAAACTTTTTCACTATTGTTTTATCTGTTTTGATAATCTATGATCAATGATCTTTGATGTTACTATTGTAATTGTTGTGGGGTATGATGAACTGCATCCATATAATATGGCAAACTTAATTATTAAATGTTTTATGTGTTCTGACCTCTGTCTATCTGGATGTGTTCTGATAGGCTCTCTGTCCCCCCTCCTCCCCATGTTCTCTTGCTCTTCCTTGAGAACAAAAATGAAATCAGATCAACTGAATACCCTACCATGGTCTCTAAGTGTTCAAGTGAAAGGAAGAGTCAAGCTATTTAGCAAACTGGGTATATTCTATTTTGAGAAATTGCCACAATCACTTCAACATTTAGCAATTACTATCCTGATCAGTCAAGTAGCTATCAACATCCAGGCAAAAGACTAAAAGGCTTGGATCATGATTAGCTTTTTTTTTTGCAATAAAGTACTTTTTAATTAAGATATGTATATTGTTGTTTTAGATATATTACTTTTGCATACTTAATAGACTACAATATAAATATAACATTTTTATGTACTGGGAAACCAAAAAAATTGTGACTTGTTTTATTGTGATGGTCTGGAACTGAATCCACAATATCTCTGAGGTATGCCTGTACATGTTAAACTTTAAAAAGGGAAAAGATTTGGATCAGGATTTAGAGCATGGATTTAGCGCTGGAAAGAACCTGGAAAACCATCTACTCAAACTCCTTCATTTGATATGAAACCCCTATTTATATGATATTTTGGAATTTATGAAGTCTTTTCCATAAGTATGTTCTGTTTTGCATATAGGGAATTTGAATCTCAGAAAGATTAAGTGATTAGCCCAAGATCCAAACCAAAACAGATGTAAATCCACCTCAGCTTGGTGAACAGAGGGCTTTCCCCTCTGTTGCCTGCTAGCAGAAATAGCTTCTTGAGGGCAATAATCTTCATGAGACCATGCTATCTCTTCAAATCCTTCAAAAAGCGGATTTCCCTTTTTCAAACTTCTAGAAAAAGCTGTACTGCCTTATGTAGTCTCCTTTCACTCAGTCTTCAACCCTATGCAATTCAGCTTCTGATATCATTTGGAAACTGTCCTTTCCAAATTTCCAACAGTTTCTTAACTGCCCAAATTCAGAGTCTTTTCTCAATACTAATTCTTGACCTCTCTGCTTTGTTGACACTGAGGAATACTCTCTCCTCCTGGATCTCCTTCTACTTCTCTGATTCCTTGTCTCAGTCTACTTTGCTGGCTTACCATTTGTATTATGCCTCCTAACTATACACATATTCCAAAGCTTTGTCTAAGCTCTTTTCTCCCTCAGGACTGTCATTATCATCACAATCATCTCTATGCAAATGAGTCATGGATCTTTATTTATATCCAGTCCCAATCTCTCCTGAGCTCAGATACTGAATTGTCAACTGTCTATTGAATAACCTGGAGCCATCCCAAATTCAACATGTTCAAAACAAAACTCATTAATATTTCTCCAAATTCCTTCTCTTTACCTGTATTTCTAATAAGGACTATCATTCTTCCAGTCTCCATGACCAGTTGCCAAATTTTACTATCTCCACCTCCACAACAGCTCTCTCATGTCCAGTCCTTTTTCTTTGCTCATTTTAGTAACATCTTAATTCAGGCTCTTAAATTAGGGTTAGTCTGGACTATTGTAATGGCCTCCTTGGTCTTTTTGCCTCAAATCTCTTCCTACTTCTATCCATTCATCTTCCTTCTCATCTAGGTCCCAAAATAATTTTCTTTGAGTATAAGTTTGTTCATGTCATTCCCTTGATTAATAAACCCCAATGGCTCCCTATTGCTTCTAGGATAAAAAACATAAACAAAACAAACCTCCTCCATTTGGCTTTTAAAACCCTTTAAACTTGGCCTCAATCACTCTATCTTTCAAACCTCATTATCCTTTACACCCTTTTCATACTCTATGTTCCAGTCTTTTCTTTGTCCATCCCCTACATGTGTAAAGAATTTCTTTCCTTATTTTTACCTCATGGAGTCTCTCACATCCTTCAAAATGTACCACAAGTATCATCTTTTACTCCAAATCTTTACTGATCCCTTCCTAAAAGCCTCACCTTCTGTATTTATTCTGCATGTCGACTTCTTTATGTTTATGTTGCCTCCTCTGGTTGAATGTAAGCTCCCTGGTGGCAGAAATTGTTTCATTTTTAGCTTTGTATCCTTAGCTTCTAGCCCAGTGCTCAGCATATATAGGTGTTTAATAAAAAGTTGTCTATTGATTGATTGACTGGAGGAGAGGCAGTCTTAAAACAGTCTGTAGAAAGCTAGCTCAGAGTCAGCAAGACCTGGGTTCAAGTCCCGTCTCTGATACATATAGGCTGTGTGACCCTGGACAAGTCATTCCACATTTCAATCCAGGTAGAATAATTTCTGATCGATATGCTTGGAGGAAGTTCCTTACATAGATGAAATCTCAGAATCAGTTTAAAAGAAAGGCTCTGTTCCTTAACACACTACCTAGTATAGACTTAAGTTTACTGAATTGATTAGAATAAGAAAATTGAGATCTAGAGAAATGGCTACCTGCTTGCCCAAGCCTGTATTGTTAGAGAGGCAGTTAACTGGCACAGAGAACAGTGTGTTGGCCCTAGAGTCTGGAAAAACTGAGTTCAAATCCTGCCCTAGACATTTACTTGCTGTGTGACTAGGGCAATTTTCTATTTGCTTCAGTTTACTCATCTATAAAAAGAGCTGCCTAAGAAGAATGAAGCGAAGGCCACAAATTCCAATCCTTTTTTCCACAGAAGGAATTACCACAATGAATGCATTGCTTAAACTGGCTGCCTTGTAAAATGGTGAATTTCTCCTCACTAGAAGTGTTCAAATAGATGCTAAGTTACCACTTGTCAGGAGGCATTCCTGTGATTGGGAAGGAGGTTGGATTAGTTTCTCTCTTCAACTCTTTAATTGTTATGGTTCTGTGATGCTATGGGTCAAAACCATATACTATACATGGCATTGTTCTGTTGCTAACAAAGGCCCCAAGGGTCTGGTGGTTATCTATGATGGAACCTAAAAAGATTTATTTATGACTGACAATTGTCACTTTGTCCACAACTTTTATAGATTTATTTAGATTTCCAGTATAAATTGAAATGCCTCTTGGTGATGATAAATTCCACCAGCTTATTACTCAGTGTAAAATATGGATTCCTTTCAAGTGTCCTAAAGTTATCTCATTTATGTTTCAAAAAGGATCCTCCTCATTCTAAGGAAAGTGAGACACCTTATTTATTAAGCATCTTTGGGGAATGAGGCATTATATAAAAATTACTTTTCCAGATACTTGAAAGATATTACATCCAAAAGCCAAAACTGCTGTTTTAAATAGAATTCTTAAAATGGCATTATATATTCTTGACTTATTGAAGAAAAAATTGTCATTTTGTCCTTTAGGTGTGTCCAAACCTTCATGACTCCATTTGGGATTTTCTTGGCGGAGCTATTGGAGTGGTTTGTCATTTTCTTCTCCATGCTCATTTTACAGATAAGGAAACTGAGGTAAACAGGGCTAAGTGACTTGTTCAGTATTGCACAGGTGGGAAGTGTCTGAGACCTATTTGAACTTAGGTCTTCCTAACTCTAGGGGCAGCATACTTCACTTTCAATATTCTTACTACAAGTATCACCTGTGCTTCTAATAATGGGCTCTGAACTGGGAAATCCTAATCAAGTTTGTTAGAATGATCAGTACCCTAGTGGCAGCTATCCTTAAGAGTTCCAGTAGGATTGAACTCTTGCCAGAAGTCTGATCACAGGATCATCTGATTGTGTTCAACAAACCCTTAAGTGCCTACTATATGCTAGGTACTGACAATACAAAAGCAAGAACAGAATTGCTCCAGCTCTCTAGAAGTCTATATTCTATTGGAACAATAATTTAGAACTGGAAAAACCCTTAGGGATAATCTAGTCCAATCTCCTCTTTATAAAGATGAGGAAACTGAATGGAGGATGTAAAGTGCTCCACTAAGGTCACACAGTAAGTAGCAGAGTAGGATTTGAAACCCCCATTCTCTGACTAAAATCTTTCATCTGGACAAATCAGTGTTTGCCTTCTCTATCCCCCAAATGCTCTACTCTGGTCTGCTGTCTTGCTGTTTGTCTCTAGCTCTCTTCCCACATCCCCAAGCAGTGGTGCTTCGAGCCCATTCTGCTGCCTGACAGCTCCTCTCCGTTCAGGTGACCCCGCAGGTCTCCCTTAGGTATCTCTCTTGCCCACCTGTGAATGGTCCTCTATTAGGTCTCAGCCTCACTCAGGCTCAGAAGGGGAAAGGAAAGGACTCCTCCTTTGGGCTGGACAGACTTAGAAACCCGGGAGAGGACAGAATGAGCCTGAAGTCATAGACGGAAATTAGGGAGGGAGGAGATGATCAATTTACCTGGGATCCAATACCCTACCCCGACAACTTGAGCCAGGGCCCAGTCTCCCCTCTGGGGGATTGCTTATTCTAAGACGAAGGGCAGACTTCCCCAATTGCCTGGGCTCCTTCTGGCCGGCTCGACTGCCCCTTTCCCCTTCTCCTTCCTGACTTCCCAAGCCGCCCTCAGCAAGGGGAAAGTTCATGTCCCGTCCTGCCACCTCGCGCCCAGTGGCACGCGGGGTGGAGGAGGTCACAGCACAGGACGGCATGGGAGGACCAGGGTCGGCGGGTCCCGGAAAAGCTATGAGGTAGGTCCGGAGGAGCAGACGGCGGCGGGCAGCGGCGGGTCCGAGCGGTCGGGCCCCGCCCCCTCCCGACCTTCCCTCCTCCGCGGTCCGGCCCCAGACCCGCGGCCCCGCGTCCACTCTCCGCCCCAGTTACCTGTGCAAGTCCTGGTTTCCCCCGGGGGACGCTCCCGCCGGCGCTCAGTAGGGGCGATTGGCGTCTTTCGGCCGCTTGAGCTGCACCTTGAGCCGTTTCATGCCGATCTGGAAGCCGTTCATGGCCTGGATGGCCGTCTGCGCGCTGGCCGGGTTGTCGAAGCTCACGAAGCCTGCGGGGACACGGGGAGACCGAGGGCCGGGGTTTCCACGGGGCCGCCTCAGGGCCGTCCACGCCGCCGTCCGCGACTCCACCCGGGGTGGGGGGAAACACTGGGGGCCGGAGGGGGAGGGCAGGGGAGGAAGGAAGGAAGGGACGGGGAGAGGCGTCGATGAGGTGGCTGGGAGGGAATTCCGCGGCAGCTCCCCCCCGCCCCCCTCCCTGGGGATGCAGCCCCACAGAGGTGCCGTCATCCAGCATGTGTGATGGAGACAGCCCTGCATTGGGAGTCAGAAGACCTGGGTAAGAATCCCGACTCTGCTACTTACTACCTGTGTGACCTGGGGCAAGTCACTTCACCTCTCTGGGTCTCAGTTTCCTCATCTGTAAAATGGGGATGGGTGGTGGGTTGGATTAGATGGCCTCTAAGGTCCCTTTCCACTCTGATCCCACGATCCTACGTCTTCTCCCATCAGACCGGAGGCTTCCTGGAGACTGAGCAGGCTCCCCGCACTTCAGCATGCGCTGAGGGGGATGGGGGCAGGGAGCGTCCATTTATGGATGGATCCGCGAATGGTGGGCCGCTCTTTCCAGGAAGCCTCCTGCCCGCACTTGGTCTTTTACTTCATCCCTTTCCTCCCGCCTCCCCAAATTCTCGGGACCCGTTCCCACCGGCCTGCCTGTCTTTTGAGAACCTACAATTCTCAGTTCAAAAACACTGAGATCCAGAGCCTCCCTCCCAGAATTCGGAGCACGCCCCATCCAGGCCTCTCCCTGGCGGATCCGAGAGTCCTCCCAGAACAGCCACACCTCATCTCGGCCTTTGAAGGTGCCTCCGAGACCATCTAGTGCAACCCATTTCTGAGCAAGAATTCCCTCTAAATCCTACCCCTAAAGTGGCCACCTTCTGGCCTTCCCGATCCCTCCAGAAGAGCTTCCAAGGTTATAAAGTCATGGGATTTAGAGAGGGAGAAGGAAGCCAAGATAATCAGCTCGTCCACTCCCGACTCCACCATTTTACAAATGAGGAAACTGAGGCCCAGAGAAATAAAGGGATTTACCCAAGGTCATACAAGTAGTAAGTAGCAGAGCCAGGATTGGAACCTAGATCCTCTGACCTCAGCCTCCTTTACATTGGAGGAAGTTTGGGCTCAGACACTGGGGCTGGCCTTCCTTTGAGGCAGAACCAGCAGCCGCCTGGTGGCGTGTCATGAGCAAGGCCACAAATTCTCTATATGAAACCCTATCTCCTCTCCCATTGCCTGTGGTTCCACATTACTGCTTCATTTCTTTGGGTGAGTAAGACCTGCTCCAAGACTCTCTTCTGAATTGCAACTCCTCCCCCACCCTACCAAGAGGAACACATTTAATTCATAATAGCTAAGCCAGATTACTGGGTACCTAGTAAAATAGGGGTGGAGGCAGGGGGAAGAGGAAAGAGCACAGAGAGGACCATTGTAGGCCACAAGACAAACTTCATCAAATACAGTTTAGACAAACTCTGTAGCCCAGACCTCTTCGTTACATTGTATCTGTGTCTCCTTGCAGGAGATCAAGGTCTCCCAGCACCCCCGGCTCCCTTCCTAGAGAATGTTGTGACCTCCGGGCTTCCCTCCATCCAAGAAACCCTTGTCTCTGGCTCCAGAAAAATGATTTTGGGGAAACTTGAAGCTTCAATTCCTCATAGCATTTTGTGGGTGGGATCTCTCCTAACCAGGCACCCCTTTTAGCAGCCTGTTCACCGGCAATTAGCATTCTCTTCCTTCCCCTTCTCCCAACTGGGTATAATCAACAGGAGAAAGAAGAGGCCAGAATGTGGGGAATAGGCTGAAAGTCTGATGAACATGTCTTGATGTGTCAGTTTGCCAAAAATGTTTATTTTATTTGTTAAATTTAAAATTTTTATTTTCCTGAATTATCTGAATGTGTTATGGCAGTATTGGAGAAGAAAAGACATAAATGGCATGAATTGTGCAAATGTTTAGATTTCTGGCCTATAGGTTAATTGTGATTGGATCACTGAAGCCTTTTGCTAAATGTTTAGTATCTGTTTAGTACTATGAAATGAATGACTTGTTACATTCACACATCTTTGTCAAACGTGGAGCTTGCAAACTTGCAAAATCAAGATAGGTCTTCATATAAACAATTACTTGTGGGTAGAAAAAAGTAAAATTTTCTGCACAATTCAGGGGGTTTTGTTGTTTAATTTCTGCCATTTGTCTTAATTGATTTATTTAACTTGCCTGTTACAAATGTTTAGATAGATACTGGACTTAAGGCACCAAGAGTATTTACTAGAAGAGACAAAATAACTCCACTGTTTTCTCTCCATGTAGGCCTTTAATCAGTCTATTCTTAATTTGGATGATCATTTTTTTGCCCTGCAGTCACAAAATGTGAGCAGAGGAGAGAAAAAAGAGAAATAATAAAGGGGATGAGATGCCTAAGATGAAGGAGAGAGAGAGAGAGAGAGAGAGAGAGAGAGAGAGAGAGAGAGAGAGAGAGAGAGAGAGAGAGAGAGAGAGAGAGAGAGAGAGACTGAACTCAGAACGAGTTAAAGAAAGACAAATAGGAGCCAAATGATGAGGATCAGTGTGTCTGAATTCAGGAAGAAGATGAAAGAAGGAAGAAAAAAGAGGAGGCAGATAGGCAGATAAGTTTTTGACTTTGTAGGTCTTTGAAAGCCCTGAGGAGCTCAGAGGGATTTCACATGATAAAGAATTTCTTGGGTTTTATGTCCTCAAGAGCCATACATGTCCACCATCAGATAGCATTATGTATTTCTGTGAGTATGTCACTTGCAGCAGATAGGCTCCCCAAAATGTGAGAATTGTGGGGATCTCTCCCCTATTTATAAGTACCATGACTGAAGATTGTAAAGATTTCCTTTTTTCTTTAGTCCCACAGTTCTGAATTTCGGGAAATTCTTTTTGAGATCCAACCTAAGTCAATAAGTCCAGTATGGGGAATTGCTGAGCCTCTAGGGACACAGCAGGCTAAGTTACTTCTCATTTCCTAAGCCTCAGTGGAATAGACCTTGTCCCCATTGGACCTTGACCCTGAATAGTAGGAGGTAGTATAGTCGAATGAACAGCATTCTGGGTAAGGAATACCACCACCTGTATCTTTTTTCCAAACTCACCAGCCCTGCTCACTATTGTGCTCCTCACTATCCACGGGTCCATGTACATAAATATGAATATATGGGGTATTAACACTAACATGCATTCCTTTTTTTTTTTTTTTCTCAGTTCTCTAGGCGGATGAGATTTCTAACTATATAAGAAAGAGAGAAAAAAAAAAAAAAAACATTTTCAGCCAGTGAGTGACAGCAAAGATACTGTGATCATAGATTTAGAATTGGAAAGGATTGTTAAAAGCCATCTAATCTAACCCCTTTGTTTTACAGATGAGAACCTGAGATTCAAAGAAATTAAATAACTTGCCCAATGTCACATTGGTAGCAAATAGCAGAGTCAGGATTCAAACCCAGGTCTCTTGATTCCAAATTCAGTGCTATTGTTAACTTTTTATTTTGCTTTCCATGAAAAAGAAAAAAAAACAACACTTTTTTTTAAAGAAGAAATATTTTTATACAACATTGTTGGGATGTTTTGGTTTGAACTCTTTTAGCAAATTAAGTTTAAAAATGTTCAATCACAGTGGGTCTTTTACCCGGAACTTTCTCCCACCCCTATTCCTCACAGTGAGTTCATTAGAAATAGCTGGGACAAGTAATGTCCTGGACCTCTAGTAAAAGGGCATCTTAGATACTTGTTTGGGAGAGTTTACTCCATAATGAGGGCATTGGCACTGAACAGGGTACATGGAGGAATTGTTTCTACCAGGTGGCAAGGAAGTACTAGTTAGCTTTTCTGATGCTTCACAGCTAAAAATATATTGGGATAGCTAGTATCAAAGCTGTGAAAAGACTCATTCCTGTCTTCTGATGGAAGCAGAAAAAGCACATTGAAGTAGAGAGAGAGAAGTTTTGTCATGAAGTAATACAGTATAGACTTTGTTTTCAGAAATACTTTTTGTCTCTTTTACACATCCACACCCCAACACACACCACACCACACCCACACCCACACCAACACACACACAAACACATTTTATGTTGGGAGTGGCAGCTGACTTAGGAAGACTTAGGTTTAAGCCCTGCCTATAGGACTCTGGGCAAATAATTTAACATCTCTCAACTTCAATTTCTCAACTGTAAAATGGAGATAAAAAAAACTGTGGCACTTACCTCATATAGTCTTTGTCAGGGCTAGACATGGTAATATATATAAAGTGCTTTTCAAACTTTTAAAGCACTATGTGGCAGTTAAGTGATGAATTTCATGTTATGGTTCTAAATCATTTTTCTTTATGATTAACACTGGTGTTTTACCTAAACTAGAAGGATCAAACATGTAGACCATGGGCCCCAAGAGACTTGCAACATACCCCAATGCAGCCCAAACCAGGCTAAAATGTAATTTGGAAATATTTAACCAAGTAAATAAAAATTACAATAAAATATAATGTTAATGTGTGGGTTTCTGTCCATTTGCAGCTCATATGGATCTTTGTATATGGTTACATATGGTTCCATTTTTATTCCACGTATATCATTGGCCTAAACTACTCTACCTTTGCTACCAAAATGAAGGACCATTGGTGGCAGCTACCAAAGATGAAAGCAGGGGATGGAGAGCAACTGTAGAAACATGATGGAAACATTGATATCTCCACAAATGTATATATAAACACAATATATGTTTGTGGATGATTTAATTTATGTGTTTTAGTGTCCTTATTTTCACCATTTTAGAAGCAGCAAGGGACCATTGACCAAAGCTTTTTGAGTTTGGGATTAAGAGGGTTTGTCTGGGAGCTCTGTACTGAAGGAAGAGTTGAATATGCAAATTTGGCAATAATCTTCATAGAGATGATAATGAAATCCTTGGGAAAGAAAGAACTCACCAGACAGAACAGGGGGAGAAAAAAAAAAAGAGAAGTAGTAAAGAGGGCCTGGAGAAGAACCCTGAGGGAATAATTGAGAGAAGAGTGTAAATTGTGTTTATGATTCAGCCACAGAGACCAGAATCAGGAGAGGCCATGATAGGAAGGAAAACAGAGAGTAATGTCACAAAAATTCAAGGGCAAGAAGGTAGCTAACAAAAGAGAAAGTCTACAATGTCAAATCCTGAAGAGAAGTAAAGAAGGATAAAGACTGAGAAAGACCATTGTATTTAACAATTGAGAAGTTGTTGGTAGGTTTAGAAAATGATTTCAATCCACTTGTGGGGTGAGAAGCCAGATTCCTTGGGATTGGGGATTTAGTGGGAGGTGAGGAAGTGGAGGCAACCTGTGATGATATTTCAGAATTTAGTTACAAAAGGGAAAAGATATGATGGTAGCTTGAGGGGATGGCATGGTCAAATCAAAGTTTTGTTTTAGCTCTTTTAGATAAGGGAGATCTGGAGATGTTATAGACAGCCAGAATGTCCTTCTGTCCTCCTCTCTTTTTTTCTCTCTATGCTTTCTCCCTTGGCAATTTCATCTACATGAGGTGACAATGTTCATCTTATGCAAATGCTCCAAAATCTTTGTTTCCATTCTTGACTTCTCCCTGACTTATACTTCTGGAACCTCAGACTCAACCCATCATTTTTTCTTCCTAAATCTTTCTCCCACTTCCAGTTGCCCTCTTTTTAAAGTGTCTTTTATTTACCCAAATTGGCAAACTTTGGAGTTGTTCCTAAGTCTTTCTTTTCCTCTTCCTCTTACATCCAATTGTCCTACATCCTACATCCAAATAGTTTTCCATTCCTACCAATTCTACCTTTGTAATTTAGAACCACCATTTCTTGCCTTGACTATCTTTTTTCTTGAGGCATCTGGGTGGTACAGCAGATAGAGCATTGGGCTTGTCCAAATCTAGCCTCAGAATTTGCTAATTGTGCGACCCTTACTGTTTGCCTCAGTTTTTTCAACTGTAAAACAGGAACAATAATAATAATAATAATATCATCTCCTCTGCAAAGTTGTTGTGAGGGTCAAATGAGATCATATTGGTAAAGCTCTTGGCACACTGCCTGGCACATAGTAGGTGCTTAATAAATGTTTGCTTCCCTTTTTTTCATTTTATCTACTCCCTTTCTTATCACATCAGTTCCCATGGGTTCAATTATCTTCATGTAGATTACTCTCAGATGTATATTCCCCTGTATCTTTGCCTTTGCCAAGGATGTTCTTCTCTCCTGAAATTCTTTTCCTTTTCATCTTTGCCTCTTGACATCTCTTGCTTCTTTTATAAATGTTTCTAAAATGTTACCTTATGCAGGAAGCCTTCCTGGTTCCCCCGCCACCTGAGCCTTCTCTAGCTTCCTATTTCGTTTTTCATAGTCTGCTTCTAGTCTATTTACCACATTTATTTCATATTATTCTTCTCCTCACACTTCACTTTTCAACTAAATGGAGCTATTTGCTATTCCATTAAGTTGGTATACAATCTCCCACCTCCATGCCTTTGTGTAGACTCTTCTCTATTCCCAGAATGAACTCCCTCCTCAAAACCCCTTCCTGGAATCCCTTTAAGGCTCAGCTCATGTGCCTCATCCATGTTAATGCTTGTTAATGCTCTTTCTCACTAACTATGTGATCTTTGGATGGCATTTGTTTCATCATCTAAAATGAGAATGTTGGAGTCAGTGACCTCTGAGGTCTCTTCTGGTTCTAGAACTGTGATCTTATAGTCCTATGATCTTATGGATACTTTCAGGATGTGCCTTGAAAGGACCACTCTTTAAGTTTTCAGTGCGAACATTTATACCTCAGAAATCAGAAAACACTACAAATCAGATCTTGATTTATTATTTTGCTGATTATCTTACATCACTTAATAAAGTGATGGAGGAAATGGCAAAAATGCAGATTAAACTTAAAAGTGAGACCTGTGTACATTGCCCTCTTCCAGAAAGCTGGTTGTTAAGCATTTCTCTGTGAAATACTTTTCTGTTTCTATGTTATTCCCTTCCCTATAGAATATGAGTTCCTTGAGGGCAAAAACTGGCCTTCATTTTGTTTTTATATCCCCAGCATCTAGCATAACGTCTTGTGCATACATAGTAAGTACTAAATAAATGTCTGTTAGGTTGGATTGGTCTCAGAACTCCTTTCTACTTTTAAAAATGATTAAGGACCTATTCCCCAAAGTTTTTATGTGGATTATACGTCTTGATATTTACCATATTAGAAATTAGTATTATTAGGAAAATAATTTATACCTCAGAGACCTCAAAAGTGACTCAGGGACATCCAGATATCCTTGGACTATACTTGAAAACCAGTGAACCAGATTAATATATTAGTTTCCTAAAAGACTGTCCTGCTTCCATGCCCCCTCTGCTCTAGTTTACATTTTACTTCTATGCAAAAGTAATTTTCCTAATTCATAGGTCTGAATCAGTCAATCCCCTGCTCTGAAGAAGGAAAAGGAAAAGGAGAACAATATCGAGCTTGCCTTCTAACTTAAACTTAAATCTCAAGTTGGCATTTAAGGCTCTGTGTGGACTGAGATCAGCCAGAAACACTGGGGTTCAGTGTAAGTATATTTGGTGAATTTGGAGTCAGAAGTCAAATCATCCTCCACTAATTAATAGCTGAGTAATCACAGGCAAGTTACTTAACCTTCTTAAAGCCTCAGTTTCCTTTTCTCTAAAACTGAGATAATACCTATGACACCTACCTTGTATGCTTCTGAAGGTCAAATGAGATAATGTATATAGAGCACTTTGCAAACCTTAAATCATTATATGTAAATATCAACTGTTATTATTAAACACACTTATTTCACATGACTCCCCACCCCCTTTGCATACATATGCTACCCTCTAATCAAAGTGAGCTACTCACTGTTCCAAGATCTTGTCCTGCTGTCTCGTGCCTCTGTGCATCCCTCATGCCTGGAACCGAGTCCCTGCTTCTCATCTCCACTTATAGATTATTTTTCCCTTCTTCAACAACCCGGCTCAGGTTTTCCTTCTTCCATGAGACCTTTCCTGACCCCCCCTCATCCCATCCCACCTTACCAAGAGATCCAGGAAGTGATCCCTCTCTCCTTGAATCTCCTGAACCATTTATTTGACTTTCCCTAAATATGGCATCATCTTTAAAGTTGTATTATAGGGATTTATGTCTTTTTCTCCCTCCCAAACCCCAACTAAATTTTAAACTCCTTGAAAGCATCTTTGGATTGCATAGTAAGCACTTAATACATGTTTGCCAAACCAAATTGAATACAGAGATACATGTACACACAAACTTACACAGGAATAACTCATGGGCACAGATTTGCACAGACAGAGACACACAATTCCCCTATACTCACATGCTGTTGTTTGGGTTCTTACTCTACAAACTCCATAATCCCTCTATCTGCCCACACCTCCTATCCCTCTGGGAAGTTGAGAGGGGACCCAACTCAAAGTTTTTGAAACAGCTGGGGAGACTTTCTACCTGCATCTTCTTTTCCCCACCCAGCCTCAGAATTCAGCCCCTGGGGAATAGATCATAATACCTAGATATCTGGATGCCTCTGACTGATAATGGGTGTGCAATGTCCATGAAGTGGAAAAGAGGCTGGAGAGCTGATTGTGTCACTGTGTTCAGCCTCAACTCAGTTCTGTCCAAAGAAAGCCAGAGTCCTCAGAATGGGACAGGCCCCCCGACCTGGAGGTCTGACCTCACAGTATTGAAGGCAGCAGCCAGGACAGGGTACTTCTTCAGAGATTTATGCTAGAAGAGAGTGAGCTGGTAGAGATGGAGAGAGCATAGCTAGGGGAGAAAGAAAGGGAGAAGATGAGAAGAGGACAGAAGGGATGAATGCAGGAGAAATTAAAGAGGGAGATATAGAGAACTCCTAGTTTCTCTGACTTGTCTTTCCCTGCAATCCAGGATGTACACTGCTTTCTCTACCCTGAAAAGAGCAATTCCCTTGCATTTATTAAATTTAAAGTCCTAATTCTGACATTGAAGGCTCTTGATAACTTACTTTTTCTACCCCTTTTCCCCACCATGCCCCCTCAGCTCCAGCCTCATTTCCACCTCTGGACTCTCCTCTCCTTTTGGAATGTCCTGCTTGTATTCTACCTCCTCTATGAAGCCTTCCTCAGCAATGCAGAGCTGACAAATTATTCCCTCTAAATTCCTTTGGCACTTATGTTCTGTCACACAACTCAGCATTTAACCCTACACTTCCTTAGGGCTGCTCACTGTTATTTCATGGCATGTCCTTGTCCCATCAGGGACAAGACTGTGAGCTCCTCAAGGCAAGGACTTCTGTCAACTTCTCCTGTGTCCTCCACAGTTCCTAGCTCAGGGCTAGGAGCACAGTGGGGATCAGTAAATACTAGTTGATCAATTGAGAAAGAAGAAAGGGGAAATTGGAGAGAAAAGGAGAAAGAATCTGAAGGGATGTGAGTAAGAAAGAGAGAAAGGAAGGTTGATGGTAGAAGGGGAGGAAAAGGGGTGGCAGTGGGTGATAGGGAAAGGTAAGATGGGAGCTGAGGATGCACAGAGTGTCATCAGTGGGGAAGAAGAGACTTGGGTCACTGGGGGCTAGCAAGGCAGGAGATTGAAGAAGCAGGAGGCAGATAGACACTAATATTGGGTGGCACAACACTATAATCATGGACATTCCCTAGCTCCCATAGGGAGGGAGCTCAGATGGAGAGCACACCTCCTTCTAAAAATACCTCTTAAAAATCAAGAAGGGGGAAGGCCTTGGGAACCTGGAGCCACTTGGCACTTTTATTCCCTACTCTTCTGCCTCAAAGGAGAGTCTAAAAGAGTAGATGTTCTCAGATAAGACCTGGCATCAGAATTGTTGTCTGTCTGTCATCTTCTGTATAGTGTGACTCCAGTACCCATTCTCTCTACCCTACATTCATCACCATAGTATCTCTGCCTCCCTCCTCACAACCTCCTGGCCTTGGGCCATCCCTCAGCCTCCTTCCAGGGGACTTGGCAGGGGATGGTCAAAGAAGTAAGGAGGGGTCCTAACAGACCCCCTTAGCAGTGGCAATGTACCCAATTCTCAGAATGGGGCTGAAAGGGTGTAGAGTAGGTGCAGAAAGCTCAGAAGAAAGAAGATCCAGAGAAAGAAACTGAGAGATGGGAAAAGGAGAAACTAGGGGCCGTAGAATCAGAGAAAAAGTGTTGGGAAAGGGAGAGGAAGGGAGGAGAAAAAGGAGGCAGATAAAAAGCAGTTTGCAAATGGTAACTTGTTGCGAGCAATGCCCTTTCCTAGGTGAATCTAATTGGTTTGTTATCTTTACCCACCAAAGCATTTACTTTGGTTAGTCGCCCGATCCACAAACACTTTCGAGGAGATGACATTACCGAAAGGGAGGAACATCTGCATCAGCTCAGCATCCCCAAACTCCTGGGGCAGATGGTAGATGAACAGGTTACAGCCCTCTGGCCCTGTGATTGAGGAAGGAGAGGACAAGGGAAAGAGAGAAAGCAAGAAAGAGACAGAGAAAGAGAAAAAGAGAAAGAGAGAGAGAGAGAGAAAGAGAAAGAGAGAGAGAGAGAGAGAGAGAGAGAGAGAGAGAGAGAGAGAGAGAAAGAAAGAGAAAGAGACATGGAGACCGTGAGAGAAACAAAGAGACAGAGAAACAGGAAGAGCCAGAGAAAGACAGAGTCAGAGACACAGAGAGAGACAAACAAAAAAAGACACAGAGACACAGAGACACATAGGGACAGAGAGATAGAGAGACAGTCAGAGACAGACAGAGATAGAAGAGACATGAGCAGTCTTCCAGCTTTACCAGGGGTAGTGGGGTGTGGGGGGGGAAAGTTTGGGAGATAGAGAATAGCTCATCCAAGATTAATATTTCAATGAGTTGGTTTGAATTAGAACAATGAAGGCCAGCTTGTGGGCAGAAAGAGCACTAGATTAGGGGTCAGGATATTTGTGATGCTGCAGAAGCATTTCACCTTTCAGTGCTCTAGATTTCCTCATCTGAAAAATGGGGATAATAATCTTGTGGTCCTCACTTTCACAGAATCAGATGAAATAAGAGATAGGAAGCATAGGAAACTCTAGGCCAATGTAGGTTTTGTCATTTTTAGATACTGGTGACCATATCCATTATAGAGCTTCAAAAATGAATGTAGGTGGTTACCAGATAGAGGAGGGAATTGATACCCTGCCTGAAGACAGTGGGGTCACCCCAATAGTCACTTCCATCCATACTATCTTCTAGGACCCTCAGGCTGAAGAGGATTACCCAGATATTCCACATTCTGTCATTTCTTATAGGACTGTGCCTATACTATTTCAAAAGGCCACACACCTTATTCTTAGAATCTTTTGGGAAAGGTATTTTATAACCTCCCTCTATAACCCCTGCATACATCATGATGATTTCTACTTCTCCATCTTTTCTCATGACCTGGAATGCCTTCTTCCTCACCACTCACCACTTCCCCTCTTATCTAAATCTTTATCATCTTTCAAGCTTCATCTTGAATCCTGCAGCCTCTCCCATATATACTAGCCACCCCCTCAAAATCAAGCCCTCTTTCACCCCATGGCAGCCAAAAATGCTCATGTTTTAGGGGGCAACCAGGCCTATGATTTCATAAAGTTAGTAAGTTCCCAGCGGAGGGAATATCTCTACCAATACAAATCAGTAACTGCTCTGCAATTTATGGTGTTAGAGATCTTTCTAGGGCACACAGAGGTTAAACGAATTGCCTAGGATCACAGATTCAGTATGTGTCAGGTTTTTCTAGCTCCTAGGTCAGCTCTCTACCCATTACACCAGAGGAGTCAAGCCCATAGGTCAAGACTTGGGAGTGTAGTCTGAACCAGATTAAAATGTAATTGGGAAATATTTAACAAAATTCTAAAAAATACAATAAAACCTAGATAGCGGCACATTTTAAAACTAAGTCAATATGTGGCCCACAGGGATCCTTATGTACAGATTAGTGGCCCCATTTCTATTTGATTCTGATACCTATATACTACATCACACTGCCTTAGGCATTTGCCCCTGTATTAAATTGTCTCTGACTGCTGTGCTTTGCAGCTCCTGTTATCTGCTTTTAATGATTTTCCTGGCTCCTCCCTTGCTATCAGGCTGTCAGCAGTCACTTCGTGTGTACCACATTCTAACAGCCCCTAGACCCATTTCTAAGGTGCTTTTCCCAAACTTGCTATAAAATAAGGGGGTTAGAGTTGTTTGTAAAGTAAGCCTAAATCTGAGTAGCAATAGCCTGAGACGTGTGCCTACCAAAAAAAAAAAAAATGGAATAACCTTTAATCATAGACTCATAGGCTTCATGGATCTAGGGGGCTTCATCTTCCATTCCAGTGCCATTCAGGGAAGATTTCATGGCTAAGTTCTTATATGTTCCAATCACAATATAAGATAATCCAGAGAAATGGGGCTGATGTTGGAATGGATCTGTTCCCTAATTTGATTTTTCAGGTGAGTTACTATATACATGTAAGACATAAAGGGCTGGCTTTCTGACAGCACCAGGTGAGGAAACACCTTACTTTCCTCTGGAAACAGGAATAATTTGTGTTTCAATAGGACTGTGGATTTTCAGAGGCCCCTGATGGTACCAAACAAAGAAACATTTTGTATGTGTTTGGAGCTTATAGAAATCTCTCATTACTATATGTGCCCATTGTGTCTAGTGTTGTTGTATATTACACAAGGATTTCAGCCTGCTCTTTCTTGCACAAAAGCCTGTCTAGCCCCATCTTCCCCTATTCTTGTCCCCTACCCTTTTAAAATGAATCCTATGCTCTAGTTCTCCTGCCCTACTCCTGGTTTCATGAGGCTTCCTGGGGTTTTCTTGTTCCTTGCCTTTGTTCTCATTGCCAGTGGAGTAGAATGGAGAAAGCATTGGATTTCTAGTCAGTGAACTTGGATTAGAGTCATAGGCTCTGTCACGTACAACCTGTATGACTTGGACTAAATATCCCTGGACTTCAGGTTTCCAATCTGTAAAATGAAGGAGTTGGAATAGGTGATCTCTAAAGTCCCTTCCAGGTCAAAATCCATGGACCAATAAATACCCTCCCTTCTATCTCTGCTTATCAAAGTGCTGTCTTTCCATCAGGCATCAATTAATTCAGAGGCCACTTTAAATGAAGGCTTCTTAGCTAGAAATAATTTCTCTGCCCCCTGGACTCCCAATGCACTCTGTATTTTTCCTATGACACTTTTCACATTCTACCTTAGATCATTTGTATTAATATACTTGAATTAGTAGAGGCAGTATGTTGTGGTTAGGATTCTAGGTATAGAAGCAGAAAGACTTGGAATAAAATCTCACCTCTGATATGTACTAGCCACGTCATCTTGGACAAGTCACTTAATATCCACATGCCTCAGACAACTGCTTAGGGCTTAACTACAAGGGAAGGAATCCAGATACAGCCTTCCCTACACTGATAAATAAATGATAAATCATTTATTCCATACTTACTGTGTGCCTAGTACTATACTAAATGCACAAGATAGATATGTGTGTGTGCATGTCCATGGGAGTGTGTCCATATGGAGGGTGTGGGTGTGGGTGTGTGTATGTGTGTAGGAAGACAGTTCTTGCCCCCAAGAAGCTTATATTCTCATAAGGGAAGAGAAGTATTTTGACAGTATTTTTTCTATTCAGGACTCTTTTATGCTTGGGTTTTCCCCCTCCTAAGCTATAAACTACCTCAGAGCTACCCTTTTTTTATACTATAGGAGAAAAATTTTGATTTCCCCACTACCTGTAACTCTTAGAAAATTACTGAGTGCACTGAGAAGTTCGTGACCTCCCCAAGGTTGGACAGTCAGTATGTTAGAGCAAGACCTCAATTGAGATTTTCACACTACACTGCCTCCCATAAGGAAATATTGGGGTTTAAAATAACAAGCAAATGGGGAAAGTTACAATGTTAGAAAACTCTTCAAAGTTAACTCAAGGGTTCCATAAAATTCCAGAGAGAGCTAGGTCTAGATCTTTCTTTTCATTTCCTAATGGAATTTACCCTCCTTTCTTATAGTTCTTAGAATAAGCCCACCTAAACCATAAGACTATTTTTTAAAAAATAAAATAAAATTCATGTTTTTATAGTGTTTGATGGTACTTAAAATACTTTCCTCATGAGATAAGAAGTTTGGATGTAATTATTTCTATTAAACAAATTGACAGAGGAAAAATGATTGTTTTCAAGGTCAAGTGGTTAGAAGGTGTCAAAGCTAGGGCTGAAGCTCAGGTATCTTGACAAATCCAGGGCCCTTTTACTATCCAATTTTGGTGTCAGTTCATTGAGGGGAAGACAGTTCATATTTAGATAAGAGAATCTGAAGGAACTGGAACCCTCTTGGGACCAGGCAAGAGTCTTGAGATATAGGGAGAAGAAACAGAATGTAAATGATGGTCTGACAACTTTAGGGTGTCAGCCAGTGAAACAGCAGGTAAGACAGTGAATCAAGGAAGAAAACCTCAAAGGGAATTAGATTTAGCTGGCCTTCTTTCTGCCTGGACTTTCTGCCTACTTTTCTTGTGGATTGATGATGACAGTAGAGATGAATTCTGTTCATACTGTATCATCTGAAAATGAATTTTAAAGTGTTTCCTCCTTTTATTCATCTTTGAACTGTGCCTGGCACGGGAAAATGGTTGATGTTCACTATTTCCTGAATCCAATATGCTTACCAGTTCTTTCTATGGGAGACTCTTGCTATCACTGGAGACTCTCACTGCTATTCAATAAACCACACCAGAATGTGAACTGGTTGTAACTATCCCCAGGTCTCGTGGCTATCCATGATTGATGCTGCTTCCCTCCCTCCTAATCTCTTCCTTGTACAGATTACTCATCAACATGGGCTAACTTTTTCATTTGTCTCTAAATTCTATCTCTTCTTCAAAGCCCAGAGCAGTTCTTAGATGAAATTTCCCAAATACCTTTATTATTAATTCCAAAAGCACTATGGAGTCTACCATTCATTCACAAGATCAAAGATTGAGTACAGGAAGGGGACTTAGAGGCCATCTAGTCTGACCCTCATCATTTTATAGATGAGAAAACTGAGAGTCAAAGAGGTTAGATGACTTCCTAAGATCATACAGGTAGTAAATGTCAGGATTTGAACCCAGGCACGCTGACTTCATATTCAACATCGTTTCCATTGGTACCACCTGCTTCAATGTTAGATTATTGCCCCATTGCACCATAAGTTCCCTGGGGGTGAGCCATGTCTCTTCCATTGGACTAGGGACACCCCAAGAATGTGAACCATATCTCCTTGTTGTGAAAGCTTAGTAAGCCTTTGTTTAAATCTGATTGATTTGAATATTAGTTGTCAATGGTTTGTTCTGTTGGAAAATACTTGTTACATTTAGTTGTGTCAGAGACAACTTATTAAAGTGGCTGTTTGCTAAGGTAATCATTGAATGCAAATTCCCTGTAGTAGCTAACAACTTGGTTCCCTTTGGGAAGAGGAAAGGTCTTCTTTCATTTGAGAGTGAAAAATTACAGCTTTTAACTGGAAAAGGAAGTCATGAAATTCCATGCTTTTGTGCATTGACACATCACTTGAGTTACTTTAAGTATAGTTGTGATTCTCTTTCTGCCCGTGGAAAACAGTAAAATGGAAAAGTGGCTTCTTTTAACCACCTTGAGATAGCATCTTAGGCACACTGAAGGGAAGACAAGGACCTTTGAAGGGAAGATACTGCCTTTGTTCCAGTTCTATATATCTCCTCTCAAAGTAGGAAGAAAATTTAGGTGGCTGGTTTGGTGATAGGAATTGGAGGAGCAAAACTGAAAGGCAAATTGGAAGTTGGCTCCCACTACAGCCACAGAAACCATGACATGAACGGAGTAATTTCAAGGACATATCATCCACTCTCCTATCTCCAGGCTCATCTGCTTTCAGAAACAACCAGGCAAGAGACTACACATCTGTACAGAGAAATGATTCCTTTATCATAGGAAAACTCAGCCCTCTTTTCTTTTCCCACAATAGACAATGGATTTGATGACATCTTTCAAACTCAGGACAGTTGGAGCCAGTGATCTTAGTTGGAGGGTTTGTGCTTGGGGAGGGATAATAGAGGGAAGTAGGGTGGTTCTGGGACTGGGATCCAGGCATCTTGGTTCCCAAGACTTACCTTCTCTCTGTTGCTGTGGGATCATTGGAGGCGGCTGAGGGAACGCTTGGCTTATCTGACCATAGGCAGCAGGGTAAGCGGCTGTTGGAGGAAGAAAAGAGAGGGAGACCAGAATGAGAGAGGGTGACAGAGACTAGGAGAAAGAAACAATGAGAGACAGAGAAATATTTCAGAATCAGGTAGCAAAATCAAACAAGCCAAAATATGCTTTTCAGCTCAGTCATTGGAGATAAAGCCAACTTTTGATTATCTGCATCAATGGAGAGAAGCAGCAACAGGGAAAATCAGTGGATAAAGCCAAACAATAAAGAATTCAAAACAATGTCTCATACAAAATGACAGATAATCCAAAATAAGAGATAATCCAAAACAGGGGGTTATCCTTAAGCAAGGGATAACCTCAGACCATTTGTAATGCATGATGTAATGTTTTCTCTTTGAAGATTTATTTTTTTTTCTGATCAGGTTGTCAACAGGCTGACATTGTCATGAATTATTTGATGGCTTTTGTGAAAATGATATTGTTGGAGAAGTAGTAAAGGGTGGAGGGAAAGAGCCATCTTTTAGATAAATATAGGCTGTACATAATCAACAAAATATATGTCCTATTAGTGTAAAGAACTGAGAAATCACAGTACATTATTGTCATCCTTTGACGATGACTGAGGTGTTTGACTTCCCTGTTCTGAGAGATGGCAGTTGTAATAACCAGTCAGGACCAGGAGAAAGGTGCTGAAGGGCTCAAGGGAAGAGATTCCTGGTTTTTTTTGGGGGGTCTCTAGAGTGTAGAAATAGTGCTAAAATCAGTTTTCCTTTTAATATAGGAAATGAAGAAACAAGTCCAAATACTCCACAATTTGTCTCTGTCTGATGTTGTATCTGGCATTGCCACAGATTATTCCAAATTAACTACCCTGTATCTCCCTTGGTCATTTGTCAAGGAGTGGAGCCTGATTTGAGTCGGCAGGTTAGTGTGTAATATCTAGACCTAGGAACAAGAGAACGAAGAAAATGGAGATGGGGAAGTGGTTTAAGATAGGGAAAATACCATTTTCATACCCCTGGTCCCCAGAACAGCAAAGACATTTGTCACTTGAAGGAATTTCCTGATCTCCCCTTCTCCTCCTCTCTTTGTCTCTCTCTGTCCTTTGCTTCCTGCTCTTTTTTTTCTCCCTTTTTCTCTCTTTCTCCTTCTTTGTTTTTCTATTTCCCTCATCTCTCAGTTTTTTTTTGTCTCACTACTTTCTTTGTTCTGTATGTCTTGTGTTTCCTCCCATATTCTTATTGCTTCTTACCCTTGCTCTCTCCTTGTCTCTATCCTTATTTTGTCTTTTCTCACTCATTCTTTCCTTTTATTGTCACTTTGCCTTGACTTCATTTCCCTTTTTTGTACTTCATTCTGTCTGTTTCTTTCTACTTCTTTCTGCTTCCTTTTTCTTCACTCTCTTCCTCTCTTATCTCCCCTTCGCTGATTTTTCTTCTCCATGTCATATCTCTCTCTTTCCTCTTCTTCTTAAACTTTCCCTCCTCGTCTTCCTTTTTTTCTTCCTACTCTCCTTCCTTCCTCCCTTCTTCTTTTTCTCTCTCCCACTCCTCCCCTTCCTTTTTACCTATATTCTTTTTTCTTGTCCAATTCTCCCTACATCTTTTTTTTCTGACTTCTTCTGTCTGTCTCTGTCTCTGTCTCTGTCTTCATGTTAGCTGTTAGATGAAAGAGAACACTTTAGCAAGGGACACTGGCCTTAATAGGACTACTCAAATCAACACTGTATGTTTTGATCCCTTACTCTTGTGCCTTCTTCTTCCTCTTTCTCTGCACCATCACCACCTTCCCCTATTAGACAGAAAAGTACCTGAAATTTTTTGGACAGTGAGAGTACTTTTCTCTCCAAGGAGAAGATTTCCTTTAAAAAGTGGACCTTAGAAGGGATAATACCTAAGCTAAAGGTATGAAACTACAGTGTGGTGGAGGGATATGGCAAGCTTCTAGGAGAGATACTTTGCACACCAGGACTTACTGATGTCACATCACACACTGCATGTATTTACCTCCTGATTCTCAGTCTTAGGTTCATTGATACCATTAATGCAGTGTGCACAGTAATAGGAAAGCTTACACCATGGGGCCCCTGCTGGCCTGAATGGTGACTGCTTCTTTTAAGACTATTGTTTCAGAAAATCTTAATTAGCTATGCCTCCCTTTATTCCCTATTCTCCTGTCATCTCCTCCATAATCTCAGCAATTTCCTGGTTGTCCTTTGTCCTCATCTCTCAACCCCTCCAGGTCTAATTCCTAAAGCAAGATCAAATAAACTCTGCCAGGGTTCTCCTTCTGTGGCTATTTCTTTAGGAGTGTTGAATTTCACGGAAATGGAAACTTCTGCTTATCAATACTTATAACCCTAATACCTAATATGATATTTGTCATGCAGTGAGCCCTTAAATGCTTTTCCCATTCACCTAAAGGACTATATTAATATGAGTTATTAGTTATATGGGGGTCTAATGAGTTTAACACTCCCCTAATTTAGATAACTCAAACACTAATTGTTTAAATTTTCTTTGTGACTTATCACACATCTTGCCGCCCCCCCCCCCCCCCCCCCCCCGCCCCAAACCTGTCTGTTCATCAGTGTGAGCTCATAGAAAGCAAATTCTTTGTGCACAAGGGCATATTTGTGTGAATGTGTTTTATTAACTTGAACCAAATGGCACTAGGATGGAAAATTAGAATGGAAAATTCCAGAGCCAATAAATAAGGATTTTTGATGAAGAATTTGTTTGAACTTATCTATTCTTTTGTATTAGCCACTATTTTAGAATACCTGATAGTCGCTGAATTTTTCAGTGTTTTGGATTATCTACTATTTTGGATTATTTGTGCTGCTTTCCAGTTTGCTAGTGCAGATAATCCAGAATTGACTGGGCCTAGTCTAAAGGGAAAAATGGGTTGGAGTGGTCCCTGCCCAAGGGAATGAAGAACGGTATGGAAGAGTCAGTAGTCATCAAAGGATTGAAATCAGGCTGTGTTCTTCCCTATTTGTTGATTTGATTCTATTCTTTATCAGCCTACGCAACTAGGGACAGCCTGGGCTCTGGACAGGGAATTGGAGACAGCAAGTTCTATTGGGAGGGATGGGGAGGGCTCCAAGAGTGTTGTTTCCCTTACTTGGGTTCACTCTGGACTTCTACAGCACAAAGTTTGATCCACAGACTCTTCTGTTTGTTTCCTAATTATTACATGTATGAATCTAGTCTTCCTAACTATACGTAAGTTCCCTGCATCTTCTCCCCTCCATTCCTTTCCTTTCCTCTTTTCTCCATTGTACTCCTCTCTCTCTTCTCCTTCTCCCCTCCCCTCTTCTCCTTTTCTCATATTTCATTTCTTTTTTGCTTTCCTCTCCCCTCTTTTTCTCTTTTCTCCTACATATTCATATTCAAATACTGTCTATCCTGCAATCTCTCATTTTTAGTCCCACCTCCTCCAAGAAGACTTCTGTGAATGTTGCCACTCATACCTATTTCTTCTTTCTCTAATGTCTTTTCTCAGAACTTTGAGACTGAATCTCACAATCCCACAATTTCATACTTGACCAGATCTTGTCCTGTGTATTCTGTATTTGATATGTGTATTTTATTTCCCCAATTAGGCTATATGCTTCCCAAGGGGAAGAATTGTTTCTGCTTCTTTTCTTATGTCTCTTAGGCTGGATATATAGTGACATTACTAAGTGGCATTTCCTCTCTCAAACTGGAGTTCACCGTGGTTCTTGGGAGGAAGAAGTAGGGAGTGACAGTTTCAATCCCTTGTCTATAAAGAGAACCTCTCCTCTCCATGTCTCATCCTCCATATTTCCTTTCTGCCATCCTCATGCCTCCTATCACAGCCTGAAACACTGCAGGGGCGGAAAGGATGGTCTACATTTAAGAGTGATAGGACCATGATGAGGAAAAGATTAGAAGATAGAAAGAGGGACTGATGGAAAGTGTTATTGGGAGAAAGCGTCAATACTAACGACCTGCATACTGCTGCACTCCTGCGTAGGCCTGCTGCAGGGGGTCAGCCGCCGTGGGGCTCTGTGCTGGGGGAGAGAGAAAAAAAAGGAAAACAGAAGTCAGTGGCCCTCTGAAACCTCTCACATTCCCTCAGTCTCGTTCCTAGATTCCCTAAACTCTATACTATCTCTGGAACTTAAAAAAACCCAAAAAAACAACTTTTTACTTCTTCTAGAAAATGTCCCCATTTTGAACTGAGAGTAGTTGATAGCTTCCATGACCCTAGATCTGATAGCTATGCTTTATTTCCACACATTTGCCCAACTCCCAAACCTCTTGGTGGCAGGGACAAGATCTGTGTGTTTGGCAATCATTATTTCTGTCACTCTCTTACCAATTCTGGCCTCTAGATTGTCCCTTCAGCAAGGAATGGGCTAATGACACCCATGCAATGGGCAGGACATACTAGGTCTGACCATAGACTAGACAGGTTTGCAGAAAAAAATAAACAAGGGGATCCAGAGGAGATCAATTAGTAGGATGATGGATCTGGAAACTATATCATATAAGGATCTGTTATAGGAACTGAAGATGTTTAGTATGGAAAAGACAGGACTTAGGATAGAGTTTTATACATAGTTTCTTAAAATTTACAAAGTATTTGGTTACATTTTTAGCTTTACAACAGCTCTATGAAAAAGGCAATGCAATTATTATTATTTTCATTTTACAGACAAGGAAACTGAGACTCCTAGAGGTTAAGTAATTTATCCTTGGTTATACAGTTCAGGCAATGTGGCCAACCAGATAAAGGACTGGACCTGCAGTCAGAAAGACCTGGAATCAAATTCTGTTTCTGATATTTACTAATAGCAAATCATATTACCTTGGTCAGTTTTCTCATTTGAAAAACATGGATGATAATAGCACCTAACTTATGGGGTTGTGAGAATGAAATTAAGTAATATATGTAAAATACTTTGTAACCTCAATGTGCTACATAAATGTGATATTATTACTATTGCTATGAATGAAACTTTTTCTCCAGTTTCTAATCTATCAAAAGCAGATAATGATAGAATCATAGCTTCATAGTTCTAGAAACCAAACTATGTTGTTTCTCCCTTCCCTTTTCCCTCTCTGGCCATTTTATGGATAAGGAAACAGGCTGGGAGGTTCAATAACTAACCAAGTCACACATCACAGGTGAGATCGGAAGCCTTGCTCTTTCTTGAAGGTCAATGCTTTCCCTACTCTTCCATGATTCCTCTGCCCATCTCAAAGGGGGGTTTCCATGAGGATCAAATGGAATAAATCATACAATACCTTTTAAACTTTTAAGTACTATATATGTGTGTGTGTGTGTTTGTGTGTGTGTTGTAGGGGTGCTTTATCACTTCCTGAATTCACTTGGTCTCTTCAGGATTTGTTTCACTTGTCAACGTCCCTCTTAAAATATGCCACCTGGAATTTAGGTGCAATGTTACAGTTGGGGTCTGACTAGGGAAAAAGTTAGGACTATGCTTCTGAACTATGTTTCATTAATTCAACCTAAGATCACATTTGCTTTTTAATAATTTAGATGGTATTCACATTTGTATAAGACTTTACAATTTGAAAAGCACTTTCACATACTCTCATCTGATACTCTAACTCTGATATTCATCTGGTAGATTTATGAGGCAGGAACTTTTGGCATATACATACATACATGCATGTATGTACACACATACATATACCACTCATGTGTATTGATATATATATGTACAAACATATATGTGTTAATTATATATTATATCTTTATACCTATTATAATACAATGTTATGCATTTTAAAATATTTATTAAGCATCTACTCTGTGTCAGGCACTCCGCTCAGTACGTTAGAAATATTATCCCCTTTTACCAATATGATAACCCTGGGAAGGAAATTATTATTACCTAATTTTACAGATGAGGAAACTGAGGTAGACAGAAGTTAAGTAACTTGCTCAGAGTCACACAGCTTGCAAATATCTAAGTTTAGGCTATAAGTCAGGTCTTTGTGTTGCCAGGCCCAAGTGCTCTGTTCTTGTAGTCAGCAAAACACACTTGGTTTTTCTTCTCCCACCAAATTACTAAGATTTCCACAACCTGTTCTTTTGCAACTAATTTTCTTTCTTTCCATTTTTAAATTATAAATTATACAAACGCTCCACTCCAAAAAAGAACATTTTCATATATAAAGTAGAATGGAAAAAAGGATTTTATGTGAAGGCACAAAAGTTTTCTAATTGATGTTTTAAACCCAAATGTAGGACTTCACATTTAGGCTTAATTTTATTTCTTTCAGTATATCTTCCAGCCTTTTGAGATTTATGAGGTTTTAAAAAATTTCATTCCTTAAATTAATATTTTTCCCAAATTTGTGCCACCTAAAAAGTTGGTTCTGTCTTCATCCAAATAATTGTTTTTTTAAAAAAATGTTGAACACTATAGGAAAGATGCTGGGATGGAGCCAAAAGATATGTCTTTCTAAATTGACATTAATATACTAATTAACACTCTTTGAGTACAAAATTCAAACCGACTATGACTCCTGTGCATTATCTTTCCATGTAATTGCAAGATATGGCTTTGTGAAGTTATTTATTGAATCAACATATGCTATTTCTGTAAGGTCCTCTTGATTGATCAACTGAGTATATTATCAAGGATATTGGATTAATTTGTCAGGTCTTATTCCTAAATGAACCTATATTGGTTCTTAGTAATCACTACTTTTATTTTCTTTTTAAAAATTTTCTTTTGAAAATTTGCATATTTTATTTTCTTTCAAATTACATGTGAAAACAATTTTAAACTTTCATTAAAAAAAAAAAAGAATTATCTCCCTTTCTCCTTTACCTTTCCTTCCCTGAGACTGTAAACCATTATATATAGATTATACATGTACTTCCTTCTTTTCCAAATATTTTAATAATCCCTTAGAGGAAAGTCTGAGGCTTGGAGAGTTTGAAGTATCTCATTTATTTGGTGGTATTTATTTGTACTAAACTTTACATTTAAAGATGATTAATTCTTTTTGCTGCATGACTTTCTCTTTCTCTCCCTTTCACTTTTCTACTCTAACAGGGAATGGGTTACAATCCAGCTTTTAAACTATGGTTCATGACCCCATGTGGGGTCTTGTAACTGCATGTGGGGGTCATGAAATTATGATTTATTATCAGTAAATGCTTGATTTTTATACATATTTTATATACTTATATATATTCAAAATCAAGTTAAAATCTATCAAGAAAAAAGGGGTTGCAAGTGGTAAAAGTTTAAGAAGCTCTGTTTTATAGAACATGGCAGATTGCTACAAATGTGGGAAAGGAACACTTCCAAATTGTAATAAAGCAACTCACAGATAGGGAAATTGATATGTCATTGTGGATAGAGGAGATACAAACGGGGTAGTCTGCCAAGGAAGAAAAAGAAGAGAAGTCATTTAAATGACTTCCCAATCTAGGATTGGGATTTTGAGAAAGTAAACTGAGAGATTGATGACTATATGTGTATATGCATTCATGTATATACATATGTGGATAACATAGATAACATAAGGTCATTCTGTGCCTCTACAAAGTATCTTACCTGAGGCAATTACAGAAAGGAAAGCTTCTTGGGTTATATCAGAATCAAACACTCAACATACTGATAATTTTAAATCAGATTTTTAGATTTCTCTGCCTCTTTCTTGGGAGTAACAGTGAAGTAGATTTGGAAGTAGAGAGGAGGGATGGGAAGCAACATTAGTCCAGATGCAAATTTGCTGTTCTGAGAGATTCAGAATCTCTTTGATCCTTCCCTCTGTGTCTGACTTCTGTTCCCCACTCCCCTATGCTGACTTCTTACTTCTCTAGTCTCTCTTCTTCACTAAAGATTCTCCTTTCAATTATTTTAATTTTATTTTTTCTCAATAGCATTTTATTTTTCTAAATCCATGTAGAGATAGTTTTCAACATTCATTTTTGTAAGATTCTCCTCTTTAATTGTCTAACATTCACACTATTCTCCATATAGATCATGTTCATTTTGTCCTCAAAGATTTTTTTTTTGGTTACTGTTCCCTCTACCTACAATGTTCTCATATTTCCTCTTTTTCTACAAAATGGATACAATGACATTTATCTACTCTCAGGATTGTGTGTGAGGATCAAATGAGATAATGAAAGTGGAAGAACTTTTTAAAAGTTAAATAGGTTATTCATTTAATATTATTCTAAACAGAGTGGAGAGGAGCATACATAGATTTATAGATTGACAGAATGTTAGACTTGGACACGTTAAAGTTCATCCACTTAAATCCTTCATTTTAGAGATAAAAAAACAAAAAGAAACAAACAAAAAAAATACAACTGAGCCAAAAGATAAAGTGACTTGCTTAAAGTCATATAGTTAGCAAGTGTCAGAAGAGGGCCCCAGGACTCTAATCCAGTTCCCTTTCCTATATGCTTTGCTTCTTCCACTAATCAATGAGCCCTTTTCATGCATAGAAAGCAGAGATATTTCCAGCCTCTGGCTAGTTGTACCCATAATGAGTCTGTCTCTAATATAGAAGAATTGGCCAGGAATGAACTTCTAGCTTTCCTGGGTTATCAGAAGCCAGGAGGCTGCTGTCCTAGGTCCTGAACAGAACTTGGCAGTGCTTAGTGAGAACAACCAGACACTGACCACACTGCCTAGCCAGAGTTCTCTCTTTATGAACCATAATCTAATGCTTCGGAATATTTTTTCCTGATTAACACTGGGAAAAAATAATCATTCTTTCAGTCCTGTGCCTCAAATTTATATCCAATTAGTCTATAGTTGTTTATTTATGTGAGTCTTGAATGTGTTCTGTCCTCATCAGACTGAGAGCAAGAACAGGGTTTATGGCTTCTCTACACCTATTAGACTAATGTTTCCAAAAGCATAGGAGAGACAAAATAACTTGTTTGCTCAGAGTTCTTCTTAAAACAATATCACTGTTACTGAACACAACGTGTTCTTGATTCTTCTCACTTTGCTCTTCATTATTTCATGCAAGTCTTTCCATGTTTTTTAAAAATCATTGAGCTCATGTGGAAATGATGTGGTTGTTTTGTGAATTTCTGAAATGATCTGCATTTCATGTTGAATTCTGATTATGAGATGATAGGGATGTTCTAATTTATCAACTTATGTTATTTTTTTAAATCCTTTAGTGAAGCAGTTGAAGTTATATATCTAGTTAACTAAATGAATATGTAGTACTGTGAGAAGAGCACATTGTCTCTCCTGCCATCAGGAAGCTTTCTTAGTGGATGAGAATACACCTGGCATTGAAAGAATAGAGCAAATAGCTTGGTCGAGAAAGCCTGGGAAGAGAGAGAGGAATCTCATCACCTGTATTTTGTAGAGAAAACATTCTTATCAGAGGTGATATGGATAGCAGATCCAGTGGCCATTCATAGCTGAGAGGGAATCAAAGGTGATCAGGCTGAGTTTAGGAAAACATTAGTGTAGTTTGACTTAAGAGATTTAGGTCTGCCTACTCTGAGATTGGATAGATTTTTATATGCACTTTTAAATTATTTTATACTCGTTTATGACTTATAGATATATGTGACTTATATTCTCTTTTCCTTTATAAACCAAGTCCTAGAAAATAACTTATTGCCTGGAACCAACATATTGTCTCTGTGGAGACAAGAACAGAAGGAAAAGAAGAAAGTGTATAATTGCAAGGACAGCTGGGATGATAGCAACAGGGAGAAGATAGAAGGAATGATGTCTCATTTATGGCAGAACTCTGAATTCAAACAATCATGTTGACTCAGGGGCTAGGAAGGTACTGGAAGAGGCTTGATACTTTGGTTAGAAGTTCAGGGATCAGGAAAGGACTGAGGTTAGAGTAGAGGTAAAGTTTCTTCAGCTAATTCTAAGAGAAGTTACTGCTACCCCGGGATATTGCCAGAGGGTCCTTAAGACTTAAAGTCAAGTTCTGTCCCTTTTAGCTCTAACCAGGGCTTTTTAAACTTTTTCCATCTAAGAAATTTTTACATAACCCTGGGTATATAAGTATATAAAATAGGTATGCAAATCAAACATTTACTGATAATAAATCATAATTTCATGACCCTCCCACTCAGTTATGTCATCATATATCGGGTCATGAACCTTAGTTTAAGAAGTTTTGCTCCACATTGTGTGTGAAGAAATTGATTTTCTCCTATAATGTGTTTTTCCCCCTTCCTCATTAAATTTCTCAAATATTGCTGTCAGGATATCATTGCTAAGACTCCCAGATGCCCCTCAGTAAGTATCAGTGTAGTTTGGTGAGATGAAACTTCTGAAATGAAAGCTCTATCTTGTTTAAGAGGAGCAGATTATGTAGAAGCAAAGATGAGGTATTATGGAACACAATCAGGAGATTCAAGAGGAAGGTTTTGAATCCAGGCTTCTCCTAATTCCTAATGCAGTGCTCTTTCTAGGAAACCAGACTTTCTAGAATATGAATACTTTAAAATATAAGCTGGCGAACTTGATATTGATTCCATGTTGTTGTTATTCAGTTTTTTCAGTCATATCCCATTCTTCATGATCCCATTTGGGATTTTCTTGGCAAAGATATTAGAGGGGTTTGCTAATTACTTCTCCGGCTCATTTTACAGATGAGGAAACTGAGGGAAACAAGGTTAAGTGATTTGCCCAGGATCATACAACTCGTGTCTGAGACCAGATTTGAACTCAGTTCTGATTCTAGGTTCAGTTCTCTATCTACTGTACCATCTAACTATTCCCCAGTTTGATTTCTGGTAAGAGTCTAAAATGGATTCTTTGAAGATGTGTTTTGTGAGCTCTTAGAAAAGAAGGAAGTGACTATCTATAACTATCATAGGTTCATTGAAAATCAAACATTGCAGAACAAACTCATTTCCTTTTATTTATTTTTTAATAGCCTGCTAGACAATATCAGAGAAATGACTTAGATAACTTTCAAATTTCCTTTCAGATTCAGAGATTGAATCTGAATCTTAGGTCTATGATATGTTTTTTATGAATTTCATTCATTTCAGTATTTTGACATTTCTCATATCTTCAGAGAGAATATGGAAAGATACAAACTGAATGAAAGTAAATTTAGGTGAAATCAGAACTGACAGAATGAAAGGTCCCAGATGGCATTGATTAATGTATCAATCTGAAAAGGGTCTCTAGTAGGGTGCCTCAAGACTCTGTTCTTGGCACTGTTTTACTCAATATTTTTTTAACCAGTGACTAGAATGAAAGAAAAAAATAGATAGCATGCTTATTTAACCTGCAGCTTATGAAAAGTTTAAAGGATTAGAAAATGTTAGATGATAGATTTGGGATTTTTTTTTAAAAAAGATCTCATTGTACTGAAGTTAAAAAGATGGAATTTAATAGAGATAAGATGATAATTATAAGATAATACTTGGGTATAAAAATCAGGTGGGCATGTCCAGGCAGTGAAAAACATGGCTAGGAAGCAATTTATGTAGAAAAAAAATCTGATTTGTAAAATGAGAAGTTTGGACAACCTCTACCTAAATCTATCACTATGATGAAGAAAAAAGAAAGAGTAAGAATGTATTCCACACCTACTGTGTGCCAATGCACTAAGCACTTTATAAATATTCTCTCATTTGAACTTGAAATCTGTGATTGTATTATCTAGGAATGTTAGTAATTACAAGCTCAATGTGAATATGTGATATGACAGTCAAGCAAAGCTGATCATCTCTTAGGTTGACTTCATAGAATTATAATTCTTGCAATTTGATCAAGAAAGAGTGGATCCAAAGTACTAGCACCTAGTTGGGCCACTTTGGCAGAAGTTCTGGAAGCCATGATTTTTTTTTGGAGGAGGCAATCAGGATTAAGTGACTTGCACAGGGATACACAGCTAGTATCAAATGTTTGAGACCAGATTTGAACTCAGGTTCTCCTAACTCTAGAACCTCTGTTCTATCCACTGTGCTATCAGACTTCCCCTGGAAACCACATTTTAAAGAAAAAATCATAATCTGAGATTCATAATCCAAATGAAGATGACAAATATGATTAGGAGCTATATGAAATGAGTATTAACCAAAAACTTCTTATTATAAAATAGAAAGTATGTAGGGGGTAGGAGTGTGACAAGAATCTTCAAGTATTTAGAAAGCTATTATGTGAAATAAAGGTTATACTTGTTCTACTTGGCCCCAAAGGATAGGATTTCTAGAGAGACAGATTTCAGCTCAATATGAGGAAAAACATATTAATAATTCAATTTGGTCCTAAGTGGAAAAGGCTGTTTTGGGCTGTTTGGGCAAGAAGCTCCCCATTGCTGGAGGTTTTCAAACAACTGAATGACTACTATAGAATGATGCAGACAGGACCACTGACTGGAATAAGGAACTTTAAAAGTCTCCTTTCCAGTTCTAAGTCTAAATCTAGATTTCGCTCATCCCTCACACCAAGTTCTGTACCTGACACTTCCCTTCTCCCTTAAGGATTAAGGGGATGATAGTAAAGATGAGATGATAGTAAATAGGGGAAGAGTGGCCACATCTGGCAGACAGGACTCAATACACTAACTATTCTAGGCCTTTGCTTTCCTGTTCATATATGGGTTTTTTTTTTTTTTGGATGTAGTTTTCTTTTTTACTTTTCAGAATTTCTTTAATTTCAACCCTATAATATTTTGGTAAGGTCAACAGAAGAAAGGTTTTAATTCTTTGAATCCTGGAAATCTGAAATGACTTAGGGTTCCTCTAGGCTGAAGAGAAGGAACTCTGGGTCTTTTAGAGAATACAGAAACCTTGTATTAGTAGGAGCACAAGTTCAGCTATGTGTTCTGTCTCATATTCTGTTTGGATCATTTCTTCATCCCATGTCTATTATTAGATCAGTGGCTGAGAAGGAGGGTATAGGGTATGGGGACAGGAGATTAGGGAAATTCAAGCTGTGGGAATAACGGGTCAGGGAGCTGCCTTACCTGGGTAGGGGTGGATTCCATTGGCAAACACGGCTTCAGCTGCAGGCTGTCCATTAGCTTGTGGGGGAAGGCCAGTGAATCCATTCACCCCAATGGGGGATGGGATACTAGGCACAGCTGGTGCAGTGATGCCCGGAGGAGTACTACCACCTGAGGAATTGGGGGGGGGGGGAGAGAGGAGAAAAAAGAGAAACACAGGCACAGCAAAGGTGAAGGATTCCAGGCTTTGTATAATCCTTTTCCTCACTGGCCTTCCACTTTTTGAGGAAAAATTCAATCTGATCTCATTGTTTCTTTAGCATGCCATGCTCAGTCCAACCTCTGAGTTTATCCCTCCTCCCATTTCCCCCATATAATTGAAATTCCCTTTCAACTCTCCAATGACTATTCAAATCTTACCCATTCTTCATGGTTCAGATTGAGTCTCATTTCTTCCAGGAGGTCTTCTTCCTGAGTAATCAAGCCCACTGAACTCCCTTTCACTTTGTTCCTACAACACTTATTGTCTGAATCATTGAATATGGGGTGTGGCCATATGTTGTCTGACATTTTATTCTAGTTGGTGAATGGATGTGAAATTTGTCTGCCAGAGTAAACTGAGATCCCTAAAGAAAGGCGATGTGTCTTCTCTTTGTATCACAATATGATGGAGCACAAGATTGGAAAAACATTAGGTGCTTAGGAAGAACTCATCAATACAACGAATGTTTTCTCAATTGCTTGGTCTGTGTTGTTAAATGTGGGTCCCTATGAATGCTGTTCCCCCCCCCCCAACCAGTTCCACTCAATGAAACTCTCACTGCTCAGATAGCCAACCTTTGAGAAGTTAATGTAGAAACTAACTATGGGTGACCCCATTCCCATCATGGTCTATTTTATGCCACAGAAATGATCTATAAATCAGACCCAGATCAGATAGTGGTGACAGTGATGGCTGATAGTGATTGTCATAAGGATGATGATGGTGACAGAAGTGATGGAGACAACAGTCATGGTACTGGCAGTAATGCCAGTGAAAGTGATGAGGATGGCAGCGAAGGTGACGGCATGGTGATAGCTATGATGGTAATGATGATGTGGAGATGATGGTAATGTTGAGACTAATGTTGATGACAGAAGTGATGGCAATGAGAATTGAGACAGTGTTTGTCATGAGGATCATCAGGGCAAAAACAGAGCTATAAATGATGATAATGGTGATAGAGATGATGAATCATTGTCTAAATAAAAAATCAGAGGTGATAATAATATTAATGTTTACCTCATTCCAATCAAAATCTACTCTATAAAATATTTTTCTTATCTCTGCGTTGACTCATTTGGAAGTCAGTCTCTTGAAGCTGATCTCAGCAACTTTACCCTCTTTTGAACTGTCTCAAACCAACATTTAGTCAACTCTGCTGAGTAGAAAGACCCTAATGCCTTTTCTGACACTTCTCCTCTCTCCCCTTCCATGGGACCTTCAAGATGGAGCAACTTACCTGAGGTTGGGGTCATGGGGGCGGCCGCGAGGCCATTCATGTTGAGTGCTGCCATCTGCTGCATCTGGGCTGCTGCGAAGGCTGCCATGGGGTTCAGGTAGCCTCCCTGTGCTACGGATGCCATGATGGCCGCCTGCTGCTGCATCAGCTGGGGCAAAGGGAACGGGGAAAAAATATCACGCGCTCCCAGGTGGGGCTGCCCCCACCATTTTGGGAAATCTTGACTCCCTTTAATATAGTTCCTTATCCCTGGGTATTATATATAGTTCTTCTCCTGGGCCCTAGTAATACTTCATGTAGAAGGATAGTTTTTGCTCTCTCCACAAATGTCTGGGTTGGCAGTGGAAATTGAGATCCTATGGATCACAGCTTGAGAAATAATATGCCATCCTATGAAAAGTGATTATGAAATTAGAGGAAATCGTTCCCCTCTAACAACACTGATTTCAAATTGGGGAGAGGGATATGGAACAGGATAGAGTTATCTCTCTTAAATTACAATTTTTTTTTGTTTTAAAAATTATAGTCCTAGGAAATGGAGATATTCTAAAAAAAAATTGCAAGTATACATTCTTAAGCTTGAGATGAGATTATATACACAGGTATGGGGCAGGGGGAAGGGACGCATCCCAGATTGGCAGAGCAGTGGACAACTGTTTGGATGCTTGATGGATGTTAGGAATATCTTTGGGATAATTTGGAGAAAGTAAAGGCAGGCTAGAGGACAGCAATAAACATGTTGGACTATCAACAACAATAAGTAGGAGCTATGTAAAAAGGAGGATGGATGCCAATATATTTCATTCCAGACAGAAAAAGGAAAAAACTCGAGAAGATTCATTAATAAGCTAGAGAGAAGAGACACAGCAGCAAGAAACTTACACTCCCAGTGGCTAGTGTCTAAGGTCAGTCTCAAAGAATCATAAAATGTTAGAAGTTGGAAGGAAATTTGGAAATTTAGTTCATCTCCATTTTACAGATTCTCAGAAAAGGAACTTGTCCAAGGTTTTACAGAATCTAGTGACCAAGACCTAGGTGGTGTTTCACCCAAGTTCTAGAAGGTGGAAGTTAGGTGCTTAGTTTCTGACTCATAATAGGTGTTTAGTAAATGTTTATTGACTATCAAATTGATTTGTTCCCCAAATAATGACTTCAAATGTTAGGATCAAAGGGAGGATATGGTGACAACATATTGTCCCAGCAGGCATTGTGTAAACTTTATGAGATCACCCTGATTCCATGACTGAGTACATGCATTGTACTTGTGAGATGCTCCAACTATAGACACTTAGTGTGCTCACAGTCCCTCGCAATGGAGTCAGGTTCACTTAGGATATTCAACTATTTTTGCTAAGGAAGAAGAGAGTAAAGAAAGAACCATGAGGAAACAAAAGAAAGCTGTCAGGTCTAGGTTCATTTTTTTTTTTTTAATTTCAGGAAGTGCCCTACTTCTGATCCCTAGGTAACAGTTGTGGGGTCCATTAGGAAAAAATATTGGGATTCACAGCCTGTATGCCACTTCTTGGCTGTAATACTGTGATCTTTTTGAGCTTTGTTTCCTTATCTGTAAAATGAGAGGGTGAACTAGGTGATTTTAATGGCTCCTTTGGGCTCTATATTCTCAGTGAAATGAAAACTGAGGTCATCCAATAACTAGACGGAATATGTCATACAGTTATTCCTCTCCTCCTGGATAACTTCAGCTCTATTCTTCAGTATCCCTGCCCATGACTTGTTGGGTTGTAATTAAGATTTGGTATAATAATAGCAACTCATTTTTCTATGGCATTATAAAGTTTACAAAGCCCTTCCCAGCAACTTTGTGAGTTGGTATTACTATACCCATTGCATAGAGGAGGAAATAAAGGCTTAGGAACATTTAATGTGCAGGGTGGTACAATTATTTAATGTCAAAAGCAGTACTGGAAGCTAGATCTCTCTGTCCTCTAAGTCTTGTGCACTTTGCAGGATACCAGAAAGCCTCTGAGGATGCATGACAGTGTTAGGAAAAATTCTTTCTATGACTATAGGGTCTTTTCCAAACTTAAATAAATCTATGATCCTATGAATCTTTCTGAGCTCCAGTATTCCCATCTGTAAAATAGGAAGAATAATCTCACGAAGTTGTTGTAAGTAGCAAAAGAAATGCTGTACAAAATGTAAGCTATTACTATTATCTCCTATTCTGCCCACAAGTTTTCCTTGATACCTCATCTATATAAGCCTACCTAGCCTCAGGTTCTCCAGCTTTCTTTCTCATTAGGTTCGCCAAAATATTCTTCCAATTGAGCTAATTAATTAATATGACATTCTGGGTGAAGGAGTAATTCTCATTTCTGCCCCTTCTGAATTATTTTCTCAATTGCTCCCTTCTTTTTCCACCAAACCATGCTCTTCCCCTCCACAATGGCTGCCTCAGAAAAATGTAAACTCCTTGTAGGCAGGCCAGGGATTGTCTTATTTTGTTTTTTGATTTTTGTTTTTCTCTTTTTATTCGTAGCAGCTACCATAATGTTTTTACACATGATAAATATACCTATTTGATTCCCGTAGGTAGGAGTGGCTTTCAAGTTTGTCCAACCAAACAGTAATTCTCCAAAGATGGTATTTTTTTCCTTTTACTTTCTCACCCTACCACCAAAAAAAAATGGACTGGGGTCTCATTGGGTCAGGAACTCTCTCTCTTCCATCCCACTAGGGATTCCTCCATCATAAACTCTTTCAATCCCAGTAAAAGAGCAGGGATACCCTGAAGTTGGGGCCAATTCTCTCCTCTTGCCTCTCCTCTGACTCTTCTTCAAATAGAGAACTACACCTGAAGGCTCAGGAGAGATTTTAGCAACTCCCCAGAGCCTTCCTCTGCTATTTCCACATTGTTTTCCCCTGTCTGCCACCTTGGCTGTCGCCTCTCTTGTCCCACAACCATTTCTACACTTACTGCCTGTGCATAGGCTCCGTATGCCCCGAACTGGATGGCCATGGGGTTGAACATGCCCATCTGGCCCGCCATCTGCTGCATCCGCCTCATTGTGCGTTCCTTGTCAGTGTCTGCAAACTTGACCACCAAGCTGGAGGAAGCTCCCTGAAGCAGGTAGAGGAGGGAAAACTGTGAGACAGATACTTGCAGGGGCCTCCCTCCCTTGTTCCCTCCCTTTTTTCTTCCCTTCCTTTGTCTTCATCCCCAGGTATGAGCATCTCCCTCTTTGACGTGGATTATGCCCCTGGTTCTAAACATCTCCTTTCCCTTCTTTTCTGAAGACTTTATTGAGATGGGTTGTCTTGAGGAAAATTCTTTTTCTTTTTGAGGTTCTGGGAATCTTAGAGAATCTCTTATGTCAAACCACAATTACCTTTCTATTATTTGAGCAGAGGGAACAGGGGTTTAGATTGAACAAGAAGTAATCAACTATGTCATCAAAATTCCCCCAACACCTCTCCCCAATCTAATTGTAAAGCCATTCCAATAGTACATTTGGTTGTCTTGATTCTTAGACCACTACAGGAAGAAGAGACCTTACAGGTCACCTAATCCTGTCATCCCATTTTACAAATAAGTAGGGAGAGTTTCAGAGAGGTTAAATTGACTTTCCAGTGTCAGCTAATAAGTGTCTGAGGTTTGATTCAAGCTTAGGTCTCTTAATTATAAATTCAATGTTCTTTCCACTATACTACCAAGATTGACTCAATCTATTACCAACTTGATATTAAAATGATAAAAGACACTCTTGTGCCTTCTGTGTGCATAATGGCAGTATTGATGGGATAAGAGGAAGTGTGGAGAAGAGGAGCATCCAGGGCTATAATCTGCAACCCAATATACAAAATCTCTTGGTCATGGACAACCTGGAGTAACTTAAAAATAGGCTGATCTGGCTAGAATTAATGTCAGTGATGCCAGGATTTCTCTGGACTTAGGCAAAAGGAGAAAGGATATGAGAATCCAGGATGCTCAAGGTGTAGAGTCGGAACTCATCTAAGCCTTTAGTTCTCTGATTGATCACTTTTTCTTTTCCCTCTCCCTGCTTCCAAGTTACTCCAGAACTTCTTAGTCCCAGGGCAAGAGAGAGAGAATGGGGAAAGCTTACTGAAAGATGCTGGACTGATGAGTCCCATCCCAGGAATCAGAAGACCCAAATTATAGTTCTGGATAGCAAATCCAATGTTCAGTAAACTGAATTTCTCTCTCTGTCTCTGCTTTGTCTCTCTGTCAATCTCTTTCTCTATGTCACACATATATGAACATTCACATAATTTAAATTAAACATATGTATATATGATACAGTAATTATACAATTTGTTCTTGTTGTTCAGTCATTTTTTCAATTGTGTCTGATTCTTTATGACCACATTTGGGGTTTTCTTGGGAAAGATATTGGAGTACTTTGCCATTTCCTTCTCCAGCTCATTTTACAGATGAGGAAACTGAGGCATAGAGCTTTAAATGACTTGCCCAAAATGGAAAAAGTTCTCTTGCAGGGAACAAAGGGAGAAAAACTGTAGCATGAGGGCACAGGGAAATGAGAATATCCTGGACACCCTCAGTGTCTAGAACCAGCCCTTTGATATTCCTTGGGGTTGCTTTTGTTGCCATGTCGTCTGAGTGTTGCCATAGGACTCTAGTAGTCTCATGGGACCAAAGTATTGCATTGAGAATGTAGACTCTTAGACTAGTTGATTTGAAAGGGCCCTTAGAGATTATCTAATTCAAACCCAGAATTTTACAGTTAAGAAAACCAAAACCCACAGATACTCAGTTGCCATGTGATCTGGGCAAGTCACTTAAGCTTGTTTGCCTTGGTTTCCTCATCTGCAAAATGAGCTGGAGGAGAAAATGGCAAACCACTCCAATGTCTTTGCCAAGAAAATCCCAAATAGGGTCATAGAGAGTCAGACATGACTAAAAATGAATGAACAACAACAAAGCCTAGATAAAAGATGGTGACTTGGTCCAAGTCTCCCTCTCAAGCAGCAGAGCTGAGGATTGAATCCAGGTATTTTGATTACTCAGGGTTCTTTCCACTATATCCTGCTGCCTCTGGATATTAGCATGAGTTCCTGCTCTTTGGGAAGAGGAATGTCACCTCGAGGATTTGTCTTCCCTTTTTCTAATATGATACCAGTCAGATTAGGGGAAGATGACAGCAACTTTGTATTTGCATATACTTTGTACATACTTGTTGGTACTTTGTATAAACTGATGGGATGATAGTTCTAGAGCTAGAAGTGGTCTCCCATAGACTATGAACCTATTGCAGATAAGGACTGTTTGATTTTTGTCTTTGTGTACTCAGTGCCTAGAATGGGAAAAATGCTTAATAAATGCCTTCTTGTTGATAAAAAAAAAATGACTTGCCCAGGATCACACAGCTAGGAGGTGTTTGAGGCCAAATTTGGACTTAGAAAGTTTTCCTTACTCCAAGCCCAGAACTCTGTGCACTTTAATCCCCTAACTGCCTATTTATAATTTGACACATTACTAATTTGTTAAATTATCTTGCCCAAGTCATTTAACATCTCCAAACTTTAATTGTCCCACCTGCAAAATCTCTTAGGACAGTTATGAGAATCAAATTTGAAAAATGACATGAAATAATTTAAAAAGTACAAAAGGATATACACATATGCCTGAGGTAGGTTATAGACTTTTGTTAATTGGAAAGGACCATTGGAAATTACCAATGACCAAGCCTTTCATTTTATTGGGATACGTGAGGACCAGTGACAAGGGCTTATTAAGGAATGGATCTAGGATTTGGAACACAAACCTACCATTCTTTCCACTACAATATTCTGCCTTTCTCTACAAAGCATTGATTGTTGTAATCATGATGATTCCTAAATATATTTTGGGGGATAGGCTGAAGAATCTGAGCTGTGGTTAGGGGTGGGAAAGAAAAATTTCTTGTGATATGAAGTTCCAAATTAGGGGAATTATGTCATAATCTTCCTTTTGCCTCCCTTCTAGTTTCTAGTTGATTTCTTTCTTGGCAAATGAATGGATTTTGGAGGTAAGAGAGTCATTGATCCTCCCAAATCCTGCTCATAATTATGGCTCTTTGATCAGTGAGTTGCCTAATGTTCACAATTCCTGCTAATGATTACTGGGCATGAGCCTTAATGAGTTTGTAGGATGGACACACTTTGGATCATTAACCCCAATGAATGGAGCCCAGCACTACTGTACGAGAACTGTACTGGGATCTCCTGTTTAGAACCTATGTCTTAGGAAGAGGAAGTCCCATTTGGACTCAGTCCTTCTCTTTTCCCCCAAGTCCTTTCTTTTCTGTCATACTTCCTCTCTGTCTTGCCTCTACTCCCTGCTATGCCTCCACCATTTTCTCTTCTCCTTCTTCCATTTCTTGATGCTGGAACTTCCTCCCTAACTCTCCATTTTATTTAGCTCCAATCCTTCCTTTTCTTGCTCTGAATGTGCAAGGCCTTTCCCATAGATAGATTTTTCTTCTTCCAAGCCCTTAAAGAGAATCCTACTCTTGGGACTTGTTTGTGTTTGTATTTGTGGAGGGATGGAGTGTGTGTGTGTGTGTGTGTGTGTGTGTGTGTGTATTTGTGCTGGTGCATGTGTACGCAAGCACATGCCCATTTCATGACTGCTTCTTTTGCATGGGCACCCATTTGTTTGTTAAGGTGCATATGCATCTATTTCTTCATAAGTATATGTGCACATATATGTGTATGTCTGATGTTCTCGAAGCAGCCTTCTTTAGGTAAAGAAAATTGGAAACGAGCTTGACTAGTATAATTTAAATGGGCAGACTGGACCACAAAAATAATTTCCCTTCCTATTCTGGGACTCCCTTAAATATCATGGTGATACTCCCTTCAAGATCTCCGATTCTTGAAACACTATTCTTCTTCTTTACTGGCAATATGTGCTTGTCTGGTTGCATGTGCATATATCTAGGTGTGTGTATGCAAGTTCATTATGCATGTATCATATGAATTGTGTTGAGTTGGGGCCTCCTTTTCTTACTAGCCTGGCTGTCTCCATCCTTTGCCCAGCAAAGAGAAGAAAATGATGGGATTGGATGGTGTGAGCGCCCTTCTTTTCCCAATCCCCAACTCTGGGACTTTGGTGGCAAAAGCTAATTTCCTGACCTGTCAATGGCCTTGAAATAAAGTCTTTTGTAAGTCCAGTCCCATGTGACCTGAGCGGGAAATCTGAGTTTCAACTCTTGAAAAAATGGCAGAGGCTTTTAGGGAGTGTGGAAAAAAAAAAAAACTAGGACTTGCAGTTAGGAGACTGGGTTCAAATCTTAGCTTTGGCACTTACTAGTTAAATGATTATTTTGAAAAAGGGGATTTGTATTCAAAGGATGATCAGAGTGTAAATTATTATCAACTGAATTATTTTTCTTCCTGTTCCCTATCCATAATAAAAAAAGGAATCTCTTAAAATTAAAGACAAAGGTTTTTTCACAACCAACTTGAGGGTAGGATTTTCTTCTTCTTCTGTCCACACTTAAGATATCTTCAGAATGATGAACCCACTATATGGAAATTTCCTCCACCAATGCATTTCACCAACTTGTCTGTAATTAATAATCTTGAAAAGTTGCCTGGATCCTTGATGGCTCAATGGCTTGTTTAGAGTCACACAACTAGTATGTGTCAAAAGCAGGACCTTCATTCAGGTCTTTCTGATTCCAAAGTTGGGTCTTTACTAACTCATCGCCTCTACTTTGGGTGGAAACTGCCTAAAGTGTTCCTGGTCTCATCATTATGGAAAGTCACTTTTTCCTGTGCCTTTTTTTTCCTCCTTTGGGAAATGAAAAGGGCAATGACCTCTGAGATCCTTTCCAGTTTTAATATAAGATGACACCATTATATTCCTTGGGGCTGGCACAAGGTCCAGAATATTTTTTCTAATGCCAATTCTTATTAAATATCCATTTCTGACCCTGCCACAGGCACTGGATCTTAGAATCACTGGGCAGAAATAACAGCAGAGGTATGAAAATTGCTCAGGTCATTTCTGCTTTTCATACATTACAAACTCCAAGGCAAGGGGCTGAGAACATTTTGTGCTGGCAAAACTTTTGCCTAGAATGAAAATATAACTTGTAAGCAGCATTTGATGGAACTGCTGTATTGTAGGGCAGTAGTAAAGAGTAAGGAATGTGAAGTGTTAAGGATGAACCATCAAAAGATGGCCTGGATGGTTGTTGGACCTAGTGGTCTGAGTTAGAGTGTGGGCATTCCATTCCCTGGTCCCATGATATGTCTATCTTTTCAGTTCTGCTAATGAGGGGAGACCCAGCAGCACCCCTTATGATGGGACACTGGACAATGGAAGGTCCAGTGTTAAGTTAGGGATTTTGAAATGGGAAGCCACAATGTACTAGAGTACTAGATTTGAAGATAGGAAGACGTGAGTTCCAATTCTTTCTTAATTGGTAAAATAATAGCACTTACCTTCTAGGGTTCTCATGAGGATCAAATGAGATTATGTATGCAAAATGCTTTGTAAACTTTAAAGTCAGAGATAAATGTTAGCTATTGAGGGTAGGTTAGTGTTGGTTGACAAGGGACCCTGACAGAAAAGGATCACGATCAAGACATGTTCAAAGAGATTACCCATTTACAGTCATTGGTGCTGATGCTAAACTGAATCCCAGTAGAAAGAGAAGGAAGGAAGTGGGACTTGAGCAAATCATAGGTCCATTCTAGCTCTAACAATTGGCTAGATATGTAATTATGAACAAACTATTTAATGTCTCAGAGACTCAATTTACTGACCTATAACCTGGGCATAAGAATCTTGTACTTCTTACCTTGAAAGGACGCTGTGAATAAACTTCTTCATAAACCTTAAAATGTTCCATAATGTGAGTTGCATGATGTGGGACTGGATTCAGACAGTAAATGGACATTTCAAACAGGAATGGGGGAAAAGGGCTCTTTTAAGCCCAATGCAATTATGAGAGAACTACATATGTTATGAGATCTCTGAACTAAGAAAATCATCAGTTTCTGTGTGGTTTTATACTTTATATATTTATAGTAAATACTATATATTTACTTTGTGAAGCTCTTTACAACAGCCAGACAAAGCAAACTCATCTTGACAGACCTAAGGGAAGAACCCCAGATAATTCTGGGGTCTTGGAAACTGGTGGATAAGGGAAATCTCAAGGTAAGGAAACCTAGAAAAATATGTCAAAAATTGTTGTTTTGTCTTTTCTCATGAATCTTTCTCACTTTTTCAATGACAAATCTCTTAGTTAAGTCATTTTTCAGGGCTAGGAATTAAAGACCTGCATGGGAAGAAGAGTGAGAGAAAATGGGAGAATAATTTCCTAACCTGTGAGATGACAGTGTTGGCTTAAAAATGCCTTCTAAAGTCCTTTCTTGCTGTTAAATCTATGAGTCTGTGCTTCTCATGCCCAAGAGAAAGTAAAATAACACCTTTAGAAGGTGGGATCAGCCCAAACATCTTAATTTAAAAAGCCATGGATTATAGAACCATAGCATTAGGACCGGAAGAGACCTTAAGGACCCAGTTCCCTCCTTCCCTTTCCCAATTGAGGAAACTGAGACCCAGAGAGGTTGAGTAACTTAATTTGCACAGGGTTACTCAGCTAGTAAGTGTCTGAGGTAGGACTCAGTTCATCCTGATTGATTGCAGCAGCCCATCCCCCACACCATACAGCCTTTAATTTGGAGTTCTTCACCTAAGACCCATGAACTTTTTAAGAATAGCTTATAATTGTATTCCAATATAATTGGTTTCCTTTGTAATTCTTTAAGTTTTATTTTATGCATTTAAGAACATTATTCTGAGAAGGGATCCATAGGTTTCACCAAACTGCCCAAGGGGTTCATAACATAAAACAGGTTAAGAGCCTTTATTCCAGATATTTTTTAATTCAACTTTGTGTCCCCAGCACTTAGCACAGAACTAGTTAATGTTTATTGAATGGGCAGAATATTACAAAATGTAGTGAGTTTTGTTGTTTTGTTGTTGTTGTTGTTGTATGGACCCTCATTTTGGTCAGCCTTCTCATTTCCCTGGTCTATTGCTTTGGTCTTGATTCTTACCCCTTTACTGCTCCTCTCCTCTAGTTCCCCTTCATTCTCCTTGCCCCCTCTACTAGCTATTCTGCTATGTATGGAGATACTCTTGATGATGATAATGATGATGATGATGATGATGATGATGATAACTATTTTTTGTGAGGCAATTGAAGTTAAGTAACTTTCCCAGGGTCACACAGCTAGTAAGTATTAAGTCTCTAAGACTGGATTTGAACTCAGGTCCTCCTGAATCCAGGGTGAGTGCTCTATCCACTTTACCATCTAACTGCCTCTGAAGACATTCTTTGGGACTTTATTTTGGCTGATTTATGATCAACAACCTTTATTACCAACAAGTCCAGGTTCTGTGAGAAAAGGATTGTATAGTTCCTTGTCTTTGTTACATCTTCAGGGCCCAGGACAAATTATTGTTTGTCCTTCCTTCTTAAAGAGGACCATGACCTCAGGGAGATGATGCCATGATGTGCAGGTGAGTTGGATTTAAGTGAAGCAGCTCACCTGCTTCACTTTCTCCTCCAGAGCCATCTAGGGTCAGTGGCAAGATGTAGATCAAGACAATGGTTACATATGGAGGCATTTAATAAATGCTGACTGATTGATTGATTCAACTGCATAGATATAAGTAACTATGATATAGCAGAAAGGATATCAGATTAATAATCTAGATACCTGAATTCTATTTACCTTTATGTTTCTCTTACAAATCCCACACCACACTTAGGTTTATTTCTAAGTGTTAATTTTTTATACACACATAACTTATGTGTATTAACTTTGAACTCAGAAATAAACACAAGATGTTTTATATATTATCTTTATCTGCCTGCCTATCTATTTTAATGTTGTTGACATTTACCTGTCCAAGAGACACTGTGACATACTGGATATCTGTTCTCTTAATTAGGGAAATCTGGGTTCAAGCCTTGCCTTTTAGCTCTACTGTCTGTGACCCTGGATAAGTCACTTACCCCTTTAGTGCCTAGTACTTAGAGACAAGAGTTGAAGAGAAGGTATTCATCCAAATTGAGAGAGGAAGTTCCTTAGAGTCATGAAATAAAAGGTCTTGTTATATCTCATATGCATTTCCATTAAAATGAATACGTATAGGAATTAGGATGGGATAGGATTAGAACAGATCTATCACTTCATGTCTGTGTCTATATCTATGTATGTCTGTATTTATGTATGTCTATATCTATCTCTATATATTAGCAGAAGAGAATTCGCAAAGTACTCAACATATCTGATTATTGATAATTAGCACCATAATATAGTGAGAAGAAAGATGAATTAGGAATCAGAATGGAGTATAAATCCTGACTCTTGTACTTATTAACCTGTGTGATAGAGGTAATAAAGTATTTGACTTGAATTGGGAGTTCCAGCTCCCAAATCCTCTAAGGTTCCTCCAGATCTAAGACTTTTTTCCCTCATCAGAACTTGGACCAAAAATAGAACTTATAGAGGGTCAGATTTAGGCTTGACAGACCATCCTTACCTTACTTATCTTCTTTGAAAACCTTCTTAACAATTAGAGCTGGGCAAAAGCAGGATTGATTCCCCTTTCACTAAAGGTCTCCAGGAAAGGCTGGATGCCCCTCTCATCGGTGGTAGTGTGGGGGGCATGTTTGGGTCAGGTATAGATGAGAGTTGATGGCCTTAAAGCTCTCTTTCGATGCTGACTCCAATGTGATTTCTATAGAACTTTTATAGAATTTCCCAGAATATTCCCATCCAGTATATCACTGAATCCTCACTACAACACTGTGAACTAGGGAGGATTGGTTTCATTAGCCCCATTTTATAAATATAAAAACTGAGTTTCATAGGGACTTGCCCAAGATAACAAGAGATAGACCTGGGCAGATTGAATAAAATATTCCATTAGTGCCTGGCTACCTGAGGAGTGTTTCTCAGAACATGTGGGTCTTCCTCATAAAAGTGCACTCTAAACAAGATCCTGCATCAATGTTACTTTTTGTTTGTTTGTTTGTTTTTTACCCAGGCACTTGCCTTTTCCCCCTGCCTGGCTGGAGGAGATCAGAGAAGAAAAATGGCTTCTTCCCTGAGGGAGCTTGAGCTGATGGGATTGATGATTATTAGGAGGGGCAGGTGCAAGTCTTTCTTGAGAGAGAGGTCAATTTGGTAGCTTTGACACTCGCTTCTCCATGTGCATGTGCACACAATTTAAAAGAACTATACAATCACATAATCACACACAAAAATTATACAATGTACATCAAGAACTCATTTTCTTACATCTAAATTCACTTTCGGTTTTTCTGTTCTTTAAAAAAAAGTTTTTTCTTTTTTTTTTTTTATTTTTTAATCCAGAAAGATAACACTTGAGGAACTTGAACTGTTCCATTGATTCCCATTCAGAAATCCTTTAAATTTTAAAGTACTGAGTTTCAATCTATTTCAATAAGCTACTATGTATCATATGGGATACACAACTCCCAAACTGAACCTTTCATAGTGTTGAGAAGATAGATCTGCTTGCTCTTTCTCTAAACCTTAACTTCTTATCTTCCCCATCTCAAAGAAAGAATTCCTGTCCTTAACTTTGGTTCTCATACCTGACATTGAGCACCCATCCTGACCCTTAACCCATATTCCCAACTTTTAGTTTTTATTCCTTTTATTCAGAGTCTTTGTCACTGATCTCTATCCCGATCCTCAGCTTCTATTCTTAACCTTCCTGCATCCTTCATACTGGGCCCACATTTGCATCCTTTGCCCTCTTCCTTGATATATAGTCTCCATCCTGGATACTGAAATCTTTATCTTAGTTTTTGATACTCAGACCTCATCACCAATATTCAAGCCCCTCTTAATGAAACTCAGTCCTTTATTCCCTTAATATGTCCCTATCCCTGGCCCTTAGTCTCTCTCCTTAACACTGAAGACCCTATCTGTGAGGAAATGACTTGAGGTGACCAAAGTTATAGAGTCCCTCTGAGATGTAGGCAAATCCTATGGGCCTAATGGAGCATCAGATATTAAAGGAAGGCTTGAATAAAATTGGGTCTTTAAGACTTTAAGGAATGGGTCAGTTAAAAGGGCTAAGACCCAGTAAGCCTAAAGCCACAGAAATTTCCATGAAGACCAGAGACACCTTTGTTTTCTTATAATGTCTACTGGGGAAAATTCTTATAAATATTCTAAAAAAGGAAAAAAGAAAAAGGTCACATATATTTCAGAGATACCAGTGTAAGGGCCAAGTTGAAAATTGTATTCTCAAATGATCAAGAGTAGAGGATGATCCATGTGCAAGAAGGGGGTAGTGACAACCAACAATTAAAGATCTCAGGGGAAAGAATCCTTCCCCCCCACCCCCACCCCCACCCCACTTGAACCAGGGAACAAACTCAGGACAGAAGCATCCTAGTGCAGGAGGACAATGAAGAATAATAAAAAAATACTGGATTTGAATCCTATTCAGTCAGTCAACAAATTAATTAAGTGCTTACAACGTGCTGCTATCATGATAAGTGCTGGCTACCTATGTCACTTTGGGCCTCATTTTCCTTATCTATAAACTGAAAAGGTGGACTATATGAAAGAATCTCTGAGATCTTTTCTAGTTCTAGGACTCTGTGACATTTAAAGGGAGAAACATTAAAAACTATGTAGAAAGCCTGGTTCATAAAAAAAGAAAACGAAAAAAATCTTTGTTTAAATCTTGATTCTAGCATTCACTATCTCTTTGATTTTGTGCAAATTATTTTACTCCTGACTTGTATTATCTCTGTGGTTATTTCTAGTACTAAATTCTAAGATCCCTCGAACAAGGCATTTATATAATTGAGGACATCTGACAATTATTCCTCAATCCCAAGAAGCCCCCATGGCCAACCATCTTGGTCGTTCATTCATAACAAGTTCGCCATTATAACTATCAAGAATACCTAGCTGCTATCCCATCCACTTAATAAACAGACTATATTACTTTATTCCTGACATAGAGCCTTTCCAAACTCAACCTAGAAACAGTCATGATAATGCCTAGTAGACAATTAGCACTCAGTGAGCTTTAATTCCTGGCATTGAAGAGACAGATAAGATTCTGGAGCCCTGGAAATTCGTGTGTTTGCAGATAGGGGGTTTTTATCTTGCAGGATGCCCTTCCCTCCCCCCCTCCCCAACCCAAGGATCTCACTCACCGGCATGGTCTGGCTGCCGTGCAGGGCGTTAATGGCAGCTTGGGCCTCAGCATGGGAGGAGTATTTCACAAAGGCACACCCTGATGAGGGGAGAGTGATCTGGTGAGAAAATGGAGCTCTGAACCCCATTCAGCCCAAACCCTGACCCAACCCATGGGACAATGGAGCAGAAGAGGGCACAGGGAGAGATAACTGGAGACAGAGCTTCAGAGACAAGAAGAACCAGATGATGGGGGAGAAAGAGAAAGAGGGGGAGGGGGAGGACAGCAGACCCATTCCCCTCTCTGCCTCTTGGTAGCTTGGATAAAGAGGGTCTTATAAATTTCCATCTTCTAAACTCTGCTCTCTATTCTCCTTCAGAATCCTTCCCTCACCTATTGCTAACCACGGCTTCAATAGGGAAAACTCTCCATGACACAGCCCCCTCAGATCAGTCTGGCAGTGATGAATTCTGCCTGTTGTTTACTGCCTGTCTCTTATCTCTCTATCTCTGTCTTTCTCCCTTTCTCTCCATTTCTCTCTCTCCCTCTTCCTCTCTCCATTTCTCTCTTTCCCTCCCTTCCTCTCCCTCCCTCTTTCTCCTTTCTCTCTCTCTCTCTCTCTCTCTCTCTCTCTCTCTCTCTCTCTCTCTCTCTCTCTCTCTCTCTCCATTCCTCTCTCTCTCTCCCTCACTTACTCTCTCTCGCTGGAACCCCATAATAGTGGGGGCCACATATCCCTCATCAGATTGGCCCGTCTCCTACCTTTGCTGTTGCCATCTGGCCCCCGGAGGATCGTGCATTCCTCAATGTTTCCAAAGGCCTCAAAGAGCCGGCGGACGTCATCCTCAGATTGTTGCTTGTTGAGCATGCCAACAAAGAGTTTTCTGTCTTCTGGAACAAAATTAGGAGATGCTTACCGGGGTTCCAACTGGGGAGCCTTATGAGGACCAAGGGGGACTCAATCTCAGACCACCTCGTTCCTCCATCTGTTCTGTAGAGAAGGCTGGGACAACTTTGTGAAAAAGCAAATGGATGACCTTAGGTCACATCATTGGAAAGGGCTTCAAAATTTGACGAGAAATTTCATATTTTCTTCCCTCACCCACCACTCCTGGCTCAATGCACCTACCACACCATCTCTTTCATGTTCTTTCACATTGCTTTTCAAAAACTTTAGCGTTCCTCAGTTTTAAACATGATAATACATGGTAGACTTCAAACACATACATCTATACACACACCTCTCCCTTTCTCTCTCCCTTGCCTACATACATACACATATGCACCCAAGCATGCATGTGTGCATGCACAAGACATATCCAGTGTTGTGTGCAAGCAGATCCTCTACCCTCCTATATGGAATAGAATTACATTTTCTCCAGGAAACCCAGGCCCAGTGTAATTTGATGTCTGATTCAGAGATCAAACATAGCCTTCAGAGCAGAAAGGGCTTTATTCCACCTGTATAAACACACATACACAAGCATATGCAAATGCACTCATGCACACTTACCTGAAAATATTCACACAACTATATACAAACACATGCAAAAATATGCTCCCATATACATAAGTCTATAGGTGCACCCCAAAAGGCACAAAGAGCATATACTCAGGGCATACATTCAGACACATATACACCAACACAGAAGGACAACTAGGGTAGAGACAAACAAGCATAAATGGACATAGGGGTATACAAAGAATTTAGGGGCACATACCCTCTGTAGGGCATTGTTTACTCTTCTCCCACTAGGAGCTATTCCCTGCAGGCAGAACTCACCCCTTGCATATGCCCAAACATCTGCATGCTGCTTCCTCTCCCCTATCATATAAGATACACTGACTGAGGCCAGTTCAAAATGAGATGATGGCAGTGATGGAGAAATGCAGGTGCTTGTTTCTTTTTCTGCTCTCCCACCAAACCCTGATCAGAACTGCCTTTTTTCCAGGAAGCTTTCCATGATTGACCTGCTCCTCCACCCCCACCCTACCACCCTCGATATTGTCCTTTAGCCAAGAAGGACCCTTTTATACCTTATGTATAACCTCTAGTCCAACTGGAAGAAAGGTTGTTAAGTGATTTACCCAAGTTCACACAAGTAATATCAGATGACTGTTGTCTGCTGAGTCAATCCGCTCTCCACTGTACCAGGCTGTCCCCTGCCCCCCAATCAGGCTGTGGTGCTTATTTGCTCCACCCTAAGGCCTCAGGGATCAATTCTCCTTGGGCAAGTCATGGGCAGGTGTGCTCTCATGCTTGTTGCCCCATTTCATTGGAAAGTCCATGCCTCCCATATTAAGAGGAATCAAGGATCAAGCTCAGGTTCAGTCTAGAACTGTAGTTTGTCCAGGAGGCAGAGAGAGGGTTGGCTATGGACAGTTCAGGAGCCATAGATCCCTGGAGCCTTAGGGACTTGTGCCCCATTTTCAAAGCTAGTCCATTCTTCATTCTGGATCTTCTCTCCAGGCTTTCTTTGAAATCTGAGTTTCCTTCCAGTTTTCCCAGGGTTGGGGTCAGAAAAGATCTCCTAAAGGGGAATGGGAATTTGGAGTTGGGTGTGGCTAGAGAATTGGGATATGGATTGTTAGAAGGAATGGAGCACAAATATATACTAGATAGGGAGATGCCTTTTGCCAAGGTGGCCATTAGTATCCTGGGTGGTCTTCTAAGCTCCCTTCTCAATCCTCAAATTGACTTGGCCACTGAGATATTACTTATCTCTGAATATCAAAGTTAAGGATAGCCAGAGAAATGGACTGATGCAGGTGGTAGGGCCAGAATAGAGGAAGAGAGGGACAGACAGAGAAAGAGAAGAAGTAGAGTTAGAAGTGGAGAAAAAGAGACAAGGACCCTTTTCAGAAAGGACCCATAAAGAAGAAATGGGAGAAGGCAGAATGGAAAGATAAAGAGATAGAGAAATTGAGACAGAAACAAATGGAAAGAGAGAGACAGAGACAGAGAGAGAGAGAGACAGAGAGACAGAAAGAGAGAGAGAGACAGAGAGAGACAGAGACAGAGACAGAGAGAGAAGGAGGGAGGGAGAGAGAAAGAGAGAGAGAGAGAAGGAGGGAAGGAGAAGGAAGGAGGGAAAGAGAGAAATGGAGAGAGAATAAAGGAGAGAGACAGAGACAGAGAGATAAAAGGCAAAGGTGAAGGAAAAGTCAACATATTTTCTCTCAGAAGTGGTGATGACATTTCAGATCAAATTAAACCTGGGCTTTTAAAGACTTCAGTGGGAGGTTATTGAAACTCTCTCTCTCTCTCTCTCTCTCTCTCTCTCTCTCTCTCTCTCTCTCTCTCTGTGTGTGTGTGTGTGTGTGTGTGTGTGTGCATGCCATGGATCTGCACTTCCCCCACCCCAGGGATCAATGACTCTCATCTCACCCAGTGCCCTAGCCAGCCTTTGGGGCCAGAACCTCCTTCTATTAAAGTCCCTGATTAAATGGGATTTGCTGGAAGACAAAGAGGTGAAAAACTGCCAATTGCTAATCTCTTGCCCTCCTGCTTAAAAATTCCATTTCCTTCATTGGGAGGGAAAAAAAGGAAAGGAAAAAAGGATAGAGAGAATTCTCCGCCTCTGCCTGATTTAAATTCTGGAGCTGCAGCCTGGTCCTCTTCTCCCTCTCCTGACGTCTGAATATATTCCTTTATTATCATTATTACAGCTTTCTGATTGCATTAAAATTCATCCACACGCTCCTCTCCACATTGCCACTTCTCTTTTGCCAGTTATTTTTTTTTGCCAACTCTCTCTCTTCTATCCCACCTTTAACTCCCACCCACACCCTATCCCCCAAATCTGCCTAATACACTGATAAGGTAACTCCTTCTTTGGAATACTTCTAAATTGGAGGCTTGATTGGGCTCTTGCCTCCTGTCTCTGACCTCCTCAGGGATTATATATGAGTTACAAAGTACTCTCCAGAGTTGTTGTCCACAAAAGAAACCTGACTTCCAGAGTATCTCCTCCAGGAAGCCTCCCTGGATAATACTTATACAATTCTTAGAATTGCTCTCCTTGAGATCCCCAGTGTGATCAGTTGGCATTCTGCAGGCACTTGTTTGTACACTGTTCTGTTAAGATTTTCTATGTCTTGCACTAAAAGTCTCTTACATATGGGTATTGAAGACTAAGACTGGGAACTTGTCTTCCTTAGAGAGTTGGAGATGAGGGTAGGGATTAAGGCCAAGAGGCAGGCAAACTGTTTCTGGCTGGTCTGGTCAATTGATGAGTGTTAGGAATGGCTACAGCTTTGAGGATAAAGAGATAGAAGAGCTTTGGAACTGAGGGAGAAGAATCATGGCAGTCAGGACCTCTCCTCACTCATAACCAAGAACCCAAGATGGACAACCTTCATATTTCCTTCTTTCAACACAGTGCTTTTTCCACTACTCCACACTGCTGGAGCCCATCACATGCATACATTGGAATGAATGTTGCCAATAAGGTCAAAGTTTAGGATTTGAACTCCATCTTGAGTAGACAATAAAACTCCATTAGGGAAATTCTCTAATTTTAGTTACTGACTGACCCATCTAATGCTCAGCATAATCTAACTCCTTAACCCACTAGCTATCTCACAATAAAGGGACAGTTCAGTATAATACATCCCACACATGAGAATTCAGTTTAAAGTCCACATTGGGTCTGACCTTACATGAAAGATGCCACATATTAATTCAGTGCAAATATGGGCAGAAATGAATTGATGATTCTAGCCTCTTATCCTTGATATCTTCATGTACATATATGCAGGCTTCCTCAGTCTGGGTCAAGAAGACATCAAAGGCATTGCTACCAATGCCCCCCATCACCTTATTTTAGTTGAATTCATTAAACTGGAGAATCTCAAAGTTATGAGACTATATGGGCCATTTAGACTGTTCTAGAGGACTAGAAGTACCTCTATCAAGTCATCCAGTCTTTACTCAAAACCCTCCAGAGAAGACAAAAACTATGGCTTCCCAAGATAGTCCATTCTACTTCTAGAAAGTTGTGTTTGTTAGAACATTTTTTCTTACCTCAAGCCTAAATTTGCTTCTTTGAAACTTTTCCCATATTGTTCCTGGGGCAATGGGACCATGGTTTCCTGCTTTCTGAGGCCAAAAATACAAGTTCATTCCTTATGCCACATAGTGACACTTGAAACAGCTATCATAGGAGCAGCTAGATGGTACAGTGGATAAAGCAGGGCTCCTGGAGTCAGAAGGACCTGAGTTCAAATTCAGACTAACACTAGCTGTGTGATCCTAAGCAATCACTTAATCCCAATTGCCTCAAAAAAAAAAAAAAAGCAGCTATCATGTTCTTCCTTGGTCTTTTGACCTCCAGACTAAACATTCTCAGTTCCTTCAGCTGATCCCCATATGGTATGACCTTGGGATCCTTCACTATCCTTGCTGATCTCACTTAAACGTAGTCAGTTTCCTAAAATGGGACACCCAGAACTGATCACAATGTACCTTACATGGTATGACAAAGGCAGAATAGAAAGAATCTCACCTCCCTAATCCTGATGAAGCCTGTGTCTCTTTTCAAACAACCTAAAATTGCATTTGCTTTTTGGTTCTTAGATTGCACTGTTGTTTCATACTAGGCTTGATGTCTGCTTTAATATCCAGATTCTTTTTCAGGTGAACTGCTATCTAGTCATGCATCCCTCATCTAGCACTTGTGACAATGATGTTTTGGACCCAAGTGTAAGATTTTACATTTATCCATATTAAATATCATCTTACTATAGAATCAACCCAAAGTGCTAGCCTGTCAAGATCTTTTTTGGATTATGATTCTATTATCTAGGGTATTAGCTATCCTTTCCAGCTTTTTTGTTACCTGCAAATTTGTTAAGCATGCTAGCTATGCATTAATTTAAGTAGTAAAAATGTTAATTAGCACAGATTCCTGGGAAACTTCACAACAGACTTCCTTCCAAGGTGATATTGAACCATTTTAATGATGGCTTTCTGCTCCAGAGAGTCTATCTATTCTGAATGACACTACTGTCTAGCTCAAGTTCAGAAGAACATGAAAGGCTTTGTCAAATGCTGGACTAAATTCTATATAAGCTATATGTAACAGCATTTCCCTGATGCTTACGAAAAGGACATGGAGTTAATGTGATACAACCTATTCCCAGTGAATTAAATGTTCCAGAGACAGAACTCATTATGTTTCCCCACAAACTCTCTCTGTTTCTGTTTAGGTTATCACCATATTTTCATATACCCAGGTTTGGAACCATCCTCAGCTCTTTCCTCTCCCTTTCTTCTCACATCCAGCTAGCTCCTAAGTCCAACTTGTCCTAAGAATCCAATTTTAGCTCCCCAATATATTCCACATCTGTCCCCACAATGAACAAATGGTTATTTTTAAAGCCAGTGATATACTGGAGCCAGCTCATACTGGATCACAAAAACCAGTTGTTAAATTTTCGGTGTGAGCAGTTACAACTTAGAAATTGGTAAGTGCTACAAGTCAGAGTTAATTTATTATTTTGTTGATTTTTCTAGACCTAAGAAAGCAATAGAAAAAGATAATATTGCAGAGCAAATTTAAAACTTTTTTGTGTGTACATTTTTTGGGGGAGAGTCACTTGTTGAACATCTATCTACCAGCTCACCTTGACTAAAGTACAGATTTGACTGTGTCACTCTCAAGTACAAGCAGCTTAGCAGTCCCTTACAGTCTGTAGGATAAAACAGGTTCTCCTCCTGTGCTTTTAAAGCCCTTTACTACCTCTTCTAGGCTCTCTTTCATCCCCTTAATGCCCTAGCCCAGTGGGCCTATTCTCTGGTCTTCCTCCATGTTATTCTGTTTCCTGACTTTTTCCCTCTTGCATAGACCATTCTCTACTACTTGGGAGCACTCCTTCTCCTCACCTCTGCCTCCCTCACAGAATCCCCCTAGTTTCCTCCAAAGCTCAGGTTATGCTGCTTCTTTCAGGAAGTCTATCCTGATTTCCCCAGTTGTTAATAGCAAACCCCTCCCCGACCCTACAAGAAAATTCTTTGGTAAATACTTTGTATTTACCTATTGCTCTACAAGTTGTTTTGGTCAATAGAATGTAAACTTCTTGAAGGTAAGGACTGTTTCATTTTTGTATCCTTTGGACCTGGTGTCTGCATATAGGAGGCATCTCATGAATGTTCACTGGATTGAATCAATGCTGTGCTGAGTCTTCTTAATCACTCCCTTCCTTTTCTAGATGTTCATTAACTAACCTTTAAAAATTTAGTCAGGAATCTTATCATAAATAGAAGTCAGGTTCACTGGCTTCAAGTTTTCAGGCTCTATTCTTTTGCTCTTTGAAATCTGGACTATCCAATGCTATGGTCTATCTTCCACTTCCCACACTTTTTCAAAGATCAGTGACAGTGGCTGAGAATTTATATTTGGATTGATATGAGCAACTTGGATTCTTGCATCCCTAAAATACTAGTGCCTAGAAGTTTGTCTACAGTACATTTTTATATATCATAAATGTTCATATTTTTCTTTTTTGCTTTTAAGAGGACATGGAATGCTTATCTTATGGTGACACAAATCCAAACAGCTTGTCTGAGATCTTTATGGACTAGAGGTTTATAGGATAAGCTTTGCCTCTTGGCCTAAAAAATTCTAAAACTCACATTTGATCGTTTAGTATCCTGAGAGAGTTTTTTTTTTTTTTTTTGGACTTGGTGACTTTAACTCACCAATGGCAGTAAGGTGCTCCTTTAGTATGGAATACCAGAGCCTATATGTGCTATCAATGTGAAACTGGACTCATTTGGGAGAAGCTTTGGGCCCTTTGCATTTCTGGGGACCCACTAGAGAAATTCTTTACCTGAGACTTTAGTTATCAAATACCTTTGTTTTCAAGCTATTTTCCTTTTTGTTTTAGACTGCCATTGTATGTTTGTAAGTGGTTTTTTTAATTGTTGAGATATTCAAGTATTAATATCTATTGTATTACTGAATTCATTATAAGAATTTATTTTTAGGTTGAAAAGAGAAGTTTGGATTCTTGGATCTCTAAAATACTAGTGCCTAGAAGTTTATTTAATCATACTCTTCGAGCTCATAAATGTTTGTATTTTTCTTTTTTATTTTTAAGACAATGTGGAATGCTTGTCTTGTGATGACATGAGTTCAAACAACTTGTCCAAAATCTTCATATAATACAGATTTATAGGATGAGCTTTGCCTGTTGGCCTAAAAAATTTCAAATAAACAACCCTAAATGTTTAATCTTTTGAGAGGCCTAAGAATCTATGAAGTTTTTCTGAGTTTTTTCTTCTTTAAGTTAACCTGCTTGTCCAAGTGAAGGGTGAGTTAGAAACTCCATTTGGATTGCCTTTACAGTGTCAGGAATCTATTGAGGGAAATATTAGGGGTCTACTAATCTAAAGACCCAGAGAAAATACAGCTGTTCCTCCAATGGGATGTCTGTGATAGTATAAAGGCAGAGCCAAAATCATTCCTCTTCACTTCCCCCACCAAGTATAACAGATACATTTATCAGGTGTGAATATCTCTATTGTTCACTAGGTCTGAATGTGACACTAAGTGAAACAGAAATTGTGTATGGATTAGTTGAGTAATTTTGTTACACCCTATGTTACCTGTCTAAAATGCATCCAGCTAGTTGGAAGCCAGGCCAAGGTTCCCTGATGCTTCTCCCAGGCTTCTCTCCAGGCAGCTCTTTCTTAATAGTGAAACAGTTAAGATGTGTTCTCACCTGATAAATGTATCAGGTTTACATGGAGTAGGGTGATTTTCATCCTTACTTGTGTCTCTGTAATATATGTTGTAAAGGTAAGCAAAATAAGAGTTGAGTTCAATTCAATAAAATATTTCAAGTGACTGCCATGCTAGGTCCCAGAGGCAGAAAAATAAACAAAAAAAGCACAGACCCTGACTTCAAGGACCTTATGATATAATAGGAGATTAAGATATATTCATGAGTGTCCTACACCAAAGTAAAATATAACAAGGACAAACTCCCCTAAGAAGTTTGGGAAAGCAGAGTATCAGGGAGCACTTTCTGTAGCAGGTAATATCTGACCTAGGCCTTCATAGGAGAAACTGTGAATGGGTAAATATAAGGAGAAAGTATGTTCCAAGTTTGGGAGGTTGCCTACATGAATGGAAGAAGGAAGACAGATAAAATCATGACAAAATTAGGGAGAAGTTAAAAAGGACTTTTTAAGTTGGATATGTGGGTGATTAGAAGGATGTCATCAATAGAAATAGGGAAGGTTGGATGACATTTCATTTGGGGAAAATATAGTAAGTTCCATTTTGGACAGGTTGAATTTGAGATGTCATTAGGATGTACAGGTTGAGATGTCCAATGACAATATTACATTGGACCTTGAGATTTTATATAATCAGTCATCTGCAGAAACATGATAAATGAACCCATTCAAGGTTCTATGATTATCGAGAGAAAAATGTAGAACAAGAAAAGAAGATTCAAGACAGAGTTTTAGGGCAATACCCCACTTTAATGTATGGTAGAAACATCCAGCAAAGGAAATGGAAGATCAGTCAGTGAGGTAAGAGAAGCTGAGAAAAGAACAAAGATCAAGCATAGATGGAAGCAGGAGATAGGGTAGGGATGGTAGGGCCAAAAGCTGTAGAGAGATCCAAGATAACTTTTAGGTATGTTTAAATGAAGTTTAATGGCACTCAGATTTAATCAGTTACACCCTTATTCATTTCAATGTCTGGTTTGAAGAGTCAATTCATATTTAAATATATGGATTAGATTATAGATTACTTTGAATCTTAAAAAGTATAATATCAATGCTAGCAAGTAGTAGTAGCTGGTACTAGTATTAGTGATGGGTAATAGTAGTAGTAGTAGTAGTAGTAGATGATGGTAGTAGTAGTTGTTGTCGTTGAGAGATCTGAGTTCTATCATAGTAGTTGCTTCTGACTTTCTGTGTTTTGGGGGGCAAGTTACTTAGCCTCTAGGTCTCAGCTTTGTCATTTACAAAATGAATATCTGTGCTACTCATCTCAGAAGAAGTTTTGTGAGATTAGATAATAGATATGAAAGTATACAGAAAGCATATATAAAGTGCTGTATATATGTAAAATATTATTTATTATGATGATTATTAATAATCACATAAGTTTTTCTTTTTAAGAGTGTTTTCCTTGTTAGTGGCAGCTGGATGGCTACCATCTTTTCAGAATCACTATTGATTATGTGCCAACGTACAAACACTTTGAAAGAGGAAAACAAGGAAAACTTCCAAACACTTTGAGCTGTCCAAAAGTGTAATGACCTCCATTCCCCTGATTGGAGGTTTTTAGGTAGAAGCTGTATAACCATTTGTCAGGGGTATTTTTGAAAGGCTTATTGATGTAGAACAGGTTTGAGTTGATATATGACCTCTGAGGTCCATTCAACTCTGATAATATTTTTCTGTCTAATTAAGAAGTTTGGGTTAAATTGGGTGACTGGCTCTGACTGCCTGATGAAAGGACCCATTTTACAGAAAAAGGAAATTGAGGATTAGTTGAAGTATATCTTTGGCACCTTTGCCCCTGTGCATTCCCTCCCCTCCTTTTTATACATTTTTTTCCCTCAGGTCTTCCAAAGTTTCTCATCTTCTTTCTTTACAGGTACCTTTCTTGTCAGAGAGGAAATCTGTTGAATTAATTCATTCACAAAGAAGGACCAAGTTAATATACTGCCCTTCCTAGAAGGAATTACCTGTAGGTTGACCCAAAGAAAGGAGATAGTAATGGTGGAATTTCAGGCATCATGGCAGGTTTGGTATAGGCAAGAATGTTTTTGTCTGGAAGCCTTCCATGGCCTTTCACACCACAGCATTTAAGGAGCATCTGTCTGGCTGGACTGTGGTCCTAGACAAGACCCGAGGCTGGGAAGGAGGGTGGGGAGCTGTGGGTGGGCAGCAGCAATGCCATTTGCTTTGCCAAATGCTGGCGCCCCAGCTCTAATGCTCAATTTCGGGTTTAATTTTCAAAATTTGATTCGCTCATTACCATCGGCATTAAACAATATTTCCTGTTTAAGTATGAATGGGCTGCTCCGCCTGATGGGGACGAGTGCTCAGATGGTTAATGCCTTTTATAGCTGCAATAGACTTTTACTGTTCTCTCCCCTCCAGCTGCTGTGCTTTCAGGGAGAGGGGGAGGCAGGGGTAAGATCCTAGGAGGAGAAGAAAGAGCAAGAGCCCTTAGGAACAAAGGGGAAACTGAGAGCAGGGAAAATCCAGGTATCCAGGAGGATAACTGGGAGTGATTAGAGGAATTTTTAAGGAACGGCATTTAGAGATCTGAAGAGCCCTAAATTTAGAGAGACAGGAAATGTTTCCATGGGAGTTCAACCTGAGATAGGAATAAGGCTAAGGGAGCAGTGATTGGCTACTTCATGAGGAGCAGAAGATAGTCAAGGATGGCTGATAATCTGGAGAAACAGGACAGAGAATTAGGACTTTTGGGAGAGTCTCTGTAGAGAAGGCCACAAATGATGGATGATTGGGGTAGGTTCAGGATTTGGATAGAGGTTTCTAGCCTTCAGGGAAGAGCTGGAACTAAAAAATTTTGCTTCCATGGCAAGGGACAGGAACTATGAGGCAGCTATTGATATAGTAGACAGAGTGCTGAACCTAGAGCTGGGAAGAACTGAATTCAAATCCTGCCTCAGATATATATTTGCAGAATTTCCCTTTGTTTTAGTTTCCTCTATTATAAAATGAAGGTCATAACATCCCCTAGTCCTTAGGGTTGTTGTGAGGATTAAATGACTTTATATTTATAAAGCACTTCTTACAGTGTCTGGAACATTGTTTGAGCTTAATAAATTTATTTTCCCCTCTTTTTTCTTTGTATGTATGTGAAGGTAGGTAAGGGATAGCGGGAAGCTGCCAGCTTGGAGGTGAAGTTGGGAAGTAGTTAAGGAGGGTTCATTCTAAAGGTATGTGTAGGGGAGAAAGTTATACCCCAGGACACTGAAAACTTTCTATATTGCTGAAGGACTGCAAGTATAATCAGTACCTTCTAAATTTTGGCACTCTGGGTAACATCCCAGTCATCCCACTTAGGTTACAGTTGAAATGGCATTTCTGAATTGGACAAGCTGGAAACTGTCTTATTTTGTGGTCCTTTGTTGTATTATGGAATGGAGCTGGAAGTTGAGTCTTTTCTCACGCTGGAATTGTAGGAGCTTCTGTTGTGCCAGCTGATAGAAGCACTCCAAAATAGAAACATAGGGGAAAGAGAGTTTCCATTTCTTTAGCATAGGGCCCAGGGAAGCCAGCAATAATAGGGAAAACTGGAGCCTGAGGTCTGCCTTTGGAGAGCTTTTACTTCTCCTGTTAGGAAAGGTCTTTTAAGATATCCTGAGGGCTAATATTTAAGAACATTGATTGAAATGAAATGAAAGACAGACATTATAAAGCTCCAATGGAACCAGCATTTGGATTTTCTTCTCTTTGAGAATATTTGCAATTATGAGTATTGCTATTCCCATTCACTTGCACAAATAACTGAGAAGTAACTAGACTCTTCCTATCTCTTCTTCAGTAGAAAAAAAAAGTGAGAGAGGAAAGCAGATGCAAGTTCAGCTCCAATCTTTGGCCTTGCTCCTTTCTTACTGTTGGAAGATCTGCCTTTCCTTAGAGGGCACTAAGTAGTAAAGATTTCTGTTCTCTCAAGCATATGATGAGGAGTTTGGGGATATTAGGAAAGTGTGTATATGGGAAAAAATGACAAATTTAGAGGCAATAAAATCCTGATTAGTATGCACACTTATCTTGGTGTGGAGAAAAAATCAGTACCTGTGTGTGTTTGTGTGTGTGTGTGTGTTTTGAACTTTGCACACACAGGCTCTGAAAGTCTAGAACCACTATAAATTCTTTCTTTTACTATGATGGAAATATCTTCTTCCTTCGATGGCTGGGGAGAATGAAGAGGTGATTGGCTCCATATGATTGAAGGAGACCTCCACAGCAATATTTTGAAGTGAAATTTGCTAATAGTGACCCAACACCCCTTCATCTCTCTGTGGTACCTTCTATTTTTACATCATGCATCCTACTCTCTGAAAATGTTTTGACATTAGTCATTTACACCTCAGTATAATGTAGATTATAAGAACATCTTAAGTCCAGTAGACTACTTTGTGCATGCCTATAAATCAATAGCGAGCCCACTCAGAACTAGGGAGCCTGGGTTAAAAAGTATTACTTCTGATTCGTGTTGGCTATTCCAATTCTTGGCAGGTCTTTTGACCTTTTTATGCCTGGGGCTGTAAGCTAAAGAATCATTGCTGAGCTGCATTGGTAGGTAGGGGAGTTTCCTCACTGGGAGTTCCTTACAGCAAAGACGTCACAGGTCCAGTCTAGAAAAGCACGAATGTAGGTCACTGCATTTGCTCAGCCAGCGAGGTTTGTACTTTGGTCTGATCTCTCACTGGGGACTCATGGGCTGTGTCTCATGACAAGAATTTTCAGCACTGAGAAGTAAGTGGAAAAGAAATTTTCAGGGAGGAGGAAAGGCTTTCTGAAAGCCTTAAAAAAATCACACCAGAGGATGTGGCTATCTCTTCAACCTTCACTAAGGTCGGACTGAGGACGCTTAAAATGTTAGCATAGCAGGGAAACCCTATGATCACCTAGTCTAGGCTTCTCCATGAAGGCAAATGACTGACCTACAGTCACCTAGTAGGGAAATCTGGGATAAAAGGTTGTGGGAAGAAGCAGAATTTTAGCCTGGGGCTTTTAACTCCAGACAATAATAACTGACGTTTATATTGTGCTTTAGAATGTGTAAAATATTTACTTGTATACTCTCATTTGAGTTTCACAACAATCCTGTGAGGCAGGTACTGTAGCTATTAGTCCCATTCTACAGATAAATCAGATTCAGAGAGGTTACTTCTGTCATAGCTAGTAAGGATCAGAGGCAGACTTTGAAGTCAGAACTCCTAACTCTAAGCTTGTGTACGGTCTATTATACCGTAGTGGTGAAGCCAGGACCTCTATGATGAGAGGGCTGGGGCAGGGGACCCGGCTTGATGAGGTGGAGCCTGTGTGAATCAGGGACAAGGACTGCATCACACCTGCCTGGGTAGGCATTTGTCATTCTTAGGCTACACAGAGGGAGCTCAGGGAGTAATTTTTCCCTGGGACAGATCTAGTAAAGGCCGTTTGTCTTAATTAAGGCAATGGCCTATTGCATAACTCACAGCATGGGGCAGTCTGCAGGAATTGACAAGGCATCCTCATAAATCCCTGCAAGCCATAACAATATTGCAGCAAGCAAGGCCACTATATAGCCTAGGCTAGTGTATCCTAATGAAAAAGGAAGGAGATGGAAAAAATGGGGCGGGGGAGACCTAGAGAAGGAAACAAGGAAAGACAAGAGGAGGAGTCCAGGAGAGAGAGAGAGGGAGGAGGAGGGAGAGAGACAGTCACATAAATGAGAGAAAGAGAGAGAGAGAGAGAGAGAGAGAGAGAGAGAGAGAGAGAGAGAGAGAGAGAGAGAGAGAGAGAGAGAAACAGACAGAGAGAGACAGAGAGAAAGGAGGAGAAGGAGGGGGAGGAGAGGAGAAGAGAGTCAGAGACTGAAGTGGGGGATACAGAAGGTAATCCAGCAATCCCAGCTGGGCACATCCCTGCAAGGCCAGTTTGTAGGCCTCAGGTTCCTTTGGCTCCTCATTTTCCTTCTGTACTCCAGCATTGAGTTCATAATTTCTATTAATGAGATCCTATGTTTTTTCCTTATTTAGCACATGAGGAAATTGAGGCCTAAAGGAGGTGAAGTGACCTGAACTCATACAACTAAGAAATGCCCGAGGGAGGGTTTGAATTCAGATCCAGTTCCCCCCCCAACTGCCTCACTAAGAAATGAGTTTATCCTTATCCCTTTATGTGCCCCCAATTCTCAGCCCTGCTCTGAGCTAAATGTTTGAGCAGACAGTGGAAAGGTATATGGTTCCTACTCTAAGAAAGTTCTCAGTTTGGTTAGGACACAAAACCTCCCCACCTGAAACAAGGGGAGAATCATAGAGCAAGGTGTAAGATCAGCTACTAACCTCAAAAGTCAGAGGACAGAGAAGGGGTTGTATGAGCTGGGGTAGTTGGAAAAGCCTTCTTGAAGAAGATAGTATCTGAACCTGTGGCCTTGCAGGATGTGCAGGCTTTGGATGGGTATAATAACAACAGAGTTATAGAAGCAGGAATGAGAAGGGATTGGGGAAATATTTGTTGGCATGAAGGAGGTTCCTCTGCGAGGGCAAGAATCCCAAGCACATAGAATCTTCAGCAAAGTCCTTTCCCTGTGCGGAACCTCACTTTTCCTATCTGTAAAATGAAAGACTAAATCTCTAGGGTTTCTTGCAAAATTAACAACCTATGAGCTTGTGATCTGAAGTGTTGTATCTACCTCCCACTTTTATTTTGGAAAAACAATCTTCAGCATTTGGACAAAAACTTTGTGCTTATGTGAGTAAGGGCATCTGTTCCTCTCCAGCCAACATGCTTGTAGTTCCTCTTTCTCCTGGGTCAGATCCCAGGACTCAGTGAAGGAGCTGCTCTTCCCTCAGAAGAAGGAGGATGGAGGATTTTTAACTCACTATCTCAAGAACCAGAAAAGTCCATCTAGGTTGTCATTGTTGAGATGTAGCCTATGGAGGAACTCCTCTCCCCTTATCATACTTTTGTTGGTATTTGAATTATTAATTATCCTAATTCATATAGTATTTTCATATTTATGAAGATCTTTTCTGACACTCCTGGTAGGTAAGTTGGGCAAGAATCTTTAAGTCTCGTTTACAGATGAGGATATCGAGACTCAGTGATTTACTCTAGATTTTACATTCAGTTAATGGGAGATCTGGAATTCAAACCTTCCTCTTCTCATTGCAAGTACAGTACACCTTGAATTATGTCTCTCTGCCTCTCACTATCGTGGTTCTCCTTGGGGTCATGCCTGCATTATGCAAGGATTTAAAATATCTTTCTTCTGTCTCCGATAATGTGTCAGCTAATCACTTAAGGGATGAAGTGTATTAAGGGTAGGTTTTTTAAAATTGATATTTTGAACCCTTTTGGCAATCTGATGAAACCTATGAACACTTTCTCAGAATAATGTTTTTAGATATTTGGGGAAAATGCTCAATTTCAGTTAGAGTTCTTTGACATCCAAGTTAGTTCCACACATCACTTTGGGTATCCATGGATTGTAATTTAATTAAGCACCTCTGATTTTAGTTGTGACTTTTCTTAGGAGTATTTCCATTTAAGCTGAGATCTTCAATGTCTTGATTCAAAGAAATGAGTTTCCATTGAAACACTTAGCAGGTGAAGAAGTTAGGGGAAGAACTGGGAACAGAAAAAGGTCATCTGGATGTCCCTATGTCACATCAACAAGTCAGCTTGTTCTGCTTGTAAGGCCAGTCTCCCTCAAGCAGCCTCCAGGAAGATGGATTTCTGTGCTTGGGGCTGGCTTAGGTCTTAAAGATACTTTATATTGTGCAGATATTTATTTAGGGATTTCTAAAAAGAATGATGTTCCCTTTCTGAACCAAAAACTTTTACTTACTAAGTCAAATTTCTCCTCTCAGGGAATAGGAGAAGGAGGCAACAAGAATAAAAAGAGAACTGCTGGGCACTCAGAAGATGTAAATTCAAATCCTACTTCCAACACTTAGCTGTGTGACTATGCAAAAATCATATAATGTCTTTGCTTCAATTTCCTCAACTGTAAAAATGGTACTTGTATCTATCTCATGGTGGAGATGTGAGAAAAGCACTACGTGTAAATTTTAAAAGTGCTATAGAAATGCTATCATCGTCATTATTTTAAACCAAACTCATTATTTCATCCAATTAGAAGCTTCCAAGGAGAAACTCTCTCCCAATGCAGATCAACTCTTTGACTGCCTATGATCTTTGAGAGTTGCTGGACACCAAGAGATATCAAATGACTTTTGAGGTTCATCTAGTCAGTCTGTATCCGGGATAAAGGGAATTGGGAGGGGAATTAAAGCCAACTCATCCTGTTTCACAGACTAGGGGTATATCTACTGTCTACTAATTCTTACCACTATTATAATGAGCACACTGCCTGATAAATAGCAAGAAGTTAATACATGCTTCTTTATTCATTCATATGTTATGTAATAACACAATATACATGCTATTATTATTGACTGAATGTTTTACTTTTCCATGGTACTAGCTTTTCTTATTGATCATAGTGGAAAGTTAGTCCTCGTGTCTCTGGGAGGTTAGGGGACCACAAATGAAGGAGAATGGCTGGTAACAGAGGGGGAATTTCTAGGAGTCACTGCCCTGGGAGTCTTCTTGGGGGAGGGAGTAGAGAGCCTGAGGTTCTTGCACATAGTCACTCCTGGACCTGTTCTGACCCTCCCTAGTTGAATTAATGCAGGAAGGAGGGACAATGGGAGGAACTGGGGCCACCAGTCACGATTTGGTTGGCTCCTGATGACTAGGTTGCCCAGTGGCTATGTAAAGGACTTTGAGGGTCACAGTTTCTAGGCAGCCACTTTCTGGCACCAAGGATGGTAGGTGTGAGGCATGCCAATGTGCTTTAATGGTAGGTTTATACAAGCATTTGCATTAAGGAGGAAATAAGAAGATTGCACTGTTTACATACATTATATCAACTGACTTAATATGTGGGCTCATACATATTTTCCATTCTGATCTTAGCTTGCCATCTTCAGGTGAGCACATGCAGGGGGCCTCAAAGAATGGAATCCAGGGAATTAGAGACCTCAAAGGCAATCTAGTGTAGCCCATTGTCTTTACTCTAATCCTATGCACAAAGGAGAAGTCAATAAAGAGTTAGCCAGCAAACCTATGCTGAGTATCCATTATGTTTTTAGACCCATTCCTACTCATGTTGGGAGAACCAGAAGAAGATCCACTTTGTGCCTTCTGAAAGCGAGTACTCCCAGCCTAATTAGGGAGGCAAACCTTACACACACAAAACAACACGAGAAAAGACACAGTGTGACATTAAGACACAGCCATGCATCAGCACAGTTCCTAGTATATAAGTTTATAATGAATGCTAGCTGACTGATTGATTAAATCCAAGATTGCACAGCTCAGGTTAAGTGCTGCAGTAGGTCAGAGAAAGGAGGAATCAATGGGATTTGGAGTGGTCAGGGAGGGTTTAATGGAGGCAGTAGGAAATGGGCTGCAACTTGAAGGATGTCTGAGATTTATCTAGCAGTAAGGAGGTAGAAGGGCATGCCAGATAGGAAAAAAAATAACAAGAGCCAAGGCACAAAGGTGGGAGGGGTTATAGCTTTTTAAGGGTAGAGAGGAGATTAATGTCCCCAAGGAGGAAAGGTATGCAAAGGGATGTCCCTAAGTGCTGAGGAATGGATTGGTTTCTGGTTCATAGTATGTCCTAGACCAAACTGCATTATATAATTATTCTAAACATTAGCCAGCCTCCTCTTTCAGGAAGTCTTCTCAGGTGTTCCAAGATGGATGATCCCAAGAATCTCATAAATCCCATAAATCTTGCTTCAGAAATGCCTTTAGTCTTGAATTCTATAGGCTCCAAAGAAATCAATTTATTTGCATATTAGTCACCAAGGGAAGTTGGTGATCTTTTTTTCACAGCAATGTTCTCCCTGTATTGCTAGATATGACTGAGAGTCATTGAAATTACAATCTCAGAACGGTAGGTGATCTTAAGATCAATGGAAAGATACAAGGTAAGTAGTCTGCAGCACATTATCAACAATGACTTCCTTATAAGAAATGGTAAAAGTCATGATCAAGGACATGTTCCATAACTAGAGAGAAGGACAGCAATTGGATAGCCTAAATGTACCCAGCAGTGGTAAAAGACTTAATGGAGAGTTTTTAGGGCATTGAATAGAGCAGGGATTCTTAATCTTTGCTGTGAGTCATGGAAGTTTGGGCAGTCTGATGAAGCTTATTGGATCCCTTCTTAGAATGTTGTCTTTAAAATATAAGATTAGGAAGAAAAAGAATTATGTTGATTCTCTCTCTCTCAACAACTTTACAGACTCTGAGGAATACTTGGGGCAAATACAACATCTATGAAGCAGTCAGATATTTTGGGGGGGTCATAGAAATTTGTTTGAATTAATTATAGTTTAACTTAAATGTAATTTATAACAGGGATTTTCTTTTTCTTACTTTCTTAATTGGGGGAGGGATAAGACAACTCTTTGCTTAATTTAAAAAAAAAAGAATTCATGGAATGACAAGGATAAGAATCACCAAGAATGAGATAGTCTAAGTAAATAGTGATCTTCACTGGGAAGAGGGATCAATGAGATATTGGATCTTATGAAAATATTAAAATAATGCAATTGCTCTGTCCTCACTATGGCTGGGAAGAAAATGAATGGCGAGAGGGGAGGTGCATAGACACAGACAATATGACAGAAAGAGACAGACAGACAGACAGACAGAGACACATAGAGAGAGAATGACAGAGAGAGAGAGAGAGAGAGAGAGATACAGAGAGAGACACAGAGAGAGAGAATGACAGAGAGAGAGAGATACAGAGAGAGACACAGAGAGAGAGAGAGAGAGACAGATACAGACAGACAGAGAGACAGAGAAGAGACAGAAAGAGAGACAGAGAGAGACACAGAGAGAGAGAATGACAGAGAGAGAGACAGAGAGAGAAAATGACAGACAGAAACAGAGAGAGAGAGACATAGAGAGAGAAAAAGAGAGAAGAGAGAGAGAGAGAGAGAGAGAGAGAAAGAAAGAGAGAGAGAGAGAGAGAGAAAGAAAGAGAGAGAGAGAGAGAACAGAGAGAGAGAACAGAGAGAGGAAACAAGAGGGGGCATAGGATGGAGAGAACCAGAGACAAGACCCAGAGAGTTAGAGGCTTCAGAGGATAAAAGCCTTTTTGGAAAAAAGAACTGAAAGAGACATCAAACCAGATCAAAGGGCTGCCTGGAAGAGTGTGTGTGTGTGTGTGTGTGTGTGTGTGTGTGTGTGTGTGTGTGTGTGTATGGGTGCTGGGGAAGCAGTATCTCTCTGGGCACACATACAGGATGCAAATGAGGCCTTTCACTCAAGTCCTTCCAAAGCAGCCAGTGGGGCAGGCTGGGCTGGGCTGTTTGATCTGCCAGTGCTGTATCTGGAGTTGTTTGATGTTGGGAAGATGAGGAGGGGAGGAGATGGGAAAAGCCACATCCATATGCATAACCCTTCCCCCCCACTCGCTGAGACAGGCCAGGAGCCCCTTCACTACCTCTTCTCCCCATGTCCACTCAGTGCCCCCTGTCCTCCCCTTACCCCCATCATAGACCGGGAGAAGCTATAGGCTACCTTTACCATTTACTTTCTCCCTCCTCCTCTCAGAGATTCTCTCCTCTTCTCCCTGCCAAGGTCATTGGAAAGGGAATCACAGGCCTCCTTGTCCCACCAAAAGATCCCAAGTCCCAGAGAAGTCCCAGGCTCCCTTTTGACCTCTCTGGGGCCTGGGGGATACTGGCAGGGCAAAATCACTTTGCATACCAGTGTGGTCAAGGCCTTTACTGAGGGAGTTGGAACAGAGGTGGAAGGCAAGGGAGAGAAAGGGGAACCCAGGCCAGAAGCACAGGGTCGCTTCCTAAAATTTGTCCAGCAGATATCAAGCTTGTTTTCATCTTGGTAGCTTTGTGTCTCCTCCCTCCTTAGGCAAAAGTACTTCTTTTTTTTAGGATCACAACATTACAGGTACCAAAAGGGACCTTCTTCAACCCTTTTGTTTTCCAGATGAAAAAAGAGACCCAGAGCATTTGTCCCAGGCCATCGAGGGAAGAGCAATGTTTCAGAGATTCAAACTCAGGTCTCGTTGAACCAATTCTGGGATCATTTTTTATCATCACACATTGCCTCCTTTCTCCTTAACTAAGTCCCGTTCATCTTCCAAGAATTAGCTCATATCCATGAGTCCTTCAGGAAGCCTTCCCAGGCTATTCTAGCCATTTGCATCTCCTTTCCTAAAAGCCCATACTTTGAGTCTAAGCCACACAGATGTTAGCCCTTGATCACACTAAGTCCTGTCTTGTCAGTAACTCAGTTAACAAGTATTTATTAAGAGCTTTCTATGTGCTAGTTACCGCACTAAGTGCCAGGCAAAGAAAAGAAAAAACACCATCCTCAGGAAGCTCACATTCTTTTGCAGAAATAGACAAAAATCTAAACAACCAGATACATTCAAGATAGGTGGATAGATAGAGGTACACACACATTTTTATGTGGGTTTGTGTATGTGTGTGTGTGTGTGTGTGTGTGTGTGTGTGTATTTAGCTATTGGACCCAGATAGCTCTGCAGGGGAAAGTGAGGCTAGTAACAGAAAAGTTGGGAAGAAGGGAGAGTTTGGGGAAAAGATCAGGAGTTCTGTTTTGTATATGTTGACTTTGAGAAGACTACAGGAAATTCTGTTCAACCTATCAAAAAGTTAATTGGTAATGTGGAACTCAAAGGAGAAGTTAGGGATATACAAATATAAGAATCATCTACATAGAGATGATATTTGAGCTTTTTGGAGTGGATAAGATAATCAAACAAGCGAGTTTAGAATAGGAGTTCTTAACCTTTTTGTATGTCATGGACATCCTAATAAAGCCTATGGATCCCTTTTCAGAGTAATGTTTTTAAATACATGAAATAAAGTACAAAGAAGTGCAGAGGAAACCAACTATTTTGAAATAAAGATGAAAATGTTTTTTCCCATCCAAGTTCATGACCACCCCCTCACCCTCTGTCACTGAAATCTATCTCTGGATATCTTGGGGTTTAAATCCCTGGGGTCTAGACTCAAGAGTAGAAGCAAAAGAATCAGAGAAGGAACCCAGACTTCCCAGGGAATTGGAAAGAGAAGCAAAACTTGACATTGGTTGATTACCTTGGATAAAGGAAGGAAGGACTAAAAGCTTCTTTTAAGGAAAGACTGGGATTCAGGGACAACTCCCAATGTGAGGTAGTGAGGTATTGAGTATGGCACAGAGGTTTTTAGCTTTTGTGAGATTGGGAGGATTATGGTGCCTTTGATAATAAAAAGGAAAGGTAGGAAGAGGGGAAAGAACTCAGGAGCAGTTAAAGAGTATGACACGAATGAAGATCCAATAAAAGAGATCAGGATATAGAAGCTGAACAGGTAAAGGGGGGGGGGGAGATAGGAGAGAAGAGGATCATGAAAACCTACAGAAGAGCAAGATGTTATATGTAAAGGCTGCAGAGGGGTCAAGAAGGATGAGGATTGATGATAGACATTAAGAGATCATTGTTATCTTTGGAGAGGGCAGTTTCAATTGAAAAGGTTGGAAAGCTAGATTGCAGAGTATTTAAAAGAATAAAAGTACAGCCAACGAAAGGGAAACACATCAAACTCAAAGATACATAGAAAAGTATGGCAGATAGAGAGAAAGAAAGATGAGGCAGAGGCAAACAGAGGAAGTATAGAAGAGCCAGGGCCCTGGGCTTATAATGAGCTAGTGTCAGGGGCTACACCTCCAGGAGATTCTTAAGTGATCAGCAACTGGACTGAAAGTTCTCTCTAGCCTTGTGATGCCAGCCTATTTTGATACTTGGTCTGATCCTTCTTCCTGTTAGTAAATGCCTTGAAAGCAGAGATATCTTTAGATACCTGGTGTCTACTATGAATTGTGTATTTATTTAATTGAATTAAAATGACAAAAGATTGTGGGGGTCAGTACCTAGAGAGACTCCCTGAGCCCAAGGGGCCTGATAATAAAGTTCAGGAGGCAGAAACATTACCATCTTCTATCTAGCTCTTCTAATGTCTCAATCCCCATCTCTTTGGTCCCTTTCATCTCTACACCACCCTATCTCCAACCTTATCTTAATTGAAAGAAGCCATGGATACAAAACATGAAGGTATACTAGACCAAAGCTTCTTAATCTGGAATCATGACTCCATCTGGGGTCTTGTAACTGAATATGAGAAGTTATGAGATTATAATTTATTATCAGTAAATGTTTGACTTGTATATCTATTGTATACCTCTATACTTGGGTTCACATAAAAATTTCTTGGCCAAAAAGGGGTTGCAAATGGAAAAAGTTTAAGCCCTGTTCTAGATAATGTAGCTAATATAAATGGAAGTCACCTTTTTTTGATGTGTGTGTGGGGTGTATGAATTTCATCTCTCCAGTTGAGTGATTATACATTTTATCTGCATTTTATCCTTCCCGGGCACACTGTCTGCTGCAGGCCTCTCAAGATTTCTGTGGGGACTTCTCTGCCACAGAACCTTGCTGTCTAATGGGGTTTCCACAGGCATCTGGCATATTTTCTGGTGTTTCACCTATCACATGATAATTTATAGCATAATGTAGACTTGTGTTTTTCTCTCCCTCTTCCATATAACATAAATTATGGCCAGTTTGTCCTTAGCTCTCAAGGAGACAGACAAGGGCTTTATTTCAGCAGAGGTAAAAAGCTACCACAAACGGATAAGCTTGGTTGTGGTATTGTGAGGATCTGAGGGAGGCACAGAGTAGAATTAGCTACCCCTAGACATGCCCATGGACACCCTTACTGGATGACATTGTTATCAGTTTTCATACATATTCTTCTTCTTTAATTGCTTGTTCGCTCTGACTTATGACAGTAATCATGCTTGTCACAACACTAACTCTCTGTTCACATCTCACTTCCACATACTCCACATTCTGTGACCTCAGGGGTTGGCTTCCTAGCCAGACATATTCCACCAGTCGCCAGCATCAAGAGAGTGTTATGATTGTTTCTCCATAAACCTGGGGAATGATGGGCAAAAACCCTGATCAGCCTACTTCCATTCTGTGTACCAATTCTTCTCCTTCATGTCTGTCGTCCTTCCCAAGGCACAATTTACAGACCCCTCACCCTCCTGATCAACTTTATCTCCTTTTCTGACTTTGTATAACTCAATTATTTAATTATTGGACTGAAACAGAAGAATTAAGCTGTGGCCATGCAAACTGAGAAGCCCTTGTCAGCACACTTCCTTTCCTGCCTCGGGTTGTCCTTTTCTGTTTTTTCCCATTCATAAAGGGTTTCATAAAGAAGCCTCATGAGGATAGTGGTTAGAAAGTCATACATCATGTTGCCCACAAACCCCAGCAGCAAGAGATAGAAAGAAAAATCCCATTTAAAATAACTGTAGATAACATAAAATAGTTGGGACAATATTGTCTGTCAAGACAAAGTCAGAAACTATATAAACACAATTACAAAGAAAGTCACACATCAATGCAAAATAATCTCTGACTCTTAGTGGGGATTTACTTGGCTTATTTCTGGAGTTATTCCTTTAATCAGCTCAGTAAGAACCTGTTTTGGTCTTTTTTTCCTTTTTCTTTTTCCTTCCTTATCTTAGAGGTACTACTGTGTTTCCCCGATAATAAGACCTATCCCGAAAATAAGCCCTCCCCTTACTGTGTAAGATTCCTCTAAAAATAAGCCCTCCCTGAAAATAAGCCCTATTGAGATTGCTACTGTAGTGAAGGTGATCCCCTGCGCTACATGCTACATTACGGTACCCTCTGTATGCACCATCTTCCCCCTGCCTTCCCTCCCCTTCCCCCCCCCCCCCGGGTGAAACGCACGCTGCTTTCTGAGCTGCATCCAATCAGAGCTGCAGCAGTGAGCGCATCATCCTGTTCTTCCCCAGTGATTTGTTTGCTGGCGCCATTGAGAGCAGTGCCACGGAGGAGAGCTGAGGCAGGACAACATAAAAACCCGGTATGTAAGCGGGAGTGAGGGGGCATGATGGAGGATAAAAGGGGCATGATGGAGGATAAAAGAAGAACTCAGGGGGCATGATGGAGGATAAAAGAAGAACTTAGCCAGCACTCACCGCACTAAAGAAATGAAGAACTTCCTTGCAGAGAGAAGAATAGATCAAGTAATGATTCCTGCAGGAATGACTGCCTATCTCCAGACCCTTGATATTGCAATAAACAAACCATTCAAGGACCATTTGCACATGGAAGTCAATGACTACATTGAAAATAGAATGGAAAGAAATCAGCGTGGAAACTTAGTGAAGCCCTGTCTGCAAGAAGTCGTGACTTGGGTGAAGAAGTCATGGGATAAAATTACTGACAGCTGTGTTGCCAAGGCACTACGAGCAGGTTACCTGGACAAGACATGTTCATTTAAAGAGAGCTATATTGCTGGACATGACAGATTGGGTCCACTTCTTCTGAAGGAAATAGAGGCGCAAGACATCCAGGATGGAATTCAGGGTATGGACACTTATGACGATGTTGTTGAAAAAGATGACATGATCATTATTGAATAAAGATACTTTTTTTTTTGTTCACATTTACCTGTTTATTAAAATTGCTGTCAATGTTCATTAAAATAAGCCTTCCCCTGAAAATAATCCCTCTGGTGTTTTTCTGTCCAAAAATTAATAAGACAGTGTCTTATTATCGGGGAAACACAGTAAGGTACATTTCAGACACTTACTAGGTGTGTGATCCTGGACAAGTCACTTAACCTGTGTCTGCTTGTCAAATGCAGAATGAAGATAATGGTAGCATCTATCTCCCAGGATTGTTGTGAGGACTAAATGAGATAATATTTACAAAGTGCCTAGCACGTAATAGGTGCTTAATAAATACTTGTTTGCTTCCTTCCTTCCTGTCCCATATTGTCTCTCTAGTTTCTCAGATAAGAATCCTGTGACAATCTTTCACCTTCTTTCTCATCTTTTCTCTTTTTTTGGTCCAGGAAGATTTTCTTACATGTCCTCTCAAGACCTCTTACTGTCATTCTTTACCTCCCTATTCAATTGTAGGAGTTCCTATTGCTCTCTTACACCTTAATTAGCTTTATACTCAAATGTATTTCTTTAGTATCCTTTTATTGCATCAGGACCATCTCCAATCCTCATGATCTATATCTTGCCATTGGACCCAGATGGCTCTGGAGGAGAAAGTATCACTGGCACTGTCCTCCTTAACTCCAGTTTAATTCATTTGCAAGTCATGGCAACACCTTCCTGATCTTCTCTTTGAGAATGAATTACAAACAACAACAATAACAGTAGATTATTAGCAGTTTGAGGGCAGGGAGAGTGGTTAAGCTTTTTAATATTACTAGACTGATAAAAGAGGGGGTGCTTTGTAGTTTATCTAGAAGTTAGCAAAGCCAGCAAAGTCTTTCATGTTATTCATGTGTATGACATTTGGCTACTTGATAGTAAAATTAATTTGGTTTGGAACCATCTGAATGATTGCACCCATTAATACCTGAGTATCAACTTAGAAGTTCTTCAGTGGAGTGCTCCAGGAAGCAGTTTTTGGTTCTGTTGTATTTAATATTTTTAAAAAAATCAATGACTCAGATGAACTAATAAATTGTAGGTTGACCCAAACTGGAATGAATAGCTTAAACACTGAATGATAGAATTTCAATAAGATCTTTTTTTTTCCTCATGTAGTTTTTCTCTTATGTTCTGATTTTTCTCTCCCAGCATGACTCATAAAGAAAGGTGTATTAAAGAAATTAATGTACAAATATAACCAGAAAAAAGAAAGCAATAAAAAGAGGAAAACAAAGATTTTGCTAGGAAAGAACACGAGAAGATTTCACATGGGAGGATGAGTATGATCAAGTATTTTAAAGCCTATCATATGGAAGAAGGGCTAGAACAACTTTGCTTGGGTGGAATTAAGAGCAATAAGTAGAAGCTTTAGGGAGAAAGATTTAGGTTTAATAAAAGAATAAAAACTTCCTGAGAATCATAGCTATCTGAAATTGGCAAATTTGATCACTTGAAGGGATTTTTGCTCAGGTTTATGTTGTTATCAATGTCTTCTGAGATTCCAACTAACTCTAAGATTGTTTCATTCTGTGATTTTATGACAGTTCACAGGTGGGATGGTGAGGGATGGGAATCAGCGTGACTAACTAACTGTGACTAGAAAACTAGTCAGATCCAAAGACTGAGGCAAGGAGTTTTCTCACAATTATACAACTTAGTCACCTATACATCTTAACTGAAAACTGGACCCATAAGGACCAATCAATAATTGTTTCCATATTACTTTTATTGTTCACAGCCACTTGGGGAGGGAGGAGAGTGGAACACTTTTGATTTGCACCTGTTTACTCTCTCCCTCCCAACTTAGAAAGTCCTTAATCTTTCCTCTAATTAGAAATCAGATTACTTTATTGTATTGTGGTTAATTGTTTCCTTTTTAATTAATTGGTCCTATTTAACTAATTGTTTTTAATGTATAAAAGTCCATCTCCCCCTCTATTTAAGGCCCCAGTCTCAAGCTGAGGAAGAACCCTAGTCGGGATTTGTAGGCAATTGGCGTGCATTGTTCAAGAAAGCTACACTCTAAAGCTCAGACCTTTCTTTCTTCAGTCATTTCATCTTTCACCCACCGCAAGGACAAACTGTGTTTCTTACTTCAAGGAGTTTTGTATTTTCATAGAATGAATGAAAATAAATGGAAAAAAAAACCTACTTTGAAGTATTTACTTACTATGTGCCAGAAATTATATGAGTCTCAGGGTTACAAATAGAAGAGATAGTCATTTTTTCTCAAGGAATTTGTATTCTAGTTAGAGAATATCATATATACAAAAGAGTGATGGACAGGGAAAGAAATTTTTGGTTTAAGGCTAAGAAGTTATTCAGATGGTGGAGGGAATTGTGGCACAAACAATTGCCACAATCTTTCTAGAAGCAATAGTAGTGTTAATTTTCATTACTATTCCTAGAATAAGAGGCTGTGAACAAGATCACAAAGCTAGTCTAGTAAAGGGTAGTAGTTAGTCCACTGTAGCTCTAAATATAAAAGGAGACTGAAAGGGGAAGTATTTAATACAAATGCAGTTGAATTTCAGGCACCAGGGTAGGCTGGAGGCAAAGATTTTTAATGTAGTAAAAGTTGGGGTCTTTGTGACTGGAGATAATTAAAACCACAGATAGACCATAGCTTTGCTTTACAAGTTCTACTCATATTCTACTCTAAAGTTCTAAACATAGGATTGCAACATGATAGTCAATTACTTTAAAGAGCAAATTTTTTTTTTAAATAACTGGGTTTTGCCACCTTGCCTAAGGTAGAAGAGTAGCAGCTATCCCAGTGTCCCAATGCCATTACTTACCAGCAAGGGAGATCTGACCAGAAACAGTTAACCCCCAAGAGCTCATCATATTGATTCCAGACTTGATGTGGGAATTTTTTTAAATGGCATAATCCATTTTAACTCAGAACTCTTATGATCAAAATATTTGCCATCTACAGTCTTCCTGGCAGCTAGGATTACAGGTATGAATCACCATACTCTTTGATAACAAACTATATTAAAGGAAGATGAAACAGGATGTATATCTATTTTCTCCTGTTTCCTTCTCTAGAACACTGGGGAAATGTGGCTCATAGAGTCACCTTGGATTTAGGAAGCATTCTGTTTTCTATCCCATCTAGATTACTTGCTGTTCTATTTCTCATCTCTGAGCCTTTAAATGAACTCTGAACCCCCACCGCCCCCTCCAACTCATAATCCTTAGGATCCTTCAGACATCGGTCAAGTACTACTTTCTTTTACACAGGTCTTCTCCTGAGCTTCCATTTACTACTTTCCTAGATAAAACTTTATATATGTAAATATATACATATGTGTTTATATATATATATATATATATATATATATATATACACTCACACATACTTTTTTTTTCTTCATTTGTATTTGTGTTCATTTCTGACAGAATGTAATCTTTTAGAAGACTGAATGTTTTATTTTTGTCTTTGTATTACCAGGGCCTAGTAGAGTGCTTGGCTCTTTCATCATTGCACTGAATGAATAAATTGAGGCAGTAGGAGAGCTGGCTCTAAATCCCAGCTTTTTCATGGATGAGGTATGTGATTCTGGATAAGTCACTTAATCTCTCCCAGACTTAGTTCCCTCATATGTAAAACAGGGGACATAATACTTCTACTAGCTATCTTGCCAATTTGTGGTGAGGACAGCAGCACTTTGTAAATCTCCAAAATGCTTTAGAAATGTGACCAATTATTATCAAATGCTAGTATGTGTCACACTTATTTGTATATGTGACATTTCCCTTTCTGTACTATAAGGTTCTATGAGGCAGGAACTGAGTCTTATTTATCTTTGTATATCCCCAGTGCCTTGGTCTAATCTTTTATGTCTAGTATTTTCTTTGCATGTATTTTGAATATGCTTACACATTGACAGGGGAAGTGCTTGGGGGTGAGAGGGATCAGGAACGGCAGCTGTGATTCAGCTGAACATTGAAGACTCCCAGGGGTAAGTAAGGAGGGAGTATACTGGAGGCATGGGAAACAGCTTGTACAAAGGGACAGAGATGGGAGACAAAATGTTACATGTGGGGCATGGTAAGGATGCCAGTTTGGCTGGACTATAAAGGGCATGAAAAGAAGTAATGTATAATAAGCCTCAAAAATAGCCAACTTGTGAAGGGCTTTAAATACCAGACTTGGGAGTCTGTATTTGACCTAGAGACAACAGGGAGAATGAATAGGGCTTATAACTGATTGGATGTGGGAGGGAAAAGGGAGGAAAGAGCCAGTGATAATTCCAAGGTCATGAACGTTGAAGACCTCGCGAATGGTCATACCACCAACAGGAATAGTGAAGTCAGAAAGGGGAGCAGAGGTGGGGAAAGAAAATCAATTTGGCTTTGAATGTGTTGAGTTGGAGAAGGCAGCAGATCATCTGTGGAGATATTAAAGAAGCTGGAGTTTGGGTCTGGAGGGAGAGTGAGGTTGGAGAGAGTGATGTGCGATAGATAGAGGTCAGAGTTGAAGCTGTGGCAGTAGATGAGTTTGCCACTTGCTACAATGCAGAGAGACAGAGAAAGAGGAGAGAACAAGGTAGCAAGCAGAACCCTAATGGAAAGCCTACTCCAAAGGGAGCTGATACATAAATGACATTGCTAATTGTAAAAAAAAATCTCCTTACTCTCTTTACCTCTTAGAATTTCTGACTTCTTTCAAGACTAAGCTCATTTTCCAGGATGCCTTTTCTGGTCCCTCCAGTAGTTAATGACCTCTTTATGAGATTATTTTGCATCTACTTCATATATCTTTTGTGTTTCCATTTATTTAAATATTATTTCTGCCATTAGAAGGAAAACTTCTTGAGGGCAGGGAATGTTTTTTCATTTCTTTGTATCCCTAGTTCAATGCTTATCATATAGTAAGCACTTAACAAATCCTTGTTGATTTGTGATTGATTAATAAAAGCAGCCCTCTAAAAGAGCTCTCATTTTGGTGATATTTTGCTAATATTTAGCTCAAATTATAGAGTGGTAGGATGGACTAGAAAAAGAATACAAATTAAGAGCCCCATAATCTATGGTCTAGTTTTGGTTCTGTTACTGACCCCAACATGACTGCTGGGAAGTTCTCTATAGTTTTCCCAATATAGTAGGGGTACACACAATCACCGGAGTGTTGTGGAAATGAAATTCAAGACAAGTTATGAAAGGATTTGAAAAGGATAAAATGCTTTGCTCTGTATAAGCGTGCAAAGTATTAGTAGGACAATGGGCACCTGAAAATAATAGACCCACTAACAACATTCTATTCATACTTGTTCTGAATTCAGACCAGCCTATCCCCCAATGAGTCACTGATTGAGTGAAGCAGAGTGTAGAGAGGTAGGAGGCAGCAGGCAAGAGGGAGAGGTGGGAGGAAAGAGAAGGCAGGAAACCCTTGAGGCTGGGAGAGCAAAGGAGAGGAGAGCAGAAGTGACTTAACTCATCTCAAGTGCCTTGTTTATGAAGGAGTCTTGGAAACATTTTAGAATGTTAGAGAAGGAAAGTACCAGCTGGACTGGCTTCTTAATAGACCTCAGTGATCCACCCCATCTGAGCATCTTAATGAAAGCTCAAAAGTAATGATAGAATGATCATGATGATGATGACATTGTTGTTGATGATGAAGAAAGAAAATGGCTCTCACACTTATCTTCCTATGCCATTTGACTTTGTGGGTTTTGAGTTCTGTGTCCAATGTAGAGCCTCTAGAATGCTTATATGTCTTCTCTCCCTCAATGGATTTGGAGTGTGGGGCAAACTATACAATATTGGCTCATGGATATGAATGTTGCTGGAGACATAATTCTCAGGCTTATCCTCTCTACCCTTGTCAATAGTACTTAGACTAGTTTTTAAGGAGAGAGAGTTTGAGAAATAGAACAAATCTAAATCTGAAATCTAGGGGCTAGGGTTTTACCCTTGGCTTTATCACAAACTTAATGATCTTCACAAGTCACCACCTATCTCTGAGCCTCTTTTTTCTTAGGTTGAGCATGTTGAATTATCAGAAGTCAATCAGTGAAATCATAAGTAATATTTTAGACTGTTTGCAATGTTGGAGGCAAGGTCTGCAATTTGAAGGGCTCAATGAGGTTCATCAGAAAAGACCAGACTCTCATGTAGAATTATAAACCTTGATGCAATGTCCAGCAAACATGGGAATCAAAGTTTGTCAATGCACTCTTCTCCTCCCCTGTTGGTGTATACCATTTAAGAAACTTGGTGCCCTCCACTGGGGTTCCCTCTCCCACCCACACCTTGGCATGCCCCTCTCAGGCACTCCTCTGTGCACGTCCATCTATTCATCCCCATGAAAACATTAGTTTTGTGTCTTTTTCCCTTAGCTTCTACTTTTTGCTAATCATATAACCATAATAAATTCAAGGGGATGTTAACATAATGATAACATGGAACACATTTCAAAATGATTTGAATTTTAACAGGATCCTCCAATGCCTTATTTTAAAGAATGGGAGTTTAGTAATGTAAAATTTCAGTATCTATAATATAGAGATGAGGGATACTTTCAATTAAGGGGATCTTTTTAATGCTAGAACGGGGTTCTAACTCACTTTACAGAAGGGAAGACTGAAGGCCAGAGAAATTAAGTGACTTGCATGCAATCAAACATGTGGTTGTGTTTCCTATTTGGATTCTTTGACTAGAAATCCAGTAATCTTTCCACTGCATCACACTGCCTTCCATTTCAAAAGTTACCTCAGAGCCATAACTAGTCATTTTGCCACCCAGGACAAAAGGAGAATCAAAGGAGATCTCAACCATTAAAGCAAATTTAGCTGTGAAGAGATGGGACTATGCCCCTTAGGGAAAAGTCTCAGTTCTCAGGACACAAGGATCTGGATAGGCTGAGACATTAGGATACTGTAGGACCACCACTGAGAACATCATGAGAAAAGGAATAGTAACAGCACTGGCAAGTTATGGGTAGGGAAAAAGCCCATCATCTAGTAGCTTCTTTCTTAACAAGTTACTATTACTAACTGGATATTAGGCTCAGTTATTTCTACTTATATTAAGCTCAGTTATTTCTACTTATTAAGTGCTGTCAGCACCATCTAAATTTCAGTACTCTAAGACCAATCCCTAATCACTCCATCCTAGTTTCATGGAAATGTTCTAGATGGGATAATCACCCTAGATTCTTTCAATTTCTCATTTATTCCTCTTACCAGGAAAGAAGTCACCCACTCAAACCAGGGTTGCAAGTACTTAGCACAGTCCCCGAAACTAAGGAAAGTTGCAGTGGTTATTAGTGGTGCCTAATGATATTTGCATAGATTAACAGACTTTAATGCAATCACAAATGCTACAATCCAGAGAAAATAATGAAGAAATCCATTACAAAGTCATAAAGTAACTAAGTCAATACAGCAATAATTTGATCCCATATTAGTAATAATTTCATCTCCTGCTGTAAGGCAATTTTCCTGTGCACACCATTTCTGGACAGTTTTATAAATATCACCTTTGTTTGAGATAATTAATTAGCAAAATCAAAAAATATATTGGTGGTATTTTATACGATAAATTAGTCATTAGGTTTAAACTGGCAGGCTGTAATAAAACTTATGAAGATGAATGTGCTCAGACTCCAAACCCTCCTTCCAAGCCGCCTGCCTTCCACCATCTTAACCCTCCGATCTACCACTGACTACTTGGTACCTGGGCCTCAAATAGACCATCAGGTCTAAATGGAGAGAAGGCTATCATTGATATGTGGAAGTTAGACCATGACTGCTGGTGAAGTAAAAGGAGGGTATATAACCACTGGCCCCAGAAAAACTCTAAGGGGCAATTACTTTTTAGAATTTTCCCTTGCTATTTTTCTCCATTTCCCAATGTCTGTTCCTTAAATTCTCTGTCCAACTTCTGAATAAGACAGACCATAAAAGTATTAGTGATAAGGCTAAGTCTTAGTTTTTCCAGGAAAACTGGCATTAACCCCCCAAAATAAATGGGGATCTCTACTTGTGATACCACTTTTCCAGGTTAGGCAACATGGTGAGGGACTCTGAGACATGTGTAATCATGAAACTGATATCTGATAAACTTCTGCCATTGGCAAGTAAGAAACACTCAGTATCAAGTGGGATAGAGTTGCTTCCTTCAGCCCAGACAGTTTGGAGGGGTCAGGTGAAGAGTGTGGGATGGTAAGGATAACTAATGGGAATATGAAGGTAGTAGCCAAGATGAGCAGATCCATAATGATAAGTCAGTGAAAGCAGAAGGACTCAAAAAAGGGAGATAGACATTAAGATTAGTTTAAAATCATAGAATTCTATATTTGTGAAGTTGCTCAGTTGTAAAACTTTATATTAATATATTTTAAATTTCTACTTACTGGATTTGCTTCTTTGCTCTACTGTGGCAAAATCTTTTTGGATCTGTATTTTTTTCCTATCAATATGTTAGTTGTCCCTCCAAGCTTGATATCATCTATAAATCTGATATGCATACCTTTATTCTAAGTTATTGATTTTTTAAAATCCTGTACTATTGCTCAAGGTCAAGGACAGATTTCTGAGGTCGTACACTAGAGATATCCTTCTAAATTGACACAGGAAGGGCAGAGTCAAAATGGCTGAATAGGAGGAAGAAATATAGTCAAGTTGGAATGTGTTGGAATGGATTCTGATTGGGAAATCCAAGAAGAATCACATTGAATCATTTTTTTCAGCCCAGGGCAGCTTAGGGTGATAGGGAGGTCTGTTGACACTTGGGATGGGGTCTGACCATATGCTGGGGGCATTTCAGAGCCCAGGAACTAAAAGAACCAAGACTGGACACTAGGGCAAGAACCACCAGAAGAGAAGGAGATGACAGGGGAATCTCTCAACTAGAACAGGTGAAGGAATTAGTGTCATCTGGCAGCTCTGTATCTCACTACCAAGTTATAAGTTCGACTAGAGGATAGGGGAAAGAATAGTGGTCCCTAGAGAGCTCTAGCTATATAGAGGAAAGAAGCAAACAGTAGCTGTGTACCTCTGCTCAGAGGGGACCTGAATTCTAACTTCCAATCCAGACAGGTAGCCAGCAGTAGAATAACTGGGACAAGAGTCCCAAACTAAAGGGGAGTCTGCAGTTTAGGCACTCTGAACTTGCAACACCTCCTAGCAGGCTAACAGCAGCTGAATCCAGCAACAATCTACTAAACTCCCAACTTCCAGAGCTCATACCTGGAGGGCAGTGAACAGACCTCACTTCAGATCAAATCATGTGAGGAGCCTTGAAAGTTTATAGCTATCCCCACCTTGGCCCCAGTCTGAACTGTGAAAGCAGCACAAGGATGTAAAAGGACACAAGCTCAGGCCAGCCATTTCTTCCAGAAATGCCCAAAGTCCAGAACCCATGTAAAATCCAAAGTCAGGGAGGCTAGAAAAATGAGAAAACAAGAAGAAGCCAGTATAAAGAGTGGTTATAGTGATAGGGAAGCTTAAGACACAAACCCAGAAAAGAATGATTAAAAAAAAAAAATCAGCAAGCAAAGCTTGAAAGAAAAAAATGCAGCTTAAACCAACCAGAATTCCTGGAAGCAAGGAAAAAAGCAAGACTTTTTTAAAGTGTTAAATTGGCATGGACTCATTAATGACTACTTTTATTTCATCTTTTCTAAATGTACCCAACTGTTCTATCTTTACAGAGTCTACTATTTAGTTACTATCTATCTCTACAGACTATATACAAGAAGAGCGCAAGAGGTCTTTATCAAAGTCTATTATGTTGATACCATTCCCTTAAACTACTTCCCAATTTTGACAAATTATCCTCTTAATAATGGGTCCTAGATTTTTTCCAGGAATAGACAGTTAAGATCATGATCTATTATCTGCAGACACCACTGTTTTCCTATTTTTTGTTTTTGACAATTGAATGAGTATTTTTTCCTAGTAACTGTCCAGTTCTCCAAAGATCACTGCCAGCAGCTCAGCCATAACATTTCCAATTTTTTTTAGTCTCTTCAGCTACAAGAACTATTGATTTAAGTTCATGGAGGAAAAGTTTGGTGTCCAGTCATTTATCCTTGGTTTTTGCTATCTGCTAACCATTTTTTCTTTTTCAAAGTTCAAAGGTCATTCATTTAAAAGAGAAAACACATTCAAAATAAGACTTAAGTAGTTTAGCCTTCTTTGTGCTATTCATTATTGTCTTCTATTCAATGGTTCTATGTCTTTTACCATCTTCCTTTTTTCTTCAACATTTCTTTAACCACCTCCCTGCTATGTATGGCTATACTTAACATCCATCGATGGCCTAAATTTATTTTGTTTATTAATTATATCATGTAATATATAATATATTTATTAATATTACTCATATAATTAATAACATTTTTATCCTGCTTACAGGACAAGACTATTCATTTGTGTTCATCATCAGTTACTTGATCTTTCCTTTTTTCTATGTCTTTTAAAAATCTGAGGGTATTTGCTAAATTCCATGTGCATCTATGTTGATCTCTTTAAGCAGTTCCCCTTTCCTCTCCACATTTGAGTCATATTTATTACTTATCTTTTTGTGCATTTGTATAGATATCTGTTGCTATGGGATTTGTTGCTGGCTTTCTTCTTGGATTTTAACTTCCACAAATTACTTGTGTTCTGCCATTCTTTCTTCTATGTTGTACCTCTTATTCTTGGCTTATCAAATCTGTATCAATTTTCTCTTTCCTCCTTCCTTTTAAATTTAAAGCTCCCATGATTAGATTTGCAAGACTATGCAAATATATGTGTAGCAGATCTTTGGATTGGAATGCTTGCTTGGTCCCTTGGTACTCTCAACATTTGGTTCCTTGGTTCTGAAAATAGGAGGGAGGCAACTCTTCCTAGCTTGTATGTCAATCAATCATCTTTGGTACAGTATTCATCTTCCTTTTCCTCTTCCTCCCCCTACCCCCTCATCATGGGGAACTGAGGGATGAACTAAAAGCCTCTGTAATACATATTCTGGTAATGCATATTCTTTAACAAGGAACCAGATCTAGTTTCACTGGAAGAGGTTCTGTTTCATAATAAGTGCTCCAATCTCTCTTCTCTCTCTCTCTCTCTCTGTCTCTCTCTCTGTCTCTGTCTCTCTCTCTCTCTTCTCTCTCTCTCTCTCTCTCTTCTCTCTCTCTCTCTCTCTCTCTCTCTCTCTCTCTCTCTCTCTCTCTCTGTGTGTGTGTGTGTGTGTGTGTGTGTGTGTTTACCAGCCCTTATGCCAATATTTTGAGTTGGGACACAAAAATCCAAATTCTATTCTCAGATACCACCTTCTTACCACAAGTCATTGATTTCCCAAATCTGCCTTTTTCTTATGAATCATCTAGCTTCATTTGGAAGTTGTGATAAAAACACCACCTGGATTACTCAAAGTTTTCATTTTTTGTTCAGGACCTCATAATGCTTCCCAATAATTTCTATGTCCCTTCTGGCAATAGTTTTTCCTCCCAAATGAATTATAAGAATTGAGGAGTAGTCATTAATTTTGAGTATTCTTCAGAGGCTCTTCACCAGGTGCAAAATGTATGCCTCCATGAAGATAGCAGATATTTCAGTTCCTTCTATTAGGTTAATAAATATCTGCCTTGGTATCATTAAAGAACTGTCAACTACCATTTTTCTTGTCTTCTTTCTTTGACCGTTATTGTCTCAGGACACTTGCTTCTACTGATACAGCCCAAGATTGCATTACATTACTTTCTTTCATATTCTCCATATTCATATCCTTCCTTCCTTCCTTCCTTCCTTCCTTCCTTCCTTCCTTCCTTCCTTCCTTCTTTCCTTCCTTCCTTCCTTCCTTCCTTCCTTCCTTCCTTCCTTCCTTCCTTCCTTCCTTCCTTCCTTCCTTCCTTCTTTCCTTCCTTCCTTTTTCTTCTTCCTTCCTTTCTTCCTTCCTTCCTTCCTTCCTTCCTTCCTTTTTCCTTCCTTCCTTCCTTTCTTCTTTCTTTCTTTCTTTCCTCCCTTCCTCCCTTCCTCCTTTCCTTTCTCCCCTTCCATCATTATTAAACTGCTGGTTGCTATCAATTTACAAGCAAAAAATAATGGCATATACTTATTAGGTACCTACTGCATATAGGCTTTGCCCTTGTAGAGCTTATAATTGCTTATGGTTCACTAAAACCCTGAGATTTTTTGTTTTTGTTTTTTCCCTACATGAATTGCTGCCAAATGCTCAGAATCATAGAATCTTAGAGTTGGAACCTCAGAGCCTATCTATCCCAATACAACTCTGAAAAGGAATAGTTCCCACAACAAATCCCTAAGTAAACATCTATCTTTTGCCACTGCCTCCTGAGACAGTTTAGTACATTTTGGAACAACTCCAATTATTGGGACATCTTCCCTTATATTCAGCCTCAATCTGCATTGCTTATAACAGATATTTGCAGAAAGACTACCATGCAAGTAATTACAGCTTAATCATCAACATTTTTCCCCCTCAAAGGATGACGATGCAAAGAAGTTCTATGGACAAATACTCTGTGATTATAATATAAAGAAAGCATTTGAAAGGTAAGTAAAACATAGGGAGAGGGACTAAAACTGATATGGGGAAATTCCTGATAAGAAAATTTCTTTAACTAATTAAGATCCATATGTTTTCTGCAATTTGTCCTAGATCATTGAATGGTTAAGTGACTTATTAAAGTAATACAGTCAATATGTGGCTGTTATGTATATACACACATACATACATGTACACAGACATGTATATATGTGTATTTCTGTATCTGTGTATATATGACAAAATATATATGAAAATGTTCAGGAGTAAAGAATGAGAGGGACTAGACTTAGAGATTATATAGAAATTTCATCCACATAAATCTTTAATACTTTCTTTGAGAAGAGAATCAGATAATTCTGGACATAGGGAGTGCTAGATAATATCACAAAAAATGAAATTGATTATATTCTCTAATGGATTGGAAATGACTTGTTATTGATATGGGACTTTTCCCTGAATGAGCTGTGTGTGTACAATCAGGCCATAGACTTAGAGCAAAGATCAAAATTGAAACCAAATCATAAAACAGAATAATCATGAGAAGATATGTATTTCAATTAAAAATAACTCCATATGACATTTAAATAAGCTATCAATACTAATAAAAAGAAAAAATGGATACTGATTATAATAATATTAGATTGAAGTTTAACTTATGTAAATAAGTGACAGACAAGGGAGAACTTCCTTAGTCAGCAAACATTTTTCAGCAAAATTTTTAAAAAATCAGAAAAAAAAATTCCAAGCAGAGATACACCAACTGAAGACAGCACATATTGAGTATGTGTGTACATTATACATACATACATATATGCATGTATGTATGAAAACATAAATATGTACATGAGGAAAATAGTGCAAAAGACATCACTATGGAAATATAAAATAAAAAATGTATATGAGCTTGCTATTTGGCAAGTGTGAAAGGTCCTAACAAATTGGGTAGACCTCCTGTGGCAACCCTAGGGAGGACATAGATGAGAGTCACACAGGATGGGTAAGCAGAGAGGGGAATGATCTGTATCAATAGGGAGGAATACGCATATTGATGCATTTGTATATTGAAAAAAATCCCTTATCTATTATTACTTATTCTTACTACTGTAATGCTAACACCCATGTATTACTATGTGTGAGTATTTTTTATGACATAATTGTAATGGTAGAATTCTAGAAGACTGCTACCCTGGGGGACATGAAAGTCATAAGTCATCAATAAGAATTTAGAGAAATAGGTGGAGTTGATAATTTGGAATGGAATAGAGATGAGTGGTTCTTGAGCTTAGTTTTGCCAAACATCTCTACACTACAAATGCATTAATTATCTGTTGCTTGATCAGGAAAAGGGAATTTAATAGGACATCCAAGATGATATTTTGAAATTGGAAGAGAAAGCAACCTCATTTTGGCAATTAGAGAAAAGAATCATTTGTAAGGACATAATTCAGATAGATTTCAGAAATGACAGAGGTTCAACAAGGCCATGTAAACACTTATCTTCACAATGTCAGAGAGGGTTGGGGAAAACACAAGATTTCCAGAATCAAGAACTTTTAGGAATTTCAGAAAAGTCAAGATTACTAGGACATTGGTGCAGGCTGGCCTGAATTGCAGTAGAAAAATCTTTGGGTTACAGAGAGGTTTTCTCACTCAGGATTCCTTGGGTAATAGAAGAGAGGAATAAGGACAGGAACAAGTATCACATAAACCAAACCCATTTTTAGTGATTTTAGGATAAGACATATGGATTATTTGCTTATGTAATTAATATGATCTATTTTTTCTCTTTAATAATAAAGAAACACCTTTTTAATAATAAAAAAAAGCACTCAATTTCATCTTGGCTGACTTAAGTAGGATAAAAATCCCTTTTTAGACCAAGAGAAGAAGAATCAGGGGTCCCCATCATAATTAGACATGGGAGTGACAACAGCCATCTCTGATTCAGTGCCTAGAACTACTGGATGACCTGAGGGCTGTTAGATAGGTGGAAATTTAGGATCAGGAGAGGCAAAGATTGTAAGTTGTGATTATAAAAGCTGTTTTTCACCCATGCAGCGCCTATGTGCAGCTTTCTGAATTTATCCCTCTTAAATTTCATTATGTTGGTTTCAGACCAGTGTTTTGCCCTGTTGAGAACATTTTGAATCTTGATCCTTTTGTCTATCATATTAGCCATTCCTCTTAACTTCATGTCTTCTGCAAATTCGATAAGCATGTTTTCTGTCTTTATTCAAGGCATTGATAGGAATGTTGAAGAGGACAGGGATAAGGACACGGTCCTGTGGTATTGCTGTTATAGAATTCTCTCTGGGTTGATAGTGATACATTCATTTTCACTCTTTGGGTTTAATTCAACCAGCTGAGAACCTACCTAAATTGGACCCCACATCTATTTATCTTGTCCACAAAGATATTACAAAATTCTTTGTCAATTCCAGATAAAGTCTATCTATGGCAACCCTCTGATTTATCAACCTAATAATCTTTTTTTTTTTTTTTTAATGATGTTACTTTGAAATGCCTTCCTCTTAGTGAACATGTCCTGGTTCCTAGTGATCACTGTTTTCTCTTTCAGATTGTTCACAAATCGTCTGTTTAATTACTTGTTCTAGAATTTTGTAGGACTGAAATCTAGTTGACTGGCTTGTAGTTTGTAGTGTTTAGCATTGTTTCCTTTCCTTTGGACCATTATGGGTCTCATTCTTGTTTTTTTTTTTTTGTTGTTGTTGTTGTTTGTTTGTTTTTGTTATTTTTTTCAATTTCACAATGATCTACAATGGCTCTTTGTTCATATCTGCCTGTTCCTGGTATATTAGAGCTGGAAAGAATATGAGAAGTTGCCTTGTTCAGCCTCTTCATTTTACATATGAAGTAACTAGGACATAGAAAGATTAAACAACTTGCTTCAAATCCTATAGCAAGTTAGTGGCAGAGCCAACAACAGAATCTAAAATCTCCAGGTTTGTCCACTTCACCATCACTCCTTTTGATTCAGCTCCAAGGGTAATAATTTGCTTGGGTCTTGGTAGTTTAATATTTAAAGTAATTAGGTATTCCCTTTTCATTTATCTTGGGCTTCCAATCTCTTTCAAGGATATTTGACTGTTTCTAATTTGAACATCCATCTTCCTGATCAAGAAGATGGAAGAAAAGTCAAGTAATTTCTTCTGTTTTATCATTGATTAGCATTACACCATTTGCGTGTAATTGTGGGCCTTCCCTTGCTCATCAATTTATTCTGTATATAAGTAAAAATGTATGTATTTGCATGTATGTATATATGTGCCTGTTTTAGTTTCCTTATCCTGTTTCCACAGGTATCAACTCATTCTGGGCTGCCTGATTCTTTTTATATGTTTGTATCACTCTTTTGCATTCTTTCCTTAGTAATATAACTTTTCTTTCATTTTTTATGTTTGTCTTTTTAAAAATATGAGTTCATCTAAGACTCCCTGTACAGCTATATAACCTTCATCAGATGCTTCTCCCTTTTCTTTTAGAGTCTCCCATTCCTTTTGGGCCTCATTTCACTCTCTTCTTCATACATTCAATATTCCGGCTCAACTACACTGCTAACTATTCTCCTAACTTAATGATGTACTCTCTTGCCTCCATGCTTTTGACAGGTTGTCACCCATTCTGGGAATGAATTCTTTCCATCACTTTGGAAATTGGAATTTTTCTTTGCCTTTGAGGTGAGGTCAGGTCAGGTGCCACCAAAGGCCCTGCAAGTGTCTTTCTGTTTGACATATTCTATACAATTATCTCAGTCTTGCATGGTAGCACAATAGCTAGGGGTACAAGTGAAATTATTAGTTTAACTAGTAATTAGTCCCACTATTATTGTATGGGGTGAGTTTTTAGCTTGTAAGGCTGATCCTATTATTCTTGAACTGATCTGGGTATTAGCAGAGAGGGGATCAGTTTCAAGTAAATTTCTAGGACTCAGGAAGAGCCCCACTATATTTTCTTAGTCTCTCAAAGATTTCTTTATGTGTCATCTTTTGTATCATAGTCAATGCACTGATCTGGGAAAAGGCATACTGGAGGTATAATTGTGTTATTTTCTGCAGGAAAGGGAGGAAGAAGAAGAGGCTTATTGTCTGCCCCTGAACCCAAAAATTTAGTCTATTTACCATGAAAAGCTAGGGTATGATGACAAGGCAAGTCAAATACAACCAGGACTACATATCCAATATTGTGATTGCATGAGATTTTCCCTTGTCATCATGGGAAAATGTTTGAAAAGTCCAGCTATAACATTTGTGGAATAATTTTTCAGTTACGTATTTTAGAATGTAAAGTCCTGGAGAGCAAGGATTATAAACCTTAATTTTTGTGGTCATAAACATGGAAGGCACTTAATATCTTTTGCACTCCTTCTACCTTGATATCTATTTATGATTCTACGACTCAAATTGAACTGATCCCATTTCCCTTATAGAGTTTCTGGTCATAAATCTCTATCTATCTTGCTTCTGAACTTGATTATTCCGTTTTCATTCAACAAATATTTATTAAGGACTTACTCTATTACAGATGAGAGGCAGCACAACCTAAAAGATTGGGGCTGGCTCCAGAGTCCTGAAGATGACCTGCATTTGAGCTCTACTTCTGCCTCATACTAGCTGTGTGAACTTGGGTGAGTAACTTAGCTTCTTAGGGCCCAAGACTATCTCCAACACTATAATGGCAGAGTAGGTGCCGACTGCCTTCACATAGGGATTTTTTTACTCAGAATTCCTTATATTGGTGAAAATGGAAATCCAGTCCCCCCAAAGTGTCAATTATTATGCTGGTCCCCAGGGATTCAAAAAGAAAACCGGATTCTGGCCCTGAAGAAGTTTACATTTTATTGTTGAAAGCCATTTCCCTAAAATTTAGGAAATGTGTATGATTATGGCTGGTATGTGTTTTTCCATTCTTAGCTCTTATGATTTCTAAAATGGCATGGTCCCAATCTCCACAAGTTTCCATGACTTCCATATCACTAATGGCTTTTCTGACAGATGTCAGGAGAGTTAAATCCCCACCACTAATGTGGCTGCCTCTGTACTAGATTTATAATCTATGTTGGAAAAAAGTCAGCCTGGCATTGTAGCAAAAGAGTTGGCCTTGTAGGCAATAAGACTTTTGTTCAAGTCTTGCCATTGAAACATACTGTTTGATTCTGGCAAGTTAGAACCACTCGATTAAATAAGGCAATTAAAAATGACAGAGAAGTTGCTGACCTATTCAGTGGAGGAAGTTTCCATACCAGGGGATTCTCTCTTTATAGGAAAGTATCTTCAATTGTCTCTATTTGGTTTGGTGGTCTGTAGTACATACCCACTATAACATCCTTTCTCCTTTACTTCTCTTTTTATCCCTATCCCAGTTCTCTAACCACACTCCCTGTGTTAGATTGATGGATTTTCATGCCCTCTTGAGATGCAGCGCCACTTCCACCCATCTTGGCTACAATCAAATCTGTAGCTTTTTGAATGAGGCATCTGTTCCCATTCTTCCATTGCCATATTTCATACACCAAGTCTCATGAATACATACTTACCATGTTATGTTAAAATTTATTGACTTTGTAACCCACACTCTGTGCCTTGGTAAATATACACCTTAAAACATGAACATTATTTCCAAACTAGCTTCTTTGTTACATTACTCCAAGGAGTGCTGAGTACCACCTTTGCTATGCTGTTTCTTTCTATGTCACACATGTTCTTCTGCATAATATCCAGTTTTACAGTTTTGTCTGGACCTTTTTTCTCCCTCCCACTCAAATTTCTGCTCAATGTTTGGTAGGTCTTGGAGCTGTGCACCAGCCACATTCTCTCCAGTCCTCCTGTGGTGTTCTCTGCCTCTTACCAGACAGGCAGCATGGTGTAATAGAAAGAACATTGCTTTCAGAGTTAGGAGTCCTGGAGTTGAGTCCCATCTCTGATCTTATTAGCTGTGTGACCCTGAGCAAATCAGTTACCCTTTTTGAGTCAGTTTCCTCATCTGTAAAATAGGGACAATCATATTTGCTGTGGGGAGGAAAGTGCTTTGCAAACCTTCAAACACTATAAATGTGAGCTATTATTATTATTATTACTATGATTATTAATTATTATTGTTATTGCCAGGAGCTCACCTTTCTGGTTTCCATGGCAATGATCCAGAAAAACAAATCCTGTTCTTTGACACCATCTATATAGCCAGCTATTTACTTCCCTCGTCCTCCTTTCACGTCCATAGTCATGACCTTCAAATGAAAGAAGAGATGAGTCACAGAATCTTAGAACTGGAAGGGACCTTAGAGATTATCTAGTTCAACCCCCTCATTTGACAGATGAGGAAGTTGAAGCCCAGAGACAGGAATTGAATTGCCCAAGGCCACTCAGCACGTGGCAGGTCAAGGACTTGAACCCGTGTCTTGTAACTCCAGCTCTAGCGGTCTTTCCACTACACCATAAGATATTTGCCCTCTCCAGGTCATCCTCCATTTTGCCATGTCCCCCAGACTTTTCATTTGCTAATCAAAACTTCAAAGAGATGCAGTTCAAATTTGTTTTATTCTTTTTTTGTACGTGTGTGATGATATCATTTATTCCCATGTACATCAACAGAAGTGGACAGCAATGGGGAATCCTCTCCACCACCCCACGCATACATAGTCTAGGAAGATAGCACACATCCTGAGGAGCGCGTCAGGTTTACATACCTGTGTGCCCTTCTGCGGGGATCATCAATTACAGGGATACATCTCTTCTTTGGGAGTGAGGTCACAGGATTCCACCCACGTACCGGTGCCTGTGAATCCTCTTGAGGGTTTTAAGAAGTTTCTTCTTCAGAATGTCTAGAATCACCCTGTCCCAGAGAATCCCACTTGCACTGGGTTTTCTCCTTCATTTTCTCTCCAGTGCACCCCTTTCACTCCCTCTGAATCTTTTTCTTTCCCACCCAAAGCTTTTCTGATAACAACCTTTCTGATAAACCAAGTTTACCAGAAGTAGAGAGGTGGTCTTCACACACATTCACTTTCCCCCTCAGCCAAGAAACTTTTGTATATGCATGTTTAATTGATGACTTTTTCCAGCAGGCAGGAGCATAAAGATATCTCCTACTCTGAAGGTCACTGCAATTGTTTTCTTGTATTCCAAGTTCCTTACTATCTAGATGAGGCGGTCACCCTGCTTGGCCACCCCCTTCTCCCCACCCCCACCTACCTGTTTCTGCTTCTGTTCATGCAGCTCCTGGGTTGATGACTCTCTGGAAAAGCATTGCTTTGGAAACCCCTCCGCTTAACCCCACTCCTCTAGCTGGTAACTTGCTAACTCATTGAGTGTTAGAAATTAGCAAGTTTTCAGGCACTCCCTCTTAGTAGACACACACAGAACCCAAAAAAAATAATTCTTCTTTCCTCACACACTCAACCCACAGGCATAAACAGTATTAACATACTCATTTCCCCCCAAATTTTTCAGAGTTTGGGGGTGAGGTGGGGTGGGCTGTTCTTGTTTATGTCATTAGTTTAATTCTTTATACTGCATGTATGGGATGTGTGTATGTGTATGTGTGTGTGTGTGTGTGTGTGTGTGTATACACACACACATATGTAGCATATGTATTCTATATATGATACATGGTATATATATTTATATATATGTGACATATGTGTCTGTGCACACACGTATATACTCCATATACTATAAAAATATGAATACTTTTCAGTTATTTTTGCTGGTTCCTCATTCTTTTTTTGACCCCCCCAAATGTTGGTGTTCATCAAGCCTATGTCCTCAGGCTTCTTCCTTCTTTTTCTCTCATCTCATCTCTTTGATGATCTCATCTATTTCCATGACTTTAATTATCACCTCTACGTTGATGGCTCCCAAATCTATATATCCATCTACAATATCTTTCAAGAACTTCAGTTTTGCATCATTGTCTACTGCTTCTATCCTCTTAGATCTCTCCTAGAATACCTTAAAATGAATATCATCTTTTCACATCAACTTGCCCCCTTTTCAAATTTCCTATTTGTATAGGAGCACTATCATCTGCCCAGATAGCACTTTATTCCCTGTACCACTTAACTCATGATAGCTAGGTGATACAGTGGATAGAGAACTAGGGCTAGAGTCAGGAAACCTTGAGTTCAAATTTGGCCTCATCTACCTAACTAGCTGTGTGACCCTGAGAAAGTCACTTAAGCTCTGTCTGCCTCAGTTTCCTCAATCACAAAATGGGTATTATAAGAAGAGCACCTATCTTTATGGATCAAATGAGAATATTTGTGAAGCACTTGGAACAGAGTTTGGCACAGAGTAGGCATTTGATAGACACTTATTCCTTCTTTCCTTTCAGTTACCCAGGCTTGAAACTTTGTAATTCTTAACTCTTTCCTCTCCTTTGCCCCTTACATACAATTAGGTGCCAAATCCTATTAAGTCTTCCTCCACAATGTTTTTTTATCTCTTATTTACTTCTTTTCTTTCCTTGACAGTCTCTTGTCCCTAAACCTGAGGTCAATGCCCTCTCTTTCTGGACAGGCTTTGCCCTACCTTATACCCTTTTTTTTTTTTTATCAGTTTCTCTATTGGTCAGTGTACACACACTCTATTCCCTTTCCAATTTTGGAACCATAACCAAATCAATATTGTCATTGTTACTGGAAAGGGTCTGTCAATCTACTCCTCTAAGCCATTCCTACAATTTTCCAATTAAAATACTATTAGTCTATGTGTGTTTTGTCCCTTTATGTATGTTGTCTCCATAGAACTGTAAACTCCTTGAAGATAGAAATATTTTTACTTTTATATTTGTAACCTCCCTCTCTTATTCTCCCACTCCAAGCTTAGCACAGTGCTTGGCATTTGTGGTAAGTGCTTAATAAATGATTTTTACTTAGTCATTCATTTTGAGCCAGAGTGAATATGAATAGTAATTTTTCTGTCTTGGCCAGAAACATTGAGGGTATTCTTCTCCTAAGATTGGATTTTTTTTTTGACCAAGTAAAAGAGGTCATTCTTTGCTTCAATTCTTTCCTAACCTTATCACTGAATGGGCATTGCCTCAGTCAAACTGAGACCTGTTAAAGATCTTAACTTAAAAAGGCCTACATTTCCCAATGCTTCCAGGGCCATCTCCAGTCATCCTGATCTACTAGCCACTGGACACTGATGGCTCTGGAGGAGAAAGTGAGGCTGGTGACCTTGCACAGCCCTCTCTCACTTAAGTCCAATTCAATTACATGTCATGACATCACTTTCTTGATATCATGATCCCCTTTGAGGATGAAGGACAAACTACAATAACAACAATATTCTACTCATACTATGGCTAGATTAATTCATGCTCTTATCACCTCTTGCCTGGACTGTGGTCGAAGCTTCCTAACTGGTCTCCATGCTTCTAGTTTCTTCCCTCTTTAGTCTATTGTTCACACCGCCACCAAAATAATCATTGTCATTCACAGATCTGACAATGCTACTCCCTTGCTAAATAAACCAAAGCAAAGCCCATCCTTCTCTCCCTACTGCCTATAGGATAAAACGCAAACTCAACTTAGCACTTGAAGTCCTTCCAAACCTGCCTCTAACTTATCTTTCTGCCTCATTTCATGTTGTTTTCCTTCATGCAGCCTTTGCTACAGACAAGATGGACTCTCTGATATTGTCCCGCCCTTTTCTATCACTATCATTCATTCAGCCACTCTTAGGGATTTAGAAAGTACCTCATCTCTATTTTTTGGAATCTTTATCCTTCAAGACTCTATTCAGTGGCTACCTTCTCCATGAAGCCTTCCCTGATCCAGTTAAAAGGGAGTTTTCCCCACTCCAGTGTCAACTTTCCTGAAGAATTTTGTTTAGATCTCTGCCTCTATTAATTCTACCTAGCTTACTTATTTGTATATATGTATTATGCTCCTCTCTTACCCCAAATAGAGTGTAGTCCTTGAAGGCAGGGACTATGTTGCTTTTCATCTTTCTCTATCTGTTATTTTCTTCAATGCTCCTTGCACATTGTAGCTTCTTTAGAGTTTTGAGTTGAATTGAATAGTGTAGTGGATATTGGTTTGGGAAGTTTGTCACTACCACTGACATATGGACTGGTTTTGGACAAGTCACTTAATTTCTCTGAGCCTCAGGTTTTTCTCTAAAATGGGGATAATTATCCCCATTCTGCCCACTGGAGGGGAATGGTGTGAGGATTGATTTAGAGGGTGAATATGAAAGGATTTTGCAAAGCACCAAATATGATAATGACAGTTATATTAAAATGTTCTACAAGACCCATCTTCCTTTTTCAACCCTATCCTAACCTCTTTTTCAACACTTGAACCCAGGATTTTCCACTTGAACCCAGGTTATTACACATCATGCTCATTTCTGCCTCTGTGCCTTTATTCATTTCATTCTCCTTCCCCCAGATATTCAGCTCTTAGTCTCTGGTTAGTTATTATATAGCAGAATGACCCATGGGCTGTGTATCAAAATGCCTAAGTTTTGGTTCCACTTTGGCCATTAACCAACTAGAACAAGTCACTTAAAATCTCTGGACCTCAGTTCCTTCATTGACAAAATGAGGAAGTTAGACCAGATAAAGGTCCTGCTCAGTTCTAAAGTGCTATGATCTGACTCCTGGTTATTCTTTAGCGTACATATCAAACCTATCTCCTTCAGATTACACCTTCTTCTTCTGTTCCCTTATAATACCTTATAATCCATACAACTTTGTTCTTAATCACATACTATCCCTTATTTGTCTCAAATTAAAAGTATTAGTCTCATCTTCTCAACTGGACCGGGAGCTCCCCAATAAGCAAAGAAAATAATTTCTCTTTCTCTCCTTTTCTCTGCAGCCCATCTTAGCACAAACTGTGTACATGGTAAGTACCTAGTGAATGATGATGAATGAGCTAACTAGATAGATTGAGGACAGAAGAGGGACTCATCAAAGCAGAGGAGGTCCTCTGAGATATTGTTAGAGATTTATAGATTGGATATAGAAAAGACACAAACAGTTATCCAGATTAATTTAAAAACTTTTTTTTTTTTTGTAGATGAGGAAACTGGGGACCCACAAAGGTTAGATGATTTTCCCCAAGGTCATATGTAGTATAACTGGGATTTGAACTCAGGTCTTCTGTCCTTAATGTCCATTGTCTTTTCTACTATACTACATTAAATCTCTTTGATGAACTTGTTGGTTTTGTTGTAGATGGGATTCTTGGTCAAGTATAAGTTGAAGCTCCAAGATCTTTGAAAGAGAAGACCTAAGGCTGAGCTGACCCACTGCATGATCATGGCTCTAGTTTTCCTCTCTATACTAAATGCCTTGCCTCCTCCAATGTTCCTGATGGCCTTATGTGTCTTTCCTTGGCAGGATCAATAATTCAGGAGCTCACCAAGGACAAGTTGTTTCAATGGACATTAGCCTGAAATCTGAATCAGTGAATGAGAAAGCAATGGGAAGAGGGATTTGAAATAGGAGAGAGAAATGGGCACATATAAAGAAGATAAAGACAAAGGAGTGGAGGTTGAGAATTAAATTTTTTTTTCTTGTTTATATAAATGGAGTAATCAGCCATTAATGTGAGATGAAGACCATTAGGCAGGTACCTTAAATCATTAGAGATTTGAGTTGCAAGGAACCACAGAGTCTATTTTACAGAAGATGAAACAGAAACTCTGGGAAAGTAAAGTGACTTTCCAATGTCACACAAATAGTAAGAGACAGGATTATAGTCTCTGATCTTCCTAACTCTAAGGCTAGAGTTGTATTCCCCTTCCCTCCATTCCACCAAGGTGTCTTGAATGCTCCATTAATACTTCATTCTTTAGCTATATGAATTGTCCTTTGGGCCCCTTTCTTAAAATGCAAATTCATCTGGGAAGGGTACCATTAAGATATTATCAGCCATGAATACTTAAGTAGAATTCATTTACCAGGTTGTTTTATTTTTTTTTTTTCTATGTCAGCTAAGTGAGAGCTGTGCCCAGAGTGAATGGGAATTTTGATGGCAGAGGGGAAGAGGGAAGAGTAATTCTAGATCCTTGAACTCTACTTGGGGAGAACAAGTTTGGCTAGAACCTCACTGGGAATTCTGGGTATCTGTGGAAATGGGGCAAAAACCCTCTCAATTTTGCTTTGCTAATCCTAGGATAAAAGTATAAAATTCCCAGAAATTCTAATTAGAAAATGGGAAAACTGGGACAAAATTCCCTTAAAAATGAAATTGTGAGTAAAATTGAAATATGTGAGTATTTATTTTTATCATCCTTCACAGATCTACTTACTTTGCTAGCTTATGAACATACTATGTATTATGTAACTCAATTTGCACATAAAATAACCAAGTTTGGTATATTTGGAGATGTGAAAGCCTGGGGGGAAATGGAAATATTCAATGGAAAAAGGTAGGTTTTATTTTCTCCTTCTCTCCTCTTTTTTTTGGGGGGGGAAGACTGTCCCTAGGGGGAAAAATTATCCCATAGTTTTTCCTTCCCTTCAATCCTTCTGACTTTTGAAATCTTCATCTATAATAAACGACCAGATTTTTCCCCTTTGGAATTTGATCTCCTGGAGAGTAGGACCTGCAAAATGTATATATCATGCTTAGTATGGTGGAAACAGCTCCAAATCTGGAGTCATAGGTTTTAGAGTGAGGCTTTTTAAAACATCATTGGGTCTACTCCTTCATTTTATAGGTGAAGAATCTGAAGGATAGAGAAGTTTAGTGCATTACTCAGGTTATGCAGCTAGTAATTCCTGAAGGGGAATTTGAACCCAAGTCAGGTTGTCCTCAGCACAAGTCCAATTCCTCTGCATTACACTGGGCCAGCCCTGCCCCATGCTGCCATGTGTGACTTTGTAACCGTCCTAGTTTCAGTTCCTTAATCTGTAAAACGAGGGAGTTTGACTAGATGATATCTGTGGTTATTCCTATCTCCAAATCTATATGCCTATGACCCTGCCATGCAAAATCTTCTATCCAGAGCTGTAGTCTACATATTGTGGTACATAATATAAGCTATATGGAAACCATCAGGCAGCTGGTAGTAGAGTATAGACAGGATTCTGGGCCTGAGTCAGGAAGATCTGAGTTCAAATCCAGCCCCAGATGCTTATCTAGTTAAGTCATTTAACTTTTGTTATCCTCAGTTTCCTCAACTGTAAAATGAGGATAATAACAGCAGCTATCTCTCAGGGTTGTTTTAAGGATTAAATGAAATAATATTTGTAAAAGGCACTTAGCATAACACCTGCACATAGCAAGTACTATATAAATGCTTATTTCCTTCCTTCCCTTCTAATACTATCCCAAATTTAGATTCATCCCTACAATCAAGAGTTACGACCATCAACAATAAATTTTAGTTGGTACTTTCAGTGTACCTTCCTGTGTGCTAAGGTTGAGGTGGGGACCAACTGAACAAAAGCCCTGCCTTAATAACTTGGAGTAGCAAACTACATGAAGTACAAGCCCTAGGACATTCAGAATAATGTTCAAGATGTTCTGGGCAAGGGCCAGAATTAGATACCCACAAACCCTGCACAAGATTTGTGTTGTACTCCTCAGCAAATCCAGTACTTTCACTGAGGAGTCAAAAGACCTGAGATTTAGCAGCCCTGAGAACTAGCTAGCTGTGTGACCTTAGGCAAACTTCTGCTCTCAGAACCTTATTTTCTTTGTCTAACGATCCATTGTAGTCTGGGTCTCCAGAATGATATGGTCCAATATTTAACAAGCATTTATTGAGTGCCTACTAACATAAGGCACTGAGGAGACATGGCACCAGAGGTTCTTATAGTTGGAAGGGACCTCGGAGACTTTCACAGAGCTAATGAATGTCTCAATCAGAATTAGAACTTAAGTCTTCTGCATTCAAAACCCAGCATTCAATGCACCTGCAACACCTACCTGCCTAAAACATCTGAGGAGCTTACAATTTATGAAGGGCATGTTCAAAAATGAGATCTGCTATGTTTTGGCAGCATTTCAGAAATTTTATCTAATTTCACAGAAATGTTTGCCTTCACAAAATCTACTGGAATGGCCTTAACTAGTAGAATTTTTTGCTGCTAACTCAATTCAATCTAGCAAGCATGTACTAAAGATCTTCTTGTGTCCTGCTCTGTGCTAGGCTTGGCTACAAATCCAAGGGAAGGAGATATGGTTCTTGCCCTGTCTAGTTGGGGAGGTAGGATCCTCCAAAACAAAACAATTAGAGAACAATTTGGAGAATGATAAAGGGCTGGATGGTATGCTTTAGACTATATGGCCATGGGTGATGAGAGAATGAAGAGATCAGAATAGACAACAATTATCAGTGAAGATTCATGAAGCATATAGGGCTTGAATTGGCTCTTGAAGGATGAGCCTGAAGTGGAAGGATAGAGGGTAGTTATGTCCAAGTTATCTTTTGCCTTAAAGGATAACAGTAACAAACTTTTGGAAGAACTTTCAGCCTCAGCCCCAGCTTCTGTCTTATTCAGTATTTACGACATCTGGCAGTGTTCTCTAAGTGATTCTACAGACCCCCAAAGTCTCACCAAAACTATTCTATGATGTTTCCTGAATGCAAAATATTCCCCTAAATAGGTTTGGAATTCATTGTGGACAAGTATGAAGTTTTCTGTCTTCCTCACCTTTGTCATCCAGTAGATGCTCAATATAGACTAGCCAGATTAGATTCAGGGCATCTGGGTTTGCTCAACTGGTATCATTTTGTTCAATTGTTTTCAGTCACATTTGACTTTTTATGACCTCATTTGGGGTTTTCTTGGCAAAAAAATTGGAGTGGTTTGAAATTTCCTTCTTCAGTTAATTTTACAGGTGACTTGCCTAGGATCACACAGCTAGTAAGTCTCTGAGGCTGGATTTGAACTTGGGAAGGGAAGTTTTCCTGATTTTATCCTGGCACTTTGTCCCTGTTCCACCTAGTTATGATATTGTTATGTGATAGGAAATATGGGACTGATGGATAGCTATTTCCCAGAATTGACTGGGCCTCTTGGTAGCAGATGGACACAACAAGCAGAAATTGCCCTAAGTGTCCAAATCTATTTGATCCTCTAAGTTTTTGAAAGGCTGCCTCAATTTACTTCTGACCTTCATCCCTAACTGTACAAGACAGTCTTCCTCCTTTGCTATGTTGTCTTTTGCTAGGAATGAGGTTTTAGTCACCACATCTTTCCAAGTCCAGTGTTTTGATATAGCAAAAACTTCTAGGGTCCTGGCCTAATCAGTGAGCAGGTCCAGCCTTAATTCAGGACACTGACATAGGGCTAAAGAGAGGCCAGCTGTGCTCCACTCAGGAGTCCTACCACATTTAGAAACCCCTCACATCTAGGAGTCTATTTTTAATCTGTAAGGCCAGGCCATTTTTGGCCCAGGGTTTTCTGATTCAACTCTTCTGACAAGTTAAGATTCTCTCTGGTTCATCTGAGGGGAAAATGAGCCATCTCACCTTCAAAAAAAATGTCTCTTGGTCTTTAGTATCTCTTTCGGGAGCTGTCTTCCAATTCCTGCCCAACCCTCTAAGGTTTCCTTTAACCTGTTGTTCTTTATGGTTTAGGCCCTTTTGAGTTTTCTTAGAGGGGCACTTCTTAGTTGCAGGCACTTGAATTCCAATGCTAATATAAAAAGGGCTATACAAAAGGGATTAGGATTTTAAGCATGTGAACTAGGAGGGTGGAGACAATTCTGACCACCCTTTCTGTGATTTTGCCATCAAATTATACACAAGGGCAAGTAGTTTCCAATCTAGTCTGATGTAGACCCTCCTTACTAATCCCGTTCTCACCATCCTTTTGAGGATGTCTTTTGGACATCCATATACACACACAGACATACCTACAAATATGCTTATAAAATGCCATCTATATTGCAATAAACACTGTGCTATGTGGTGTCACTTATACATATGGATAAAGAATGATTGATCCATCAGCAAGCATTTATTAAGCCCCATGAAGGGGTAGGGCAAGTGAAGAGATAGTTTCTGTCCTGGCAAATTCATGGTCAAATTGGGAAGACATGGCTCATGAACAGGAAACAGAGAACCGAGTTCCCTACTCCCCATCCTTCCTTACCCATCTTGCCTCAATTGACATTCCATGGTGTGTCCCAGTATACAGAATCACCATGAATAGTATAGAAAACATCCTCACAAATCTACCTGCCACAGTCTACACTGACAACTTGCAAAGCTGATCTCTTGCCTGGAGAGTCTTGTGCCTTCATTCCAAGCCAGATAATAATGGTAATATTAATAATAACAACTTTTATATGTGCATTTAAGATTTGCAAAGATCTTTTCTCATATTATCTGAATTTTCCCTTGTGAAGTAGTTGAGGGTCATATAGCTAAGAAGTGTCTGAGGAAGGATTTGAACTTGGGTCTGACTGAAAATTGGGAATTTTTTTCACTGCCACCATAGAAAGCTAGATTATAAGTCACTGTTTAAGAGCTAGAAGGGATTTTAGAGACTATCTCTCTTTCCTGTTTATGAGTCTTGTCATCCTAGTTTGATTCCTTGCCCTGGGGTATCACTGTTCTGATTGGTGGGCAGCTAAGATGGCCCATTTGCTTGGTTCTTGCTGTGTTTCACTTTGGCTTCCCAGGTACCTTCTTTAGGTATCCCCTATCTTCTTATTTCTTTTCTTCCCCAGTTTTGGCACCATAATAAAATCAATATTGTCATTGTTACTAGAAAGAATTTTCCAATCTCTATCCTTCTTGTTCTAATAATTTGTAAACTTCTAAGCCAAAATACTTCATCCCTTGTCCCCATATCTCACACATACTTACACCCTATTAGCATGAAACCACTGAGGACAGTGAGGACATGTTCCCTTTTGTACTTGTGTCCCTACACAGTGAAATTCTTGGCATATTTGGGGAAGGGAGTAAGCATTTACACAGCACCTACTATGTGCTAGGCGCTGTACTAAATATCTTTTATTTTTTTAAATTACAAATATTTTCTCACTTATTCTTCCAACAACCATGGGATATTAGGAGGCCATTATTTCTTCTATTTTATAGTTGAATAGACTGAGGCAACAAAAGCCAGGTAACAGCTAGTGTCTGAGTTCAGACCCAGCCCTTTATCCACTGGGCTATCAGTTGATTTGGTGAGTACTTAACACTTTTTTCATTCATTCTTTCCTTCCTGACTTGTCTGGCCCATCTCTCTCATTGTACAGCCCCGGGGTAGGTGGGGGGGGGGGGGACTTGCCCAAAGTGGCGCAGGAAGGAAATGGCAGAGCCAAGACTCAAACCCAGTTCTTCTGAGGGTAAATTCAGCGCTTTCTCTCTCACACCGCGCCACCATTCCCTTTCCAGGGTATTTCTGGGAGGCCCCCAGCGTCTGCCTCTGGGGGATGCCTTGGGGGTAGAACACCACCTGGCTGGGGGCGGCACCCACCTTCCGCCCCGGGATTTGTCTTGGCCCCCTGCTGTCTGTCAAGAGCTCAGGCAACGAAGCCAGCGTCCGGAAAATCCAGCAGGGGGCGGGCTTTCCTTACTTAGCCACTTGGTGGACAGCCTTCCCAGCCGGCCTTTCCCGGCTTCTCCCAGACCCCGCAGAAGTCCCAAGGGAAGGCGCTCCGAGCTTTAGAGCCGGGAGGGGCTGCATCTGGAGCGTTGGGATGCAGGGTCCAAAATCGCGCCGGCACTGAGGGCGGAGGAAGCCTTGGATGGGGAGACAGCGTCATAGGCTTTAGAGCTGCCAGGGACCCAGGCAGCCTCCTAATCCAGTCTCCTTGTTTGTCCAGTGAAGAAACTGGGACTCAGACACTTATTTGGAGAAGTCACTCAAATAAGTGACTTGTCCAGGTCTCACAGCGGGGAATTGAACTCTCTGCTATCCCGTTCTGTCTTAGGTCATCCGATTTCACACCCAGTGCTTTTCCCAGAATACCCTAATTCAAGAAATTTTTTAGGATTCTTAGGTAGTCCCAGTCTTAGAGCTAAAAGGTACCTTGTCCAACACTCTCATGGAAACACTGAAACCGAGAGAGGGGGGAGCTTTTTGGGTCACAGAGCAGAGATGGGAGCCCAGGTAGGCTAGCCCTTGGTTTTCTTTCTGGGGTTAAGGGCATTTTCTACCACTTAAGAAGTTGAGGGAGAGTTAATGTTATAGATAAGTCCTGCTCACTCTTTGCTGAATGTGATGTACCTTGCCTTGTACCTAAGTGCACTTTGGAAAATTGCTGTGGCCCCCTTGGCTAGACTTTGGTTTACCTTCTTTGAGAACTGACTTCTTTTTCAAGTATTTCCTCCCTCAAAATAGTCAAGAGGCATTTAACCCTGGCTCACGAAAGTGAGCTACAACCAAGACATCTAGACTCTGTCTCCTAAGCCATGACTATTGATTTTTCAGGAGTTCTTTGCCTTGTCCTGAACCTCTGCCCTCTCTTTAGCCCTGACTCATGAAGGTGAGCTACAATTCGAGACATCTAGATTCTGTCCCTAAGTCATGACTATGGACTTTTTGGGAATCCTTTGCCTTATCCTGGCACTGTATTTTTTGAATTACATCCTGGCACTTAATTTTAAAGGCATCAATCTGGCCTGTTCTGATGAGGACTCACCTTTCCCCTTTACTCTCTCCAAACTCATGCTGCAAATCTTGGTGCTAGCCTCCTGTCTTAGCACTCTAACCTTTTCCCCAGCACCTGCGAATGGCTCCCACCTCCCCCTTCTCCCCTTCCCTGGCCTAGATGATGATAATTTACCCCCAGGGGAGTTCGATTCTAACACTGCAGAAGGGGCACTAACATGAGAAGATGACAGATTTCATGCAGAACTCCCCTGCTGGGAGCACAGGGACAATTCATCATCTTGCTTTCTGTTTAAGGGTGTTTGAGAGACCAGGGCTTCACTAGTAGGATTTTCCCTTCCATCCCTTCCGAGGTAGCTGCCCTATGTCTCTTTCTCATAAGACAGGACATAAGAGAAGTATCTTCCCTATCAGACCTGGGCCTCCTCCTATCTTTTCCGCCTTCAGTTGGGCTCAGGATTGACAAAGGCCCCTGGGGTCTGGGTTCTATCTTCTCTGTAAGACAGAGGGTTTTAGAGAAGAACAAAGAGGAAGGATCTGGGAATGGGAGGGAACCTGAAAAGGAGGGGATTGTGAGAAGGATGAGGGAGATAAAATGGAGTGGGAGCAAGGACAGAGAGAGGGTGGGAAGGAGAAGGAGTAGGAATAAGGGAGGAGGAGGGAGCAGGCCGAGAGAGACAGAGAAAACATCAGAGTTGATTATTTAAAGAGTGGGTGAAATTTACCATCCCTTCCCTGTGCAGGCCGGAATCGCGGCTGCATGTCACTTAATGTTTGCAGTTAAGTATTTACAGATCTGTTCCCATGGCAACAGAGTCTTCAAAGTTACTTTTACAATTCTGTTTTCTCAAATGTGTTTCTTTGGTTGATTGCACAGAGATTTCTGGAACCTGGCCAGGCCTGAATCACAGTTCCAGCCTCATCTCCCTCCCCTCCTTCCTCCTTCCTGCCTGTTCCCTTCCTTCTGTCTTTCCTCCTCACCAGATCCTGAATTCTCTGGCCCCGAGGGAGACCGGTGGGAGACAATCGGAGCCCAGGCAGGAGGAGAAGGGCAGATTCTCTCAGCTCTCTCTGAGAGCCAATGCCCACTGGGCCCAGCATCCCTAGGGGCTGGAGGCCAGACCTCAAGCCTAGCCCTCTCTTCCTGCCTGGGTCTGGCCACTTCTCTCTCTTTAAGTCCTGAGTCAGAGCGGGTGGCTTGTCTGTGTGTTTGTTTTTTAAGAACTTTATTAGCATTCAAAGAAATAAGGTCTATCTAAGAAGCATCTATTGCGTGCCTTTCCTTGTATCCTTGCACTTAGCACAAAGTCTGGCCCTGCAGTAACCATTCATAAGGGCTTGCTGACTGACTCCCCACCAGAGGGTACTGACCTGGGAATATTAAGACATCCCTAATGTAGCCCAACTAGCAAAACAGGCTGAGTGCCAGATTTCAGTAAGGAAGGACTGGGTTTGAAGCTGGCCAACATTTACTAGCCGTGTGATTCTCGGCAAATCACTCTGCCCCCTCTAAAATGATATTTCCTCACTTATAAAAATAGGGACAATAATTCCTTTAATGTCTACCATACAAATAGAGGCTCAAATGAAATATTACATCTAAAGTACTTTGAAAACCTTAACATGTTATATAAATTCCAGTTTTTATTCTCATTATCTTCTTTGATAGAATTTGGATGGAAATGGATATGGAACAATTTGCTGTCTTATTGGTTTTATATTTAACGTTTGAGGGATTATTATTGTTGTTGTCATTATTGTATTCTTAGAGAGAATGGTAAACAATAGTAGCTCATTTGCCTATCTACCTGGCATGAGGCCTGACCCCAACCTAGAAAAAGCTTCAGTCAATCTTGCCTCAGGAGAAACCTCCAGTACCTTCTTTCCTTAATTGAATAATTTTCAGGTTCTTCTTTTCTTTCCAAGTCCCTGAGCAATCTGGATTTTCTTTCTGATTCCCTTGCTTCTGTTCTGAGTCTTAACTTGGGGGTCTGTGGATAGATTTGGATTGGAAATTTGGATGAGAAAAAATATCTTTGTTTTCTTATAATAGGACTCTTTTGACATTCTGTGAATTTCATTTTTATATATTTTCAATGATCTGTTATGAAAGGGTCCATAGAATTTACCAGGATGACAAAAGAGTTCACGACACAAAAAAGACTAGGACCCCCTACTTTAGAATGAGGTCTGTGACCCTGTGCTGGCCTCTTCAAACAGATCTGCCCTGGTTATTTCCATTTACTAAAATGGAAAAATTCATTTTTGGGCACTGTCTGTATGTGTTGGGTTTTCCCTTAAACTATGATTCTTTCTATATCCCCAAATTCATTGATTCTCCTAAGAAGGGAGAAGAGGAATCTCTTTTCTGCTTTATAACAATAAAAAATGCATATGAATCCACAGCAAACACAATAAATAGACAAAACACTGGACTCGGAGTTAGGAAGTCATGAGTTTAAATGCTGTCTTACACATTTATTATCAGGGTGACCCTGAGCAAGTCATTTCACCTTTCATCTGTAAAATGAAGAGTTTGGATCTGATGGGTGGCCTCAAAGGAGCTCATGCACCCACCATTTGTTGTGCAAAGCTTGCCTCCCTCATGCCCCTTCTGAAAAGACATTTTCTCACCTGTAAAATGGGGATAATAATCCCCAGTTGCCATGATAACAATTGCCATAATAACAGTATGTTAGTATGACTCTATTAATCTGAGAAACAGATACTGAGCATATTATAGGTTCATAAAATTGTTATTCAGTTTTTTCAGGCAAACAGGGTTAAGTGACTTGCCCAGTGTCTGAGACCAGATTTGAACTCACAAAGATGAGTCTTCCTGACTCCAAACCTAGTGGTTTTTTTTTTTTTTTTTTTTTTTTTTTTTGTACTATGGCACCAGCTAGCTGCCCTATAAGACTTGATAATAGATGGTATTGTTCTTGAATGATCTCAGGAATGTGACTTTTGGTCCTCCCATCACATTCCAATCTCTATCTTCTATCTCCTTGCAATTTTCAGCACAGGCCAGAGCAGATAGTGGAGGGTAGGAATTTACTTGATGCTTTTTAATTAACTGATTGGGGGGTCAAGAGGGAGTGAGAGGAGGGAACCTTTTCCTGAAGCAGGGCTCGCCTGAGCAGTAGCCCTCCCAGAGACAGGAGGATGACTGAGAGGCTTTCTTGCTCTGTGACAACACTTCTTCTGCTCTGAGGAGAAAGCTCTGGGAGGTCTGCTTTCCCCAGTGGGGCTGGGAGCTGGAGCCATCGCTCTCTGTCCAATCCTGCCCGAGCGAGAATGCGCTGACTCTGCTAACAGTTCATTGAGTGGTTGCATCTCTATTATAAATGATTTAAGTCTCCAGCATTTAATTAATGTTATAAATACGATATTTATGATACAGTATGGGAAACGATGCATTCTCTTGTTACTATACATCATCGTGCGTGTGTGTGTGTGTGTGTGTGTGTGTGTGTGTGTGTGTTTTATTTCCTATCTCTAGACACTTCCTCCCACATGCTCAGTGCCTTTTGCTTGCTGTTGCCAAGCTTCTGGGATATTGTAGCTTCAGAAGAGAAAGGGTTACTATCTAGGAACGCTCAACAACTCTCCTGACTCTTTTGGGATTGAAATGAGGAAGAACAAGGTATCAGCCTGTGAGAAATGCCTTCCAGAATAAGTGCTAATGTCCCTTAAGTCTTGGATCCCCTAGTTTGGAGAAGCATACTGAGGGATCCTTGAGGGAAGGCCAAGATCCATTTTCCCACTGTCATCCTCTCAAATTCCTTGTCAATGACTCATCAGGTTTTCATCCTCTACCAATATTCCTAAATCCTTGGGTCTTAGGGGTAAGTACGGAGTCTAGCCCATGCTCATAAACTTAGTAGCTGCACAATAAATATTTATTATTTGATTGATTGGTTGAAATCTACTTGGACTACCTCTATATGAATTGGATAAAAATTATCTCTTATAGCTTCAGTATGTGTATACAATTGGTGGTGAGGGTAGGGAATTGTCCAGTATATGAGCTTTGAGGAATGATAGAAATAATATCACATCAACCTTTCTTGATGTTAAAATCATTTGATTGAGTGATTGATAAATAATTCTTGAGCTTGTGTCATATGCTCAGTTCTTAGTGAGACCCACACTGGGCTCTCAAAGAGTTTATAATCCTTTGAGAGAAAGAACTACACCATACAAGCTAATATAAAAATCATTAGAAGATAGGTATATAATGAATCATTTTGTATTCTGAAGTTAGAAGATGTGCAACATTGTTGCTAGAAAACTGATCTTAGAAACAGAAAACTTGAATTTAAGTCCTGCCTTTGACATATATTGATTTTATAATCCTGGGCAAGTCACTTAACTTGTAGGTTGTAGAAAAGTTTCTGACCTGCATTGGTAGAAGTGGTTTTTTTATTGGGGAGTTCTCTACTTCAGTGAAATCACTGGCTCATATCTTATCCCTCTTATTTTCAGTACTAGCTTTTGCATTTGATGCAAAACAGACTTGAGAACATTATAAGGAATTCATGGAATGGTGAAATCAGTTCTAAGAAGATTAATTTGAAGGTAACTTACAGAGTGGTTTGGATAGGGAAAGCCTGACAGCAGGGAGACCAGTCAGGAGGTTGTTGCAGTAATAAAGCCTATGATTATACTTCTTCTTGGTCCTCATCTTTGTGGTCTCATCATTTCAATCTGCCCTCACACACCACTCTATCAACACCATTGCTCCCTCTTCAATCCATCCATTCTGTTTTCACTAGAATTGCTCTTCTTGAGACCTTCCTGAACAATGTCATTTTTAAGAACTGTATTTTGGCTCCAAAGAAATGTCACAGGAGCCATTGCTCCAGCAACATCTGAATGAATAATCCTGTTCTCTCTTGAATGTGACTCCAAAGATCTCAGAGCCCTCAGGGATTATCAGACCTCTGAAACGCCTGGTCTCTTTTCTGTTCCCCTCATCCCTGGTAGATGAGTTGTGACTCTCTCCTGACCTTTGAAAGAGAAAATCATGCCTTTGTATATGTGACTGAGACCCAGTTATTATAAATAATAGTAGACTAGCAATTTAAAAATAGGAAATCCAAAATGACCTAGAATCCTCCTGTCAATTTATAGTGGCTTTGGAATATGTATGTGTGAGATGTGTGTGTGATGTGTGCATGTATGTGCATAGGTGGGTTTTGCTGGAGAACATGTGTTTATCTGACAGCTTGATAATTTACTGCATTTTAGGCAAAATGAAGATGCCACCATACAAAAATCTCAGGTAACAAAAACTTGGAGACCAATCTCATTCTTTCGAGCTTGCTCCCTCAATCATCACTCCATAATGAAAAGAAAGTACATCACCTTTCAGACTGATACAAAGTACCAGCTTAAATAGAGCTGCTCTGTGTGAGACTTTTAACAGGGTGTGGGAAGGGAATAAATGTTTTTCCTTCCAACCTCTGTTTCTGAACAGAAGGTGGAATGGCTCCCTAAAGGAGTAGAGTAGGTGACAATAGTAACAAGAACTTAGAAGCAAGATTTACCACAGATGGTACAGATAGTCTAGCATTCACAATAATCCTTTTTCCGCTGGATTAGTTAGCATTCATTTATATGTCTTCTCAGCACAGATTAGGGATGTATATGTGTGTGTGTGTGTGTGTGTGTGTGTGTGTGTGTGTGTGTGTTATTGTTGTCTATTCCATCAGAATTGATTAAAATCAACCTTTGGGTAATTCCTAGGATTATGTAAGAGAGTAGCTGGTCTCATGGGGGAGATCCAGGCCTTACCCTTAGAGACCCTTTTCTGACACGTGGGAGTAGAAAATGTAAATATAAAAATTGACTTTAAAATACTTACAAAGTATAGTAAATGAATATGGTGGAAAAAGAGCCAACTGAAATGATTAGAGTCCAGTGGGATTAATAAGGGAAGAAGGCCTTCTGAAGAATATGAATTTTGAAGGAGACAAGCACTTAACCTCTTAAGATCTCAGTGTCATCTATAAAACAAGAAGCTTGGACTAAATGATGTCAAAAGCCCTTTCGAACTCTAAAATCCTGTAGATAGTGAATTAGTTGGAGAGAGAAATGGGGAGAAATTTTCAAATGCAGAAAGTGACTTAGGAAAAAGCATAAGTGAGTTGTGTGTAGAGGAGATAATTAATGGAGTAAGAAAATCCAGGAGCTCTAGACCCTGAGCACACAAAAACCAACCACCTGACCATCCTACAAAAGGTTATCCTAGACTTGCCAGCTTCAGTCCCCAGGAGAGACATAGAAGAGGGCAGCAGCAGGTGTCAAGCTGACCTTTTCTCTTATCTCTCTCCCTTCCAATCTATCCTGTACTGCCAGATGAATCTGTGCTGCCAGATGAATCTCCCTAGACATTGCTTTGATCATGTTCTTTTCTACTTAAAAATCTCCAGCACTTCCATACTGCTTGCAGGATCAAATTCAAATTACTTAGTTTGGCATTCAAGGCCCATCACAACTTGATGATAGGGTCCTCAAATGGACTATTATTTCTGCTGGGTACATTTCTTCTGCATCCTCTAAAAAGCCATGCTAATTCCCAGCTTTTTGACTTTGCTCTCAGCATTTCTCTTCTCTGGCGTTCCCTTCCTTTCCCTCTCAATCTATCCAAATCTTGTTGAAATCCTGTCTCTCCAGATGAGACTTCTTCTTTCATCCTCTGATCTTCTACAACATAGTAGATGCTGAAGGAGTGTTTGCTGTGTAGAGTTGAACTTGATGCTCTAGCTCGTGGATTGAACCAATCTTGAACCATTGTTGTACACCCCTGATCATATGCTGTCTCATAATTTTCTAGTCTATGTGAATCTCATTTCCTCAATTAGGCCATGAGATTCTCAAAGGCAGAGACTGTGCTTTTTAAATTGTCTACTTTATTCATTCAATATGTAATTATTTGAGCACCTACTATGTGCTAGCTGACTTAAAAAACCTATTGAGATAAATAAGAAAGGATCTCTAGCCTAATCAAGTTTATATTCTTAAAAAGGAGGGAAAACAGAAGACCTAGAATAGGGCTGGGTCAGAGGAAGGATTAAGTATATACAGGCTGAATTGAATTGAATTCTCCAAATGGGCTGACCCTATGTGTCACCCCCCTCACTGTGCCAAAGGAGACTGAGGCTACTGCCACTTTCCATTTGGTCAGATATTACTCTGGGACTATGCTTTTGCTAAAAGCTCCACCATTATAACATAATTACTGCTGAAAATGACCTTTAAAATATATTTTAAATTCAAAATGTCTTTAAACCCTCCACTGAACACCATTTTTCAATTTCACAGATTGTTTTCCTTTTTTGAGGGGGGAAATATGGAGTAGAGGAGAAGGGAACAGGGGGAAAAAGCTAGGAGTAGTTCTACCCATTGGATTTCAAGTTTTAATCTTTCCCTTTTAATGAGATAGCCAAATACTGTCATTGTCTGTGTGGTTTATAGGAACCTGCTGCACCTTCATCCCATCCTGGCTGAAAACAGAGAGATGATAGAGTGATATTATTTCTCAAAGTTATCTGCTCCACATAGAAGCCTCCCAGATATTTATTTAGTTTTATGCTAGGCCTATGGAGGCAAGAGATTTCTTTGTTTATTTCCTGAATTCTCTACATTGACTTATATCAAAACTTCCCTTGCTTTTCTTTTAATCACACTGAAATACTGTAAACTTATTTTTTTTAAATGCCACCATCGGTCAGATAAGACTTTTAATATCCGGGTCTCATCATCTTCTGTACATCCCATATTCATTCCACCCTTTTGATCTTTGCACATGTTATTTCCCCTCACTGGCAAATCCTTGCTCAATCCTACCGTATCTATCTAAAACCTACCTTTCTTCAAGGTTCAGGTTAAAAATCAATGTAAGATCTATATCTGCCTTGAAACCTCAATGGTTAGAATAACCCGATGTTTTTGCTCTTTTTGAAATGAGATGAGGATGATGATGATGATAGCTGACATTTATAATGATTTATAATGTTCAAAGCATTATAATTATATCCTCTCATTTTATCTTTACAACACTATGAGGAAGATATCTTCATTTACAGGTCAGGAGATTGAGATACAGAAGAATAAGACTCAAATTCAGATCTTTTGCTGCCAAATTCAGTGATCTTTACATTAAGACATAGCTTTATATGCTGTCTTATATTACTTTGTAATCATTCAATATATAAGTTTTATCTCTCTATTTAGACTGCTAATTTCTTGAGGCCAGGACTATTTTCTCCTCCTTTCTCTTCCAGTACCTAATACAAAGCTGAACAATCTTACAGAGACTTTGTTTTTCTCTGTATGTTCCTCCAAAGGGCTCTATTATACTCTTAGCCAGCAAGACTTTGTGTACTGCTGTCCATGGTGCTGAATCACTATCTGCTGGGACGTGACTAGCTTTGATGGTTAGTGAATCTTGTACTCTTATACATAACCCTTCTCCTCCACATACCAGTTGTGTACCATTTGAAAGAGTGAAGTAAAAAGCAAAGAGAGAACCACAGGCTTATAAAGACTGATGGTAAGACAGGGTCACCAAAAGGAAAATCAGGAGAGACACAGTGTGATTGAATTAGAGATATCGAGACAAAGAGAAGTCAAAAGACTGAGAAAAAGGAAAGATTGTGAACTGAGATATTAAGAGTCAGAGAGACTGAGCAGAAAGGGCAGTGACAGATACAAAAATAACATAAAATATAAACAGGAGACAGAGTCAGAGGTCAAGAGATTCAGGGAGTGAAGAAGAAAGAGAAAAGAAGAGATAAGGATATAGGGATATGAGGGATATGAGATACAAGAGAGAAGGGGAAGAAGAAGAGAGAAGGAGAGAGGAGAGGGCAGAGAGAGAGAAAAGAAGAAGAAGGAGGAGGAGGAGGAGGAGGAGGAGGAGGAGGAGGAAGAGGAGGAGGAGGAGGAGGAGGAGAGAGAGAGAAGAAAGAGGGAAGAAAGAAGAAGAAGGGAGAGGGGAAGAGAAAAAGAGGGGGAGAGAGAGAGATGGAGGGAGAGAGAGAGAGGGAGAGAAGGGGGATTTAGAGTTAGGAGAACTGAATTCTAGTCTTGCTTCTACCATTAATTCATTATGTGACATTAAATCTGACTCTCTTCAACTATAAAATCAGGGAGTTGGGTTAAATAATTTTAGGTTTCTCTCCAGAAAAAAACCCAGAAATATATTTTAAGATAAAAGAGATATTGAAGATAGGGTGAGAAGAAATTGTAGGGGAGGGAAAAAGAGACAAAGGGAGAAAGACAACAAAGAGAGAGAGACAAAATGAGAAAGATAGATATAGAATAGAAGAGAATATAATAGAGTGAAAAGGACAAGCAGATAAATAGAAAATGCTACAGTATAAGATATTTGTCATGGAAATGGTATGGAAAAAGAGTTGAGATAGATGAAGTCCTAGATCAAAGCACTAATGTGTCTGGGTCAAATTCAGAATTGATCCTTGCCATCAGCTGTGTTCAAGGAAAAGAAAGGAAGAAGTAATTGTATACAAGTCTTGGTAGCTTCCTTCTGAAGAAAAGCCATTACATGGGAGATGAGGGAGAAAGATGACAACAGAAGGTAACAAATTCCATTTATGTTTGGACCCTAAATAAATGGAGTATTCTTTTTTTTTCTAGGTCCATTTAAGGGGAAAGGACAGATGGGCTTGGTTGTCCAGGAAATAGGCCAAATCATAGACAATTCAAACCTTTATTTTAAACATAGTTCCTTTCTCCTTCCATCCTATCAACTTGAACACTAGATTTACTCATCATTGAGAGAAACCAACTTTCTAAGATTGTTGAAGTGTTATTCTACTCTGGGGCAAAGGCTTGGGTAAAATAAGTAAATCCCCCCAAATTTGAGGACTCTTGCATGTCTGAGTATCCCATAGCAGTGCTAATGGTGACATTTATAAATTTGACTCTGAGGGTCTCATAATTTGTACCAAATTGAAACATTTTGCTAAGTGCTTTCAAAATTATCTCACTTCCACAATAATACTGTGATCTAGACAAGAAAGGGGGAAAAATGAGGAAATTGAGGCCAAAGGGGCTTGGGAGTCAGGTCATATTGTGAGTTCATCTCAAAGCTGACTGGAACTCATGTGTATGTATTCCTACCATACCTGTCTTTTATTTTTTTCCAAAAAAAAAAATCTATGAGAGCAGGATAGAGATAGACGATAGAGGTAAGGAAACTTGCTCTTACTTAATAATTTAAAATAATAGAACTTAAAATACCTGACATTTATATAGCATTTTAAGGTTCTCAAAATGCCTTAAATGTCTCATCTCATTGAGTCCCACACAGCCCTGTGTGGTAGGTACAACAGGTCTATCCATTGTATAGATGAGGGAATTGAGGGAATTAAATGTCAGGGAATGTGGCATAAAGGCAAGAACTTAATACTCCAAGTTCATCATCCTAGCCCCCAGATTTTATAAAGAATCTTAAGTCATAGGATCACAGACTTAGAGGCAGAGAGGAACTTGGAAGTCATGTGATCAAGCCCCTGCCCTATTTTGCAAATGGGGAAGATGAGGTTAAGAGAGGTTGTGACATTGCCAAGTAAAAAAGGAACCTAAAATCTATGTCCTTTGACTCCAACTCTAACATTTTTTTTGGCATTGCAATATATTGCCCTTGGAAATCATTATTTTTCAATCCATTTTACAGATGAGGAAATTGACAACCAAAGATTAAGCAAAGTAATAAGCAGAGTCATGTAGTGACTGAGCTATAACTTTAGCTTCCTAATGCCCAGTTTGATGTCCCTCTAACCATATCAATCTGCCTTATTCAGGCTACTTTCAAACCTTATGTTAAGTCTTTTTCACCTGTAGATTCTTTCTAAGTATCTATCTACATATTCTTCAAAAGCCAACATAAGGAAAATTCTAATTATACTAGAGGCACAGTCATCCCCAGTAGCCCTGGGGATCTCTAAGCCCCTACTCCTCCACAGGACCGCCTGGCCTGTGTTGATGAAGCAGAGAGTGGAGCAGCCTCCTGCTAACAAATGACTTCATTTTCTGCCCACATTAAAGTGAACGTGGCATAAATAACCTTGGTGGAATCCCCCATAGTATGGGCCGCCAGCCTCCAGCTTAGCCATTCTTCAGAATTCTCGCCACCTGAATCACTTATGATCTACGATTCTGCTTTAGCATTTGCTATACACTTTTTTATGGAGGGAGAAATCCCACAGCCAAGCTCATAATTCTTCTGCCTTTTGATCCAACAAGAGTAGAGCTTTCCCTTATCCCTTTGTTTTGTGGCTTTTTGAGGGAGGGATATTGTATTACTTTTTGAGTACCTTAACTTCATACCTACAATGGCAACTTTAGTAGAAACATAATTTAAACTAGTTATCTGGAATAATGTAAATCTACATGAGAAGAGATGAGGGTCAGAGAGGATAAAGACCTAGCCTTGGAATCAGGACAAACTTAAGTTCAAATCTTCTGTCCTATATGAGCTGTGTGGTTCTGGGCAATTCATCAAGATTATTGTAGACCTGGGGACCTCAGAGGCTATCTAATTCACTCACCTCTTTTTACATATGAAGAAAGTGAGCTCTAGGTAAGTTAAATGATTTAGTCACATTCAGGTAAGTAGAAAGAGTCAGATAAAGGATTTTAATTCAAGTCTTTTGACTCCAGAGCTAGTGCTCTTTCCATTGTATCATGTAAGCTGTAAAAGGGTTGCCCATTTGTATTGCTGATGGAATTTCTTGATGAGAAGCTTCTACATGGATGAAATCACCTGATCCAGATTGCCCCTTATCCCCCTCCAAAAGAACCTATCAGCCATTTGATGTCTTATTGTATTCTTTGATAATTTTTTCAATCTTTCCTCTTTCCTTCATTATCCTAAGGAAATAATTCATTTATATTGAATGAACAAATGAGTGATTAAAATTAGTAAGTACCTGAAATTAATTATTCTACATATATTTATTAAGCATTTATTGTGTGCTCTGCCCTATGCTAGGCTATATGAAAGATGTGTCAGAAAAATATAATTCCTGTTCTCAAAGAACTTATGATCTAATTCCTAGAACACAGAAGTTCTTAAGTTTTATTTTAGTGCCCATATACTCCTTAAAAATAATTTTACTAGATGCATGGAACAAAACATAAAGTATCACCCCCAAAACCTCACTTTTTGAAATAGTTATCCAACTATTAAAGATTCATAGTATGTTGTTTAAAAACTACTATAAAATCTCAAGGAATAGAAGAAACCTTTGAAATCATCTAGTTCAAACTCTTCATTTTTGTTGTTTAGTTGTTTAAGTGGTGTCTGACTCTTCATGACCCCATTCAGTGTTTTCTTGACAAAAATACTAGGGTGTTTTGCTAATTCCTTCTCCAGATTATTTTACAGATGAGGAAACTGAGGCAAACAGGGTGAAGTGATTCATTTTACAGATGAGGAAAAGAAAAGAAATGTCTTGCTTCAACTCACATAGCTAGTTAATTTAGGAATAGAATTCAAATCTCTAAAACTATCTTTTAGGGTTCCTCACATTACAACAACTGGGAAGACAAGTTCCCACACAACTGGGTTACAGGACTCTATAAGATGGTGTATACTCAAATGACAAATTGTGAGGGTTAATCATAGGATCACAGATTTAGAGCTATAGATTTTGAGTGGTTAGCTTATCCAACTCACTTATTTTACATGTGAGGAAACTGTGGCCCAAAGAACTTGTCCAAACTCTTGTCAAAAGTCTGTGAATACTGCAAGAGGCCAGAGGAGACACCTCTGTGGCCTAAAATTGTCAGGGAGGGCTTTATGGAAGAGATGGGGCTTAGAATTAGTCTTTGAAGGATGGAATGTAGTTGTTATTTCCTCAACACTCAGGAACACAACAAGGACTCAAAAATATTTTAAGTGGATGAATAAATGAAGAAACCAACAACCAGATCAAGGTAATAATGAAACAAATAGCTAAACTCAACATTCTGCTACCCCAGGAAACAGAGCAGTCACCATATTTGTCAAGGTATCTCTCTTCAGTCTCTATGTTCTTTCCCCTGTATTTCCCAGTTAATTCTCATTAAGAAAAGGGATGCCCCCCTGGTCTGAGGTAAAGGCCATTTAGACCTTCTTGTTCTATAACAAACTCATGGATGGCTAATCTTATCCCTTCCTTTTCTGTTGGTTACATCACTATTTAACTGTCATTTCTTAAATTAGACTCCCTGCTTTTCCTTCTTGGGGAGTATATAGCCTTCCTGAGAAGATTCCCTGACTTTGAACTAGCCTTAATATCTCTTTCTATGAGAAGTCTTGACTTCTCTTCTTGGTTCTGGATAGACTTGGAGGCCACCGCTATGAGTCTCACTTCATTCTCTTTTATTCTCATCTTTTTTTCCCTTTCTCCATCTAGGGGCAATTATTTCCATATGAAAATTCTGAGAGTGCATTCTGAACTATTCTGATGGTGAACTGTAGTGAATATGTTGCAGCTAAAGCAATTGGCTTGGAGTCAGAAAATCTGGGTTCTAGCAACGAACTAGCAATATGGCCTTGGAAAAGTCCTTTGGCTTCAAGAACTTCCTTCATTTTCCTCATCTATAGTGTGTATGCATACGTATTGGATTAGATCGAACTCTAAGTTTCCTTTGAATTCTCCTGACTTTTAGCTTTCTCTGAAGCAACGATTTCTTTCTCCTTTCCACTCCCTTCTCTCTCCTTTCTCTCATGGTGCTGTTCCAATGACTCAGTTTGGGATTACTTTTTAAAGGGGTGGGTAAGGGAGATTAAGATTCTAGGAAAAACTTACTATGCTGCTCTCCCACCCAATCCTCCTGCTATTTCTTCCCTCCTCCTTGCCCCCCACCTTATCTTTTTGGTTGGGGTATGCTTGGAAGAGGTGGAAGGTAGCCAAATTGGGCCCAGCCTAACGGGGCAATTAGAGGAGCCTCTTTAGAACAGAGATGGATCACCCGGCTGGGCTGGTGCCAATTGATCATCGTGAAGGGCTGTGGTGCCGTCCCGGCCCCCAGTGTGGCGTTTGACAAACGGCCAGCATTAGCTGGGCTTGGAGGCGCGCTGCGTCATTAGCTGGTGGGAGAGATGCTGGAGAAGGAGGGGGGAACACAACTCCTCTCCTCCCAGGAATGAAGGGGGGCGTCTGGGGGAGAGGGGGCTGCACAGCCCCTTAGAGGAACTGAATCCAGAGAACACTTTGGTCTATCTAGGACAGGATTCTGGCTCTGGCCAAACAGCTGGGTGTGGATGTGATCGAAAGCTCTCTGGGGCCTCAAACAATTCATGCACCCAGAGTACTCTCAGACAAACCTAGCAGGTGTCAGAGACATGCAACTCTGAGAGTGTGGAGCGGGGAGGAGAGGCCATTGGGGGAGTTACGGGGGTGATGGGGAGCAGGGGGAATGGCAAGGGGGGAGGAACAAAATATAAAAATATCTGGGAGAAGTGCCAGAGCGAGCTACAGTATTATTAAACTAAAGCATCTTATAAAACTCGAGCCATTAATAATAGGCTGCTGCCAGATCAGGATAATTTATTCAAATTGCGGGTCTGGATTGGAGGGAGCAGATGTTTCCATGCCGCTGGTGTCATGAAATGAATTCCAAAGGAAAGGAACAACACTTGGTGGCATCGTTAATGGGGAAGATCTGGGAGGGGGTGGGGACGGCAAAGGCACTATTTCCCCATCACTTGGCAAACATCTGTGGCTTCCTCACTGCAGGCTTGCTTTCGCTCCCTATGGCTAAGAGGCCCTAGGATAGTGGCTTTAGCCGGGGGCAGGGAGGGGCAGGGAGCCGTGCCAGACTTGGGCATGATGCAACAAGTGTCAGGTTGCTAATTCAGGTGCTACAAGATAGACACCCCCACTTCCCAGGTTCTAACCAGGCTGTTGGAGTCCTTTCCATGCTATTCCCAGGGTTACCTCCCTCCTGCCCATTTCTGTGTTCTGCTAGTGATCATCAGGCTAGCTAAATAATGTGGTAGATGGAAGCTGTGTGGAGTGGTCTTGGACTCAGAAAACCTGAGTTTGACAAGCCTTGTTGTGTTATTATTTGCGTGAACTCTAGCATATCAAGTTTCCTTTTTGAGCTTCATTTCCCTCATCTGTAAAACAAAGGTAAACCATCTTTGGCCCACCCACTCACAGGGTTGTTTTAAGGAACATATTTGAAAATGACAAGACAGTCCATAAATGTGAGCTCATATCATCATCTGTCATTTAAAAAAAGAAGTCTAACTCAGGCCTCATCTGCTCCTCGAAGCCTCTCCCTGACAATCCAATTGAAATTGGACTCTTTTTTTGCACTGACTGCCCCTCCAAGCATCCAAGGCAGCATGGAGAAGATGAAACATCTTTCAATGATTATCTTGATTATACTCAAGGAAATACCTTCATTTGTGCTGATGTTGTTATTTAATCACTTCCAAAATAGGTTCTTCAGGCCTCCTGTATCTGGGAGGAAGTTCCCTGAGGGCAAGGACCTAGTCTTAGAGACTTTTACATTCCCCACTTTGTACCACTGTCCCAAGCTAGCCACCCAATAATGTACATTCAATAAATGCTCACTACACTAAACATTATAGTGTCTGTGAATGTGTCACAGTTTCCAGAGATTCTGAAGAGCAACTGGAGTAACACCTAGTAAGCATCAGGGCTTTGAAATTAACCCTCTGGTTGGGGCTTAGTTTCCTTTGTATAACCAGAGTTTCCATCATTAGCACAAGAATGGATGGATTTATTGAATTTAGAACTTTGAATGGATGTAAGGCTTGGTTGCGAATCTTACCCCTTAGTATCTGAGAAAATGGAGGATGGATGAGATTACAGGCTGATCTGACATCTCCATGTTCCTGAAAACACAGAGTATGTAAATTGAATTCTTATAAATTGAAGATAAATCCTATCAAGTTCAGCTACAATCCCAATTCTTCTAGGAACCTTCCTTGACAACCTCCTCAGTCCATTGTTGTGAGAATCAAATGAGATAATATTTGTGAAAGTGTTTAGCACAGTACCTGACAATAGTAGGTGCTTAATAATTGCTTATTTTTTTCCCCTATTCCAGCCTCAATTGATCTCTCCTTTCTCTGGGACTTTGTGTTTAAACTACAGCCTAACACTTAAATTATATGCCATCTTGCACTGGCTTCTTTATTTGTTTTTTTGTGTGCAAATGTTGTCTCCCAAACTGACTTACTGACTCTCTTTAGTTCTTTATAGTGACTAGTATGGTGGCTAAAAAAATTAGTTAGCTTAATGTTTAAAAGGCATTTGGGGATCTCATTGTGGAGAAAGATCTCTGCTGTGTATCTCTTTGTAAAGTGAAGAATCATCTTCTAATTGTGGTTTGTCATTCTGTATCTTCGTATTCTGGGGATGGGGGTGGACTTGTGATTTCATTTGTATTAAGAAACTTCTTTGTAAGAAGACAATCGCAGCCAATGTAGATCTGTCATTTTTAGTCTTAAGAGTTGCCTGAAATGATGGGAACTCAAGCTAATATGCTCTTTACCCAATACCAAAATTTCTTAATTAAATCTGAAATTGTTCCCCCAAATCTCCCTTGATTTTGTTTTTCTAAATTTTCCTTGACTTTATTTTCCCAAATTTACTTTGTTTCCCCAAAATTTGTTTTTGTCTCTCAAGTATCTATGATCTCTCCTTACTCCTCCCTGATTTTATCCTTCAAGCAAAACATCTCAGCAACTGTTTGTCAAAACAACTCTCCTTGTTTCTCCCTCCTTTTTCGGTCTATAAAAGTCATCCCCTTTCAAAGTATGGCACAAAATCATAATTGGATTTTGTCTAAGACCTTTAATCATTAATAAAGGTACCTTTTGGCAAGGAGAATGCCTCATTGTGATTTTTCATAATATGACTACATCATGGAGTGCTAAAAAGTTAAATGACTTGCCCAGAATCATGGACCATCCAGTATGTGTCAGAGAAAGGATTTCAACCCTGGTTCTTTGGCCTCTGAAATTGGTTCTGTATCTAATATCCCAGGTTGCCTCTCTGTTGCAAGTTAAAATTGGGATCATCTTATTTTCAAGAAATTCTTTAATCCCTTCTACTCTTAGACTTCCTCTCTATCAACTCCACCACCACTCTTACTGAAAAGCCTTCACTAGGAATTTGACATTCACAATATGAGACAGACACAAACTATATATGAGGAGGGTCAGAAATTGCTTCCATAATATTGGAATACCAGGAAGGTCCTCTCTCTCCCAAGGCAAAGTATTTCTCCAAGTACCCTATCATGGTGTGACATTTCTGCTCTAATAATTCACTGCTTGGGGTTAACTGTTATTCCTTCCCAATTTCTACAAGTCTGAAGTTTTCTTTCAGACTTCATTATGGTAGGGTTAGACAGAAGAGTTGGAATTGGGGAGGGGGAGGGGAAGACACAGAAAAGTATTAGGGTCAGGTAGAGGGAGAGACAAAATTATTCAAGTCCATTATTTTTCCCTCCCAGATAATAGAACAAGAAGGTTGAAAAAATCTAAATCCAATAAGGAGAATGGCCAATTAAGAGTTTATATCTAATCTAAGGCTAGACGAATTCAGGTAAAGGACAATGAGAGGATAGGGGAAATGATTGGATTCAGCTCTCACTTTTGTATTGTCCTATCTTTCCCCTTCCCCTCAAGGAAGGGAGATGTTGCCAGATTGCCCTGAGGAACCAGTTAAGTAGCTCCTGATTTTCTCTCAAGTGAAGGGGAAAACCCAGTCCCAAACTTGAGGGGCAATCAGTGAGCTCAATGATGAATGAAGCCTATGTCACTCAGAGAAAATGAATATTTTTTTGCAATAATGGCCAGATGGTGGCAACTCTCAGATCCAAATTAAAACATGCATGATAAATGCCAAGAAAACAGAGGAAGACAAAACCCTAACCTGGAGTGAATTCTCTTCATAAATCTTTCCCCCTCCACCACAGTGGCCCTGCTAATGGGCATTAAATTATTAAGATGCATTGCAAGGAGAATACCAATGTCAGCCGCACCCTGCCTTCTCAACAGCTTTGGTGGAGGAAGTAGGCTCCTTATCAGGCTCTGCACTCGCACTCGGGGGAAGCAGCTGGGATGGAGGGGGAACATTTCCCAGTTAGAGATTCAGGTGGGCAAAGGGACCAGGAACATAAGGCAGAATCTCGTGCCAGGGAAGAGCTGCCCACGTCAAAGCTTCTAGCTACAGATGGTACCAATGATACAGGAAAACATGGGGACCCATCCCCCAACTTAAATCCCCAAATTCCAGTTGTACTGTAAGGAAGGTCCAGGAATTTGGTCTCTTGAATGCCTTCTTCTGTCTCTACAAATCTGTCATTGCCATCATCAATTAATTAATAAACATATGCTGATACTCTGCTAGGTGCACAGTCCAGGTGAAGCAGAATTTCTGGGAAGGGAAAGAAGGACAAAGTCAATGTGCTCTCTTTTCAAAGAATTAAAGTGATTTGCCTTCAGTCACACAAGTAGAAAAGGAAGAGTGAACCAGGTCTTCCTAATTCTAAGTCTAGTGTCCTTTGTATTACACTGCACTGTCTTGGGTAAGCATTATCTCTCTTCTATTGACTATAGGCTCCTTGAAGGCAGGATCAATGTCTTATTTCTCTCTATCTTTCCCATACCTCATGTTTTTGTATTGGGAGTAAATAAATTGATGTCTATTATCCCATGTTTGTGTGTGTGTGTGATTTCTTTCTCCAGGGAAATCTTTATAGAGATGATATTATTTCCTTCCTCTTCCACACCTTGGGTATGGTTAGCCCTTTTCGAGCTCTACAAAAGCTCATTATTAACCAAGTTCACAATCAAGAAGGGCCCAATTTTATTCACTTCTACTCTGCGCACACATGCATGTGGTGCATTTTGAATATTATCTGTGGATCTGATGACCGATGATTAGTTCCTTAACTCTCTAACAATACTGTACTAAAAATTAAGTATGTCAGGAGAAGTTTGGGAGTAGCCACAAATTTTAGTGTAAGTTTAGTATAAAGGGGAGGGGGGGGGGATAATAAACCCAGATTTAAAAATAAAACACAGAAAAATCTAAAAGTCCATTTAAGATCTGCCAGTTTGCAGTTAACTACATTTTCACACCTACAGAAGGAATTGTAACTGTATTTGTAAAGTATGTGTGCCTTTCTGGATCCAGAGAATGGCACTCTCTATGGGCCTTGTCAATCTTGTCTTCCTTATTTTATTGCAGTAGTACTGAAATACTCTCTTATTTTCCCCATGGTGCTGCGTTGGGAGCAGGTTTCTGGCCTTGCTTTCTTGCTTTTTAAGCAGCACTCCCCCAAGAAATTTCTGTGATGAGTGCCTTCAACCTTCCTGATCTTTCCCTTCCTTTGCCTCCTCTTAATCTTTACCAGTTCTGGCCATGAGTAAGATTTTGAATTCTTGTTGATTACCTTGCATTTATTTATGGGCTATTAGCTTTCTACCTCCTCTACAAAGCTTTCCTTGACTAACCACAGCTCATAATGATTTCCCCCTTCTCTGATCTTCTTTCATACTTATAATCTGAACCAAAAAAAAAAAAAAATCTAGCCTTTCATCTCCGATTATTCTGGTGCAATTCTCTAATTGTTTCACAGATGAGACTTATCTTTTCAACTAGAATAGGTACTTCATGAGGGAATCATCATCATTAGCTTCATCATCATCATCATCAGTGGTATTTATATAACACTTTAACATTGCAAATATTTTTATATAGATTAATTTATCCAGAACTGATCACAGTCTTCTAAGAAAGGTGCTATGAATAGGCCCATTTTTCAGATAAGAAATCCGAGGCACAGAGGATTCAACCTATAGTTCTATGTCAGTGAAAGAATGGGATTTGAACCTAGGCTTCCCTGACTCTAAGTTTAGTGTTCCTTAGGGCATAGACTATTAGAGGTAGAAGGGACAGTAGAGTTGAGAGAGTATATATATATATGTGTGTGTGTATATATATATATATATATTACAGTGATTCCCAAGCTGTGGACTGCACATGTCTAGGAAGCCTGCAGAATTGTTGAAATGGAATTAAGGGAAGACTAATGTGAGAAGCAAATAGTTGATTTTGTTGAATCCATCCCTTTTTCTGCCACAGAGAATAATAATAATATAGATGATAGGTAAATAATACTAATAATCTAGTTGCTAGGTAAAGAACTGCTAATTGATTCTCTAAAGATAGGGGGAGGTAGGTTTGGAAAAAGCTGATATCCTCATTGCTCCCAGACCAATATGTGTATTTAGCATCTTTATTTCTGCTTAGCTTATTTCTGTATTTGGAATTTCTTCCTCCATTTTCTCTGCTTATTCAAATCCTACCTATTCTTTAAGGACTCCTCACTTCAGAGAGAAGTGATCTATTTGGAGGGAATAGGGAGACCCCAACTTGAGTCAGGTAACTGAAGTTAATCAGTTCTTAGAAGAACAGGATGAGAAGAGCACTTAGTAGCAGTGTATCCAAGCAATCAACAGAAAATATGCCAGAAGAGCAAAATTTGTAATAAGGATTATTCTCAGACTTATGGAACAATTACCTGAAATATGAGTTATGGAGAAGGGGCAGATAAAACCTCTAGAATTGGTCTAGGGAAAATTTACTCCAACAGGAGCCTGTGGGAGCTAGGATGTTAGGAAATATTTATTTTCACATAAATACAGACATAGACAATCAAAAAACATGCTGGGTGGAAAAGTTGTTAAAGGAACTGTTCTTGGAATCTGAAAGGCCTGAGTTTGAATCCTGCCTAAGATACTTACTAGTTTTCTAACACTGGACTACTCACTTAATCTATCACCTTCCCAAGCCTTAGCTGTAAAATGGGATAATAATAGCAGTTGCTTCCCAGGATTGTTGTGAAAATTAAATGAGATAATATATGTGAACTACTTTGTGAGCCCTCAAAAATGGTACATACTTGTTAGATATTATCATTATTATTTTTCACAGAGAAATTCAGTCTGTAATTCAAGGCCCTCCACAGTTTGCTCTTTTTTTTTCTTTTTTTCTTTTTTTTTTTTCTACCTAATAGAAGCACCTTCCAACCCTGTTTTTTGGCCTCTCCAACCTGGCTTACTCTGTTTCTTTGCAGAGAATGTCTTCTCAATTCTCTTTATACCCAAATCTCTAAAACCTAATTCAAAAGCCTTCTCTTCAATAAAGTCTTTTTCTTTCCTGCTGTGCTATTTCTTCCCCCTTCTCCCCCCCCCCCCAACACCTGTGGTGATTTCTCCATCCTCAGAAATTCTATAGCAAGAATATTGTTAACATTTATTCACTACCTACTATGGTAGTTTCCTCATTTGAAAAATGTAGATGACTCTTGCTTGGAGGACCTGATTCACAGCGGGAGTGGGAGGAAGGTGTTATGAGGATCCCGTGAAATAATTTAGTTAACTGCTTTGTGAACATTACACATTGTCAAAGATTCCACAGCCTTTTAGTGGATCTGTGAGCTCATTGTTGTGGCCGTTTCCTCAATTGGGGTAGATTGAAACTCTTTCATGAATTAGAAATTGCAGGATTCTTCTTTATTTTTTTTCTCTGTAGACCTTCCATAAGAGAAGGTCTCAAAGTACTGAAGCTTTTCCTTTTGTTCTTTTAATGCTACTATCTCATGGAGAAGACCTTGGAGTACAATGAGTAAGGAGCTAGCCTTGAAGACAGGAACATGTAGATTTAAGTCCCATTCCTCACAAGTTGTTCTAGATAACTCTAAATTTCTATGTCATAAGTCAGGTGTTGACTTGTTATGGTAGAGAGAGTTTCCTCACCTGGTTATTCCTTACACAAATGAAATCATAGGTCTAACTTCTATCTTTATAATCAAAAGACTTGTTGTTAGAGAGGTAGCTGGTGATGCAGTGGATCATGGAGTCAGGAAGATCATTAAAATCTTGTCTCAGATACTTAATTAGTGACCCTGAATGAGTGACACTTGACCTCTGTTAGTAGTGAGGGTCTAATGAGATATTTGTAAAGGCACTTACTATGTGTGTAATACAGAGGACGTGCTATATGAGGCTTATTTCCTTTTCCTTCCTTTCTCCTTATTTCATGGATGCAAGGCACGCATACATACAATATATAAAGGTAGCATATGATATAGTAGAAAGCATTATATGTATTTGGAATCAGAAGACCTTCGTTCAAAACCTGATTATGTAATACAAATATGACTCCACATATTCCCTAAACCTAGATTTCTTCATCTGTAAAATGAAGAGGTTGGAATTGAAGCCATGTGAGATCTGTTATAACTATAAATCCTATGATTAATATAACAAACATTTATTAAGCACCCAATATGTGAAAGGCACTAGGGACAGAAAGAAAAAAATTGGAATAGTTCCTCAAGGAGTTTACATTTTATTGGAGGGGCATACTATGTAAATAAATAAGTCAGTATTAGATGACTTGGGAAGGAGAATGCATTAATTACTTTAGTTATTGGAGAGGAACTTAAGCTCAACTCTGTCTCCACCCCTCCACTCCTGACTCCATGTTGTACAACTAGAATGTAAATTCTTCAAAATAGGAATTGTTTTGTTCACTATATTTATATCTTTAGCACCTAGCACAGTATTAGGCCATGGTTGATGTTTAATAAATATAGGTTGATTGATTGAAGATTAAGGTTCTGAGAGTTGAAGATCAAGAGGGAGTTCATTCTACCTGCTGAGATTGTTTTTTTCAAATGTATAATGATAAGAGATGGAATGTTACTTTGGGGGGAATAGCTAGGAGTCTGGTGTGTAAAGGTGACTGAGGTGAAGTAAGGCTGGAAAGAAAGGTTGGAGTCAAAGTGTGATGAGGTTGAGGAATTTGGATTTTGTCCCCAAGTAAATAAACTACGTAATTTTTTTTTTTTTTTGAGCAAGGAATTAGCCTGATAGACATGCTTTAGAAGGAGTATTTTGGCAGCTCTTTACTGGAGAGTTTGGAAAGAAGGGAAAGACCTTCATCACAGAAATCAATTAAAAGGTCATTACAATTGTCCAGGTAAGAGGTTTTCATGAACTGAATTAGAATGTTGGATGTATAACTGGAAAGAAGGGGATAGGTACAAGAAATACTGTGGTGCTGGAATTTGCAAGTCTGGAAACTGGTAGGATGAGAAGGATGGCAGAGAGAAGACTCAAAAATGACTCCAAGGTCATGGACCTGAAAATGAGGAGAAGAATGATAGTGCACCTGAAAAAAATAAAGGAAAGATTGGAGGAGATACAAAATTAGGAGAAAAGTTAATCAATTATAGTGATGAGGATTGGGGGAGAGTTAGCAGGATAGAAAGATTTTTACCTTAGGTACAGTGACTCAGACAGGACTGGGGGAACAAGTTTGCCATCCATTGAATGAGAATTAGTTAATCAAGGCCCTCAAAATGTAGGATCTTATGATAAATGAGTGCAAGGGTAATGACATCAGCTTAACACTCCATTCACTAGAGAACTTGGAGTGAAAATCCAGGTTTGAATTCTGGTTCGATGAAATACTAGATGATTAAGTCATTCAGGACAGCCTGAACTTATAGTCAGCATGAGTTCTATAACCTCACCCCAAAATGTCAATGGATGAGACATATACAGAAGAAAACTTACATAGAGAATGTGTTTAGAGTATCTGGTGATTTTTAATTTCTAGTGTTACATCTTCTATCTCTGGCTCCCTGAAACTGGAGATCTCTGGTGAATAAATAATCCTTCACAATGGGAATTATATTTTATCCTGCCTTCCTGATAGTACCCAACACAGGAAGGGATGTATGATGTGGTGGAAATGTCATTAAATTTGGAATTCATATAGTATTTGTGTTATCTTTTCCTCTTAGTTCTCGCTATAAAATGAGAGTGTTGAACTGGTGTTGACCTGTAAAGTCTACTCTGGTTTTGATTCCAATGAACTATGAACACAACATGTATCTAGTAAAAATCTGTTGATTGAGAATTGAGGTTGGATGGTATGATATCTAATGACCATTCTTGCCCTCAAATTCTGAATCCCTGGGAAAACCAGGCAACTAGGTCATGACTATGGAGAGCTCATAGCAAAGTCTTGAGCCTCTTCAGGTGTAAGAAGTGGAGAGGAAGAAGACTTGGAGCCTACTGAATGCTTTGCTAATTTTGTTCTGAGTTAGGGTTCACTTTCTGATCTGGTTGGGCCTCCAGGTACCTGGAGAGATTGGGGGTTTATAAATGCTCATCAGCTGAGTTGGGGTTATTTTGAGTATCAGAGTTCTAGGTCTCCATGATACCTTTGGGCATGTTGAAGTTTGGGACCCTGTTAGAATTTTTTGTAAACCTATGTTGTTACTGTTAGAGTCACCTCCTGGTTGTACAATATGATATTACAGAAAAAAGACTGGGTCTGTAGTTAGAAGGCAAAGAGTTTCACTTTTAGATTGAGATCCTATGAAATGCATTTTCTAAAACCAGAATTTTTATTGTTGCTGATTCATTTCAGTCATGTCTAATTCTTTATGATCCCATTTGGGTTTTTTTTGGTCAAAGATACTGGAATGGTGTGCTATTTTTCTTTGCCAGCTCATTTTACAGATGATGAAACTGAGACAGTCAAGATTAAGTGACTTGCCCAGGGCCACAGAGATAGTAAGTGTATGATGCTAAATCTGAACTCAGAACTCAGGAAGATGAGTTTTCTGACTCTAGGTCTGAAAGCCAGAATATAAATATAAAGCAAACCAGTATATACATATAAACAAACATACAAATAAGTAAATAAATAAATAAATAGATTGAGCTATATGTGTGTGAAATTCTCCCTAACTTCCTAGAAATAAAGACTACTGGACCATCAGACCTTTTCTCCCCAAAGTCCCATGTATAGGGATAGATACATACACACACACACACACACACACACACACACACACACACACTGTGGGCTTCCATCTTTCCTGCAGAAGTAGTGCTGACAGGAAGTTGTCTGTGTCTGTTTAGAAATAAAATAATGCTCGAAGGAGAAGTGGGGAAACTTAATAGGACTTTAAAAGCTCCAGGAGCCGATGGGGCTACAGATGGTGCTGGGGCCAGGAGGACTAAATAAACAATGGTTTTATGGGCGGGAATGTCGCCTCCGGGACAGGGCCTCGGAAGGGATGTTCACAGGCATTGTGTCCAACCTCATTAGCCTGCCCAGCGGGAATGCCGGCACTGCAGTTAAAGACGTTGTGAGAAGGGAAAATACGCCTCCAAAGATCCTTTAAATGAACTGGAGGTGGAAGAAGCACACTATCTCAAGAACTCCGTTAGGCTAAATGACTCACCCAACATCTGCCACAGGGACCCCTAATTTGAAACTGATTGACTTACAGCCTGTTCAGTCCCCTCCCCTACCACTTGCTCCCCTTTCTCCTTCGCCCCTCCCCCCCTCCGCCTCAACCAGCCCTCATCTCCCCAACTCCAACCAGAGAAATACAATCAACTCGACAGGCAGGAGTTGGGAAGGGCACATCAGAAGTGAGGTACATGTGACAACATCACAGGAAGCATCTTTACTCACATTTGCTCTTGTGCACAGACATGTCACTAATGAGAAAAATAGTTATTGAAGTGTTGGGAGCTGAATTAGGCCATTTCACTGGTATGGAGGAAGCAATCAATCAATTAATATTTTTGAGTGACTACTCAGTGCTCATCTTATACAAGTTGCCATTCAATTGAATAAATGTTTTTTAAGTGACTACTGTATGCATAACCCTGGACTGGCACCAGGGGAGAGATGCTTAGACCAGACATGGACTCTGACCTCATAAAGTTTCAGTTCTGTAGGGGATAAGAAGAACCCATAGATTAAATACACACCCAAATGCCATATATGATAAATAGCACTGACTTACAAAGTGCTCTGGGAGGTGTATGGGGGACTAAGAGAATCATGGCAGCCTCCTTGGAAGGGGTGGTATTCAAACTGGGCTTTTTAAGAATGAGAAAGAATTCAATAAGGAAGAAGAGTATATTCCAGTAATAGGGCAGCGGGAGAACAAAAGCTTGGAGATCAGGAAAGCAAAAAGTGGGGGGGCATGGAGGATTGGATGGGTGGGAGAGTGCTATGGAATATTTGGCTGGGTCTGTAAGAGGAGATGGATGAAAATAATAGGAAGGACCATGGAATTTCATTTTCAATGACACACCCTCCCTCATTTTCACATATATACACCCTCTGTATATATATATATATATATATATATATATATATTTATATATATATATATTATATATATATATATATACAGAGAAATTATAAGTATCTCCACCAAAAAAATGTGACTGATGTGACTGAATGCAAATGCCAGTCCTTTAAAATTATCTGATGTCTTCTCTCTCAGATTTTCTGGGGTTAATCTATTTAGGGTTCATAATATCTGGGTCACACTTCTTCAAGCTCCTTCTCTGAAACTTTCACAACTTTTCAATTGGCTACCTCCCTACCCCCAGACAAAATAATAGATCTAGCTGCCTCCCAACGTCTCATGCTGTTCCTACCCCAGCATTTTAACACAGCATCTATATTACTATCAGCAATAATATATTCATTATGAATCTCTATCAAGCATCATACTTTCAAGCCTTCTGTCTACATATGACCCATATAGCCCATATTCAAACTATCCTACCTAGTTCAGGAGGAACAATTTCATTTCTGAATTGCCAATTCGTCTTGTGATTGCATGTACTCCATCCAGATAGAAGTACTCTCAAATCTACAACAATAACGAGGTGAAAAATATTTCTCCGTAGCTAGTTTAAAATGCACTTCCCTAGATAAGAAACAAAAAACAATTGTAAAATAATTCAAAATGGAATAGAATCAGATGTGAGGGTCTGTGATTCAAACTATAGGAGCTTAGAACAGAGAGAAATTAGTATAGATTGTAATAGCTTAAGAAACCATTCTGGAAGAGGTTGCATTGGAATTGATTCTTTAAGAATGAATGAGATTTAGATAGGGAAGGGCCTGCATTTAAGGTTAGTGACCAGGACAAATAAAGCTATAAAGGTTAGAATGATCAGGATGAACCAATCTGATTCTAATTGGCCATCAATAGCCTCCATTTGGTCATTGGGTCCTGATTGACTCAGATGATTGAATGTAAATAGCAGTCATTTCTGCTTTGACAAGAAATCCTGAGGGTCTTCCCTTTCCAGATTCATTCATTCATTCATTTAGATTTTTTTTTTTTTGAAAGAGGAGATTCTTTACCTCAATTGCTACCTAATCTTAATCACTGATGGGTTTGGCCTCAGTCTGAGACCTATTGAAAACTTTAGCTTAAAAAGGCCAAGGTCCCCCATTTCATCCAGGGCTATCTCCAGTTTTGATCTATATCTTGCCACTAGACCCAGAGGGCCTGGAGGGGAAAGTGAAGCAAGTGACCTTGCAAGCCTCTCTCCCTTAAATCCAATTCACTTGCATGTCTTGACATCACCTCCCCATGTCATGGTCCTCTTTGAGAACAAAGGAAAAACCACAAAATAATAAAGATAGCAGCTTGGCTAAAGTGGGAAGTTACTGATGTAATAGGACTCTATGTCCCCCTGATCTTTGTGGGGGGTGGGCCACTTAGCTTGGAAAATTCCTAAATGATCCCCACCCTCCAACCTGGTTCCCACAGGAAACTCCCACCTCCAATTGATCTGGGAACCATGCTTTATTGATTTGGAAATTAGCCCCTCAATCACTTCCTACCCCTAAACCATAGAAGGCTAAATAAAATCAAGATTCTGTAACTCAATCTTTGCTATCTTCCGAATCAGGAAGGGGCCCACTGAGACAATTCATTGAAAATAAATCCATTTTTGCCAAATCTCTCTTGGAGACTAGGACTGTGAATTCTTTTGCAAAACCTGCGACATGGGCCTGGGGACCCTCATTACTGTTAAGGTATCTCACTTCTCAATATTACTTTGAGAGACTTGTCCAAGTTTTCCTAGATTATCCCAAAATAACAATTTAGAATTCCCTCAGTCACTCACCACCAAAAGGAAGTGTCATGTATTTAATCTTCAAAGATACTACGATGTTCTTAATTCATCCCTTACTTATTTTTTCCTTAGTCTTTAACTTTAGTGATGCATCTAATCTTGGATCACCTCTCAGGGGTCCAAGACCTATCAATGAAGTGGGACAGAGTGGCATCTGTCCTACTTTCTCAATACAGTGCAAAGCCCAAGTCACATCCATCATACTACCTTATCAAGGACTGATGGACTTGAAGGAGTGAATGAGAGTGAAGGTGATGGTTAAGACCCTGCACTATTTTTTTATTTATTATTTATACTCTAGATCTGTAATTTGACTTCTGATCCCATCACTCAACTGAAACTGCTCTCTCCAAAGTTAACAATGATCCCTTAATTGTCAAATCAAATAAGCTTTTCTCAGTCCTCATCCTTCCTCTTTGTAGTTCTTGATACTATCAATTGCCTTCTCCTGGATGTTTTCTCTTCTCTTGGTTTTTATGATACTTTTCTCCCTGTATCTCCTCCTTGTCAGTCTGATTACCTTTTTTCAGCCTCCTTGGCTGGATCTTCATTTACATCACACCCACTAGCTGTAGGTTTTCCCCTTGGCTCTTCTTTGGATCTGTTTCTCTTTTTTCTCTATACTATTTTATTTGATTATCTCATAAGCCCCAGTGGGTTCAATTAGCATTTCTGTGTAGATAATTCCCAGATCTACATACAAATCCCTAACTCTCCCCTGAGCTCCAGCATTATATTACTGACTGCCTTTTGGACATCTTGAATTGGATGTCCCAATAGGCATTTCAAACTCAACATGTCCAAAATAGATCTCATTATCTTTATTTCCAACTTTCCTATTTCTGTTGAAGTCACCATCCTGCTAGTCACCCAGGCAGGAAAACTTGGTGTCACCTTCAGTTCTTCACTTATGCCATGCCTCTCCACTGGCTGATTTCCAAGCCTGGATGTTCCTCCTCCTCCTCCTCCTGCTCCTCCACCTCCTCCTCCTCCTCCTCCTCCTCCTTCTCCTCCTCCTCCTCCTCCTCCTCTTCCTCCTCGTTTTTCTGCCTTTCTTCAAGACTTAATTCAAGTCTCACCTTTTTCAAGAGACCTTTCTTGTTCTTCCCAACTACTACTGTCAGATTACTTTCCATCAACCCTGCATATGTCTATATGTACCTAGTTATTTTCATGTTGTCAGAAAAAGAGAAACACAGAGAGAGAGAGAGAGGATGTGATAGAGGCAGCTTTGGGCTTCCATTTTCACATTTTTCTCTGTACCTCTCCGATGAATTCATCATGTAACATTGTGTATTAACTAAACTTTGTATCTCCCCAAGTGCCTAGCATAATGCCCCACACATAGTAGAGATTTAATACGGATTCTTGAATGAATTTATCCTTTCTCTTCCACATGTAGATGGTGTTTTGGAAGAGGATATCAATAAATTGAGCTTAAAATGAATGGAAGTTTCTGGGACTGGATGAGCTATCTAGAATGGCTTTCAGGAGGATAAATTGGTACAGGATTGTTAATTTAGGGGAGGAATGGTCATAAGATAGAATATTTCTAATCTTAAAGATCACCTGTTCCAATCCCCTCTTTATTTTTTTTTTTTTTACAGATGAAGAAACTGACATATTCAAGGTGAAATGACATATTCAAATGAGTCACATAAATGTTAAGTAACACAGCTGGGATTCAAACCCAAGTCCTTAAAAAAATAAATGAATTGATTCTTACTCTGTTGGGCTTGCATCCATTCTGCTACTGAAAAGCGTTTCTATTTCCAAATATTTTGCTAACTTAGCTTCGATTGGTGCCTGAAATTCAACTATTAGCATTATATTCTTTTGGCTCAAACATGGTCTTATTTCAGGATCAACTGAGCCCTTCGGAGATAGAGAGAGAAGGGAGGGATTATGGAAAGCAGGGCACTGAGGACAGAGAAGGAGAGGAGTATAAATACGTCCAATATCAATTTTTCCTAAGGTCTCACCTATGTCATATATGTTTTGGATTGTGTGTCAGGCTTTTATATATATCAGGATGTATGTGCATAAAGTTGTGAGTATTGAGTTTCTGGGTGTTGTTGGATTGTGTGTTTTGGGGGCTGTGTTTTGCTGAGTTTGAGGACACTGGAAGAGAAGGAACTGTTATTCTGAGGTAGGTGTGTGTGTGTGTGTGTGTGTGTGTGTGTGTGTGTGTGTGTGTGTGTGTGTGTTGGGGGGAGGTTGATTCTGGATGTTCCTCAGCAAGAGTGCTTTGTAAGGATGGAGGAGAAAGAATAAAACCAACTTTTAGTCATAACTGATGTGCTCAAGGTTTCAAGCTGCCATCATAAATCTAGGAAGGATTTATGTTGAGCAAGAATGAGGGTAAGGTGGGGGTGGGAGGTATTTTCTGTCACTGGCAGGAAGTAATATGGATACCTTGACCTTGGACTCAGGATTTGGGCTAGGGGGTATGGATAGTAGGAGCCTTGGTAGGGGAGGCTTCTCTATTATTATTTTGCTGTCCTTGAAAGAACGTGCATTTTTTTAATTAAAAAAAATCAGCTGATTCTCCATGAAATCCAATCATTTATTCTTCACTGGGGACTTCTCTAAAGCTGGCTGAATCTATTCCTGGAGTCAACATTGCTGGGATTTAGGCTACAACTGCTCTCTCCCCCTTGGGAAAAGATATAGAAGGCAGGGACCCACTAAGTAGGATTGGGGAATGACTTTTCTAGGACTTCATTAAACATTCTCACTTAGAAATGTTCCTTGCCCACGCAGCCTTTCAGTGGTGTCTTATATTTACATCAGTGAAAAGTCCTCACCTTCCGCCAAACCAATGAGGATAGTAAATGGGAAAGAAGTAATTTAATTCCACATTTCATAAGGCCCATTAATACAGGGGTCAGAATGCAGGGCAGAGGAGGAGGCCAGGGTCTTGGATTAGATGCCTATCCATGCTGGTTAACTTCACATACAGGAAAAAAATCAAATTTCTGGCAGCATACTACATTGGACAGAACACAAATGCCAGAGTCAGAAGTCTTGAGTTCAAATCCCACCTTTGATTTCTGTGTGCTCTTGGGCAAGTTACTTACTTCACTTTCCTGAGCCTCTGTTGCCTCGCTATATTAAATGACTGCATGAGACTAGATGACTTCTGAGACTTCTTTCATCTCTATCTAGATCTGAAACTATAATTTAGCTAGCAGTCACTTCTAGAGACTAAGTTTATGGAAAGTACATGAAAGTAGCAACTTATCATGTCATCATTGCATTTCTTTCCTCTTCTAGTCTGCTGGGGAGGTTAACACATTTAGTTCCTAACCATTCAATGTGACTGGATTTTTTGGACACTAGACTACATTATGGGGGTGGAAGTGAGTAATATAGAAGCAAAACAAGTTGGAGACAGACCTTACTGCCATGACCATTCTACTCTGACTAGGTCTTATGCCTTCAGAGGTTGAATTCAAGGCTAGATTTGACTAGTTTGACTCTCTTTGGCAGATTTGAGGAAAATTAATTGGGGGTGGGATGGGGAAGAAAAGATATGCATCAACAACAAAAAAAGAATGTCTGCTAAGTTAGGAGACGTCCCACCTTGGGGCAGCAGTAGCTCTTAAATCATGATGTTGCTAAGGTCTGGGTCATGGCTCCATGATTCTCAAATGACTGGTTTCAAGGACAATTATATTATTTTTATCCTGAACATTTGTAAGTAGGATGGAGAGAAATGGAAGGTCTCAAAAATGATATCTGAGTTCCTCATTGGCCTTTGACCATAGAGAAAGGGAAATTTCCCTTTCTTTTATCTCCTTGGCCAAACAATGTGTAGCATTGTTCCTCATTATGTCAGTCCAAGAAGGGTCGAAGGATTATATCTAGAAGGCACCTTAAACTTTGTTTATTCCAGTCCCCTCTTTTTAAAAAGAAGGACAAACTGAAGCTCAGATAAATAATATGACTTGTCCAAAGTCACAGAACAAGTAAAAAGCAGAAAAGGGAAATGGATGCAGCTTTTCTGAATTCAAATCCACAGCTTTGTCTCATGTACTCATTCTGTACTTTCTCCCACTTTTCCTTTCTTTCTTCCATCTCTTTTCCCTTGATTTCTTTGCATTTTTACCTACTTCTTCTTCCTTTTTTCTTCTTTAATTCTTTCTTCCATTTATTCTTTTCTCCACTTTTCTTCTTTCATCCCTTTCTCTTTTTTCTTCTTCCTTCTCACTTCTTTCTCTTATTTTCTCCCTCCCAATTCTCTTCTTTCCCTTGATTTCCTCTTTTACCCTTTCCACATAGCACACAGCTTCTCCCATATACCTCAATTGTCCCATTTTTTATTCTCCTTTAATCATAACTTTCTCTCCTTTCACTTAAAATATTTAACTCTATATTAGATTATGTTAAAATCAACTTGCCTTTTTTTTTTAGTTATAGCCCACCAATACTGCTGACTCAAAACAATCTGACTATTTAATATTGAATGAGCAATTGGTAGAAGTTTGATTTTATCTCCTTCTTCTTCTTTTTGCATATGTGCTCTCTCTCAGCAAAGAACAAAAGAGCTGATTAATCTGGTTTGGGGCAAGTGTCAGAGGCAGTAGATAGATGGGAGAAAGGAGATGAGGTTAGCAAGTTAGAAACTTTTGTGTCCAAGGGAAGGGAGGGAAAACACATTTAGTTTGGAGCAGGGTGAAGCCCAATTTAGTAAAAGAGATTATGAATGATTCTCTCTAAACTCGTAGGTCATAGATGGGATCTTTTTAAAACTTAAGTCAAACACCAACAACTTGGTCTGGCATTCTAGGATCTACATTCTAGCCCTCAACCTATTATCTAACTGTGTCAATCCTTTCCTTCATCTCTTTTATTTCCCATTACTCCTCCACATGCTTCCTCCCTCCTAGTCAAGTCCACTTGCTTATTATTATATTAATAACCTGTGCTTTTCTGTCTTTTTGTCTTTGATTATATAGTTTTTGGTCTGGAATGTCCTTCCACATCTATGTTGCCTATCCAAATCTTATATATTCTTAAGTTCTAGTTCAAAACCCAACTCTTTCAGGAAGTCCTTTTTAATAATGATAGTGACAACAACAACAATAACAAAAAAAAATTTACATAGCATTTTTAAGTCCATGGAGTGCTTTAAATATTTCATCTTATTTGATGACCCATGTTTATGGATTATATAGAGCATATAAATTATTTCTGATCATATCAATGATAGTGAACCCTTTTTTCCCTCTGAATTCTTATAGCACTTAGAATTTTTTATAGGTTTTTTTTTTTAATAGTTTAAAAGACACTTATCATTAGGTAGATAGGTGGAGTGCTGGGCCTTGAATCAGGAAGATAAGTTCAAATCCAATTTCAGGTACTTACTAGCTGTGTGACTCTGAACAGGTAATTTAACCTTTAGATTTTAGGGCTCTTTAGAACCCTAAATTTCTGGCTCTGAATCTAAGTGAGAACTTAGAGCTATTGTGATATTTTGGAGAACAAGGCCATATCCTATCCCTTTCTACTATAATGGGCCCTAACCTGTGTACCTCTTCCTTTATTAATCTAAAATCTGCTTCTTCCCTACTTTGGTTTTGCCTTAGCTCCACCTTCTTAGGTTCTTCCTAGTGCTTTTCTATCTCTCCTGAAAGTGCTTTACCAAACCTATCTCCAAGTTTTAGGTAAACATGTTCAGAGTCTGAGAATCTGGAATCTTTTGCTTGCTCCCCTTTCTAATGGAGCCAGTGCCAGCTACCTCCCCTATCACGGCTCATTGGTAACCTGCCAACCATAGAACACCAGAGCTTGAATGAACCTTAGAGGTCCTCTAGTCAAAATACCTCATTTTACAGAAGAGGAAACTTGAGGCCCAGAGAAGTGACATAATTTATCTTGGATCATAGTGAGGGTTAATGCTGTAGCAAGGATTTGAACTCAGGGCTCTTGATTCTTAGTCCAAAGCTCTTTCCAAAGTCCTTTTCTTGCCCAGGCCAGGGATCCTAAACTTATAACAGTAAGTTGTTCATCAGAGATGTTTGGACCAGCTGCCCAGGCTACCGTCAGACATCCCTGGCAGGGATGAGGAGGTAGGTGGGCAGGGAACTGAGACCCAGGACTGGAGAAGAAGAGTAGAGATGGGGGTGACTAAGTCACAAACATTCCCATAGGAGTCACAGGTGCTGAGTAGCATGGCCATTCATTCATGATAAGTCCCAAATTTTCTCCCATTTCCCGTCTCAAGTCTTGGTCCACCATAACCCCAATCTGTCTTTCCCACTAAAAATCTCTTCCCCTTCTTGTCCCCTAACTTCTCTCCCCCCTTTCTCCAAAGCAACCACCCATTCTGAAACCTTTGCCATCATCCCTCATGTCTCTCCCACCCCCAACCCACTCAAATGTCCCAGACCAAAGTAATTCAAAGTTTTCCCAGGTTAGGAGGTCGAATGACCTTCCTCTCCACCAATCCCATGCAAGGGAGATTTAATGGCTAGGGACAAGCCTAGCCTATGGGGCAGAAAGGCTTGAGTGTGGGTGGAATTCCACAAATTTCCAACCCCTTCCAGGGCCCTAGAGTTCAGGCCTTTCAATCTGATGTTTCTGGTGCGGTGAGCAGAAGTGGTGCTCAAGGTTCAGGACCTGGACCAGTGAGGGTGGTGTGGATGGGTCAAGGCCTTGCCCATGAGGGGACCTAGGTAAATGAGCCTTTGGGTACAGGGACCAACGCAGATGGCTACTACCTCCTCGGCTCTCGCTGTCCGCAGGTTTCACCTGGATGGGCCTGTTCATCTGCAGAGAAAAACACAGAAGGAAAGAAATGGTTAGCATTGGGTATCAGGTGAGTCAGTCAGTCAGTCACCTTATATTTACCTCTACTGTGCCTGGAATTATTCTAAGGGCTGAAGATACTAAGGAAGGTAAAAGACAGTTTTTGCTTTGGAAGAGCTTACACTCTAATAGATGAGACATTGTACAAACAGTTATGTACAAAGAAGCTATCATCTATCTATATATCACTACCTACCTATCTATCTGTTAAATTGGAATAATCAAGAGAGAAGGTGCTATCATTCAATAAGCATTTATTAAGTGCCTACAACATGCCAGACACTGCTAAGTGCTGGGGATACAAAAAGAGACCCAAGGCAGTCCCTGATCCCAAGGAGTTTACAATTTAGTGGATTATAATTAAGAATTAAGAAGGGTTAGGAAAGGCTTCCTGCAAAAGGTAGGAATTTAGCTGGGACTTGAAGGAAGCCAAGGTAGGTTGAATTTGACAAGGAGACCCAGAAAATTTGGGCAAGGGAACAGCTACTCTAAGCTAAGATCTTAGATTTCACAATGATAATGACAGTGGCATTTTTTCCCCCAGAGCTACATATCTACTGAAGAAACACACACTCATAGACACCAACATATAAATTATGCAAAGCATATATACATTTAATGTATATATACATATGTATGTATGCATAAGCACACACACATAGTCATCAATTTTTCTTTGCTCACAGCACAATATTATTCTTTGCAAGGAGGAATCATGGCACATTGTGGGAGTGCTGGATGGAGTCTTTACATATGTAAGAATCATATAATTTGTAGCATAACTGGTGAACTCCAGGCACACTTCATGTGCCTTTGCAGGCTCTTTGAGAAACACTGATAGAGCAGCCACTTGGCTTGCATATGCACTCACATATCTACACAGACACGAGCACACTTGTGTTTCAGACATTTCCTATGACAAATTCATAGGATTGGTGGCTGTAGTCTCATTATTTTAGGAACTTCCTCTCCTATGACTTCAGTGATGGATTTATGTTCCCTTCCCATGGTCCGTACAGTAGCCCTTGCCCTGCAATAGGCTCTCCCACCCGTGTCATGTCCTTATCAAAAACGTAAATAACTATTTTCCTTCTGAGCAGCTGTCTGGTATCAGATCCTGCCCTCCTTTTCCCTTTCCAATGGCCTCCCTGATTCAGGAGTTGTATACATGTGAATACCATCTGAGGACCGGGTCTGCTCAGTGATTAAGGTTTAAGGAATCCCAGATCATAGAACGAATATCCGCAGGAGTCACTTAGTTTTAAAGAGACAAACACCATTCTCCAGTCACAGTCCGACTTCCTAACTTCAGCCACAGATCAACCACAACGCCAGTCACAGACTGATCATTCTAACTTTGGGGACAAATTGACCCTCCGTGTAGTCACAGATTGACTGTGTAATCCAGCCACGCATTGACTCCTAACCCTGACCAGAGGCGGCTCCCAGCAGACTGATGCTTAATCTGCCTACAAACTGCTCCTTGACCCATCCTTCTATTTCACCAATGCCTGTCATTTGGAAGAGCGGGGATGATTCTGTGCAGCCCATTCCCACTGCTGGAGGCACATTTCAGAGACAATATTGCCAATGCTAAGTTAAGAGGAACATGTCTGTGTAAGGAAATCCATTCACTCTGCTGTGCAAGATGATAAGCACTTCTGGGCTGATTCCTGATGAGTGTCTGCTCCTTCCTAGGGATCTGGTAAAATGACTTGCTTTGGATTTATAGGAAGATTTATAAGAACTGATACAGTTTAAAAACAAAGTAAAACCAGGAGTACAATAACCAAACAACTCTGAAAGAGAGCTGAACTCTGATTGTTGTGACCAACCTCAGTCCTGATGATGAATCCTGCCTCCCCACCCTCCCACCTTAGCAGAGAAGTGGGAGATGTGCTGCTCACAATGTCACATACATCATCAGATAAGGTCTCAATGTTGGTTAGTTTTTCATAACTACTTTTTGGTAACAAATGTATCTGGATCACTTTGGATTTGGCAGATGTCCCAAGGTAGCATGAGTCACCATTCTCTGCCCTGCTGTCCAGAGGTAGTTCCATATGGAGTTAAAGGGGGCTGAGAGTACCAGGGGAAGTGCTGCAGTATCCTTACTGAATGTCTTTTCTATGCTGTAACTAAGTAACTATCTTTTTGTTAAATATACATATATATATGTGTGTGTGTGTGTGTGTGTGTGTGTATACACATACACACACACACATATATATATATTTAAATCATATAACAGGAAATGACTAGGGAAACAAAAGGAATCAAACTTTAGAAAGAAGATGGTTACTTTAGACAAATTTTAAGATTGGTTTTGGGATGAAACTGAGACTGTGCCATTTTAAGATGGATTCTATTCTTGGAAAGCTTGTAGTTTGAGAACACAAGAGTCATGGACACGAAATCATCATCATAGGGAGAACAGTACAGGAGAAGAGAGTGTGATCCTGTGGAAAAAAATCTGAATTAGTGAGAACTGGCAAATGTCTATTCCTGGGATGTATATACACTGGCCCTATAAAGATACTGCATAGACCTATGGCTCATCCTGGCACAGTCCAGGGCAATTATACCTAAAGGAAGGGTTTTTCTAGTCCTCTCCAGCTCAGAGATTGTGGTAATTAGGAGGGAAAGTATTTCATCTCCATATATTAACATAATACCAGGCACAGAATATCACTTAATAGTTGCTTATTGACTGGCAACCATTATTGACTGGCATTCCTGGGGAATGCCCTGAGGGAGTGGGGAACAGGGACCAGAGAACAGAAGGAAAGTAGAGCCAGCAACCTAGGGACAGAAAAGATATGAATATTTCTTAGATCCAGGGTATTTTGGTATCTAGATTCTATCATAGAATGGAAGGTTGGCAAGATCAGGGTTTCTTAACATAGATTCACTGGAATTAAAAAAAAAAACTTCATTTTGCTAAATATTTGAATATAAGTGGTTTTCTTTTAATCCTAAGTAACTTAGTTTATGTCTTTAAGAACATTATTCTAAGAACAAGGTCAATTACCAGACTACCAAAGGGATTCATTGGATAGAAACTCCCTAAAGAAGGAATAAGAAACTTGATAAGAGTCCCAAGACATAGGAATATGGAGGCCTGGGTATGTTGTACAAGGTTTAAAACAGAAAAAAGGAAATATCTGTTATAAGGCATGAAAAGGAAAAACTTGTCTGAGAAATGGGCTTTAAGTCAGTTGGGAGGAATAAAGTGTCCTTGTAAATGGAGGGAGAGAGTCAAAGAGTGATGGGTTGGAATCCATTAGAAATTGGTTAATGATTGTATGTGAGTGGGTGTCAGAGTGCAGTAGGTGTCCTTGGCAACTTGATACAATGGAAATAATGTTGAATTTGGGAGACGTGGGACCTGAGGTCAAGACCCAACTTAGCCATTATGTGAGTTTGGGTGTTACTAAACTTAATAACCAATATCTTTATCTGAAAACTGAGGGAATTGGACTAGATAAAAAATCCTTTCCAACTCTAGATGTATTATTCTATGAGGACTTAAGACTTGTGGAAAAGATTTGAAATCAGAGCATGGGCTAAATTCAGAGAATGAGAAGTTTGGAGGAGTTTGAGAGGGATATTTTAAGTAAGAGGAACAATCATTTTAGGATTGCATAAATTTTGACAGTCTCCAGTCCCTGATGAAGTGATTTTAGGAAAATGCTATGGGAATGGAAGTTCAGAAATCTGGGAGAAGTAGGAATATTAAGATTCTAACATGAAATTAGCAAGGTTGGGTTGAATGATCATTTTATACTTTTTAAACTAGCAGAGATGCTAAAAGATGGGAAATATTCTTGGAGGGGTTGAGGGAAGACAGGTGTACTAATTCACTTTTGGTAGAACTGTGAATTGGCTTGACAACTGGAAAACAATTGGGAATTATTCAAGAAAAGTTACAAAATTGTTCATATCTGTTGACCTAGATATTTGCTTATACTCTGACTTAGAGATCTTGTGAATGGAACTACATCCCAAGTCAGTTATTGACAGCAAGAAAAGTTCCATATATACAAAAGTGTCCAGGGAAGCATAATTTTGGATAACAGAAAGAAGGAAACAAAATAATATGTCAATTGATTGGGGGAGTGCCTGAAGCAATTATGATATATGAATATAATGGAATACTAACATTCCATAAAAAATGATGAATAAGAAGAATTTGGGGGGAAATTAGAAGATTTGTATGAAGTGATGCAGAGTGAAAAAAGCAGATCCAAAAGAACAATATATGCAATGACTTCCACAATGTAAATAAGGTCATCATAGAGAGAGAAAAATGATTAATGGCAACAGTCAATGTTAGTACCATAGTGCCAAAGTATAAGGCCACAGCTATCGTATCTGTTAGCAATAGATAAACTGATTTTGCAAAGGAGTTTGTTTGTAAAGTATCCATAATCTCAAAAAAAAATTAACAGAAAAACAAATAAAAAATCCAAAAAAGAATTTGCAAGATTAGAAGCTAAAATCATTTATTTGGACCCTGGGCAGATATTTTCACTGACACCTTGAATATGTTTATGCCGTATAAATATAGATATTGTGACTCCATTTTTCCCATAACAAATCCATTCCAGAGGTGGTAAGGAGCAGGGTTGGGGCAGTGACCGGCATGAGAAGAGAACTAAATCTTTGGTTAGCTGCTTTCTCCCAGAGCTGAATTTTCAAGAAAGATCCTAGGTCAGCTCCTGAGTGGAGGTGAGGAGAGATAATAAAGATGGAGGGAGGCAGAACCATTAAGGTATAAGTAGACAAGATCTAGGTAGTAGCCAGGCCATGAGGTGAAAGAGTATCTTAAGCATAGACCAAGTAGTATATTCAAGTTACTGACCCAGACAGAAAAATAAGATAGGGAAACAAAAGGTAGTCAGAGACCAAGTCCAGGCCAGGCTCTAGATTGGATACATGTTGGCCCTTGGAAAGTTTTTGCCAAGAACATGAATATGTTCTTGATATTAACTTCCTATTAAGATATGTTAAATGATAGATACCATGAACTTCTTTGTTTGGAAAGGAAAAAAAGAAAACAAAAACCCTTGAAGTGTGTGTGTGTGAGGTTTTATCTGATTGGGATATTTCTTCTTTCCTACCTGGGGTCTTTCCTTCATCCTTCCCCAATCAAAGCCCTCTGGACCCAATTTCTCTGAGAAATCTTTCTTTTTGATGTTGTTGTTTTGATATTGTTAAAGAAAAATCATGGCTGTTTCCTAATAAATGTTTTTGCTTCCCTCTTACTTCCTGTATCTTCTGAGGTTAAAAAAAAAAAAAGATTTAAGCAAAACAAAGCTAGGGAACTCCTTCTAGGGAGCATGGTGAAGTGGACAGAACCCTGGACTTGAGAGTGAGAAGATCTGAATTGGAAGTGTGATCCTAAGCTTATATTTGAACTCTCAGAGGCTTTTTATTTCTCATCAGCAAAACAGGGATAACACTTGATTTATCTTGATTACAGGATTGTCATGAACGAAGGGTTTTGTAAACTATCAAATGTTATATAAATTGGAGTTGTTCAAAATTTTCTGTTTGAACCACATGTTGTAGCCCTTGGTCATACATTGCCTTATATTGGTAGCTAATGGCTTAATGTGTATATATATATATATATATATATGAGTATATACATGTATATATGTACTTATGTGTGAAAGAGATACTGTGTGTGTATATTTATGGGTGTGTATTCCTGTTTTCCCCAAAGTGACTGGAAGCTTTCTGAAGGCAGTAAATATGTCTTCTCATTTTAAAACAAGTTCAGGAAAAAGAAATAAAGGCACATTGAAAAAGAATTGTCTCCCTGTAGTTTTCTCCCTCCTTCTGTGTCTCCATTTTGTGTTTCTTGTGTTTCTGTTCTGTCCCACACTGAGAAAGAAGTGAAACAAGAAATCACACAATAGAAATGATTAATAAGTAAATGACTGATTTAATATTCCTGGTGATGTACTCATTTGATAATTCCTTGGCAGAGCCAAGAGAAAAATGCTGTGGGTGGGAATCCAAGCAACCAAAAAGATGTGAAAGACACCAATTACAGGAAGAGACATGGAGAGGATGCAGAAAGAGAAAAGATTAAGTTTCTTTGCTTCATAAATAGCACCCCTTTCAGTCTTTGTGGCCACCACCCTTTGAGAGGAGGATCTGGGAGGCACCGCAAGGCGGGCAGGCCTTCAGTGAGGAAAAAGGGAGTTCTGAGAAAATTTGAGCAGGGGACCTACTATATAAGGCCATTCCTGGTTTCTTTTTTCCCAGCTCTCTCATCAAGCTTTGGATGACAGATTCCTGGTTGACAGGTACCTTCTGATCTGTCTGGCCCTAGTTGGGCTTTGTCATTGTCATTTCTTCACCCCAGCTCACCCTCCTTTCCTGGAAAACCCACAACAGATATTCCTTTTTCTCTGTTAAGCCACATTTCTTCTGTGCCTCTCTAAAAAATAAAAACAAAAACCATCAGTCTCTTGGACCTTCTCCAAGCCACCCAGATTCCTCCATTCCTACTTCCAGTCTCTCTAGCAAATGTCATCAGTCTTTGATCTCCCAAACTCATAAAATGTAAAGCTGAAATGGACCTTAAAAGTCATCATGTCCAATTCCTTCATTTTACAAGTGAGACTACTGAGTCACACAAAGATGAAATGATTTATGGGGTCACAGAGTCTGCTGGTAAACAGTAGAATTAGAATTCAGGCTCAGATCCTCTAACTCCAAAACTAATATTTCTTTCTTTGTTTCTTCTCCTCCTCCTCCTCCTCTCCCTTTCTTCTTCCTTCCTCCTTCCTCCCTCCCTCCTTTCCTTCCTCTCTCCCTCCCTCCTTCCCTTCCTCTTCTTTCTTTTTTTCCTTTTCTTTTTTCTTTCTTCTTTCTTTTTCTTTCTTTCTTTCTTCTCTTTCTTTCTTCTTTCTTTCTTTCTTTCTTTCTTTCTTTCTCTCTCTCTCTCTCTCTCTCTCTTCTCTCTCTCTCTTTCTTTCTTTCTTTCTTTCTTTCTTTCTTTCTTTCTTTCTTTCTTTCTTTCTTTCTTTCTCTTCTTTCTTTCTCCTTCCTTCTCTATCTAATGAATCATCCATTCATTTATCTATTCTTCTATCTATCTGTCATGTGTCTTAATATTCTCTATCTTTCCAGGGTAGAAGTACAGCAGTTTTTGTGGGAACTTTGACCATTTCTATAGAGAACCTGAGATAGTCCACCTCTCCCTAGACAACCTGAAGATACTTCCATACACATGTTCCTTTACCACTTACAGTTCCAGGAATTCACTATATTGGTTCTGACTTTCCTATGCAATTCAGCACTTCTAAACTAAATCTACCCTCCAGCCTTAGTTTCCCAGTCGCAAGGATTGTAAGCATGGGCTACTGCCCTGGCAAAAGTTCTTTCCCACATTTCCATAATTGCTTAACGCTGGCCTTGCTCTTGGAGCCATTGGCTATATCTAGAATTACTTATGAACCATTTTTGTAGTTTATTTGTATGAATATGTTATATGTATCCCATCTCCTTTTCCAAATTTCAGAACTCAGTGCCCAACTCTGGGAAGACTCAAATCCCACTAGTGGAATATTCCTTATGGTAGAAAGTGGGAGAATTCCTTATGTACTGAAGCCTTCTTTCTCCTAAACATTTGGATGTCAAATTTTGGTTCTCTTATTTTTGCCTGTGTGACACTCAGGCTTCGCATCCCCTATCTCTAATTGGCTGGCTTCTCTTAGACGCCCATTTTACAGGAAAAGGCCAGACCAATTATGTTTTCATTCCTTTCCAGACTCCATTTCTATCTTTCCTGATGTTTTCTACCATTCTCCTGTACTGATACTCTCCTTATCCTTCTTTTTATGTGTTGCCTATGTACCATTAGAGTACAAGGTCCTAGAAAGTAGGGACTGTCTTTCAGTTTATATTTGAATTCTCAGAACAAGCACGCATTCACAAAATGTTTCTTTCTTTGATTTGTCTTGACTATTGAATGACTTTGGGCAAAACACTTAACCTCTCCAGACTTGTTTCCCCTTGTATCCTTTTTCATCTCATCAAAGATTTCTCTGATTTTCAGACCCCAGGGAGGGAGAGAGCTGGGAGCAGGGTGATGGAAGGGGAGGGTATGAAGACCAAGGGGAACCCAGCTCTTAAGTCCTAGGCTTCCTCCTGCACAGAGAGGGAGGGCAAGGTATCAGAAATAGTAACCCACTATGGAATCATAGTATCATATCATTATGCATTTAGAGCTGCAAAGGACATTGGAAACCAGCCAATCTGAAGTCAGAAAAATTAAATGATTTGTTCAAAAGTACAAAGTGGTTGAGATAAGATTTGAATCCAAGTTTTCTGATTCTCAATCCAGTGTTGCCTCCACTATATCATGCTGCATGAATTTGAATCTTGAATTGCTGTAACCTGGGTAACTTTGGGCTTAATTTTTCTGGATTTCAGTTTCCATTTCCTCATCTTCATCCAACCAAACTCGGGATTAGACTAAATCAAGGTTTCTTAGGCTTCAGCCTATGAACTTGTTATACAGTGGAACAATTGTATTTCAATATAATTCCTTTTCTTTGTAATCCTATTTTATTTTATCTCTATGCACTTTTTATGCACTAAACTGTTTTATTTTATATACTTAAAAACATCATTCTGAGAAGGGGTCCATTAGATTATTTCTAGGATTGTATATAAAATCTTCTGTTTGGTATTGGTACTTAAAGCCCTATATAACTTGCCTCCATGCCACCTTCCCCCTAACTTTTTTATAACCTACAGTCCTCCTCCCCTCCTCTCTCTTCTGCTCCTGCCTCACCCACCCTGTACTCAGCAACCCAGTGAAACAGATCTCTTTGTTACTCCTCAAACAAGAAAATGCATCTTCTGACTCCAAGCATTTTCACTGGCTGTCATCCATGCCTGGAATTCTCCTCATTTCACTTCCTGTCTTCTCTTGGCTTTCAAGTCTTAGCTAAAATCCACCTTCTATAGGAAACCCTGCCCAACCCCTCCCCCCTCCCAATTCTAGTGTTTTCCCTCTCTTGGTTATTTCCAATTTATCCTGCATGTAACTAGTTTTTACATAGTTTTCTGTATGTTATCTCCCCCTTTAGATTAAGTTCTTCCAGATCAGGAGTGTCTTTTACCTTTCTTTGTGTCTCTGGGGCTTAGCACAGTCCCTGGAATATGAGTAGCCAGTTAATGTTTGTTGACTGACTGGCTGACTTTTATCCAGAATGTCCCCTATAGACTGCTGGACCTGAAGAATCTGGCCTCAGTTATTTACTGATGCTGGGCAAATTGCATCCATTTAACATTTGGCTGCCTCCATTTCTTCATTTGTAAAATGAAAATATTAATACCATCTTTCTTTTCAGGGCTGTTGTGAGGACACAATGAGATCACATTTATAAAGCACTTTGCAACCCTTAAAGCATTATATAAATTCTAGATGATGATGATGATGATCATCATCATCATCATCATCATCATCATATCCCTTTTCCTCCAGCTCAAATGTCTAGAAGTGGAAGTTCAAAAGGTGGTACTAGATAAGGAACTGACAAAGAAAGGGAGAGAAGAAAAATAACTAGGCCATCCCAGGAGGGTACTGGCAAATGCTTAAAAATCCAATTCTCTTAAAACAAAGGTACACTATTAAGTTTAATTTGCTAGGTGGTACAGTAAAGAGAGAGCCAGGACCGGAGTCAGGAAAACCTGAGTTTAAATCTGACCTCAGACACATACTTTGTAACTCTGAGCAAGACATTTAATCCTGTTTTCCTCAGTTTTCTCATCTATAAAATGGACTGCAGAGAGGAATGACAAATCATTCCAGTTTCTTTGACAAGAAAACCTCAAATGGGGTCTTGGCTGAACAATGACAAGATTAATATCTTCTCTATCTTTCTTAAGCATAGACATTAACAAAATAATAAAATACAGAGCTGGGAAGCAACAAGTACAATTGTTATTACAGAATTTTATAGATAAAGGAACAGAGACCTATCTAGGTGAAATACCTTACTCATGTTGTAACTAGGAATCTATAAAGCTAAGATCTGAAATGGGGTCTTCTGAAGAAATCTAATACTCTTCCAACTGCATAGTTTAACCATTAAGAGCCAGGGGTTTGCCCTAGCTAGAGAGAGGTGATAAAGCTGAGTATTGAGAACCAGATCAGCCACAGAGACTGTTTAGAGGCAAGAACAGGAGTTTGCAGATTGGGGTTGGTGGGCCACATGAGATAAACGGGCTATCTCAATGCCTTTGTAAGATTGAGAATGCTGTTGTACCCCGTCATCTTGCATTAGACCTTTAATTTCTTAGCAAAGCTTTTTGTCTCCCTGGTATATTGGTTGATTCCATGGCCCCAAGACAATGGTGGTGAAAAGGGCCCACTGTTTCAGGTTAAAGCTGTGGCCATAAAGAGAGAAGGACGAGACTTCGGGGAATGGGTCCTGAGGCAGATGCTATCCTCATCTGAAATGGAAAGATGCAGTACAAAGTCTTGGGTTTTGAACAAAGAGACCCAAATGAATCTAAGCTTCAAACACTTAAGAGTAACATGAAATAGGAATAAAAAGTATCTTTTATTTACCTGGTGTTACCATAAGGAGGACATTTTGTGAAACTCAAAGAATTAGAGAAATAAGAACACTTGTTCTTAGTTTTTCAGGAGAATTTTTTTCTCTCCAGAAAGCTGTTTCCTTTTTCTTATGGCCCCTACAATGTCAATTCAGTTTTCTCAACTATAAAATGGGGATAATAACAGCACCTTCATCACAGGATTGTTGTGAAGATCAAATGAAATTACATTTGTAAAGCACTTAGCACAGTGCCTGGCACATAGGAGATGCCATATAAATGCCAACTATCATTGCCATCATTTAGCACCACACAGTGAAGTTAGAGAGGAGGTATTCAAAACAGATTTGCTGATGAATAGAACTGGATTGAATCCACAAAGCATTCCTTCCTCAGCTTCACTGCCCTTCTCTAACTCCCCCCCCTCCCATTACTGGATACCACCCTCAGGGTCCTGAAAGTAAAGAACAGCAAACAGGGCCCCATTTTTCATGTCCCGTTTAGGCTGGAGTTCGGGGAGCGTTCACAGGCATAGCGGCTGTCAGACGGGCGCCGAGCTAGATGGAGCGATGAAATACGGCCCAGTGCTTTCTCAATTCTCGGCAGAAATGAAGTGTCAGAGCTCAGCGAGGTATATTTCTCCAGTCGGTGTGGGCCAGGGTACATGAGACTCAGTGCTGAATTGAGAATTTTCTCACTCAGTCTGAAAGTTTCCTGCTTCTCTGTCCCAGTCCCAAACACCCACAGTCTTATAGTTCTCTTTATTCTTCCTTTAGTGAAATTTATTTTGGACAGTCAAGGAGAGGCGAGATATAAAGACAAAGAGTCGCAGAGAAAAGATTGTGACAATGGGATATACAATGAAAAATAGGAAATAGGAAAGATAGGAAAGGAGGGACGGAGAGGGAAAAGAAGGGGGAGAGAGAAAGAGAGAGAGAGAGAGAGAGAGAGAGAGAGAGAGAGAGAGAGGAGAGAGAGAGAGAGAGAGAGACAGACAGAGACAGAACAGAGGGAAGAGAAGAGGGAGAAGGAAAGAGAAGAGAGAGACAGAGAGGCAGAGACAGAGAGGCAGAGACAGACAGAGACGGGGGTAACAAGGGAGAGGGAGAGGGCTGAAAGGAGGGAGAAGAGGGAGAAGGGGAAGGAGGGAGACAGAGGGAGAGATAAGAGACAGAAACAGAGAGGTTGAGAGAAAGAAAGAGAGAGACAGAGAGAGGGGAGAGAGAGAGAAGAGAAGAGAAGACTAAAGAAGAGAAGGAAAGAGGGGTGAAAGAAGGGAGGGAGAGATGAAGACAAAGAAATAGTCAATTTCCTGTGATGATCGCCTTTCTGGTTACTTCCCTACCTTTTGTAAGAAAGTCAGAGCATCCTTAAGACAGTTATAAAATGTTCAACATCCCTTCCATTCTCCCCCCACCACATACACCAACTCAATTTATTGGCATGGCAGCCCCTGAAAGATTCACTATGGGTGAATGGTTCCTCTCAAAGCTGATTAACATCCATGACAGCTCCTTGTCCCCTCACTTTCCACATGGTCTTTTCATTCTCTCTTCTCCTTTGCTCCTGCCTTCTCTTATGGGCTGTGGGCCCCTTTCTCTTACTGGTCTCCCACTCCTAATGTGTTCATTCCTTTTATCCTAATTTAGGCTTGCAGTCAGTCTCCAGGAAGGGTCAGGATGCCCTGAGTACTATGTTCTCAGGGTTGATCTGAGGTATCTATGGAGAAAAGGGTGGTTTTTTGGGGGGAGGAGGAAGGGAATCTGCCCCATTAGTCATCTTCCAAATAAGGAAAAACTATCAAAACATCTGCATTCAAAGTTAGCCCTAAGGTAAGGGCCTCCCCTTTGGTTTGGGGAAGGCCATGGTCATTCTCAACCTCCAAAATTTAAATCTCTTCTAAATAATTATTTGGTATTCTGTACTCTGAGGATGCTTCCACATGCTTGATTCTGTTTTTTATTTCCAATCTAAGATTCCCTCCCCCTCTTGGAGTGACCTGCACCCCCCCCCCCCCACTATGATCACTCCAGCAGGGAGGGAGGAGCATGGCTTGGGGTTGGATGTCCTGGGCCCCTCCTTCCCACACTAGCCTTCCAGGCCTCTTTGGCTCAGACCCTCCCTCTCCTCCCCCCCTTCCGCCACTTTTTGCATCAACACATAACCATGCATTAAACAAGACATTCCATTAATTTCTTCATCATCATAACTTGAGCCAGGACATACCCTTTAAATATTCATTCAGCTATGAAAACTGGGCATTAAAATTTTAATAATGTCAAGCTCATTTGAACCAGGCTCCTTGGGGACGATTATGATACAATTAGAATAAATACGATGATTGATTCAGTCAAAAGGCTTCACCTGTCCACAGTGAGAGAAGCTGGCAGAAAAGAAGAGAGAGTCTTTACTGATTCCTTTCTCTTTTTTTTCCCCTCTTTCGCTTCTATCCTCCTCCTCTTTTTCTTTCCCTCCTTCCTTCTCTTCATCTTTTTCACTTTTTCTTCCCCTCCTGTCTTCCCCTGCTTCTGGGGACTATTCCACTATTAGTTGGCAGCTGCTGACTATCACTCACCTCAGACCCACTTCAAACCCTTGTCACCTCTCATCTTTACCTGCATGGAAGCCTGATTCTTTCAGGAAGCCTTCCATGATTAGCCCCACCGGCCTAAAAAGCTTCCTTTGCGCTGTGTCCTCAGAGGCAGCAATAAGATGGGCATTTGACTTAACAGATCACAGAATCATGGACTCCAGGGGAAAGTCCCTCAGAGGCCAGCTAGTTCATTTTCTAGGTGACAAAGTGAGCTCCAGGGAAATTAGCTGATATACTCAGATAATAAGCACCACAAAGGGGATTCAAACCCTGTGCTATGATTCCAGACGTTAGTGTGTACCTTCCGGATCTCAGTTCATGATGACTATCAGCCATGTGGCCACCCTCAAGTCCCTTCCCTTCTCACACCCTCATAGGAGACAGGAGATAAAAACGAGTGAGGAGCTGACCAATATTACCTCACAGAAATTGCTCGGTAAATTTTAATGGACCATAGAAATATGAGCTATTTTTAATTTCTCCCGTAAACAAGCCTTTCTTGTGTGGATATTCATTCGCCCTTGTTTGTATGTTTACAAGGCATTGACTCAGAGGGTATTCAGGGCTACCTTACAAACTGCTGCTCCCTGGTCTGAGAAGTCCATCTCACCAGCCTCTCCCTTTGGCCCCGAATCCCGGTGTTGGAGGTAGCTCTGGGTGTAGGCGGTATCCTGAGGCTTAACTGTTTCCCCCTTTCTTCTTTTAACGAAGCCTGACGTCAAATTCGCTTTGTAGGGCCGCCGCGTCAGACTAACTCTTTGGGAGCTTGCGATCCAATTTTCCCTAAATCTTTTTTTCATTTAAATAGCGGTCTAGCCATGCTTCTCCCCTTAGAGGCGCTAGATGGCGCCATAGTGCACAGAGCATCGGCGTGAACAAGACCTGAGCTCGTTTCTGCTTCAGACGCTTAAATAGCCACAAGTCTCTTAGGCTCTTTGCTTTCGATGCCCCTGGAAGAGAGAGTGAGACGGGCGGCTTTGTGCCATTCCGCCTCGCTTAAATCCAGGTCATCTGCCAGTTCAGACGTCACCCCGACATCACTGGTCCCCTTTGCAGATGAGGAATGGACAACAACAATTATCTATAAATTAAAAATCTATAAATCTATTAACTAACAGCCGATCCCTTCCAGGATAGTTATGAGGATTAAATGAAGTACAGGTAAAGTGCCTGGCACATAGCGGGTTTATTCTGCTCTTCATAAATGCTTCCTTCCGTCCTCCTTGTATTTGTTGATTCTCCGAACCCAAAAGGATTTTGCATCTGTCCCTATTAGGATTCATTTTATTTCTTTCGATCCGTCAAGCTCTTTCTAAATCCCGACTGTCATCCAGTGTACAACCCTTCTCAGCTTTGTCATCTGCAAATATAAGATGCCATCTATGCCTTTGTCCAAGTCATCTGATAACAATGAGAAATTACACCGGATCAGGACAGGTCCCTGGGGCCCTCCATTACGGGTCTCCTTTCCTCTGTGCTGACAGCATTAACGACTGCTCTAGGTTTGATAAACCAGTTACCAATCTGTTCACATCCAGGCTCAGATGCTTATTAGCCGTGTGATCCTGATAAGTCACTTATCCTCTGTCTGACTCAGTTCTTTCATCTGTAAAATGGGGATATTAGTAATATCTTCCTTCAAGGGTCGTGGTGAGGATAAAATATTTGTACAACTCTTTGTAAACCTTAAAGTTATATATAATAGCTATTATTAGTAAGACTGTTGTTTAATCTATATATCACAATTTTGTTCACAAGGAGAACATGACTTTGATGAATCTAAATAAGCTCCACTTTCAATATTTCCTTGCTTTTCCAATTTAAGGTGGTGGTTGTTTGATTTTTAAAAAACAATGAGATCTCATTGATACAGGGGTCTCCCAGGTGAGGAAATTCCCTCTACCCATGTAGGCTAACATTTGCTGAGCAACTCCTACACGGAGAGATTGGGATTTGTCCACGGTCACACAGCCAAAATGCAGGTTTTGAACCCAAACCTTCCTGATGCTGAGAATGACTTTCTAGCGACGATGTCATTTCTGCTTCTTCCCAATAAGGGAGGCAAAGTAACTAGTTTAGTTACTTTGTCAACTAAAGGAAATTAAATGAGGCTGCTATATAACTTGCTTTTGATGGAGCTTTGTTGGCTCTTTGGGCTCACCTCTTCCTTTCCTTGAGGGTCACTGATATTCCCTTTAGGAATACATTTGCAATCTTCACTTTCTCTGCTTGCATCCCTTTCTTTTTTATTTTTTGAAAGTCAAAATATTTGTTCCTTTCCAGTCTTGTTTCTTCACTTTCTCTTTTTCACAATCTTTCAAAGATCACTGGGCAAGGAGATCACTGGGCAAGTTCTCATTTCCCAACTCACCCATAGTCATAAGCTTGATTTTCCTTATTTTTGAAATGGGATAATGACAATAACTACTTCCCAAGTTGTTTTATGAGACGTATTTGTAAAGCACATTGAAAATCCTAAAGCACTACATACACATTAGCTATTATTATGATTTTATCTGCTTGCCTTCCTAGCAGGTAGCGATGCTCCTTCTCTGCCATATGGTCTTGCTCTGTATCTCTCCTCATATGGACACCTGATATAAAGCCTCAGTAGACCACGGTTTTCTCCTCATTCTTCTCCCTTCATTTCTTACTTTAGATGCCATCAAAGACATAGCTAGGGTTCGAGTGTGGGAAACAAAGATGATTGCCCTTTAGCCAAGTGGTGAATATAGGAGAGCAAGGAGGTAGGAAGTTACTCACCATCTGGGATGGCTCTATTTCCGGCAAAAAAGAAGGGGCCTTTAATCCTCTCCTTTATCCAACAAAGTGGCATTGTTATACCTTCGAATTATGGAGGGTTTATTAAAGCAACGATCATCTTTTCAAGATACAGCCATCCGTACAGCCGGCCAAGCATGGATCAGACAGAATGATGGGAGGTTATTGTTAAAATATGCAAATCCACAGTCCATTGAAATGCAAACCCTCCAGATAAGATTTTTTAATAAATCTGGTCTTCCTCCTGCCCCCCACTGCATGAAGGTAACCTAATGTTTATTGAGTTCAGGCCCACATATCGGAACCTAGTATCTATTAGTGCTTCACCTCTATTCTCAATTTATAAGGCTGTTTTATAAGGTGTGTATCCTGGCTGCTGCAGAACTTTCTGTTTGATGGTTCAGTACAAGCAGGGGACCTGCTACAGAGGGAGAGGGGAGAGAACGAGAGCCGATCTGATTTCTATTCTCCAACCCAGCTTGTTCCCTCTTGTCTCTGTGTGACCTAATGGGCCACCTCTGATTTCCCCTGACACAGTCTAGGATGCTCACATCTTTCCTCGCCGTCGGTCTTCAGCTCTCATTTTCTAAAAAATCGGCTGCATATTAAAACAAACCATTCCCACCTCCTCCAGAAAGGCCTCTTTGATTGAGCCCATATGATTGCATTTATACCTCGAAGGGCCTTCCTTTCAAGCGAGCTTAAAAGCTAACATTTATATAGCATGCTGCTTCATCAGTATTCTTAGATCCTGGAACGTGGGCTTATCCTGCTCCCTGCTGGTATGGGCTCTGCATCCCCCATCAGAGCGGGGACTTCCTGAAGGCAGGGACCTTTGTTTTATTCTTGTTACTTATTATGAAAAAAAGAGAGAATCGGACTGGACATCTCTAAGGTCCCTTCCAACTCTGACTTCCTGGGACCTAACATCCTATTCCTCCCACCTGGCCTCCAGGAGAGGGTCTTGAGTCAATGCATAAGACCAATTACTTTTTTCCTCTGAACCCTTGCAGCATTTATAGTCTGAGCCACCATGCCTAGTATTTGATTACTCATTATCCTCTATTTATAGATCATTTGTTGTCTGAGGATGAAAGCCTGGGTGGGCCAATTGTAGGGCTGGGCTCTGGTGGCCCAAACTTTCAGGAGAAATGCCTGAAGACAGACTGAATAGTTATGAAAACAAAACAAACCAAAAATGAATCAGATGTATTGTTTTAATTAAATATACAGACTCAATCTAGGCAGTGTTCTTCTCTGTGGAGGCAGGGTTCTGTCTGTGGTAGATGCTCCCCTGATTTCAGAAGTTCTCTGGGGGCCTTTTGGGCTTGCAGACATGCACGTTAGTCTTGACTATCTGCTCTGCCTGTCTAGGAGTTTTGAAATGTTACCTTTTAATGTATGGGTTCAAGAAGTCCTAGAAGATGTGTGTGGGGGGGAGGGAGCTCCCATTAAATACTCAATGGAGATGTTTAAAAGCAAGGAAATAAGGTTGATTCATTGTAAAAGAACATTTTGAAAATGTCCCTCAAGCAGATCAACCAGAGAGGTGAATTATCTGGGCTTGGGTGAAAATAAAAGTAAGCTGGACCTAGGTTTCTAGGCCAATGATATCTCTCTCATATAGAGGTCGCTTACAACAGATACAACAGATACTTGGTAAAGTGATTGCACTTTTGTATTAAATGCTATTTTATCTGTGTCCCAACTCCCTTCCTGTTAGAATGAATAATTGAAAATAGGCTGTGTGTATATGTGTATATGTATACATAGATGTGGTTGAAAGGATCAAGAATCTCATCCTTCCCCCAAAAAAGATCCAGCTTCTGTTTTGTTGTTGTTCAGTCTTTTTGGCTTTGTCTGACTCTCTGTGACCCCATTTGAGGTTTCTTGACAGAGGCATGGAGGGGTCTGCCATTTTCTTCTTCATCTCATTTTACAAATGAGGAAACAAATCAAGACGAGAATTAAGTGACTTTGCCAGGGTCACAAGCGTGTCTGAGTGTGTCTGAGAACATATTTGAACTCAGTTCTTCTTGAATAAAGGCTAAATACTATCCACTGCGCCACTTAGTTGTCCTTCCAGCTTCCTATAGCATCATTAATGTATGTTATGCATATAATGCATCATTAATTTATCAGCTGGCCAGATTAGTGATTTACCAAACAGGGACTTGAAGGTAAATTTAAGTGGCTAAGAATTAAGACCTTCTCTGAGTCCTTTGAAAGACAAATCCTTCAAAGTACTTGCATACTGGGACTACCACATTGTTCAGGCCATGGTCAGATGCCATTCTATATTGTTAATAATGGATGGATTGTTAATGGGTGGATAGAGCCCTGGGCCTGGAGAAAGAAGAACTCATCTTCCTGAGTTCAGATCTGGCCTCAGATACTTGTTGTATGATCCTGGACCAATCTCTTCACCCCATTTGCCTCAGCTTCCTCATTTGTAAAATGAGCTGGAGAAGGAAATGGCAAATCATTCTAGGATCTTTGCTAAGAAAACTTCAAATGGGGTCAGAGAATCAGACATGACTGAAAACAACTGAATAATAATAATAATAATAAATAATGTTTAGGCTTCTGGCTCCCCCTCCTCTCTTCTATCTCTTTCTCCCTCAGCTCTACCATTTTTCCCCTTTTGTCTTCTCCTTTATTTCTTTCCCAACTTGTTTCTCTCCCTTTTTTCCTCCCTTCTTCTTTCCCATTTCAGACACATTACCTCATCTGCTCCTCACAACAATGCTTTCATGTAAGTAGCACCAGCATTATTATTGGCCCCCTTTGGCACGTAAGAAAATTGAGACTCAGTGAGACTCAGTGACTTCATTGGAGTAGCCCCGAAGTCAGGCAGTGGCGCATGGCAACTTGTGTGACTCCCTGGTCTTCCACTACTCTGTTCTACCTTTTGTGTTTTCTGAGCCTTGCAAGCCTGGTTTGCCTGGCTCCATCTGGGCAGTCGGGGGGATGGACCTCCTCCCCATTAGCACAGGCTGGTCACATGGCAGCCACTTATTGGAGACTGCCTGGTTGCTGGGAATGCTGAGCTCTCTCCTGTGTGTGGGGGCAGGGTGGGTGCCCAAAGAATGAGGCATCCTGGAGTTTGAGCTGGGTCATTTAACCTAAACCCCTCCTCTTGCAGCTGGCCGAGGCTCAGGGTCACACAGATTTGGGAAGCTTAGTTGGGATTCAAACCCAGGTCCTTTGCCTTAGAGTCCATTGTTTTGATGGGGTTTTTTGTTTGTTCGGGGGGTGTTTCCTCCCACTGCATCGGGCTGCCACAGGTTTTGTGAGGCTCTGTGCCCTCATTCCTGGTTCCCTTTGAAAACAACAGAAGCCTCTGAATAATATTGCACATCCACCTTCCAGCATTTCCAAAGGAAAGCTCTGCGATGATGCAACAGGTTGCCCATGGCAACCAGTATTCATCCAGGGGCTTGAGTTTGTGCAGGCATTCAGCACATCTATTCATTTGGGCTTCTGGCTCCACCTCCTCCCTTCTATTTCTTTCTCCCTCAGCTCTCCCATTTTCTCTCCTTTTGTCTTCTTTATTTTCTCTTCCTCCCTGTTTCTCTTTGCCCCCCTTCTCTTTCCTTTTCTTCCTTTCTCCTTTCTTTTGTCTCTTCTCATCCTTCTCTTCCTCCCTTCCATCCTTTTCCCCTTCCTCCTATCCTTCCATCCTTCCCCCATTCGTTCTCCCCCCCCGCTTTTTCCTATTCTTCCTCCCTCTAATACTCTCTTCCTTCCTCCCTCCCTCTCATCTTTTCTCCCTTCCTTCCTCCTTTTCTTCCACCATCCCTTGCTCTCTTTTTCCCTTCCATTTTTCTTTTCTCTCTCACTCCTATTCTTTCTTCTTCGCTCTGATTCTTCCTCCCACCCTCCCTTTTTTCTTCCCTCTTTCCTTATCTCCCTTCTTTTATTTTCTTTTCTCTCTCCCTTCTTCCTATTCCTTTCTCTCCATACCTCTTTTCCTCCTTTTCTTCTCTCCTTCCATCCCATCTATTCTCCCACTTCTTTCCTTCATTTCTACCTCCTATTCTTCCTCTCTTATTCTTTTCTTTCTTCCCTCTTTTGTTTCCTCCTTTCTTTTTTTATTTTCTTTTTTCCCTTATCCTTTTTTCTCTCCCTCCCACCTTTTCTTCTTCTCTTCCTCCTTTACATTTTCCTCCCTCTTTCCTTTTCTTTTTCCTTCTCTCCATCCTTTAGCTCTATGACTCTATTAATATATATGCTGTACCCCTTCTTCCCCATCTAACCACTTGTACCATTACCAAAGAGTGGGTGATGATTTTCAGAGAGGATTTGATGGTGGGGTAGAATTATTAAACCATCTATGTCCAAATTCTAAGGTTTTCATGTAGTCAAAATGAGGGATAATCAATCAAAACGCCATAGAATCTAGAAGTGGAAGGGACCTCAGAGGCATCTAATGCAATCCCCTCATTTTACAATGTAAAAGATACTGAGGAGGCTCAGTGGGGTTATATGACTCACTCAGAGTCGGGCATAAGGAGCAGAATTGGAACCAGGCCCTCTGACTTCAGAATCAGTGCTCTTTCTACTGTATCATGCTGCTGGTAACCATGTATTGTCCAGAAACTCAAATAAAGGTTCCCAACACCTTGGGAGTCCCCATGTATAGAAAGACATGGACATTGTTTGCCCAAAACAAGAAGATATGAGTGGGTTATTGCTGGGACAGTGGCCAGAACACTAGGCTTAGAGTCAGAAGACTTGAGTTCCAATTCTGCTTCAAATACTTACAGGCTGTGTGATATTGTGTGAATCATTCACTTTTTCTAGACATAAGTTTTTTCGTCTGCAAAAATTCAGAGGCTAGATAGACTTCATGTCCTCAATGGTTCTTTTTAGTCCTAAATCCATGATCTCTGACCTCTATGAAAACTTCAGCAAAGTATTCTGAGAAAGCCACTAAGCTGGAAGGGGGTATCTGAATAAATCATTAAAAAGGACCAAGGCAAATGGGTAGAACTGGCAACAATAATTATAATGATAGCTTGCATTTACACATTGATTCTCACATCAATCCTGGCAGGTAAGTGCTCATTTTACCCATGAGGAAACTGAGGCAGAGAGCAGCCAATCACCCAAGATAATAAGCAGTAACAAGGAAAGATATGGTTAGCCATTGAATTCAGCATCTGTCACTCAATTTTGCTTGCCAAATGAAGAACAGGATTTTGGTTGAAGAGACATTCAACAGGAGGCATGTGAGAGATTTCAAAAACAAAGGAGTCTTTTTTGACTTTCTGGAAGGAGTTGAGGCAATGCAGATAGACTCTGGGGAAACTGATCCCTGTCCCCCAGGTACCTAAGGCCAGAACTTTTGGTAGAGAAAGGAAGCTTCACCAGAGAAAGTAGAGCATCCTTGACAACTAGGCAAATAGAAGGGAAGGAAAGGAACAGACTGGGTGTAGAGCAGATTTCCAGGTATGGTAGATTAAGATTTCCAGAAGAATAAAGGAGGATCAGTGCAGTACAGTCTCAAGTCAAGGAACACAGACAGAAGAGCACCTTCTTCCCCTGGGGTTTCTTGAAGTAGAGACAAGGTGGCCCCAATTTTGCAATTTAAGCTTTCTAATCAAACTATCCCTATCAATACTATAAGCTCCAGGCTTTGTAAAGAGAGATTTTACAAAGTCTTTCTTCTAAACACTAGACTTTTGTTTTGTTTTCTCCTTAGTTTCCTGTTAAATTTGACTTGGCTAATTCCAATCTCAATTTGGCTAATTCCAATCTTGTCTTGCCTTGGCTTAACTAAGGAAAAAGAGGCATCCATAAATAGGCCAAGGAGACTAGAAACAGTCGTCAGAGCTGGGGCTGATAACTGAGGAAACACAGAGTGTAGGGGGTAGCTGGGATGTCCTCCTTTCCATCTGGGATTTACCATCGCAAATTTGAGGTTAGAGGGTCTTGAGTCCTAAAGGAGTTATGTTCTGTCCTACAGGCGGTGGGAAGCCATGGATAAATCTTGAGCAGGGAAATGACATGCTGAAACTAGTTCTTTTTTTGGAAACTAGTTCATTAGGAATATTAACCTGGGGTTGATGTTTTGGTAGATTAGAGTAGAGATGAACAGGAAGACAGAGGAAATTAGCTATTGTCATAAATGAGGCGTGAAATTCCTGCCTGCTTAGGGTGGTCACAATGGTAAAAGATAGATAAAAGCAGAGTGAATCAGGAAGTCTGGGACTCAACCTCCAGCTCTTCCTCTTAGTTGGAATATCTTGGCCAAGTCACTTTACTGCATTGGGCTTCTGTTTTCTCACCTGTAACATAAATGGTTTGAACTAGAAGACTTTGGAGATCCCTGTCAGATCTAATCAAGAGTGTGGATTGCTAGAGCTTAGTCACTGAATAGATGGATGACTCAATACATATTTGTTGAATTTAATAAATCTGTAAAATGGGTGCAAGCTCTATTATTTTATTCCCCCTGCCCTCTTTGCCTACATTTTCCTTCTTCTCTGACTTGAGGATCGGCAGTCCCAGTGTTCTTGGTTAGCTGAGTTTTTGCAGCGTTTGGTGGAGGCCCACTGGGTGGCTAGTCTGTCTGTCTCTTGTTCTGTCTCTGTCCCATATCTATTATAACAATCCCCCTAATGAATAATTTGCTACAATAGTAATTATAGGGATGATTCTACAAGATTTTAATTAAGCTGCTTCTCTGAGAAACCAACCCCCCTCTCAGCACATTAATTAGACCATGTCACCAATCTTGGGGGGGGGTTCCCATCCTCTTGGGGAAGGGATTGGAGGGAAACTGGAATTCCTCTTCTCTCTTCCTCTTCCTTCCCCAACTAATTGATTTGAATATTGGAGTCAGGAGACCTGGGACTGAATCAGACTAGGAGGTTCTTGGGCAAATCAATTAGCATCAATGAGCCTCAGTTTCTTCGTTTCTCGAGGGACAGAATTAAAGCTATGATTTCACGAATATAAGGAACTCCCAGGGGAGAAGACATCCTCTACTAAAGGAGGTCAGCACCTTCTCCGTAACTGTGAGTCTTGCAGTGTTGTCTTTAGATTATGGAGAGGTTAAAGAACACTCCCAGGCTCACATTGTCCGTATGTGTCAAATGGGAATAAAACCTGCCTTATCTCCCTCAGGAACTCTTGTCTGGCTACAATAAAAAAAAATAGATGGAAGTGGGTTTTCCAAAGTAAAAAGGACTGTGCAATATGGGATTTGTAATCATTTTTATTGAAATCACACTTCTGTCTCTCCCATCAGTTGGGTACAAACCCTACTCCACATCAAAGGCCAGAATCTGGAATTTTTTCTTTGTCTCCTCAGGATGCACGTAAGAGTTAGCACTAGCACTCCCAGCTGCAGTTTGTTTTACTACCTGAGCTCCCTCAGTCTCAAAGCAGGTTCTTTGAGAAGCTGCAGTGACTTGTTCAAACCACCAGGGGGTGATTGAGTAAATTATTACTCTGAATTGAGTGCTCCGCCCCATGATAAATTGTATGTAAATCATACCTGGGCCAGTCTAATCAATTTTCCCACAGACTTCCCCAAGCACTTGTGAGACATTCCTCAGTTCTGATTTCAGTTCTTAGGGAAGAGTCCTGATTCAGATTTCTCTGACCTTCTGTCCCAGCCCTGTCTTTGGTGCATTTGCAAACTGTTACCAAGCTTGTACACTGCTGTGAAATATTGACAAATTGGGGCAGTGGTCTGGGTCTTCGCAGCTGACTTCCATCACTTGCTGCCCATATCACTAACTGCTAGGGAGGATTTTGTTGTTGTATTTTTTTTTCCTTTCTTGATTTCCTAATAAAATTCCATTTGAAAAATTCCAACCTTAACTTGTCTGAATCAGAGGGAAAAAGAGATATAGTTCCCACCGGCTGAGGGGAAGGAGGGAAAAAGGAGGAAATCTGTTTTAGGAGGGCAGCTGGGTGATGTCTGGAGTCAGGAAGACTCATTTTCCTGAATTCACACATGGCCTCAGACACTTCCTAGCAGTGCGATCCTGGGCAAGTCACTTAATCCTGTTTGCCCCAGTTTCCTCATCTGTAAAAGGAACTGGAGAAGGAAATGGCAAAACCGCCCTGTGTCTCTGCCAAGAGAACCCCAAATGGGGTCACGGAGAGCTGGACATGACTAAACAATGGCGTTAGGAAGCTGAAAGGTGGGTCTAACCCAGTGTGATTTGAGGAATTCCGAAAGTCCCTAACTATTCTTAAACACCTCTCTTTCATTCTCTTGTGTAGGCTGTGTTCTCCCTTCCCACCTGATCTAAAAGCATTAGTGTCTAAATCACTCTCTTTCGATAGATTGTAAAGAGAAAAGACATTATCTCCAGATGGTCACTATTAAAATATAGAAATTCAGCATGTATTTACTGGGCATTGACTACTTTCTGCCATTACTACAACAGAAGAATGAATATTAAACAAGGAAGAAAAAACTAGAATGAAGAGAAGGCACACAGAGGAGACAGTGTACAGCTGGATTTTGAGTCTGGAAGCCTGAGTTCGAATTACACCTCTACTTTTTAGTAGGTCTGTGACTTTGGCTAAAGTATTTAGCCTTTCTGAGCTTATTTCTCTGCTTGTAAAACCAGATTATAATGTCAGCACTGCCTACTCACAGTATTATTATGAGGAAAGTATTTTGTAGACATCTTCTATTACCTTGTCACTTGATAAAGGTTTGCTTAATTGAAATGAGCCTCAACACTCTCTAAATAGTTGTTATTGTTAGTTCAGCTCCCAACCAATGCAAGATATTTTTCTGAAACATTCCTGTGAGAAATCATCACATCCCTGTTTGAATATCTCCATGACAGGGAGCTCATCACTTTACAAAGCAATTCACTCTATCGTTTAATGGAGCTAGTTGTCAGAGATTCCTTTCTTAGCTGAACCATAGACTTCCTTCCTGTGACACCTACCGAGCTATTAATGCTAGTTCTGCTCTACGGAGCTATGTCTAAGGAATGTAGCCAATCTTTCTTCTTCATGACAGCCCTTCAAATATTTGAAGGCAGCAACTGCATCCGCCATCTCTTTTCTAGACTAAACTTCCCCAGTTTTCCAAGCTGATCCTCATGGGGGAAACAGAGGAAGGTTTGGAATCTGGGTGCCTGCATGTGAATCCTGGCTCATGACTGGCGCCTGAGGTAACAGGACAGACATGCCCTTGGGTGCTTAGGACACTGTTACCTCAGGTCCCTTTGGGAAAGGGATCATAGACTCCCTTTCCCCTGCCATGCCATGCCTGCTTCTGGGGCCCCTCAAACCTGTTGCTTTAGTTTGCTAAAATTCTCTAGTATTTGGAATATTACAAAGTAATATTCATTTCCTCATCATGACCCTGAAAGGCAAGAGTTAATGGAACAACAGCTTTCAAAACCAGGTCCCTGATTCCAAAACCTGGGCTCTTCTACCACTACCATGCTCCCTCTAGAACTAGAGGAGGCAAGGAAAAGATATGACACAGTCCCTGCCTCAAGAAGGCAGCATGGTGGATACTACATGGTTCCTGTATAAAGAATGACTGACTTGGAGTAAGGAGGACCTACTTAGTTTCAATACTCAGACACCTTTTTAGCTGTGGGGCTCTGAGTAAGTACCTTAACTTCTTTTGGCCTTCATTTTCCTCATCTGTAAAATGGAGATAATGATGATAGTAACATTGGGTTACTGGGAGGATAAATGAGATTTTATGTGTACACACACACACACACACACACACACACTATATCTATCTATCTATCTATATATAATATATATATATATATATACTATATATATATACAATATATACGAGAGAGAGAGAGAGAGAGAGAGAGAGAGAGAGAGAGAGAGAACAAACCTTAAATCACTAGATAAATGCTATCTATTATTACATTCGAATGGGGAGGGCAGTAAGACAGGTACACAAATGTCTACAATAGAAGCTAAAATGTGGTAAATACTTAGGAGTGGCCAACTCCAATAATGAAATGGCAAACCTATGAGAAAATCGTTCTTAGTCTGCTTGATTTGGTCCATTCTGACTGTGACAGTTAAGCAACAGCCAGAATCATCTTAGAAAAGGCACCAGCACTGTCCTCATCCCATTTATTTGTTCTCTGGTTGCTTTTAGATTTAATCATAGTCCCTCTGCCTCTCCCTCTGTCTTCCTGTCTTTGTCTTTTACTCAACTTTCTCTCTGTCTCTCTCTCCCTCCCTGCCCTTTCTCTCTCTCTCTCTCTCTTCTCTCTCTCTCTTCTCTCTCTCTCTCTCTCTCTCTCTCTCTGCCTCTCTCTCTTTCTTTCTCTTTCCCTTCTCCCTCTCTTCTCTTTCTTCCATGTCTACCCTCTCATCCTAATAATCTAAGCTAGTGCTGCTGCTGCCACCCTGTCCAAGTCTGTTTTCCTGCCATTAATTAACACAGCTCTCCAGCCTCCAACAGGCTAAATGATGAATCAGGTTAAATTCTAGACAACAGCCTGTGCACCACCATCAATTAACCATCTTCGTGGCACCTTCATTAATAAGCATCGATCACAGGCTATTCCGTGTGGAACACGTCAGGCCCTGCCCCTCACAGGAGCTGTTCTTGTGTTTGCGTGTATGTGTATTTGTGAATCCATGGGTACATGAGTGTGATTGTTCTGTGACTGTGAGTGTGGAAGTGCACATAGCTGTGCTAGGGCATGGATGTTTGAACATGTTTACTTCTGTGACTGTTACCTGCCTGAAACTCTACCTTCCTTTAATTTTCCCAAACTGGGCTCCTCTCATTCTCCTCCTGCCACTTTGATGGCTTTTAAAAAATTTCTTTCAATGATTTCTCGTCCACTTCCTCATTCCTAGGATCATAGAATCATAGATTTAGGCCTGGGGTCATCTAGTACACTCAGTTTCAGACAAGGAAATTCAGGTTCAGAGGAGTAATAAATGACTCGCCCAGGTTCACACTGTACAAAGGATTGAATCCAAATCTTGTAACTTCAAATCTAGCACATTTTCTACCATACTACCTTTGTCTATCTATAAACATGGATATTTTCCAAGGGTCTGTTCTCAGTCATCTTCTGCCTTTTCCTCTCTCCCCCTTTTTCTACCTCTTTCCCCTTCTCTCTCCCTCCCTTCCTCTTTCTAGATTTCTCTCTCTTCCTCTCTCCTACATCGTTCTTCTTCCCTTTCTTTCTCTTTCTCCCCGCCCCCCAACAATTTCTCTTCCTTGCTGATCCCTCTCATTCAAATTTTCAATTTTCACTTCAATACGGATGCTTCCCCATCTTTACCATCAGTTTTGATTTCCTTCTGGATTTTCTGTCTGGCATCTGCAGCTTTCTTCCCCAAATATTCTTCTAGCATTTCAACTCTCCATTTCCAGAGCAATATCCTATCCTAAGAGATCTCCATCTAAGTATCTAGTGAAGCAGTAAAAAGTAAAGTAAAGCCTTGATGCTAATTATCTCCCATTCCCATTTAACCAGTACAAAGATCAGGTTTCAGCAAATGGCCAGCCCCATGCCATGTTACTGGTGGGTGACAATCCCCACCAGTGCTAATTCTGATGAAAAATTATAATACTTATTTTTATATCATTCAGGAAAGGGAGGACAAGTAATACCAGCTGTTTTACACACAGAAAAAAATAGGAACTCCTTATTCTGAAATTCAAGGCTCTCCACAATCTAGTCTGAATTCATTTTTCTGGCTCCTCCTCTATATGTAATGTGTACTTCAGGTAATGTGGTCCCTTCAATATCCTCCCAGAGGTTGTCTTTAATGAGGTAGCACAATGCAGTGGAAAGAGCAAGTCTTTGCTCTGATTCTTGTTGTGTACACTTGTGGAAATCACTCACACTCTTAGAGGCTCATTTTCCACATCTGTAAAATGGGTATAATACTTGAGAGTGCATGATAGACCTCAAAATGCTAAATAAGTGTAAGTTGTTATTGATGGACTCTATGATCCATTCATTTCTCTAAACTCACCCTTTTATCAAATCTCTGTTCAAGTTTTACCTCTTCTTGGAAGTCTTCTTGGACTGTCTCAGCATAGAGTAGTCCTTCCCCTAGGCAGTGCTACCCATTTTAGCCTTGGTCCATGAGATTTGGGCTGTACTTATATATGGACAGCTTTTCATCCTTCTTTCAAGCAAGGGAGCAAGCACCTAAAGCACCCACAGTACTCTGAAGCACAAAATGGTAACTTGGTGAGTATTTGTTATTGATGATGAAGGGGTCTGAGTGAATGTGTACATCTGTATCATTTACAACCTGATATGTGGGTGCTGGCTCACTTATTCTTATACACAGAAAGAACGAGATGCCTAAATGGCACGAACTGAGGCAGGGGGCTAAGTACCAGGAAGAGTATACTACTCTTAATGATCTGTCACCTACTATTCAGCTCCCATCATTAGAACTTCATTTCTTTTGCCATTCCTTGGTGAAATGTAAATAAAGTGAGAGGTTCACCTTGAATAATACCTCAGTATGAATTAATTTATCAGGCCCTCTTCCAAGAGCAGAATTTGATAAAAAAGAAAAAGAAGGGAGCATGAAGTTACTGGGGGTCTGTGGGGACCAGGGCTTTTGAGGAAGGGCAGGGAAAAGGGAGTGCAATTATAATTTTACTGAGGGCCAGTTTGGGGTGTGTGTGTGTGTGTGTGTGTGTGTGTGTGTGTGTAGTGATCATATGTGTGAACAAGAGGATGAATGTGTCTGTGTGTGATTTTGTCATCAATCACCTTCTGAATCTGTGGGAGTGTGAAGATGTGTGGGAGTGGGAGACTCTGTGTGTGCATGTGAGGGTTTGTTCCTGTGTATGTATGTGCATGTGTGTGAGAAGTGAGGGGGGGGCAGTGCCAGCAGGGAATCAATGTGGCCTCCTCAGAAGCCCATCAGCAGATCATCTCCTTAAAGGTTAATTAAGAATCTGAAGACTAACGGGGAAGCGGAGGCCGGGGTGACGGACGCGCCGTCTCTCCAGACCATTAAGCACTAATTAGGTTTGGAAAGTCTATCGAGCTCCTGGGGTCTTGTCAAGGCGGGCGCCGGGCCCCGGAGGTGCCCGTGGAAATGCCAGCATTGTCACCCCCAGCCCCTCCCCACCATGAGGTGACAGAGGGCTCTCGCTGTCTCTCTGACCCTGGGTGTCTGCGTCCCCATCTGCCTTTGCCTTTTTCATATCAGTATCTTTCCCTGTCTGTGCCTCATTCTCCCTGACTTTCCCCTTTTCTTTCCTTCTTTCTCTCTCTGTCTGTTTCTGTCTACTCCCTTCAGACCCTCATAGATGATCAGCAAATGACAGTCAACAAACACTCATTATGTGCTTACTGTGTGCCAGGGCTTAAAAATGACCGCTTATAATGAGGGAGCCACTTGTCAGGAGAATGGTGTGTAGGGAAAAGAGAAAAAGAGAATACAAAAAAAAACTGGGAGACCCCAGAATCCAGTGGGGAAGAAAGAACAGTAGTGGAGTACAGGAAGGGGGCACAGTGAGGTTATTAGCTAATTGGAGAGATGTGGGAGACAGTAGACTTTTACTCCAACTGCAGTCTCTTGTATACATTGTTATGGTATGGAATAACTTTTTTCCTTCTCCTCTTCCTCCTTCTCTTTTTCCTTTTCCTCCTCCTCCTCTTTCTCTTTGTTTTCCTCTGTCTTCCCTATCTTCCTCCTCCTTTTGTCCTCCTCTCTCCTTTTCCTCCTCTTTTTTGTCCTTTTCTTCCTTTTCCTCTTCCTCCTCTTTCTCTTTGTCCTCCTCCTCCTCCTCCTCTTTTTCTTCCTCTCTTTATATTCTTCACCCCTTGTTTCAAGGCCCAATGTAAGATTCCCCCCTTTCCTCCATGGGATTTTCCCTGACTATTCCAGATCAATCTTTTAATAATATTTACTATATGAAGTACAATCTAGCCTTAATCTGGCCTTAGACACTTACTAGCCATGAGATCCTGTACAAGTCTTGTAACTTCTGTTTGCTTCAGTTTCCTCATCTGTAAAATGGGGATCATGATAGCACCTACCTCCCAGTAATGTTGCAAAGATCAAATGAGATAATTGTAAATGCCTTAGCACAGTGCCTGGCACCTCGTAAGCTCTGTAGAAATGTTAATGATACACTGAGCCCACACACATAGTCTCTGATTCTTTCACATGTTCAAGTCTCATCTCTGGGATGAGCCTAGAAGTGGTCTAAGGGGAGTGAAATAATGATGATCGGAATAAAAAAACACAGCTGGTGATTACACAGCTTCAGAGGTGCCCTAGGCTCCATCACATTTCTCCGGAGTGCAGACATCTGATGTAACACAGGCAGACCATGAGACTGATAGATTGTGTTTCTCAGCAGTCTGTGCTCAAGAAAGACCCCTTCCACTCTGTCTTGGGCATTAAGTTCACTTTCCACTGTGGAATCTCTCCAAGAGAAGTTTCTTGTGCTACTCACCCTCAGACTTTCCCATAGCAATCAGTGAAGAGATAATGTATGGCAGAAAATAGGAATTAAGAGGAGTGAATCTACTACCTAACCTTCTGTCCCCTTTCTTCCCCTCTATGCCTCCACTGCTTGGGACAGTAGAAAGAACTCTCGGTTTGAAGAAAGGGGACTTGGTTTAAGTCTCTGCTACTTACCCCTGTGTGACTTTGGACAAGGTGATTGACTTTGACCTCTGTTCCCTTGTCTGTAAGATGAAGGTGTGGGCCAAGATGAGTTCTCAGTTTCATTTTGGGAGGAAAACTTCCAATCACCTCACCCCAATAGGGTGTTGCTGGATAATTGTGCTCCCCCTCCCACGGTAAATTGTGGCATTTTAATAGATATATACAGAAACAGACTATGCTTATGGAAAAGGAAGCTCTAATAGAGGAATTTCAGATAGTATCACAGTTGAGTGAATACAAGAGGCATTTTTAAGCAGGAGGGACCTAGATAGGACCCTCCTATCATAACATCTGTACTAGTTGTGAGAAGACTTGCCTTTATTCTGGAGCTTTATGACTCAGGCCAGTGACCCCTTCTCTATTGAAAAAGAGGGAGGCTGGGGCTGGGCAATGACTGACTGCTGGGGCCCTTCCATGTCTTTCCATTCCCCCCCACCTCTACCCTCCACCCAACAGCCCATGTTTGATGGGCAAGGCACATGGAGGCGACCGTGAGCACGGAGCGAGCAGCCCAATTTTACAAGCATAAAGTATTATGATTGCATTGATTTCCACCATAAATCATATTTCCCGTTTTCTGTCTCTCTCTCCCGCGCTCACCGAATTAAGCCTTGGTATTTTCTTTAGTGGCTGCCACTGCCGAGCCTGGAGATGATATTAGGGTAATGATGATGAATTTTACCCTGAAACTGAGCCATGCCCACAGTGCACACTCAGGGAGAGCACATTTGTTCCCCAAATAAGAGCTGCTGTTGGGATTTAGGGTCAGCATTTGGGCTTAGGGAAGGCTCAGAGCACAGATGTGTGTGGGCATGTATTCTTGCTTCCATGTGTGTGCACATGCATGTGCATGCTGATTTATACAAATGTACATAATCATAGGCAAATTGTACTTGGTACTCAGGGCAGTCGTATGGCACAGTGAATAGAATGGTGGGTCTAGTATAATGAAGACTCTTCTTCCATAGTTTAAATCTGGCCTCAAACACTTACTAGCTATGTGATGCTGGGCAAGACATTTTTCCCTATTTACCTCAGTTTCCTCATTTGTAAAATAAGCTGGAGAAGGAAATAGCAAACCACTCTAGTATATTTGCCAAGAAAACCCCAAAAGGAGTCACAAAGTATCAGATGCATCTGAAAAATGACTGACAGTAACAACAAAATGTGAGCTTGTGTATATTTGTATAGGTGCGCGTGTATGGGTGTACCTGGTTTTCTTGTGTGAATGCTGGTATATTTGAATATTTATGGATATATCCTTCCCCCTCAGGATGGGCTCTAAGATGACAACAATACGAATGGTAGCTAGCATTTATATAGCATTTGTAAGGTTTGCAAAGCAGTTTACATTATCTCATTTTATCCTCACAACAACAGTAGGAGATAGAGATTGTTGTTATTATTCCATTTTACAGATGAGGAAACTGAGGTGGAAGTCATATGACTTGCCCAGTCACACAGCTATTAGGTGAGGCAGGATTTTAACTCATCTTTTCAACTCCATCATCAGTATATTCTATCTTCTACCACATCTAGCTGCCTTATAAGACAGATAAGGATATATTAATTTTAAACAAAGATGAAAGTTTGGGAGGAGGGGAGAGGGAGGAGTAAAATAGGTAAAAGGAAGAAAAAGGAAAGAAGGGAACCAAAAGGAAGAAAAGAAGGAGGAGGAGGAAGAAGAGACAGCAGATGGCAGCTTTTCATTCCTTTATTCCCTGGTCTCTGACTGTCCCAGATTGAGAGCACAAGGAACCCCTCAGGATTTATCCAGTAGAGTTTAAAATATTCCTATCTGTGATTCCTCTCCCACTCATCTATTCCACATGCTACTGTCAGATTAATGTGATCCAAACGCGGCTCTGGACACATCACTCTCCTCCCTTGTGAAGGCCTTTTCAGGGCTGACAGAATTAAGTCTAGACTACATAGACTGACATTCTAGGCCTTTTTTTTTTTTTTCCAGTTTGCCCTCAATCCTTATTTTCCACTCTCCTTTATGACCTTGATTTCCATGTCACCTGGGGGCATCTCTGCCACTTGCCAAGTTCTGCTCCATCCTCCCCGATCATCTCCAGACTACCCATCTTTCTAGACCCATGTCCAACCTCTCCAAGAAGCCTTCCCTGGTGATTCCAAACCACATGGCTCTTTCCCTTTCTCTAACTTATGATTATTCATTGTCTGAATCACATATCAATTTAGTTCTTCAAATGTATCATTTTCTGAAGCTTCAAGTACTTGTTTCAAACTCATTGATCTTTTCTTTAAACATGATCCTATCTTATCAGCCCCCTCCCCCAGCTTAGGCTGGGATGGACACAGTCTATTATCCTAAGCCCAGGGGTGGGAATGGTAGGATCTCCCAGGCCAGGAACCTTGCTTCTGATACACCTGGCCCCTTTCATATTGAAAGTACATGAGACAGCAGATGAACTCAGGTCTGCCCGACTTCAGGAAGGGCAGTCCACTCACCAGACACTTTAAGGGAGGTTTGTCGTACCTGTCTCTTCCTTCCTCGAAGGAGATGGAGAGGGACAGTGGCCTTGGGATATTACATATATCGTCAGATATGATTGAGGTATTGGTCGGCTTTGCTGACCATTTTTTTCTCTTTCTTTTGAAATTTTTATAGCAAGGGAACCTTGAAGGATAGGAGAGGGAAGAGGGGTATATTTGGAAATGCAAGGCATAGAAAAACAAAAGATATCAACAAAAATAAGATTAAAAATGACTCTGTTTGCATCAGTACACTCTTCAGTGATGCACCACTGGTCTGCATGGGGGCTCAGCCGCCTCAGTGACTAACCTCATTTCCTTCTTTGACAGGGCTACTGAGCTTTTGTGGATTAATGGAATAGCTTAGATATAGAATATCTACATTTCAATAAGGAAAAAAAAATCTGCATCAGTATACTTTTGGTCAAAATTGGGAAGTATGGTCTGGAAAATGACAGTCATAAATTTATAACTCACTGTACAACCTTACTCAAAGAATGTTGATCAAGATATCAACTTGGAGGGAAGTCTCTTGTAGAGGACCACAGGACTCTGCTTCCACCTGGGGCCTGTTCAGCATTTTAATCATTGACTTGGATGAAAACATAGAAAGCATGTTTATCAAATCTGTAGTTGACACAAGGCTGAAGGGACATCACTAAAATGATGATTGACAGGCTGAAGACTCAAAATGATGCTGACAGGTATGCATGCTGAGCTGACCTGAGATAATATTTAACAGAGTAAATATACAATTCTGTACTTGGGTTTAATAATATTGGCTATACCACAGGAAGATGAGGGAGATGTTGCTTGACAGGAAATTTTTGTGAGAAAGATGATGGGGATTTAGCCGGCCATAAGATCTGTATGAGTCAATATACAAAGTATGATATCAGAGCTAAAAAGGCTGATACAATTTTCATTACTGTTGCTGTTCAGTCAAATATGATACTTTGTGATCTCGTTTGGGATTTTCTTGTCAAAAGTACTGAAATAGTTTGACATTCTCTAGTTCATTTTACAGTTAAGTAAATTGAGGCGAAAAGGGTTAAATGAATTGCCTGGGATTACAGTCAGTGTCTGAGGTCAGATTTGAACACAGGAAGATGAGTCTTCCTGACTCAGGCCCAGGGCTCTATCCACTGCCATGTGATACAATCTTAGCCTGCATGAATAGCCATAGATCACCCAGTCCAATAATTCCTTTCCATATCAGGCTATATCTAGGTATTGTGACCATTTATGGGCACGAGGTTTTAAGAAGGATGCTAATATTATAGTTAGTATTGAGGATAACAATGATAGGATGGGGGATCTCTGGAAAACTTCATCTGAGAAATGGTTGAAGAAACTGGGGATATTTAGTATGGAGAAAAACTTAGGCAGGATGTGATAGCTGTCTTGCAATATTTAAAGAATTGTCTTATGGAAGAAGAATTAGCCTTGTTCAGCTTGGCCCCAGAGGTCAGAACTAAAACTAATGAGAAGAAATCATAGTGAGGCAGATTTCAGAGGGAGACAGACCTATCCATTGGGGGAGCTAGACCGACAAGGGCACTGTGTGCTCATAACCCTTCAACCGCTCACTGGGAGCACCACCTACTAAGTGGGTAGACACTCTACCAGGAAGTGGTCTGGGACATGCCCTAAGCCTCATGAAGTTTGGGCAGCATATGGTCAAATGAGAAGGAACTGGGATGGAAAAGAACAGGGAAGGAATTGAGTCAGGGGCAAGACATGGAAGCAATAGATGCTTCCATCTATTATTATTATTAGATTATTATTATTATTAGATGCAGCAGGGTGGGTCAGGAATTTGTATTAGGAGTTTCAAGGATGCTTCTGAATCCAATTCTCCCTGTGCTACAAGAGAACTGTTTGGTTTGCATACATATATTGTATCTAGGATATACTATAACCCATTTAACATGTATAGGACTGCTTGCCATCTTGGGGAGGGGTGAAGGGAGGGAGGGGAAAAATTGGAACAGAAATGAGTGCAAGGGCTAATGTTGTAAAAAAAAAAAATTACCCTGGCATGGATTCTGTCAATAAAAAGTTATTAAAAAAAAAAGGAATTTCAAGGATGGGTGGGATAATTTTTTTACTCTGAGACATGAGTTTCAGACTTGTTTCTCATGTCATGTCACCCCATCTTCAACTGAAGGAAGGAAGAAGAGATATGTATATGTATACATATGTATGTGTACTTATGTCTATATGTATACCTACACATAACTCTATGGATGTGTATGTATGTATCTCTCACAGCTTCCAGCTTGGAAGAAAACCCTCTCAGTTTAGTTCTCTCAGCCTTTGAGGCTGCCCTTAACATACTATCACATCATCCTCCTAGATTCATTGCTGGCAACCTGGCCCTGGGAACACAATAGCTATTTTGCCTCTGGCTGGGGATTACAAGTGAAGAAAACAAGCATGCAGGGATGATGACCTAGACCTCTCTGCTCCTCCTGCTTCCTCCTGCTCTTCGAGTGCAATCCTGGCATCCTCATCCCTGAAGCCCTATAAAGACTACAGCAACCTCTCCTTCTCACCCTGCTCTCCCAATGCTTTGGGGGGAATGAATGAGGTCTGAGGATCCAGCCAAAGAAAGGAAAAGCATAAAAAAATAATACGCTCATAATTCATTATTTGATTCACTAAGTTTTACTGAGCCCCCTCCAGTGTACCCAGTCCTGTGTGGAGCTTTGATGTGGGGGAGCCAAGAGCAGAAGATGCCTGTCCTCTGGGAGCCCCAGGCTGGTTGAGGATACATGACTGTTAGACATCAAACCATTAGCAAGCAAGGCTGAGCAGCGAGTGATGAATGGGTCCTGTTGGCTAAGTGTAACAGGAATGCAGAGAGAAGGGGGGTGGGGGTGGGGGGAAGCTGGTGTACTTAGGGAAGACTTCCTGAGAGAGGTAGGGCTGAGCTGGGCTTGAAAGATGAGAAAGTTTTGGAGTCTCAAGGAGGCGGAGAGCCCATGTGGATGTGGAAACAATTAATTAACCTAATCTTTCTAAAAGGCCACTTTCATTTCTCTCCCCAGTTCTTGAGGCTTCAGGGACTACTACCCTAAAAATAAAAACCAAACAGTCTAGCATTCAAGACCCTTCCTAATCTAGTCAGTCTAGACAAGTTGACCTTCCCTTCCTCTCCACCTTGAACCCACCTTTATAGCCAAGTTGTTTCTTCACTAGCCTCCTAAGTCATCACACTCCTTTCCAGTTCTGCACCTTTGAAGTGCTACTGATCATTACTGACTTTGGGCAAGACATAACCTCTTTCATTCTCATATCGGCCCTTTAAAATGAAGAGGTTGGATTAGATGACTTTCCAGGTCCTTTCTGCTTCTAGAGGGCTGATTCTGTGCCCATGTTCCAGAGGGCGGAACTCCACGAGGCTGATCAAAGACAGAATGCCCGTGGCTGACTTGGTCCTCAGTTCAAATACTCTATTACAATTACATCAATTGTAGAACTATTACATCACCATGCTAAGTACTAAATATATGTAAACTAGATAACCATTGTCACCCCAATTCCACAGAGTTAGCAACTTCTTTCAAGGATACTTCTCCAAAGTTCTGCCCTCTACATGTGGGTCCCTCGCCGCATAGCCCCTCAAATTGGAGGATTAAAATTCGTTGGAATGAGAGCCTAGACGGACCACTAAGCTGTGAAGTCTGAGAAAGGATTCCCACAAACGTTCATTCCCCAGCCCCTCGGCCCTCTGCCCCATTCCCTCTCCCCTCTCCAGGCTTCAAATCGGGCCCCAATCTTCCAATCAGGGATAACAACCCCCATCGCGTCCCCCGCGGGGAGTGGGCGGAAACTGTGGGGGAAGGTGGGAATAGGAGAAGGTGGGGACTGAGCCCCAGTTTGTGTTAGCGGGTCTAAGGCACAAGGCCCAGGCAGAAGGAGAACGCATTCACGGGGACCTAGAGCCGGGGGTGTGCGGCGCCCACCCGTCTGTGCTCGCTCGCAGCTCCCCAGCTGTGTCCCCTCTTTGTAGCTCTGTGTGTTCAGGGCTCTGGGCGTGGGTGGGCTCGTGAGCTCGTGCACTGCAGGTTGTGTATGTGCGTCTGAGCCCCTGCTCTGTGCGAACATGTGCTTGCGTGACGGGATGCTGAGCCAGGACGGCGCCCCCGGCCCCGGCCCAGGCGTTGCCGTCCCTTGTCCTAGGACACAGACGGGAAACTCAGAAAGGCGCGAAACGTCTGCGGGGCTCCGAGTGGCCACCAGATGGCGCGCGGGAGCAACCAAAGCCCTGCGAGGGGCCGGCCAGCTCGGGCTTTGTTTTCTTCTCCGGAGCAGACGAGAAAGCTTGGCCTGGGAGGAGGAGGGAGCCGGACTGCCCGCTGCCCTTCCCCGCCCTCCTCCTCCCTGCCTGGGGCTGGAGCCGAGAGCCAGGGCGGGCGGCTCTGAGCGGGTCCGAGCCCTCATCCCTGTGGGGGCCGGAGTGATGGTCCCCCAGTCCCTTGCCCCCCTCTCTCAGAGGGATGCTGACTCCCCGTGTTTGAAACGAACAGGTTGTGGTTATACATGTGAATACGCGACATGGGCACACGTCTGTGGGCGGGCGCTTCACGTGGGTGCACGTGTGCATGTATGTGTGCACACACAGCTTGGGTTAGTGCCGGCGGGCCAGGCACAAGCGGAGTCCGGAGTCTGGAGAGAGGGGCGCGGAGGTGGCTCCCTCCCCTCGGAGGACCAGTCTGTCTCATCACCCCCCGCCAGTTTCCCTCCCTCCCTCCAGGGAGGTCTTACGCAAATCTTTTAAAGTAAACATCGAGCCTGGTCCAGAAACTGAGATGGATCAGTAACTGCTGAGCAAATAACGGAGCCCAGCAGCAGCCTTCTTTTGGGGCTCCCTGCCTCTAACCTAGTGATGGCTGCAAATTCTTGCATCCTCGAACCCTCCAAATAGCTTAAGGCTAGCTAAAGGAAGGACTTCTTAACTCTGCTGATGGCCCCACCCTTCTCCAATCCACTCACGCTAGAAACCTCAGTCATTTGTGACTCCTCCCTTCCCTCCTCCCCCTCCCCCAGGCCATTCTCCTCCAGTTATGCTTCAGTTCCCTTCTCTCTCCTCTCTTGCCGGAGTTCTAATTCAGACCCTTACTCCTGTTCACCTAGACCACTGAAATAATCTCCTAAATAGTTTCTCTGCTTCCAGTTTCTCCCTGCTCCAGTGTCTCCCACACGTTTGTGTTATGGCCCAGGAGATGAATCTTATCTATGCATCATTCTCACACTGGGCTAGGTGCTGTGTATCAAAGGCAAAGATAAAATAGCCTCCGTTCTTAAAGAGCTTACGTTCTATTATAGGAGACTACATGTACATATATAAGCATAAATAATATGTATAAGGTAAATTTTTTTGGTTGGGAGAAGATACTAACCTTGGAGAAATCAGGGAAAGTGACATTCAGGAAGAAGAATTTGATATAAACTTTGCAATAAACTAGAGATTCCAAGAGGTGCTAAGGAAGAAGTATATTCTAGGCAGGAGAACAGATAGTGGATATTGAAGAAAAGATAATAACTTTCATTTTGGACATGTTGGATATGAAAACCTACAGGACATCTGTTTTGAATTACCCCAGATGCAATTGGTGGAGAATCTAAACTCAGTAGAGATCAGGGCCAGCTCTATACATCAACAAGATAGAGAGAAGAGAAAAAGGTTCAGAACAAAATATTGGGGGAGAAACTCACAGTAAGAGTTCAGAAGATAGATGAGGAGAGAGAAAAGGAGATTGAGAAGTGTTCAGATAGGTGGAAGGAAAACCAAGACCAGTTTTACAAAAATCCAGAGAGAGTAAAGAAGAAAGGGTGGGCAACAGCTTCAAATGATGCAGAGAAATGAAAAAGGTTGAAATTTGAAAAAAGGATCTCAAATTTGGTATGTAAAGGATCATTAATAACTTCAAAGAGACCAATTTCAGTTGATTGATGAAGTTAGAACCTGAATTGAAAAGGGCTGAGAAGTGAATGAGTAGGGAGGAAGAAGAGGCAGTTAAGTATGGACAGTACTTTCTACAACTTTGAGAAAGGGGAGAGATGTAAGGTGATCTCTGGAGGGAGATAGTACAGTAAAATGAGAATTTTTTAAGGATAAAGGAGAATCTGGCAAGTTTAAATGGAATAGAAAATGAACCAGTAGATTCAGTTGCTGTTCAGTAAAATCCTATTTGGAGATTTCTTGGCAAAGCTTATAGAGTGATTTGCAATTTCCTTTTCTAGCTCATTTTGCAGATGAGGAAACTGAGGCAAGCAGGGTAAAGTGACTCATCCAGCATCACTCAGCTAGGAAGTGTCTGAGTCTTGATGATTTCAGGTCCAGAACTCTATCCACTCTATCCACTTTTATCACCTAGTGTTGCCTTGAACCAGTAGATAAGGAGTGATTATTGAAGATCAGCGAGTATTGAGTTGAAGAGGTGGTGGTGGTGGCAATCAGATGGATAAGACAGTAAGAAATGTCATTAAGAGCACAAGAAAATAGGGCTGGATTTGGCAAGAAGGATGTCCTTTTCTAGCCTCTTGAGTGAAGGAGGAGAGTATTGTGTTCAGTTCTGGGCTTTACATCTTGATAAGGGCATTTATGAACTGGATATCCAGAGCACAACTAAGATGGAGGAGGTTCATATAGAGACCTTGGTGTGTGTGTGTGTGTGTGTGTGTGTGTGTGTGTGTGTGTGCATGTGTGTGTGTGTGTGTGTGTGGTGTATAGGCAGGCAGTAATTCCTGTATCCATTTAGGTGAAGGGCTAGCATATGGAGGAGAAATCAACTTTGTTCATCTTAAGCCTCAGAGGTAAGAACTGGAAGCCATGAATGATGGAAGCTGCAAAGAAGCAGATTTAGATTTGTTGTCATGAAAAGCTTCCCAACAACTAGAGTATCCAAATGTAGAATGGGTTATCTCAGCAGGCAGCAGAGTGATTGTATGTCTTTAAAAAAAGACTAGATGACTATTTGTCAGGTATGTTGTAGGAATGATTCTTTTTCAGATTCTGCTGGACTAGTTAGCCCAACTGAAATTCTTTGATTACGTAATTCTTATTTTCCTGTCTTTCAACACAGCATAATCTAGCAAAGGTCTGGACACAGGATAGGTACTTAGTAAATGCTGGTTGATTGAAAACAAAATTCCCACCCACAGGTCTACCATCTGTCTCTCCTGCATGACATTGCAGATTATGAGGTAGTGTTGTAAAAAGCACCAGTGACACCCCCATTCAACATTCTTGGATCACTTCAGGCAGCCCTTATGACTTCCCTCAGACAAAAATCAATAGGCCATTTGGAGATGCTGGTTGGATGCTTCAGGGATAGATCTAGGGAGAGGGAAGCAAGAAGCTAAGTAAAGAGACTTGGGTCTCCTTAGAGTTATGTATTCTCTTTTCCTGGGAGTAATCAATGTTTTTAACAGTAATTCTGAAGCCTTATAGTATACCGCCAGAATGTAGAAATAATCCAGGGCTCTAGAAAACTACCTAGTAGAATATAATTTATAGTAGGTTCTACCCAATAATACTGACTCCCCAGGTCGTGGTATGGACTGTATGTTTGTTAGTAGAGGACCAGCTAAGTAAGTTGTCTTATCACTAAAAGGTTCTACCATATAATGGTTGTGGGTTTTTTTTTTTTTTTTGGTTTGTTTTTGTTTTTTTTTACTCATTCAGTGGTTTTTCTTCTCTTTCTCCCCTATGGAATATTCTCCCACTCTCCAAAGTCTCCACTACCTTTTTTCCTCCTTTCCTTCCTGTTAACACCTCTTTCCTGGTCCCCTCCTACATTTTTTTTAAAGGAATAGTTCACCCTGACAACCTGGAGTAAATATCAGGCTCCTTTCTCCTCTCTTCTGGGAGAGACACTAACCTACTCTTTGAATGTAGATAGTAGTCACTTTGCAAAGCTATAGTTTAGCTAGTTAGTACTCTCAACTTGCTGAAGTGGTATTAAGCTCTTTTAGTCAAAATAGAGATCTTATTTCTTGGATCAACAAAGCTATTCATGTCTGATCTCTTGACAACTTTTCTCAGCAAAATAGTTCCCCTCAGTCTGGGACCCCAAAGCTATTCAGGTGGGCCCACGGGGTTCTGATGGTTCCCCCCTCTCAATTCATAGGTTTCAGTAAAAAACAGTCTATGAAAAGTTTCTACTTTTCAAGCTGTAGGTGGCAACATAGAGCAAAAGTAGCCTTATCTTTTCTTTCCCATTAAATAGCACAGGAGTCCCCATTCCTCCAATCAGATCAGCTCCCAGTAACAGAACCTTTCTCTCCAGCTCATTTTATAGATGAGAAAACTGAGGCAAACAGGGCTAGAACAGTAGAGTAAGAAATTTTTAAGGATGAAGGAGAACTTAGCATGTTTATGTGGAATATTGTTCAGTAGAATCCGATTCTTTGAGACCTCATTTGGGGATTTCTTGGCAAAGTTCATGGAGTGGTTTGCCATTTCCTCTTCTAGCTCATTTTGCAGATCAGGAAACTGAGACACATACAGTAAAGTGACTCACCCAGTATCACTCAGCTAGGAAGTATCTGATGCCAGATTTGAACTCAGAAAGATGAGTCTTTCTGACTCCAAACCTAGCATTCTATCCACTAAACCACCCAGCTGCTGTCTCTTGCATTAGGCTTTCATTTTCTATAGCTTCACTGACTCCAACCTAAAAGCAGGATCTCTGGTATCAAGTGTCTCATTTTTAAGTCAGGATAAGAAGCCCAAGTTCCCAGAATTCACAATTCTGTCAGATACATTATGGCTAGTTACTGTAGTGTTGATTGACAGTTACTATCATGTCAGAAGAATGCAATATGAGCTTTGACTATCATATCAGAGTTATCAAAAAGAACCAATTATCAAGCTTTCTTAGTTATCTATCCTAAAGCCCACCTCATGTAAATGAGCTGCAGGGAAACAAAAACCTTCACTCATCTTTCTATTCACTAAGTACTTTTTCCTCTAAGGTCTTGCTTTCTCTATCATCCATTTAGTATTTTCTCTTGAAAGGCTGCTTTTCTCACACAAATATTTCTTTTTTTTCCCCTTTCAATAAATAAAATGTCTAGATGAGAAAAGGTGCCTTACATGAATATGGGTCTGGGATTCTCAGGCAAATTGGAACGTCTTGAAGACAGAGACTGAAATCTGCTGCCTTTTCCATAGTTTCTAGGACTGGGCTAGATATTCAGGAGACAGTCAGTGAATATGTACAAATAAGAAGGAGAGACACCATCTTTCTATCAGAGAAGCCAGAAACAGTAATTCCATGGACCTGTTGGGATTCCTTTGCCCTGAGAAATCTGGGCCACTTTTCTTCTACTTTCTCCAGACACCCCCTGGTTTATACTCTCTCCATGTCAAATATAGAAACTGCTTAATTGGAATTTCTGCTATAGAACTTTGGTAATATTAGGTATATGTTTATTGTGGGCAGGGGGGGAGAGGAAAGGAATATGAGGAGAATAAATAGAATAGTATTAACCCTGGGAATCATCAATGGAAGAATTTAGAGAATGAGAGTTGTTCTTTTCAGATTCCTAGCCAAGGCCAAGAGTAAAGATGAGATCAAAGGACCTGAAAATATTGAAGTCTATTTGCTTCACAATTAATTCTTTCCTTCTCTGGCCTCCTATAGTACTTATGAATATGAACCACATATAAGCACAGACTCTAGTGTCTAAACACAATCTGTCCTCTGCCATTTTCAGAGTCTAGTGTCTAAATACAATCTGTCCTCTGCCATTCTCACACATATTTCATGAGTGTGATTCTTGTCCTTGAACTAGTCTGTGAGTTAGGAGGCTGATGTTCTAATCCTTGTTTTCATTTTACCTCCTCCAGGAAGCCTTCCATGACTCTGCCTACTTAGTTGAGAATTGGAACTCTTATAGGGTACCTTCCATGGCATGAACTTCAGGGATGCTGAGAGGGGAGGGAAAGCATTTCCTAAAAATGTAACTTGTTCACAAGTCTAATAGATGCATCTCTCCCCAATAGATAGATTGTAGGTATTGTAGGGAAAATTTCGGGGCTGAGACTAGGTTAAGGATGGGAAGAGACAGCACAGAAGAATATGGGTAGGTCAGGGAGAAATACCAAGGTATTGGGTGAGACAAGCACCTTATTTTGTTCTTTGTTTTTCTTTTTCAGAAAAAAGCTGATATTCAGGCATATTAAAGAGAGAGTCTTCAAGGATGGAAGTTCTTACAAACACCTTATTAATCAATAACTAATTGAAATTGCTTTCCCCCTCATTTGATGTTATGAATAGGAAGTAGTAGAAATTGCAATCATCAGATCCACCAGGCAACTCAGCCTCCTTTTCCTTTCCCCAGCCTTGCCCCAGCCCAGATCTCCCTAAATCCATCCCAAGGGTGGTGATTCCTAATCCCCTTCTTAAAAATCCCTAGAAGGAGGTAAATCCCTTCGTATCTTCTGTTATTTTATCATGAAGCCTCACATAAAGGCTTTTTACTGACATTTGGGGTCACTCTCTTAGATTTCAGCATTTCTTGGAAACAAAACTGACCCAGACAAAAGATGATGAAGGGAGGAAACAAGAATTTATTAAGCACTTCCTATGTGCCAAGCACTGTAATGTGTACTTTACTAATATTTTTTCATTTGATCTTCATAACAACTCTGGGAGATAGATGCTATTATAATACCCACTGAATAGTTGAAGAAATTAAGTTGGACAGATGTTAAGTCACTTGTCCAGGGAACCACAGCTAGTACATACACATGGCTGTGACTACTATGTTACAGACTTCATTTACCTTCCTCTTTCCTTTTTATGTACTTCTGTCTATTTAACATCCTCTCTTCTACTCAATATACCCAGTCATTCTGCCCCAAGATTCCTCCTCAAGGAAGTAAATAGCTTATATATTCACATCAAGTTATTAGGAACTAAATGTGTTTAAATTTTAAAAGGACCCAGAGAGAGTGAGTTTTAACTAAAAAAAAAATGAATGCATAATAATAAAATTTTAGACATTTTTGACCAGAGAGCTATTTGGGGGCAGGGCCACCCCTCATCAATACCACAGAGGTTGTCCCCTGATCTAGAAGTCCCCTCTGCTCAGAGTCCCCTGAGGTTGCCTTAGTGGAAGGTTAGGCCATGAAGTTCCCTGGGAAAAAAGCCATTTAGAAAAATCAGTTTTTTAATTAATGGTAATTAAATGTGTGTTACCTGCCCAGCCGCATCTGCAGAAACTGGGACAGAACTCCTACGTGGATCGGTTGGCCAAGCACGCCTCATTAGTAGCCATGGCCCCCCACCAGCTTGGCTAAGGAGGGCTGTCAGAGAGCTCAAGTACTATAGGTGCTACGGCCTAGTCTCTGCTTTCAGCTAGGAGCGATGGAAAAGGAAGTAATGCTTGGGCCAAGGATGCTTTGCTACTGATGTTTCTACTGTGATCTTAGCTCCTGCTGCTTTTTCACTCTAAGGTGATACCCCCACTTTCTTCCCATACACTACTCTTGAAGCTACTAATTCATCTCAGAATACCCAGCCTCAGTGTCCAGTGCTAGAAACTCCAATTCGGGACCAAGAGTCACCCACTTTCTCTGCCCCTCTCTAGCGCATCATCACAGCAAGAGGTTTGAACCTGGAATTCACAAACTTTTAAAAAATTAACTGGTTTCCTTTGTAAATATATGCATTTATTTTGTGTGTTTAAAAACTTGATTCTGAGAATGGGTTCAAGGATTCACCAGATTGCTAAGGGGAAATAAGTACAAGAGACAAAAAAAAAAAAAGATTATGAACCCCCATCCTAATCTTTATTTCCCTAGAAAGCCTAACTATAAAAGATTTTCCCTACCACGTGTTGCCTCGTTTCTAGTTCCTCCTGTGAATCCCATGAAGCATATGCCTTGTCATAATCCTGGGAAGAGGCTATCCATGCCAGATATGTATGTATGTAGCCTGTAGCTAGCTCAGCATTGAACCTTTTCAGCCATGATAACTTAAAGACTCTGAAATCCATGTCATTAAACTAAAACACTTAATTATCACTCTAAGTGGGCCCCTGACAATTCAAAGAACTCTAGTTCCAGATAGAGCCCCTTGCTACTTTTCCCATATTCAATGTGGGCTGTATAGGTCACTCAGTTTTGCTAATTGTGACTGGAACTTCCATCAATGCAAAATTCTCTACTTGCAGATCATGCAAACCACCAATCTAATAGCAAAAACACTTACATAAAAACAGTATAAAAATGAGACATAAGACACGAAGTCAATATAAAGAAGAAGGAATCAAGCTGTAGAATTATCTGCCCACATACACAAGTGGTTACATACAGACTGCAGGGGAATTGTAATAAAATCACCTCAATATTCACAGAATTTTGAGACTAGACATCATGTTGCTTTAGAATTTACAATGCAGGGGGTAAAACTTCAATATTACATACAATCTACTGGATGGAGTTTCCTACAGCTTTTTCCCACCCCTACCCCCAATGCATACAGCTTTCTAGGGAATATGATGGAATGGCACTGAGCAAGAATGTCTACCGAAGATGTGATACAGGTTGGATGTTTGGGAAGCCTCGAAACTCAACATGGGAGTGGTTGTCTGGATTCTGCAGGGACTCCTAGGTTTGGAGACGCCAAAACAGTAATGCTTCAACATGGATGACATCCGTTGTGCAAAAAAAGGATTAAGAACCTTTGCTCAGGAGTTAGGAAGACCCCAGTTCAAACCTGATTTCAGATATTTTGTGATTCTGGGGCAAGACACTTAATTTCTGTTTTCTTCAGTTTCCTCATCTGTAAAATGAGGAAAATAATAGTGCTTACTTCCCAGAGTTGTGAGCATCAAGTGAGATAACAATTGGAAAGTGTTTAGCACAGGGATTGGCATATGGCAAATGCTATAGAAATGTTAGCTATTTTATTAATTACTATTTTCCCCAAATAACAATGCTGTCATAGCTCCAAGTTTTGTGGAGATTGAAGTCCTAAGAACTTTTCTCTTTAAGTTATATCCACAGATCTACTCTCCACATACCAAGTCTAGAGAGAGGACAGTTGTTCATTAAGCTAGTGGTTTGCATCAGTCTAGAAGGTCTTTCTCTGATTAACTTTTACATTCTCTCTCTCTTTCTGCTTAGCTTTTTTCTCACTGTCACTGATTTCTTTCTTTTCTGTCTCTTTCTTTTTACTGTCTCTATCTTTCCTTCTGCTTCTCTATCTTTCTCCCTGTCTCTCTCTGTGAAAGGAATTACCTTTAATAGAAGGAGACCAGGATTGCATGACCAGAGGCCTGGATAATTAGTAGCCCCATCTCTGCTGCTAATAAACTGTGTGACTTTTGCTAGATCTTCAGGCTTAGAATCTGGGGTTTTATTTTTTAATTTTAGAAAATAAGTTCCCTTCCCATCCTTCTGGCATTCTTTCATTCTGTCTCTTTCTTACTCTGAATCAGTCTTTATTTTGGTCATTACAAATAAGTCACCAACACTCCCTTGTTGATTTTTTTCCTCTTTGCTTTATTGGAGTAGAAAAAGGGTCAAGAGGAATCTAGACTCTGTCAGAGTCCACCCATATTCAGCAAACACAGGCTTCTGAGTTTGAAGGGCTATTTTAGTAGTCATTACAACAATGCATGCGTTTAGGGAGAAAAAGGGGAGATGAATCTTGGTAATTATGGTGGGGGCATTTCTTGTCATTTCTATTTTCACAACATTTTTCTCTTCTGTCTCTTAGTTTCTATTCACACACTCACATATTCACCTTAGTTCCAGCCTTTATCATCTTTTGTGGACTAACAGTCTCTCTGCTATAAGTCTTCTCCCTTCTCTAAACTTTCCTCCACTTGGCTGCCAAAGAGATTTCCTTCACTTCAGCTTCTAGATTCCTTCTCCACCCAATGACTCTGTATTTGTTTTGTATATATAATTTTTTTATATATATGTGCATTTACATAGAAATATGTGTATATATATTATTTATGTATATATTAACATACTGTCACCCCCTTCAGAGTGTGTTCCTTTGAGGAAGTGTTTATTTTTATCCTTCTATATATCCCCATCGATTAGAATAATTCCTGGCATATAGTAAGTACTTAATAAATCCTTTTTGGTTGATTTAATTTTATAGGAGGTAAAATCATGTGATGAAATACAAGAATGAGATTAGGCTAGCATAGTGGATGACAATGGATGAAGATAATCAAAAATGGAAACATGAGCAATATTGTCATTGGACTATTTATTACAGAACACTTGGGTAGAAATTTTCACTTTGGGAAGCAGATCACAACATTGGCATGATATAATACTGGTAGAGTATCTCAATTATCTAGACATCTGGTGAACTTTTCTTTGTGCCCACAGCAGAGTGACCAATAATTTCCTGAGTTGCCTTGATGATAATTTCATCCTTCAAATCAACGATGGGAGATCTGATTCTCGTTAGCAAGAATAAACTGTTGGGATAGAAATTATGAGAACCTTATGGCTAGGGATAGAGAAGTCACTACTTCATCTTAGAATTTTTGATAGAGGAAAAGTTAATCTGAGAATTATCAGACAAGTCTTCTAGATTTTGGGAGAGCAGCCAGAAATGCAATAGATAGGACCATTCCACCTATGAATTAAAATTTTACAGGGGAGAGATGGAAAATTTTCAATAATGTGTTTTCAGAATTTCAAAGAAAAATAATTCTTATGAGGGAAAAATGAAGTTTAAAGAGATCACTATAAATGTACTATCTTAAATTTAAAAAATATCTGTAGACAATGTAAGCAAGGGAAGGTAACAGAAGATAAATACCAAAGTATAGTATAAGACCATAAAATGAATTGCAGGTAATGATGACATTTTTAAAAATAAAACTACATTGGCAAAAAGAAATGGATCAAAGAGGGAAATGGTTGGCTGCTTAGGGTAAATGTGATGATGGAGAAAAGAGCTACTCAACTCTTCTGTTTTCTCTGCCATAGAGAAGCATCTTTGCAATAGAAAAGAGATGTTAGTACCAGACAGTAGCAGACAATTTTTTTGACTTACTGGAAAATTTAAGGACACTTTGTTAAAGGGATAGTGAATAGAAAGCTAGAAAATGAAGCAATAATCATAAACAGCCAGCATGGCTTCATCAAGAACAAGTCTTGCCAGAATGACTTTTTTTTTTCTTTTTGACATTGTTACTAGAATTTTGATTTGTGTAAATGCTACAGATAAAGTTTATTTAGCTTTTAGAAAATCATTTTGGTAGTCTCTCATGACATTTTTTTGTAGTAAAGGAGAAAGGTGGGCTAACACAATAATATGATAACATAACTTTTGAGCTGTGAATAGCTTGGATGTTAAAACCTAAAGAGTAGTCATTAGTGATTCAATGTAAACTTAGTTGGAAATTTCTAGTGTAGGCCCCTGAGGATCTTTTTCTGAGATTTTATTGTTTAATATTGTTGTATTTTGGATACAGGTATTGATGGCAAGCCTCTCAAATTTGCAAATGACAGAAAGCTAAGAAGGATGACTATCACTTGGAAATCAGTCAGGATCCAAAGATAATTATCATACTAAACCAGTAGGTTATATCTATTAAGATAAATCAAGTCAAATATGATTCTTAGGTATCAAAATCATCAATTCACCTGAAAAAATCTGGGGTGCTTTCTGACTCTATATTCAGTGAGTCAATAGTATAATATGATGGCCAATAACCCAGTGAATGTTTAGACTGCATTAAATGAGACATGGTGTACAGAATTGGCAAGTTCAGAATCTTGTAGCACTTTCCCCTTGTTGGACCACCCCTGGAATATTGAGCTGAATTCTGGTTCTACATTTTAAAAAGAACATTGATAAGCTGAAAACCATGAGTATGGCAAAGAGACTTGAGATCGTACCAAATGAGAAACAGTTGAAGCAAAAGAGCTTCTTAACAATAGAGTTATTAAAAACCAGAATGGCATTCCTCAGGAAGTAGTGGGCCCCTTTATTGAGGTCTTCAAGTAAAGGAAGTATATGTTGTAGAGAGAACTCTTGATCATATATGAAGTGACTTTGAGATCCCCTCCAATTTATTCTCCAATTCTATATGACTTAAGACTCTAAGCACTGAAGGAAATCAAAGAAAGGGCAGATTAATGGAGGTGGAACCTCCCCAAAGGATGGTAGGAGTCTTAAAAGAAGATGAAAGGAACAGATTCATTTTAAATGTGGGGAAATTCTGTGAGTAAAGATTTGGAGGAAAGAATGAACATGTGTGTTCAGGGAATAAGAAAGAATTCGTCCTAATTGAAGTAAGTCTTGGCTCTGTTACTATATGAACTTGGGTAAGTTATCTGTCTGAACCTCAATTTCCTCATCTGTGAAATCAAGATGGATTAGATGGTTTCCAAAACTCTTTCAAGCTGAGATAAATTAAAGGCTTACTTTCTCCTTACTTCCACCATTCCCTGGACCCCTATAAGTCACTCAAATGCACAGAAATTAAACATGTCTCTCACCGTTTTTCCATTAGGGCAGAAAAAGTAGTGTCCTTGACACTCCCACCTTGGTCCTCAGTTCCTTCTTTACATTCTGCTCATTCAATCTCCCCTAATCCATTGGAGTCTGCGGCAGCAGTCAAGCCCTGCTTATGGGTCAGAACCTTTTTGGAGGACTATTTTTTATTCTACCACTACATTTTATTTTACTGTTTTTTATTCACACTACTACATGTGGCAGCTGAGGAAGGCCCAAAAGAGATTAATTATAATGATAATCATAACTAGCATTTATACAAGGCTTTGAGATTCACAAAGTAATTTACATATATTATTATCTCATTTCATCTCACAACAACCTGGTAAGGTAAATGCTACTATTGTCCCTATTTTATAGATGATGAAACTGAGGTGGAGAGAGGTTAAGTGACCCAGCATCACAAAGCATGTAATTTTCTTTGTCAGATCTCCCTGACTCTAAATCCAATACTCACTACTGTATCACTCACTGCTTCTAAGGAAGATAGGCCAGAAGTTTAGGCAGGAAGATCAGATTTTGGGGGAAAAGGGCAGGGAGAGGAAGCTTCATTATGGGAAAGGAAGGGAAAAGTCAAGAGATGACTGGATTGATCTTTAGCTTTCATCTCAGGAAAGTATTCTGTAAATATGTCATGGAATATTCCTTTTCTACATCCTGTACTAAGTCACTTGTATTACTGTACTAAGTCATTCAGTATTTACAAAAGATCAAAGAACAAATTCTATTTTAAAGTAGACATAATCTGATTAAAGTTTTTTAGTCCTGAGGACTGAAGAAGGGGAGAGGTACTAAAACAAGAGAGATTATGGTCAGACATAGTGAAGAACTGCCTCATTACTGGTAGATCTTGCTGGTATCCTGCCAATCATCAGAAAAAAGCATATCTTCTGGGAAGATGAAATACTCATCTGTCTGGAAGTAGGAGTTTTTAGCTCTTGAATTATAGCCTTGATTACAATGATTCAATGATACTCAGCACAAAGATCTTCCATGTGTGATTCTAAAATCAGTGATTCCCAATCCATGATTTTATAATCCATGATTCTATGACCCATGATTATATATATGTATATATATATATCTAGAATTTTATGACTTGATGTGTACAATTTATGATTTTCTGAGCTATATATCTGTGTCCTGTGATCCATAATCGATGCTATATGATTATATATTGTATGACTATGATCCATAATTCTTTAATATATAGCTGAGCAACCTTTGAGACCATGATTTATGTGTTTATTTACTACAACCTGTGACTGTGATCTATTATTCCCTGATAGATAGATCTGGGCTCTCTAATCTATGGCTTTTTGATCTTTGCTTCTGTGATCAATGTATCTGAAATCAATGATTCTATGATTGCTGCCTATGTTTTGGGATCTCTGCTATTTTCCCTGCATGTCATGCAAAGAGAGACTAGGCTGTCATTTCCAGGTTGATCCCACATCAGCTTGGGAAATGTCAGGCTGTGAACACTAGCCAGGGAGTGATTTGCATGCGTCTCAGAGTGACAAGTGACAGGGGCACCCAAGTCCAGCTAAGAGATGATTAATGGTTTGACATTGGCCAATACTGCCTTGTGATGCTGCTGGGCTTGCTCTTCGGTAACCAGGGAGGTGACTTCAGCAAATGCTACCTGCTAATGGGCCATGTGAATTTGGATGTCTTCTGGACAAATGCATGGCTTTATATGTTGGTAGTACCCTATAAAGCAGGGGTCCTCAAACTGTGGCCACGGGCCAGATGCGACAGCTGAGGACGATTATCCCCTTCACCCAGGGCTATGGAGTTTCTTTATTTAAAGGCCCACAAAACAAAGTTTTTGCTTTTACTATAGTCGGGCCCTCCAACAGTCTGAGGGACAGTGAACTGGCCCCCTATTTAAAAAGTTTGAGGACCCCTGCTCTAAAGAAAGCATAGGACTTGAAATAAAAAACAAAAACAAAAACAAACAAAAACACCTGAGTTTGAATCTCAGCTCTGACACTTCCTATCTGAATGACTTCAAGTGCACTGCCTACCATCTTCTCTGAGCTTCAAATTTATTATCTGGAAAATTAAGGGATTGGACTAAATGATGTCTAAAAGTCTTCTATCTATCTCTAGCGTCCTGTGAATCTGTGGGGCCAGGTCTGTAGGTTTATAGGCTACTGTACTCCGCCTCCCTCTGATAATATTATAGAGTCTTAAGCAATAGACTCATAGGCTATAGAATCAAAGATCAAAGAATCATTAATCATAGAAACATAGATGAACTATCTCTGCCTCAATAGACCTAGCACCTTGTAAGAAAACAAAATAAAACAATGGTGATCTTAGATTACTTTGAAAGAAGTATGTAGTGTTCAGAACAAAGAGACCTTATTAAACTGGAGTACTATGCTTAGTTCAGAACACCCTATTTGAAGAAAGATGGTGATAAACTAGAAATACCAACAGACCAACCAGAATAGTAAAGAATTTTGTTGTTCAGTTTCAGATTCTTCATGATCCCATTTGGGGTTTTCATGGTAGAGACACTTCTCTTCTCCATTTCCTTCTCCCCCTCATTTTACAGATGAGGAAAAGGTGAAAAATGGGGTTAACTAACATATCCAGGGTCACACACAGCCAATAAGTATTTGAGGCTAGGTTTGAATTCAGGAAGATGAGCATTCCTGACTCCCAATCCCATCCTCTATCCACTGAGTTACCTCCCTACCCATTCCGTAAAAGAATAAGGTGAAGGAATTGGGGTCATTTATCCTGGACAAGAGAAGACAGAATGTAACATGATAGCTGTCTTCATGTATTTCAGTGGATGCCTTGTGGAAGGGGGATATTAGATTTATTCTAGTTGACTACAATGGGAAAAGAATTAAGAGTGATGTATAGAAAATATAAAGAAGAAAACTAAGGTTTGGAGTAATGAGACTTCTTAACAAGCAGAACTATCCCAAAGCACCAGGTGTTACCTTGGGAGGTAGGGATTGTAAGGAGAGGCTGGAGGATTATTTGTCAGGGATATTGTGGAGAAGAATTCTGGTCAGACTGGCCTAGATCTTCCAGGTCACTCATTTCTGATTGTGAGATTCCATGATTCAATCTTGTAAAGTGAAGTGACCTGTCTACATTACACACCTAGTTGTAGAATAGGCAGTTGAATCAATAGAATATCTCAAAATAAAGACAATGCCCTCAAATCACTGTCTGTAGGGTTTCAGTAGCACCCTACTGTGCTAGTGGGGATGGGCTACACTGAGCCATTCACATTCGTACACGATCCCTTTTAATACAAATGATAACACTTGTGTAATAGCTACACAGCCTAAGCAATCAGTGTGAGTAACAAAATCTATGAGAATTAAATCTACCTTTTTCTTCGGCAAAATAGCTATAGTGATACTTGGAGAAATAGCCAAAGGCCACATGGCTAAGTAGTGGTAGAGAAAGAAAGCTGCTGCCAGTTTAGAAAGCCACTTAAAGGGTCTGGTATGGCACGACACTTGGAGATCAGCTGACAAAATTAGAGACATTTAGCCTGCAAAAGAGATGTTTTGAGGAAGAGATAATACCTGATTTCAAGAATTTAAAAAGTCAGAAGCCAAAAATAAAAAACTGCTTCTGCTTGGTACTAGGTACAGAATAAGGTCTAGTGAATGGAAGTTATGGGGAAGAAAATTTAGATTACTATAAGAAGCTTCTAATAATGACAAATGGCCAATGGCAGAATAGGTGCTTTATCCTGGAAAGGTTCATGGACCACCACTTGTCAGGAGTGTTGTAGAATGGGTTCCAGCCTGGGATAGGATGTTAGTATATTAGTTAATATATTAGATGATTTCTAATACTTTCCAGCTTGAATTCTGCAAAACTCTTCTCCTATCACACAAGTAGGAGTCACTCTTCCCTAGCTCCATGAGATTGCTGATAGCATGCTTCCAACCTGAAGCATCTCTAGTCCTGCCATTCTGTTCATTGCTTCCTTAGAGATCATAGATAAAAGAACATCCAAGAAGTCTTCTGATCTTCCCTTAATTTATCCTCCCTAGAGTTTGCCTGCCAGTATTTAGCATGGACTGTATCATTTACTTGTTACTATGTGTCTTAAAAACTGCTCGAATGCTGTCTTTTACTGGTAGGTACAGTTTCTTTCCAATTAAATTATAAGTTTCCCAAAGACAAAGACCTGGATTCAAATCTAGCCACTAGCTGGGTGACCTAGGGCAAGGCATTTGACCTCTGTCTGTCTTAGTTTCTGCAACTGGAAAATGGGGATAATCATAGTGCCTACCTCCCAGAGTTGTGGTGAGAATCAAATGAGATAACATAGTAAGGTGTTGAGGAAAGTGCCTGGGTAAACACTTAAGGGTTCCTTTCCCCATTTCTGTCTATTTTTTTAGTGATCTTCAGAAAATTGAGCCCACAGTAGGTGCTCAATCAATCGCTTCTCTTGCTCTAATATATCTTTCACACAATTGTCAGGATAATCTTTATGTATGACACTCAACTTTTCAAAAATCATCAATGATTCCCTATTATTATCAATCAACCAATCACAATCTGAATTGAGAGGGACCTCAGAAGCCATCTAATCCAAATGGTACCTGATCAAAAATATCTGACAAATGACCCTTCAGCCTTGGCTTGAAAACTGCTAAAGGGGAAGCTGTTTGCCCCAACGGGTAGCCTACTCCCCTTTCCACCAGCTCAGTTGGGAATTTATCTTTAACTCAAGTCCGATTTTACATCTTCTCCCCTTCCACTCCTCCCTTCTGGTACTGTCCTGTGGGAATCAGGCAGAGTATCTACTTTCTGTTCCATGTAACATCCTGATAAACACTTGAAGACCACTCTCAGGTGCTTCCCTCTAAGTATTTTCTTCCCCACACTAAACCCAGCCACCCTCTCCAATTCTTCCATCTAAGCCTAGCTTTCGAGGGCCTTGATAATCTGGCACTAAATTGTCTTGGATGACTCTATACTTGAGAAAGCGTGAGGGAAGAAGGAGTGAAATCAAGAAATGTCCAACTACTCTTTCTGTGACCTCCTTGCCTTCACCTCTAAGGAACCATAATCCTTCCTTCAAGGTGACTGACATCCCCTCTGAATTTCCTACTCTCTTTCGCCCTCCTCTCTCCCCCTTCTTCACTCAGGGTTTTATTTTTGGCCAGGTAATTAGCATATCTCCACTCATTAATATTATATTTTAAAAGAAAAGGTAGTGGCGAGGGGGAGAGGGGAGAGAGGGGGTTGGGAGGGAGGGGCTTGCATATGCCTGTAATTGTCTCAACAGCCTAAGATCCGGAAGCATTGACAGTTTACTTTAAGTGGCCCAATTAGCATAACAAACGACTCGCCAAAAGTTCTGAAGGCATCGTGTTGATTAATGCAATTTATCTTGCAAACCAGCGGCAGACGGCTGAATGCTGCTAATGATTATTATATACATTTATACACATTATGTACATACTGCCTCCTCTCCAAGGAAACCAGTCTTCCCTCCTTCCTTTCCCCCATTACTCCTCTTCTCTGATTGGCTGCCTTGGTCTCTCCCTGGACTTCTCCCTTACCCCAAACTCCATAACTGCTCTCAAGTACATGTACTTGGCCTGTTACACCCCTCCCTTATCCATATTTCCCAATTCTGTTCTCATCTTCAACTCCGTCAACCTTACTTCCAAGAAATTGATTTCCCATGCAGAAGAGAAGGAGCTAGGTCCATCTACATCGATTAGGCACAACGAAGCAGCTTTCACCACATGCTGCCATTGCCCACTACCTCCTGCCATCCTCGAAAAGGTCCCAGTGAGTAAGATTACAGCAATAGCTCCCATTTAGATTGTGCTTCATGGGTCACAGAATGTTTTCTCTATAACTCTGCTACCACGCAAGTAGTATCTCTGTTTTACAGGGGAGAGACCTGATATGAACAGGCAATATATAATCACATAGCCAGCCAATGTTGGGACTTGAATTTCATTCACTCCAGTTCTCACTCGCAAATCCAGAGATATTCCTATCATATCACACCACCTCTGAGAAGAATGTATATTGTCTAGATGACTATCAGTGGATTAATAGTATTGTATGTGTGTGTGTGTTTTTAACAATAAAACGCCACAAACAACTTTGAAAAACTGAACTCCTCTCATCAGTGCAACGATCAGCCATGATTCTAGAGGATTGGTGATGAAAATGCTGCCCACCTAGATTAAAAATGAAGAATGAAATGTGCAGGTTTTGGTCATGGTTGATGTGGGAATTTGTTTTGCTTGACTGTGTATTTTTGTTGTAAGCATTTTAGTTTTATTTCATTTTTCAATGAAGGTGAGAGAGAAAATTTTGTTAGTCGATTTTTTTTAAAGTGCCATCCTTCCTTCCCCCACTATTAAATATAATATTCAATCAACTTTCATCTAGGTGTACCTAGAGTCAAGAAGACCTGAATTCAGATTTGTCACTTAGTAGATTGTGATCTCAGGCAAGTCATTATCCTGTTTTATCTCAGTTTTTTCATCTATAAAATGGGGATAAATTGTACCTAGCTTCCAGGGTTGTCATGAGGATCAAATGAAGCAAAGTCATTGGTAAAGAGCTTTGCAAACCTTGAAGTACTACACAAATGTCAGTTACCATAAGGAGAAGGGGAAGAAAAGCATACTAGATTGAAGAACGGGATAAGTAAAGGTGGAAAGGTGAAGATCACATTCAGTGACTGTGAGTAGAATGTCTTGGATCTATGGAAAGATTTGAAGAAACACAATAAAAGAAAATTCAGTAAGAATTGGTGACCAGTTAGATATGAAGAATGAGGGCAAAGAGTCAAGACTTTGAGCCTAGAAGCATGGTAATGCCATCGACAAAATTGGAAAATCAAGAAAAGAAGCTGTTTTTAGGAGACAAATCATGGATTAACTTAAAACTTGATGGATTTCTAAGTAGAAATTATATATATGATTGGAGTTTTATAGAAGGGTCAGATCTGGGAAGTTCCAGTGCACTAAGGTTAAAAATCTCAGAATAGAAAGTATAGTGTGAATCCCTTCGGGAAAGGAAGGGCATTCACTTAGTGATGTGAATTTTTTAGGGGAAAAAATGTTCTGCACTAGGGAAGTCAGAGAACTGGTTTTCATTCCTTGGCCTCAGTATCCGGATGTGTAAAATTAAAAGTTCGAATGTTGTCATGACAGCAATATCTCCTTCATGTAACCTAGGTTAATTTTCTCCTTAAAAGGCCACTAAACTATCCTCATGACTTAATTGGTCCAATGAACTAAAGTTTGAAGTATATGTAGCTTCTTCCTCAGTTCCTAGGTATATAATTCTAGACCACTGGGAATTTGGGCTCCTTAAACTTGACACATCTTTTGATCACTGTCAAATTAAGGGTCAAGGAAATTGTGCCCAACCGAACTAACTCCATATCCTTGCTGAATAACCTTTTCATGTGATTGTTTAAAAAACAACAACAGCCCTCTTTTCTCAAATGTTACATGGTCTATCAATGACTCATTTCATTCCACTCCTGAACCTGAACAAGTGGACTGGCCTGAGTCAGGTCTGGTCTAAACCAAACTCTTTCAGATTGAACAGTTCTGTGATTCTAATTATTTTCCAACATCCCCACTTGAAAGAGAGCCTCCGCAGGACCAGATGATACCAAGGAGAGGTCAGAATGAAAGGGAAGGCATTTGAATGACCAGAGGAACAGAAAAATATCGGTGATTTCATAAATGTGTGGGCAATTCCTTTGTGAATTAGTAGATAAAACCTAGGGAACTGCCTGCTATTCAGGTAAATCAAGTCGCCCCTGATTGGGGATCACACAGCTCAGCAAAGAGGTAGGATTTGAATCTGGTTCTTTCTGACATTAAGCCCAGGACTCTGCATTTCCCCATTGCAGAACATATAATACTCCTTCATATAGAATACATTTTTAGCTTGTCTGCAAATGAAAGCTTAAACATTTGATAAGTAGGTTAAAAGATAATTTTCTTAGCCAACACATGTTCCTTTTGTTAACGTCATCCTGCTTATGTTGCAATGACCTCCATCCTAAATTAGTGAGATCTGTAGAAATGAGGTTGACCCTATGTATTACTGCTTAGTTTTAAGTCTTAAATCTGTCTCTTTCTCTCTTCCCAATCTCATTCCCACAATCTCTTAACCAGAAGAAATAGCAATTTACAGACTCAGGGGTAGGGGTGGAATGAGGTGGAGGAACCTCTAAAAGCAATCAATTAAAAACATTTATTAAGCATTTACTATGTGCCAGGATGGGCAGCTAGGTGGTACAGTCGATAAAGTGCTGGGTTTGGGGTCAGGTAGTCTCATCTCCCTAAGTTAAAATCCAGCCTCAGACGCTTACTATCTATGTGAGCCTAGACAAGTCATTTCATCCTGTTTGCCTCAGTTTCCTAATCTGTAATATGATCCACAGAAGGCATTGACAAGCTACTCCAGTCTCTTTGCCAAGAAAACCCTAAATGGAGTCACAAAGAATCAGACATGATTGAAATGACTGAAAAAATAATACCAGTGAGCTAGGCACTGTGCTAAATACCTGTGCTGTGAGAGATGCTCATGAAAAAAGACCCTAGCCCTCCTTTGTCCTCTGCTCCTCTCAAATGGAGTTTGTGATAGGGGTTTGGGAGTTTGCCAAACGCCTGTCTCTGCTACTTGGATCATTTCTGTAATTTTAGTTTGTGGTGGGTGCCAAGAAAAAAGCATTTAGGCCCCAGTGAGAATTCTACCTGAGAGAGATATCTTCAAGAAAGCATCATTTTGGATTTTTTTTTTGACAGTTCTATCCCTGACTGGGATACACAGTGGGCTACTCTTTATTAAGGTATGTATGGTTATAACTGTGTATATCTGTGGAGTTATGTGATTGTGTTTGTATGTATGACTGACTATGTGTTTGTACATATAGGGATTTCTGAATGTGTTTGTGTGTGTGATTCCCAGAATTAGAGTTAGAAAGAACCTTAAAGGTCCCCTCATCCGATGGTATATCATTTTTCTTTTTTTTTTTAAATTTTATTTTATTTAATAATAACTTTGTATTGACAGAATCCATGCCAGGGTAATTTTTTACATTTTCCTTGCACTCGCTTATGTTTCATTTTTTTCCCCTCCCTCCCTCCAAACCCCCCCCCCCCAAGATGGCAAGCAGTCCTATATATGTTAAATATGTTGCAGTATATCCTAGATATAATGCATATTTGCAGAACAATTGGATTCAGAAGGTAAAAATAACTTGGGAAGAAAATCAAAAATGCAAATATTTCACATTCGTTTCCCAGTGTTCCTTCTTTGGGTGTAGCTCTTTCTGTCCATCATTTATCCATTGAAACTCAGTTAGGTCTCTTTGTCATAGAAATCCACTTCCATCAGAATACATCCTCATACAGTATCGTTGTCGAAGTGTATAATGATCTCCTGGTTCTGCTCATCTCACTTAGCATCAGTTCATGTAGGTCTCTCCAAGCCTCTCTGTATTCATCCTGCTGGTCATTCCTTACAGAGCAATAATATTCCATAACATTCATATACTACAATTTACCCAGCCATTCTCCAATTGATGGGCATCCATTCATTTTCCAGTTTCTAGCCATTACAAACAGGGCTGCTACCAACATTTTGGCACATACAGGTCCCTTTCCCTTTTTTAGTATCTCTTTGGGGTATAAGCCCAATAGAAACACTGCTGGATCAAAGGGTATGCACAATTTGATAACTTTTTGGGCATAATTCCAGATTGCTCTCCAGAATGGTTGGATTCATTCACAACTCCACCAACAATGCATTAGTGTCCCCGTTTTCCCGCATCCCCTCCAACATTCATCATTATTTTTTCCTGTCATCTTAGCCAATCTGACAGGTGTGTAGTGATATCTCAGAGTTGTCTTAATTTGCATTTCTCTGATCAATAGTGATTTGGAACACTCTTTCATGTGAGTGGTAATAGTTTCAATTTCATCATCTGAAAATTATCTGTTCATATCCTTTGCGATGGTATCATTTTTCAAGTGAGAAAATTGAGGTTCATCAGATTAAATGATTTGCCTAAGATTCAACAAGTAACAATAAGTATAATCATAATTTTTGTTTAGTCATTTTTCAGTCTTGTCCTATTCTTTGTGATCCCATTTGGGGTTTTCTTGGCAGAGGTACTGGACTGTTTGCTATTTCCTTCCATCAGGTTTTTTTTTTTTTTTTTTTTTTTTAACAAATGAGAAAACTGAGTCAAACAGGATTACCTGAATTGCCAAAGGTCACACAACTATTAAGTATCTGAGGCCAGATTTGCAGTCAAGAAGATAAATCTTTCTGAATCCAGACCTGGCACTCTATCCACTGCACCACCCTGTAATAATAATGGTGACTCATATCTTACTTCATTTGATTTCACCATGCTATTGTGAGGGAAATGCTTTACAGATAAGAAACTGAAACTCAAAAAGTTTAAATAATTAGCCTGGTGTTAAAAAACTAGTAAGAGTTTGAGGCAGGAATTTAATTCAGATCTTCTTAATTTCAAGTCCAGCTGTCTATCTATTATGTCCAAGTTGCAAAGTAGAAGACTCAGAATTTGTACTTGGCTCCTTTGACTTAAAGTTTCAGCACTTTTGTCACATCTTTGTCACATAAGTAGTAAGCTCAGAGGTAAGATCTGAATCCAGGTCTTCCTCTTATTCTTGAATTCCAGTGCTTTCCTCCTCCCTCCCTCTCTCCTTCCTTCCTTCCTTTTTTCTTTCCTTCCTTCCTTCCTTCCTTCTTCCTTCCTTCTTCCTTCCTTCTTCTTTCCTTCCTTCCTTCTTCTTCCTTCCTTCCTTCCTTCCTTCCTTCCTTCCTTCCTTCCTTCTTCCTTCCTTCCTTCTTCCTTCCTTCTTTTTCCTTCCTTCTTCCTTCCTTCTTCCTTCCTCCTCCTTCCTTCTTCCTTCCTTCCTTTTTTCTTTCCTTCCTTCCTTCCTTCCTTCCTTTTTTCCTTCTTCTTCCTTCTTCCTTTTTCCTTCCTTCTTCTTCCTTCCTTCCTTTTTCCTTCCTTCTTCCTTCCTTCCCTCCTTCCTTCCTTCCCTCCTTCCTTCCTTCCTCCTTCCTTCCTTCTTCCTTCCTTCCCTCTTCCTTCCTTCCTTCCCTCCTTCCTTCCCTCCTTCCTCCTTCCCTCCTTCCTTCCTTCCTTCCCTCCTTCCTTCTCTTCTTCCTTCCTTCCTTCCTTCCCTCCTTCCTTCCTTCTTTCCTCCTTCCTTCCTTCCCTCCTTCCCTCCTTCCTTCCTCCTCCTTCCTTCTTTCCCTCCTTCCTTCTTTCCCTCCTTCTTCCTTCCCTCCTTCCTTCCTTCCTTCCCTCCTTCCTTCCTTCTTCCTTCCTTCCCTCCTTCCTTCCTTCTTCTTCCTTTCTTCTTTCCTTCCTTCCTTCCTTTCTTCTTTCTTCCTTCCTCCCTCATTCTTTCATTCTCTCTCTCCCTCACTTCCTTCCTTCCTTCTTCCTTCCTTCCTTCTTTCCCTCCTTCTTCCTTCCTTCCTTCCTTCTTCCTTCCTTCCTTCCTTCTTCCTTCCTTCCTTCCTTCCTTCCTTCCTTCCTTCCTTCCTCCTTCCTTCCTTCCCTCCTTCCCTCCTTCCTTCCTCCTCCTTCCTTCTTTCCCTCCTTCCTTCTTTCCCTCCTTCTTCCTTCCCTCCTTCCTTCCTTCCTTCCCTCCTTCCTTCCTTCTTCCTTCCTTCCCTCCTTCCTTCCTTCTTCTTCCTTTCTTCTTTCCTTCCTTCCTTCCTTTCTTCTTTCTTCCTTCCTCCCTCATTCTTTCATTCTCTCTCTCCCTCACTTCCTTCCTTCCTTCTTCCTTCCTTCCTTCTTTCCCTCCTTCTTCCTTCCTTCCTTCCTTCTTCCTTCCTTCCTTCCTTCTTCCTTCCTTCCTTCCTTCCTTCCTTCCTTCCTTCCTTCCTTCCTTCCTTCCTTCCTTCCTTCTTCCTTCCTTCCTTCCTTCCTTTCTTTCTTCCTTTCTTCTTTCCTTCCTTCCTTCCTTTCTTCTTTCTTCCTTCCTCCCTCATTCTTTCATCCTCTCTCTCCCTCACCTCCTTCCTTCCTTCCTCCTCCTTCCTTTCATTTTCTCTTCCTTCCTTCTTTTCTCCCTCCCTCATTCTTTTTCCTTTCCTTTCCCTTTCTCCTTTTTTATTCTTTCCTTTCCCTTTCTCCTTTTTTATTCTTTCCTTTTCTTTCTTGTTTGCTTCTTGTCTCCCTCGTTCTTGTTTCTTTCTTCCTTCTTCCTTTCATTCTCTCTTTCTTTCTTCTTTCTTTTCCTCCTCCCTTCCTCATTTTCTCTTTCTTTCTTTTCCTTTCCTTTCCTCTAATTCATTTATTTTAAAATACTAAGTGCCACAAATAAAAGACACATGGAATCAGTGGCCACATAAGTCAAAGCAACTTTGGATTTAGAGCCCCATGAACCATGAACCATGTTCAGAAGTAAGAGAAAGACCTGAGTTCAAATTCCAACTCCTCCGTTTATTTTCTATCTGTATAACCTTTCTAAGCCAGGGTGATCTTCCCATTTCTGGAAAGGAACATAACTCAAATTAAAGGAAGAAAATTCTGATGAAGAAAATGGAGGCTCTGTGTCAGGCTAATAATAAAAAAGTTATTTTTGACCAGGGGACACCTTCCCAATGCCCTTCATATTTTCCCATGTATATAGCTTCTGACTCTGTCTACACAGAGGACTAACTTTTAATGGGTAGATTCCAAGGGTGTTCCAACCTCCCTGCCTCCCACAGTACATAAGCATAGATAGCAGTGGTAGAGATTCATCTGGCATTCACCTGAGAACAGTGTGATCAGCCTAATTGAAGAAAAGAATTATGTAGGAGAATAGTGACAATTTTGCAAAGCATTCTATGTGCATTATTACCCTATTTGATCCTCAAAGCAACTCTGTGAGATAGGTACTATTATTATCCCCATTTTAAAGAAAAGAAATTGAGGCTCAGAGAGATTAAATAGTTTGCCCAGATTCATGCAGTGAGTATCTGAGTTAGGATTTAAAAGAAAATCTTATTGACTTCAATCAAGTCTCTGTCCACTTACTCCACATTCTGAATTTATCAGAGGACAGTTAAGACTATATTGTAGAAGGCCCCTATTATTAGTCTGCCACTTTGTTGTGGGATAGGATGACTCACTGGAGGTTTTCGAGCAATGGGTGAATTCCAGAGAAGGACTTTGGAAAATTAACCTAGTGATGGTATATAGAATGGATTAGAGAAGGGAGAAGTTTGAGGGAGAGAAAGACCTTAACTTTACTCAAGGGTAAAGGAAGGACTTGGCCAGACCCCTCCACCAAGCAAGCCTCCTAACCTCTCTACTGCCCCACTCCTTCTCCTTGACCCCCAAGGGATCAGCAAAGATTTTCAATTAGGTGTCCAATTAGTAGGGTGTCTGCTGTACCATTTCTGCCGGAAGACATCTCCGTTGTGATTTGTTTGTTCCAAAGGCACCACTCATAGTCACACCAAATGGCATTTAAATGTTAATCGAGTCAGGGTGCAGCAAGCGCCTGCCAATCAAGCCCACCATGGAAGGTCAAGGTTCCTGTCTTAGAGGAGGCAGCCATGGTAATTTGGAATTTACAATTCTTGCCCCATCCTGGGGCTTGCAAATGTCCCGCTCTGCTCTGGCCTGGCAGGCTCATTTGAATGAGTTCAGCATCGTAGGATGAGAATGAGGGTGTCCCAGGCCACAGAAAGATTGGCTGGTCAGACCCATGTCCACGAAGGGGAATAAAAAGTCCATTGTATTCCAGGACCCTTCAGTGTCCTTCAGCCTGTCTCTTTGCTGAGACCCCATGGGAAACTAGCACATGTCCACAAGAAATCATTGGGACAGGAAAAAGATTTGTGGTTAATATTGAATCTTTGCTGAGTGTGGATTTTGCTTGAGATGAAACTCTTGCCCTTCTTGTGTGCTTTTTTTTTTTTTTTTTTTTTTGGTCTTTCTTTTTCCTTGCTTCTGTGTCTCCCTCTTTCTCCATTCCTAACATCTTTGTCTCTGTCACTCTTTCCATCCCCTTTTTCTCCGTGTGTATTTTCTTCTGTCTCTGTAGATCTCTGCATCTCTCTTCTGCCTTAAGACCTGAGGAGTAAGAGGTCCCATGGCTCCCTGAATATATTCATTCCTCTTCCCTTCCTTCAAGAAAAAAAATGCCCCTCAGAAATTTCAGCTCACTGTACCTTGTTCTTTCCTCACTTTTAGCTCTTAATTATTCTCTAAAGTATCTAGATAACTGAATTTTTACTGTATTAACTTCTGCAACCACTGAAGAGTCTTTAAGGTAAAAGAATATTAGCTCAGAAATTTGCTAATTGTTCTTTCCTATGAATATGAGACTATGAGAAGGACGACATTTATTATAAAACATACCAAAAGGTATATATCTCTGCTGATTTACTTTCAATGCTACACAATTTAAGAGAATTCAGTTCCTGTGCACCTCATAATGAATATAACCACTGGGAGTATCGAGAATCATCTGCAAATCCAGGCCACCGTATCCAGCCCATACCTGATCAAAATCTACTTTAAGACATTGCCAGCAAGCTCCGCATTGGTCTCAATGTGGGGAGCCAACTACCTCCCAAGCCAGCCCTTTCCACCTTTGGGTAGCTCTCATCATTAGGAAGATTTTTCTTACTTGGAGCTGAAATCTGCTTCTTTGCAGCTTCCACTCATTGTTCTTAGTTTTGCCTTCTGGGGCCAAGCAGAATGAGCTAATCCCTCTTCCACATGACAGCCCTTAAAAGACTTGTTTCCCAGGAAACCCAGGATCTAAAGTCAGGGTCATGATGGCAAAAGCAAAAATCAATGGCCATGCCAATTTTGGCTGATTGCAATTTGGGGAGTCACAGATGATAGCTAGAGTCTCCTTTGCCCAGCTAAACAGGGGGGAAAGAGGGACAATCTCACCAATGAGACACTCTGAGCTCTTGTTATGATTTTTGTCTCTGCTATAATCTGTAAAGAGGATTAAGATATTGGGATTGGGTTATAGGAGTTCTGTTTTGGGATGACAGAGACAGACTTCCCAAACCATCAATGCATATTCTGAACTGGCCTGTCATTCTCTGGTGAACAATCTCTCTTAGATTTTACTCTCGTTGGCATTTCCTTATGGGAATGTCTCGGAGTCTCAGATCACACTTATGTACAACTCTATTATCTATCCACTTGGTGTGTTTTCTATGGGAGAAATTTTATGCTCAGGTTGTAAACTGCCCTGTCTCTTTCCCCACCTTCAGTATACTCAGTGTGGGCTGAAGCAAAGAAAGATTGGTGGGATTTATATAGGAGAGGGAAGTCATTCCAGCCAAGGGAAATGAAATAAAGATGGGGTTAAAAGAAAGACAGAACGTGATCTGTTTGGGGAACAAGGAAAAGATTGACCTGTTTAGATTGGATGGTATTTGTTGAGGGATAATGGGACTTAAGTGTAGCAAAATCAGATTATGGAGGGCCTTATGACAAACCAAGGAGCTTGCATTTTAAAGCCTACTCAATAGGGAGCCATTGTGGATTCTTGAACAGCAGAGTAACATGATGAAAGGGAGACATTTGGATAAATCACTTGTTTAAATTAATTATTGGCATCCAACAATTGAATGACAATCCAACAATGAATCTACTGCATTTGCAGCAGACCACGAGCAGATCCTGAGCTGTCCCAGCCCTAGAAGGCAGGTGAGGGGGAGGGAGGAGTTAACTTGAACGGGCCAGTTCTGAGAATGCACTTGTACACCATCATATTGACTCTGGGGTCAGGCCTCTGGCTCGCTCGCTACTCCTGTAATTTTGCAGAAAGCCACACAATACCTGACCTTTGCATAGGACCAGCTCCCGGTCTCCCTGCCCCCACCAGGCAGCAGTGAACTTGTGTATAATTAAACACTCGGGTCTCCCCTGTAGTCTGGCCTTCTCTCTCTCTTTCCCTTGACCTTTGAGACTGAATCCCAGTGGGAACAGGCAGGCCAGGAAATAGGAATGTAACACAATGTGTGAGGGCATGTATGAAGAAATTAAAAACATCCCTTCTGCCGTTCCCTTCTCCTCTACTTCTCCCCCACCACAATCCCTAGTACAGATAGGAGCTCCAATAGAAGCAGCAGAGAGATTATTTCCTCTGTATCTTCAGGTGACCAATGCCTTGACTTCCTGTATATATCTTCCTACAAGCATGATTTGTTTAGGTAACTGGCTGTTCAGCAGTCCTATCTATGACCACTTTTTTCTGGGGGGAAAGAAGTGTCAGGAGGTATGATCTCCTCTGCAGTTTCCTCCATCACCGGTTGCTCCTAAATATGGGTGGGTAAGACTGCCTCACAGCAGAAGCTTTCTTATAAAGACCTTATAAAATACTGAACATTTCCCCTTTGATATGATTATTACAACAGCCCTGTGAGGTAGGTGGGCAAAAGCATCCTTATGAACATTTTAAAAATGAGAGAACTAAGAACCAGAATGGTTAATCAAGTTGGCTGAAGTCACACAGCAAGACAGGGAAAGAGTCAAATCTAGCAAACAATGTTCTGATTCCTAGTCCAGTGTCTTTCCTGTAATCTATGGTGCTACTCTTTGGGTTTAAGAAAGATGCTGGAAAGGCTTCCAGCCCCCTTCCCTCCCAAATGTCTCCTCTTCCATGTATCATGGTGTCTAAAATTAATTAGAGATTACTTTCTGATGGTTAGAACATCATTCTCTTCAAGTCTTTTTTTCAAAATAGAAACCTTCCTGGGAGAGTAAATATATCATAATAACTCCATGTGAATGGAAAGTGACCAGCACAGTGAAGGGACTCAAAAGCAGGTCAGATAATCCGATGAAATTTTTCTTCAGGAAGAGAGGACTTATCGGATCATTGTTTTTTTCAATTATTTGAAGGGTTGTTAGTTTAAAGAAAGATCTGTGTGGTTCTGGTGAGGGGGCAGAATTAGGACTGATGGGCAGGAGTTATAGGGAGAAAGATTTTGGATCAATAAGGAAGACATTTCTAATTATAAGAGCTTTCTAACAATAGGCTGCTTCCTGAAGTAGTGAGTTCTCTCTCGCTAAAGGTATTGAAGTTGAGGCTGTATTATCACCTGTCAGGGATGCTATTAAGGGGATTCCTGCAGTCACTAGGTGGTTGGGTTAGATGACCCTTCCTTTTCCGTCTGTCTCTGAGATTCTATCACCCTGTGTATTTTATCAAACACTTTGCTCCCTAACAGGAGGACTCTGGCATTATGATACTGCTGGGTGTCTTGAGATAAAGCTGAGAAGGGATGGAGAGAGGGCACATATGCCAGAGGTAACCTTTTGCAGAATTCCTCATTTTCCTAATTCTTTCTAACGCTGGCAATTATTATTATAAATACATTTTCCTGGAAGTTTGCAACAAATGCTTGTTGATTTGTATTGAATCAAATCTTTAAAATGGGGCTGGGATTGTCAGCAATTCAATTTACACACCACAATTGACATGGCCACTGTGCAATAGAAGTCTTGGATCTGATTCAGTGGCCAGGATCTCAGAATCACATCAGAGAATAGTAAAATGCAAAAAGCATAGGGTTTAGAGGTAGACAACCTACATTTGAATCCAAGATCTACCACTAACTGGCTGTGTGATCTTGGGCAAAACAGTTTACCACTTGATCTTAGTTTCCTCATTTGTAAAATGAAGGACTTGGATCTGTAAGGCCCTAAATTCAAAGATGGTGATTATTCCTTCAGATAGAGTTGGATTTCATTTTGTCCTGACTCATTCATATCCCTGGAATCCTGAAAGGGTTCCCTCCAACACCCACTATACTCTGTGTATGGCTAGACTTTTGCTTCTCCTTAACCAGACATCTATTGAAGTTTTCTGGATGCTTGGTTTTGAGCTGTTTTTGCACTTAAGAAGCACATTGTTAGGTCGAGTAGACAAGACCCACACAGTTCTGTGATCCAGGGAACACAGAATGCTATATTATTAAGTATTGGAACATGCAGTTGATATTAAATTAAGACAAAGTCAGGGAGACCTGCAAGACTTGAGATAGTAAGAGAAAGCTTCGGAAAGAGATGTTTATTAAGCAGAATTTGGAAGAAGGGGCAGAGGAGACATGGGGATCACGTGGCTAGACCTTTCAGATGAGAGGAAAGGTGAGATGTAGCTAGAGGTCAGGGCGACCAACCTGACTGGACTTGAGATCTTGTAGAGGGAAACAGGAGAGATAAACTTGGAAAGATAGGCTTTTCTTAAATGCCAAGTTAAGGAGTTGGTCCTTGGTCCTTTTGGCATTGGGGAACCCATAAAAGTTCATGAGGATGAGGAAGTGTGGAGGTGGGAGAGTGATGATATGATGGGAGCCTTTTTTGATTCTGCCGGGCTCATGGGAAGGAAAAGAACAGGGAATCCAAAGCCTGGCTTGTTTCCTTCCCCCCTCCCCCCATTCTAGGGACAGGGGGAGGAGAAGGAGGAAAAATGTAAATCAAATCATCGGGACTGTTTAAAAAAAAGAGAGAGCGCACAAGTGACATTTGGAGCCGTAATACCTTAAAGTCAATATCATTACCTCTGATATTTACTGTAGGCTCCATGGCGCCGATGAAATGGGAAAGTTCATCCATCTTCCCATGTACACTCCCAACACTGCCGAGAGCTCTTTCCCCCCTTCCTTCTCCCTCTCTACTACTGTGCAACTTAATTGTTCACTCCTGTTAACTGACCAAAGACTTGCCCCAGTCTCCAAATATTGCAGAGAAGGAGGAGAGAGTTTTAATGAGGGAGGAAGAGGGGGCAAGGGAAGGAAATATACAGAGTAAAGTCATCAAATGGGCAGATTATTGGATCTTCAAGATCAGAAATCTGGGTTCTAATCCCTGTCTTATTAACACAGATTCACTGTATATCCCTTAAGGTACCAATGAGACATTTTGACCTACTGCTGTTTTTTTTTTCCCCCCTGTTATACAGGGCCAGCCCTATGGGTCTCGAGAGGTTCAAAATACTATTGGGTCTTAATGTTTTCAACTGTAAAATTGAGGAAATTGGACTAAGGTTCCTTCTAGCTCCAAATAATATGATTCTCTGATTATTCATTCATTTATTCCTTCCACAAGTATATTTGAGCACCATTTTTGTGCCCAGCCATGTGGGAGAAAGGAAAGGAAAAAAACAGGTCTGACAAAGTCCCAACCTATCCTTCTCTTCTTCTCTTTTCTTCTATTATCCATTCTTGTAGATAGGCTAGTATATTCACTCTTTCCAGGTACATGATGCTCATTAATAGTTATGTGATTTTGAGGCCATCACTAGTCCTCATTGAACCTTCATTTAAAAAAAATCTATCAAATGGGAAGGATGCTAACTACCTGCCTCAAAAATTGGTTGTCAGGAAGGTACTGTTAGATAAAAGCAAGATGTTACCTCCATTATTCTTAACTCTGTTCTTTCTGCTCCCTACTCTGTGTCTCCCCAAAACACCCCCTCTAAATCCTACCCATCCTTGAATGGTCACATGAAACTATCTCTGTGATGCTTTCCCTGAATGTGCCTCCTCACAAGCTGAACTTGGTCTTCAAACTCCCCTAGCACATGTGAAGCAGGGTCTAACATAATCATAAAGTCGGGAAGAAAACAAACTTGATTAGGAATTAGGACACTCAGTATGAGGCTTGGCTCTGTCTCTAACTAGCTCTGTGACTTAAATCACCCAGACTAGGCTCATCTGTAAAATGGGGATAATAATTCACACTCTAAAGAGTAAACAAAGTATTTTCATCACAACTATATAAAATATTATGAATGTTATAAAATGTTAGCTATCATCATTATTATTAGTGACAGTATTCTTTATTATTTTGTCAAAATGATTTTCCTAGTCTAACCATGAAATTCTCCTACTCAATAAACTTCAAAGGCTCCCCATTACCTTTAGGAATAAATATAAGCTCCTCTAGTTGGTATTGACAACCTGACCCCAATCCGTTTTTTCCAGACAATATATATTTACTCTCCTCTGTACATATTGTTTCAGTCAATCTAACCTTCTCCTATTCCTCATCTCTGATACTCTCTTTTTCATTTACTCACCTTAAAATGGCATCCCTCATGTCTAGCATACATTCCTCCTCACCTCTGCCTCTGAGAACTGCTTCTTTCCTATAAGTCTCAGTTCAAGAGGCAACTTCCAGCTGAAACCTTTTCTGCTGCCCCCAGATGCAAGCACAGTCCTCTCCATCACTTTGTATCTATTTTGCAGATACTTATTTATGTGCATATTGTCTTCCTGATAGAATGTAAATTCCCTGAGGGCAGGAACTGCTTTATTTTTGTCTCTGTAACTCCAGTTTAGTGATTGCAGGCAAATAGTAAGCACTTAATGTTTGTGGATCAATTGATGATTCTCTCATTCTGTTACATAGAGCTTTTCTCTTTACCTCTCTGTGAGCTGCCTCCTCTCCCCCCATAATAGGAAGCTGAGTCCATTGGAGTTTAGTCATTTCTGGTAAAATTTAATAGGATAGGTCGGAATAGAGGTTTGGTAGGGAAACTGCTATTTGATCCTCTGTTCATATGATAGGTTCTTTGTATATGGCTAAGGAGTCCTCCCTCTGTCCCCACAGACTTCCTCTTGCTAGACAGCCGTGAGTGTCTCTTAGATAGTCCTTGTTTCTCCAGGAGTACTTTCTCTGTTTTCTTTCGGGGGGAAAGGTAGAATTTTCAGCTTTCTATTTGCATCCTTGTTATTGCTTATAGTTGTTCCCTCCTGAGATTTTCTTTCTCAATTCTGCCTATATCTTTCCCCAGCTAACTTCTCCCATGAAGATGGTTTGATTTCAACTAATTTTTTTCAGTTATATAACTTTCTACCTTCCCTACTACTGGACATTCTCTGTCATTTTCAGATGGCAAAATAATTTTTTCTAGACTGATCCAAGTTTATTGAGGCAACCGTGCTGTAAAGAAAAAAGGCAGCCTACAAGTTCCAGAACACTGGGGGGTCTAATTCGACGTGGATATATGTTTGTGAAAACATGCATAGGTGTGTTTTCTTGGGTTCACAGGTTATCTAGGGGGCATAACTGTACAGGTATGCACAAACCTGTGCTTACCAAGAGATATGTTTATGCATGTAGCTATGAGCTACTGTGCAAGCCTGAACCCAAGTCTACATTAGCAAGTACATTCTTGTAAGTATAGACATATGTTTTAGTATGAATTATTTGCCTATTATTAGTGTGTGTCTTGGAGGACAGGCTTTTTAGAATCGATATCATACTTGTGTTCTTCTGGGAACCTGCTTTTTTTTTTTTTTTTTACTCTGTGTATTCTAGAAGAATAAGGAAGAAATGGAATGAGGATAGAGGATAAAGAAGGAAGGGGGAGGAAGGAATTGGTAAGAAAGGTACAAGGTGTCCTGATTTTTCAGGCCTAGATGAGTTCCCATTCCATTTAAGGGATTGTTCTTTAATGAGACAAACACTTACCCTACACACACACACACACAGAAGTTTCTTTCAGCTTCCAATTTTCAAATCAATTTGATCTCTGTGGCCATTGATCCAAGCTGTCCTATCCCAAGTTTTTGCCTTGAAATCTCCCAGTCCATTAAAAACTCTAAACTATTTCAACTTCCTGGGTTCTAGTCATTTTGCATCTTCTAATTTCTAACCATTCTGTCAAACAACTTGTGATAGAGAGAGTTGAAGAAGGCGTTCCTCCCTCAACCAAAGCTTTCTCCCTTCTGAGATAACATGTATGCATTTTTTTTTTACATAAGCCACATGGAGGCAATGATTGGAGGCATTTTGACTCCCTCCTTCTTCTTTATTGCCTACATCATCATCAAATATGACACTCCTTACATCATCAAATACTTCTTACGTCTTCTTTTGAAATATCTTTCCTGTAGCCACTCTGATTTAGAGACTCATCACTTTATACTTGGATCACTGCAATAAGTCTCCTAAGTGATTTCCCTGCCATCAACCTCTGCCCTTTCCATTCTATCCTTCATGCTAATATTGGCTCTTTCTAAAGCATACCTCTGGTAATGTCATCCCTTTGCTCAAAAGCCTTCAATGTCTACAAAGTTACTATTGACATAAGTCCAAACTCCATAACTTGATATTAAATTCCTCTCTGCAAGGACCTCCCTTTCCAATCTTATTTCTTTTTAGTACCATACAAGAGTCCTCTCTTTCATTTAACCCGGTCTCCTTATTTCTGACAGAAAGTCTATCTACAAGAAACCTGACTAGTGGTCATCCAATCTCTATTGGAAGATCTCCAATGTAAAGGAAAGAACTCATTACCTCTGGATGCAGCCCTTTCTCAAAATTGTGCAATTGTTAGGAAGTTTTTCTTGATATTGAGGCTAAATGTGCTTCTGGAACTTCCATCCCTTAACTGGTCTTAGATCTGTTCTCTGAAACTGAGCAAAACAAATGTGCTTCTTGTTCACATGACAACCATGAAAATAGTTGGTGACAGCTGATATGCCTCTCCTAAATCTCTTTTTGGGGTTAAACATCTCCAGTTTCTTCATATGTCAGGATCTCTAGCCTCCTCACCATTCTTGCTGTCTCTCCTTTGAATGTGCTCCAATTTGCCATTGTTCTAAAAATATGATGCCCAGAACTGAGCACACACTTGACATATGATCTGACATATTTTGTACATGATGAGTTACTCAATACAGTCCAAGATCTCATTAGTTCTCTTAATTTTTTCATCATGCTACTGATTCATCTTGAGCTTTTAAGTCCACAAAACCCACCAGTTCTTTTTCACACAAATTATTTTCCAGCAAAGCTTCCTCCATTTTGTTCTTGTAAAATTGATTTTTTGAACTCAGGTGTAAGACTTTGCATTGATCGCTAGCAAATTTCATCTTATTAAATGTTTTTGCACTTTTTTCTATGTCTGTTGAAATACTTTTTTTCAGATCCTGACTTTTAACCAACATGTTAGTTATCTTACCCAGATTTGTGCCATATGCAGCTTTAATAAACATGTCATCTATCTTCTTCTAAAGTCACAAAATGCTGAACAGTACTGGATCAATCAGATCCTTGAGGAATGTCCCTAGATATTTTCTTTCAAGCCAACATCTACTCATTAATGATTACCCCTTATTATGTATACAAGTTTTTTTTTCTTTTTTATTAAAGCTTTTTATTTACAAAGCATATGCAGGGGTAATTTTTCCAACATTGACCCCTGCATAATTTCCTGCTGCAAATTTTCCCTTTCTTCCCCCCATCCCTTCCCTGACCCAGCAGACAGTCCAATACATGCCAAATATACCGAAATACATCCCAGATCCAATATGTTTAATGTATACCAGTTTTGACCTGAGTTCCTAGTCCACCTGTGCCCCTTACTCCATGTATGATCTTCACCTGTAAAATGAAGGAATTGTACTCAAAAATCTTTAAGGCGCCTGCCATCTTTAAATCTTTGATTTAGAATCCCATGAGTCTAAATCACAATTCTGTGTCATTGTGATCCAGTAAGACTATCATGATCATGTTAGAGACTTGGTCAAATTCTCTGCTGAAAACTAAATGACAACCACAAATTATGACATCAACATTCTTCTTAATTGGTCTTCAAAATGGAAGTGAGATGGCAAGAGCAAAATTATTCTGATGGATGTGGCTCTCATCAACAATGAGATGATTCAGGTCAATTCTACTTGTTTAGTGATGAAGAGAGTCATCTACACCCAGAGAGAGGACTGTGGAAACTGAGTGTGGACCACAACATAGTATTTTCGCTCTTTTTGTTGTTGTTTGCCTGCATTTTATTTTCTCATTTTTTTTCCCTTTTTGATCTGATTTTTTCTTGTGCAGCATGATATTTGTGGAAATATGTATAGAATAATTGCACATGTATACCAGCAGAGCATTTGACCAAGTCTCTAACATGATCATGATAGTTTTATTGGATCACACTGAATTACTTGCCATTTAGGGAAGAGGGTGATGGGAAGAGAGAGGGAAAATTAGAATACAAGATTTTGCAAGGGTGAATGTTGAAAATTATCCATGTACAATTTAAAAATTAAAAGCTTTAATTAAAAAAAACAAAACAAAATGGAAGTGAAAAGAATCTGATATGGCTTGTCATTGATGAAGGCATCTGTCCTCTTGGTAACAAATTTCGCCAATAATTGAAGACAGGCTCATTTATCTCCAGTTTCCAGATTCCATCTTTATTTATTTATTTATTTATTTACTTTGTTCTCTTCTAGTCCCATTTTTCTGATTCCAAGTTCAATGTTTTATCCACTGTGCCACCTGCCTCCTTAATACTACTGCTGGGGACTCAGCTGTCCATTTTTATTTCTTATCTTGAGAAATAGTTTTTCTAGACATCTTCATTAATTGAACTCATCAAGATCAAGTAACTCATCAAAAACAAGTAAGTCAAGAATACACACATATGTAATTGTGTATATATACACACAAACATACATATAAGTCATAAAGTCATATATGTCATGCACATGTATATATACTGTGTTGTATAGCTACATACACACATTATATGTATATTTTTGTATAGACATATATATAGTGTGTGTGTATATATATGTCCTTGTTTGTGTTTCAATTACCTGTTTTCCAATTCCCTTTCTAATTTATTCTTTCCCATCTAAAGATCACTCTGCTTTGCAGAGAAAACAGACCCAAAATCAAAGTTAAATAGTCTTACCTTCTCTCCATTTTCTGTTATTCGTTCATCTACCCTAAGCAAGAGCCCTGTCCCATCTTTGATCTTTCTCCTGCCCCCAATATAGCAAAACAAACAAACAAACATATGTGCCCTCTTTTGCTGTCCGTAGCATTTATTGCTGGGCACAGCTCATTCTGAACTTTAGCACTCCTGACAGCCCTGTGCATGCTTTTGCCTTCATCCTGTTTTATTTGTGCTAGCTTTCTACTCTAACTTGGTGGGTGAGAACATCAAGTTCGGTCTCTTTGATCAGTTCCCCCTTCTCTTCTCCCACAGAGGCTCTTATATTTGAATCATTAGACTTTCATTCTCGATAATTTACTATCTCTCTTGGATTGACTTCTCCTAAATTCCTCCCAAATTTAGGCCAATGGATATACCATATCTTTTCTCTGAACTTTTTGAAATCCAGTCCCTAAATCTAGAGCTTATGTCAAGGTGTGTCCCTTATTTTCCATTTCCTCTCTGTCACAAATGGAGGGGTCCCTATCTCCTCTAGACTCCTGAAGCTTCATCATTCATATTTTGATTTCTTCTCAATTAGTTTGAATTAACTAATTCAGATCTCGAATAGCAGTTCCCACCATTGCCTACTCCATCTTTTGAAGAAAGAAATTGTCATGAAAGTAAGTCAAGAATTTATCAGCTGCCATGCTGTGGGCACAGAGAAAGCTTCAGCAGATGTCATATATTGAAATCCCCCATCACTACCATGTCATGCCTCTATGCCAGGTTATGATATGTTTTCCAAATTGCTGGTCTATTTCCTCTGTGTCCACATGGCCTGCTCTATAGTACACTTGCAGGATGCTAGCACTGCTATTTCTTCCTCCACTGATCTTTGTCCAAATGTTCTTTCTGATTACCTCTCCAGTTCCTGGATTTCTTTCCATGAGTTGATTTCCTAATATACAACATTATTCCTCTATTCCATTTCCTCTCTCCTGTTCATTTTTAAAAAGATTATTATTCCCTTCCAGAGCCATAGTCCAGTCAAGAGTTTCATACCATACAACCTCATGGATTTCTATGATATAGAAATGACCTCTTTCAGGTAGGTCTCTGTTTCACTATTTATTTCTGTTGTTTGTCATCCATACTTTTTGTATTTGAGTAAAGGCATCTAAGGTCACTGCTGTCCTCCTCTTGGATATGTTTCCTGGGAATTACGGGTCATTTCTATTGTAGCTCTTCCTATGTTAGATTTGCTACTGTCTATGGTATTGAACTTAGTTTTCTCCCTTTCTCCACTTTTCATTTAAAGCCTTTTCTAGCCCTCACTAGTTAATTGCATTTCATCCCTGGCAAGGCCCACCATTCCATAATTTTACCCCATGAGTCTAATTTTTCTTTGCTGAAAAGAAACATTTTCCTTATTCACATTTTCTTCTTCTGAATGTTACTGAATATCTTTTCCTGATGGAACCTATGGATCCACATTCACTTATCCTTGGAACATAAGAAGTGGCTTCCTTTCCAAGATTCACAGAATCAAAGAACTAGGACTGGGAAGGACTTCAAAGAATAGTTTCACTATCTTAGCTATCTAGTCCAATATCTATTTGACAGATAATAAGGAAGGCGAGGCTCAGAAAAGTTAAATGATTGTTCTTCCCTCTTTCCCTGCAAATACCTTTACCTACACCTCTTTCCCTATCCAAATCCTCTTCATAATTGAAATATTCTTCTTCTTTCAGGCCCTTTTCAAGTTCCATCTCTTCCATGAAAGCTTCCAGCATTGCTGTTTCTCCTACTGACTTTTTGCCCTCTACAGGATTTATTGTCTTAAGTATACAGTTGGCCTCTTAATTATCCCCTGTCTTTTCTCCTCCTCTGAGCTGTATTTCCCCTGTCCCTTGCAAGGTCGATAACAACAATAATGATAATATATATTCATGTAGTGTTTAAAGATGTCTTGATATCATCTCACTTAACCCATTGCTTCCAGCCATGACTGAACTGTACCACTCTAAACAAAGTAGGGTCACTGTTATTCTAAAGACCTTAAGACTAGAAAGACTAAGTCTGAGAAGAAATTTTGATATTTATAAAAGAACCTTAGGATAGCGATAAAAACAATGATTTACAAATACTTATTGTAGGAATATAATATTAAGAAAAGGGGAGAAGAAAGAGACATAGGTTGCCTCATTTCCCAGACTCTTCTTATTAGGATTTGAGGACCCAGGAAGTGTGAGCCTTAATTCTAGACTATCTTTCATCACTTGAAGGGAAATAGATAACTTTGCAGGGTTTTCTCTCTTGGGTAGGGTGCTCCAGCTATGAACAAATATAAAATCAATTAACTAATCAACTAACTAACCAATAAGAATTTATTAAGCATATTTTGTGTGCTAGACACTGTGTTAACCAATGGGGATACAGAGACAAAAATAAAACAGTCTTCACTTTAAGGAGAAAGCTGTGTAGTTACTTTCTAAGAGACAGATTCCCAAACAGGTTGTAGAGGGGAGTTTCTTGAGTGTTGGCAACCAGATTTTGTCTTCTGGGGACATCAAAATAGAAAATACTGCTCTGCCCCCCAACTAGCCTTCTGGCAGAACCAAAACTCAAAATTAATCTGGGAGTGGGATGGAATAATATTTTTGTGTCCTTAAGTATAAGACAAATAATATCCTCACTTCTTGGTTAGTTATGGAGACACAGAATAGAATAGGAAACCATTAATTAAATCTTATCTTCATTCTCTTTTTTGTGTTTCCTTTCCACCTCTGTTCCCTTCTCAGTATCCTTTGTCCCACACAGTGCTCCTTGTAATAGCTCTTGACCAAAAAATAAATAAATAAAAGGAAAGGAAAGGAAAGGAAAGAAAACCATTGGCAAATTTAGTTCATTTTCCATTTCTACTTTCCTAGGTAACATTTGCATTTTCGAGGAAAAGACTGAAGAGAAATCACTTCATCCAAAGAAATGAATCTCTAATGGTAGAATGAGTCATAGTGAAACACTAAAGGAGGTCTTCTTATTACCCTTCACATCACACTACATACCAAAGGCATCTGTCTACTCTGCCTCTGAACATGATCCTATTTCCCTACTTCACAAGCACCTCAAGAGACCACAGTTTCCTCTACATATGTGGAGAGCTCTAGGCATGGGATTTATAACATTTCTAGGGTGTTTGCTTGGTATAAATAACTGTCTCGTTAAATCCCAACTGAATGTGTATTTGGGACACTCAGCTTATACTTTCATGTGTCTTACAATATAGAAGACGCTGTCAGTGGCCAGTAAATAATTGATATTAAGGAAGGTAATAAAGCCATGGAAACCACAGTTATCCTTTCTCATAGTCAGCTCTGAGTGTGTATGTGTGTGTATGTATGTAAATGTGTATGTGTGTGGGGGGATGCCATGTGATGTAGAATGGGAGAGTAAAGGAAGAATGGGAAAGGAGACCTGTGTCTCTGTTACTAGCCTTCTCTCCCTACTTCCCCAAGAACATTGGATTCTATGGGTGACTTCCCTGCACCTACTTTCAGTCTCCAGTTTTAAGTAACAAAAAAAAAGATCCCTTTCTTCTAGTTCTCAGACTTTCTGCCAGCTTTAGTCAAATTTGGCCAATTTATCTTGCAGCATTAATGAACAACTTACGTGTGTCCGGACATATATTGGATTCTGTGGGGAAGAAACAGAGAAAAAGAGCCCTATCCCTGGAACAGTTGGGAAGATTCAATGAACGTTTGAGTTACTACTTTTTGCTTGGTCCTGTGATGGGCGCTAGTAAGGGGGAAGGTGAGGGAGGAGATAGAATGAAGTCTGAGTAGATCCCTCCCTTCAAGAAGCTTACATGGAGCAGTGAAAGAACAATTCAGGGCAGCATGTGATCGAGATTGTGCTATTCTGATAAGCACTGTGGGCTGAAGAGGGGCAACCCCGTAGGATGTCAAAGATGGGGCCATGTTGGATGTAGACTTCAAAGATAGAAAGGATTGATGAGGTGGCAATGAGCAAAGTTTGTGGGAAGAAAATCATGTAAGGGATGTTAGAGATCATTCATTCTGCCTTGTCATTGTATGGATGGGAAAACTGAGACCCAGAGAAATAATGTGACTCAATCACCTAGGTGGTAAGTAGCAGACCCAGAATTTGAAAGCAGGTCTTTTGACCACCAGCTCTAAATCTGTTGCTTTTGACAGGGGATTATGGATAAGTACTGGGGCTTTTTTTTGGAGGGGAGCTGTTGTTCATCATTAACTTTCAGAGAGAACCAATGATCTCACAAGTTGCTTGTGAGAAAACAAGGGAAAATCTATAATGAAAACTACTCCAAACCATCTGTAGAACCAAACTAAACTATTCTCAGAGCTGCCTGCAAAGGAAGAGGTGGGAATCTAGTGACCAGCAAGTGTTGGTCTTTTCTATCCTGAGCACACTGTTCCCCTTCCCTTCTCAAAAGGATGAGTTACCCAGCTCTGATGCAAAAAGCCCAGCTCTGAGATCCCCTGATGATATACAGCAGCACTGTTAAATACGTCCTTTAATCGTGCAATAATATTGGGGAGTGATGAGCCGCCGTACATCAGCTCTTGCCAAATGAAAAATGCGAAAAGGGAATGTAGGAGTTGAGCGATGGGCTGGAAGCGTGTGTTTTACCCAAATCTACAGTAATTCACGCGTCAGAGAGGAGGCAGACTCCAGCTCGCAGGAGCCAAGGAGCGCTAAGAGGCCGGGTGATTCATTTCCACATTAACTCACCAATGTGGCACGATTTCCCCGGGGAAACTCCTTTTGATTGGTACCCCCTATTTTGCCCTCCACCTCCCCACATTTGGCCCAACCCATGGAGCAATTCATCTCCTCAAAAGAGGTCTTTTTTTTTTTTTTAATGACTGGGCTGGGAAGCCCTGACCCTCTGTTTCTGGTTTGTTCACTGCCCCCTTGTTACCTGTTCTCACTCTCCCCTACCTCCCATCTCGGTGCCGTGCTTCTTCCTGTTTCTATACCTTTGCTTCTGCTTCCCTCCTTCCTTAGAACTTCTCCCCTTTCCCCAGCTCCCGCCCCCATCCCCATAAGTTGTGTCCTCCCTGCAGCTCCACAGTTCCATTTAGTAACTGCTGACTGGATTGAAGTGGATGAAACTCTCCACCAGAAACACAACTCACTTCCTTTCTCCTCTCAGCCCCCAGTTGGTAGATTTATACAAATTGGTATCTGTGTGCATTAGGTTAGTTGAAGATGCTGTGTGCATTTTCAAGTGATATGTGTGTGTGTAATAAATGCCATGTGTATGTACATGTTTGTGTGTAGAATTGTATATATGCACATGTTTCTCTTTGTCAGGGCAGGAGATGTGATATTGGGGAGAAAGTGATGGGCTCTGAGTCACAATATCTAGGTTCTCATTCTGCCTTCCCATGTGTAGCAGCTGTGTGACACTGGGCAAGTCACTTAATCCCTTGTCTTTTCTGTAAAATGGGGGTATTAGCTGTGGATTGTTGAGATAAGCAGAGAGAGGGGTGTGTGTGTGTGTGTGTGTGTGTGTGTGTGTGTGTGTGTGTGTGTGTGTGATGATATAAACCTTAAAACATCATTGAAATGTCAGTCATTCCTTGCATTCTACACTGTCCTGCCCAGTCACATCCAGGGTAGTCACTTGTGGATGCCCGTTTGAGCACAGCCACGGGTATGACTGTTGGGCTGGGTGGAAGAGTCTAGATTTGGGAAATCTGGTTTGAGGAAGAGAGTGATGAGACTGGGAGGTGCCCAGGGTGGGGAGGGGTGTGTGTCAGCCTGTCAGGGAGCCTGTGTGTGCCCTCCAAAATTGCATTGCCGCAGCATATAAATATTTATACATGTAACTGTCATAAATCTGTCCGCCTGGCAAATGTACGCGCCGCGAAGGTAACTTTGGGGGATTTTTATGGAAGAGCTTACAGGCTAGAGTTGAGGAACAGTGGAAGGAAGTGAGAATTAACAGCAATTCAGCCAAGGTTTATTGAACTCCCTTGTCCCAACAAGAAAGTAGTAGTTGTTTCACTGAGCCCGTGGGATAAGTCACTAAGACTAATCTGATAGAAGCTGATATGGGAGTGGGGAGGGGGAGTGGGCCAAGACTTGCAAGGAATGGTTAGGGGCACAACACCCCTAGAGTGGGATTGTGGATGGGCTTTCCACTCTGGATTTAGGATAGGAAAGGATCTTAGATATCCACCATGGCAATCCTTTTACTTTACATAATAGAAAGCTGCGATCTAGTGCATAAATTAGGTGAGCAACACAGTCAGAGTTCTTTGCCACTTCCTATGGTTGGTGTTGATGGTAGTATGAATTATTCTTTCTTTTTTTGCTGAGGCAGTTGGGGCTAAATGACTTGCCCAGGGTCACACAACTAGAAAGTGTTAAGTCTCTGAGGCTAGATTTGAACTCAGGTCCTCCTGACTTTAGGGCTGGTGCTCTATCCACTACACCATCTAGCTGCCCCATGAATTATTCTTTCTATATAAAACTACATTTAAAAGTTTGGGCTTCACCATCTCCTACCGAGATTAATGCAATCCCCTATTATTGGTCTCCCTATCTTGTCTAGATGGCAGCTTATCTTCATGAGTTCAGATCTGGCTTCAGACACTTACTAGCTGTGTGACCCTGAGCAAGTCACTTAACCTTGTTTGCCTCAGTTTCCTTCTCTGTAGAATGAGCTGGAGAAGGAAATGGCAAACCACTTCAGTATCTCTATTAAGAAAACTCCAAATGGGTGATGAAGGGTTGAACATGTGAACCTCGTTTTCCTTTCTCTAATTCATTTTCTCGAAAGCTACTAAAGTGATTTTCCAAATGTGCAGCCCCTGTTGGACATTTCAAAATCTATGACAGCCTGGTTCAAACCTACCTTTCCAGTGTTATTACATGCAATTCCTTTTAGGCACACTACAATCCAATTAAGCTGGCCTTCATCCTATTCCCTGTCCATGGTATTTCCTCTCCTCTTTCCATGTCTTCACACTAGCTATTGACAACACCTGAAATGCATTCTCTCATTACCTCCAGGCCTCAAGAACCCCTTCTTCCCTTTAAGATTCATTTCAAGTGCTATCTTCTACATAAAATCTTTCCTGAATTACCCCCTCACCCCTTCCACAGCTTCTAGTGCTCCCTAAAATTACCTCATATCAATATTTTATACCTTTTCATTTTGTTTCTCCTTGGTTTGAACATAAACTCCTCGGGGGCAGGGATTATTTAACTTCTGTCTTCATGTACCCACCATCTAGCATGGTGTCTGCCATAATAGGTGCTTAATCAATGTTTATTAATTGATTGGAAGTTATCATCATCATAATAATATATCACATATGTTGTGCTTTGTGGTTTACAAATTGCTATTCTCACAACTCTTTATGTGCTGTGGGACAAGTCTCTAAAAGTAGGATAGAATGTACAAATCCATACACATTCTGTTCCCTGATCTTCCTGGGGACCAATGCTGTGTTAATGAAATTACTTAGTTGGAGTCAGAGGCTCAGGTTATTATTAGGAGCATATGTCAGAGTGTGGCCGGAGTTCAGAATCAGTAAGGGTGGAGTCCAGAAATCAGTCTTTGGCTAGGGTTTAAGCATTAGCCTATGACCTGGACTAGGAATGAACCTAACTAAATTAATAACCTTTATACTTTGACTTTACTCCTCCTCCTTCTTGTATCACCACTATCACTACTACCAGCTAACATTTTCATAGCTTCTGCACTTATATGTATACATCTACGCTATAGATACTATTATTATCAAATTTCATCCTCAGAATAATTGTGGAAGGTAAGTTCCATTATTACTCTCATTTTACGGATGAAAAGCTTGAGGCAAAATGAGAATAAATGCCCAGGGTCTCCCAGACAATTGTTTTCCGAGGCTATATTTGAACTCAAGTCTTTGTGACTCAGACCCAACCCTGTCATTTGTCAACCAAGCAAGCTCTTCTGTTTTAGCGAAGATGACATCATCCCTGTGGTCCGTCTCATGATTTTTCAGCCCCTAGTCCAAACAGATCTTTCCCTTTACAGGCCCCCTAACCATTCCCACTCCTGATCCTGCTCCTTCCCCTGCCTAACTTCAGTTGGAAGAGGCTTCTTTAATTGGGTCCACTAGAACCTTTATTACCCAGTAGCTAGTTCCTTTGGTTTTTCTATAACAAATTATCCTAACGATGTGACCCGGGACCAGATGTTAATTGCAATGGAAAGTAATCAATTTCCTTTACTGAGCACGAACTCATTTGCAAGGTTAGTCACTGAGCAGATATGGAGTTCTTAATGAGGCGCGAGTGTACGGGAAGCTTTCTGGAGGCCTTTGGTCGATTCCAGGCCTGCTGCAATGCACCCTTTCTCTCCTCTCCTCCTCCTCCTCCTCCTTGCCCTTCATCTGTCTCCGCAAGGACAGAACTTCATTATTTTATTTACATGCTTCTTATCCCGTTTTCCCATTAGACTACAAGCTTCTTGAGGACAAAAGGTCTGTCTTTTCAGGATTGGATTCTCCCTCTTGGGCAAAAGGCCACAGGGTATGTAGGCATGTGATAGGCATTTTCTGAATTGAACCAAAAGCCTGTACCCAGATCTTCCTAATCGCCCAGAAGTTCCTGCTTTCCCATGGTTCCAGGCTATCGGGAAGCTGGAGAAAGTCTTTGGAGAAATGATGTTAAATGTAGGGGCAAGAACATTGACCTTGCAGTCAGAAAATCCAGGTTCTGGTTCCAACTCAGGCATTTTCTAGCCGTCATTTAGCATCTCTGAGCCCTTGTCCTCATCTATAAAATGGAGATACATTGGACATCTGTACAAGGAGGGTACTTGCATTTCCCATTCTAAGGAAATCATTGGGTAAACTTTAAAGCACTACATAAATGTGAGCTATTCCTACTATAAATAAGAGAGACAGCCCCATGCTTATGGCGTGCGCTGCTCAGAACCTTCCAATGACTCCCCAATGCTTACAGAATTGAGCCCAGACACCCAGGCGTTCAATATACTCCAACCTGGCAGTCTGGAAAGAGTACTGGAATTGGAGTCAGGAGAGATCCGAGTTTGAATCCCATCTCTTACTCATTCTAGCTGAATACCCATGGTCAGATCAGTTTTTCTGGGGCTCAGTTTCCTTAAAGGTAGAACACAAACATTATAATGTACAATGTCCAACTCAGGATTCAGTGAGACAATACAGGATATCCCCAAATCATCTCCTCTTCTCACCACTCACCCAGCTACCACACTAGATTAAGTTTTCATCTCCTTTCCCTTGAACCACTGTAATAGTTTAACAGCACTCCAATCCATTTTCTACCCAGTTGCCAAAATGCTTTTCCTAAAGCACAATCTGATCATATCACCCCCTTTCCAGTAAATTTCCTTATCCCCTCTATAATCAAAGATGAAGCCTTCCTTTTGACATTTGAAGCTCTTCACAATCTGTTCCCCTACCTTCGAAGTCTTCTTACCTTTTGCTGTGACCATGGACCCTACAATCCAATTCTATTGTCTTATACTTTCCAGTATTCCATGCACCCTATAATCCAATTCTATTGTCTTCTTACACTTTCCTGTATTCCATGCACCCTACAATCCAGTTATATTGCTGTTTCTCACATACATTTGCTCTTTCCCTATCTTTGCACTGTCTGCCTCCTATGTTTGGAATGTTTTCTTTCTCATTTCTGACTCTTAACTTCATTTCCTTTAAGACTCATTTGGAATTCTTTTGTAGGAGGTCTGTTAGTGCTTTCCCTCTAAAATTACCTTAGGTCTACTCTGTGTCTGTTTATTATCTATCCATGTACATATATACATATTTGTATATAAAACTACATAAATATATGTGCAAGTATATAACCACTACAAACACATGTACATGTATTTATACACATATTTTATATGTGTACACATATAGACTTACATGTTGTCTTACCCTTTAAAATATGAGCTCTTTGAGAGCCAAGAGTTTTTTTTTTGGCCTTTCTTTTTATTCTCATTGTTTAGTTCAGTGCCTGGCATACACCAGGTATTTAATAAATGCTTATTTACTGACTCAGGAGCCAAGTGGACTAGTATAATCAGGAAAGGTTTCATAGTGGAGAAGTGAATAGAGTTTTTCCCAGGGTTAGGGTCCCTAGACAATGGCTATACAATCCAAATGCATCATGGCATTTCTGTGCACATGGAATATCTGTGATCCAGGCCCAAGGTTCTAGTTTAGACTTTGCTGTGTGACCCTGAACCAATGACTTAGTCTCTCTGTGCCACAAAATAGTCAAACTCAGGATTAGACTATCTGTCCTACTCCACTCATAGAGTTGTTATGAAGACAGAGAAATAGTAGATGTGAATGGTTGCAAACAAATTGCAAGACATACATCTAGGGTCATCAAGAAATTAGGATAAAACTTTTCCATCTCATCCACGACCTGGACTTTGCTCTCTGAACATTTTCATCTTTAATGCTCCCAGCAGTCCTGGAGGCAGTGGGCTAAGCTGTTACTATCATTCCCATTGTAAAGATAGCGAGACTGAGGCACAGAATTAAATTAAATTTTAAAAGAGACCCTTGCCCCTCATGGTACAGGTAGATTTCAGTTTATACAGAAGGGTGTATCTATAAAAATGTGACAGAGTAGAAAGTGATGGGCTCCAGTCCTGGCTTTGCCTCTTGTCGGGATGACTTTGGGCAAGTCAGTGAGGGGGGTGACTGAACGATCGCCAAGATTTCTTCCAAGACAATACGGGTAATGTAGTAGGAAGAGTGGAATCTTGGAATCATGGAACTTGGTTTTAATTCCCAGCTCTTCCCCTTGCCCCTGTTGTAAGCCTCAGCTTTTCCACCTGTAACAGGATGGGATCAGACGAGACACTTCTAATGTATACTTTCTGCTCTGTCCTTGGTGCTAAAATCAAGCCGACGAGTGCTAAGTAAGTATCTGCTACATGGGGAAGAACCATCTTTCTGTCAGTGAAATCCTCCCTGAAAGACACCAGGGGGCGCTGCCTATATGCAGGATTCCGGGCTCTGCATCCCTTTGTTAAAGCAGAGTAGTCTTTTGTAAAGTGTGTGGGGGAAATCTCTCCTTAATTTATCTTTTGGATGCCCTGAGACTTATGCACTATAGGCACACCTGTAATAAGCACCGGAGGAAAGCTGGAGAAGATAAAGAAGAAAAGGAGAGGAAAGGAGAAGTAAAAAGATTGAGAGGGGAAGAGGGTTACATGAAGGGATGGAAGAGAGAAAAGGGAGGGAGATAGAAAGGAGAGAAATAAGAAAGAGGGAGAGAAAATGGAAGGAAAGAAGGTAAAAAGAGAGATGGAGGAAAGAGGAAGGACAAGATCATAGATTTAAAGCTAGAAGAGGTAGAAAAGAGGGAAAGCAAAAGCAAGGGGGGAGAGATGGAAGAAGTTAAGAGAGGGAGATGAAGGTAGAAAAAAAGGGAAGAGGAGCCTGTAGCATGGAGGAGGAGGAGATACATGTTTGTGTGTGTCAGCAGCCTATAAAGAGCCTGGTAATGGCCTCGCTGAATCGGCTTCTCTTTGCAGGGCAGGGAAAAAGATTGAGAACCAACTGTGATCAAACATCTTCCTATTGTCCTTATCACATCATCTTCCTGTCCTTGGTAACTCCCCATCCCCCAGTCCCTTTCCTCTTACAATGTGCTTCAGGCATTTGGCTCTTTACCCCTCTCCATTTCTTCACTTAGTTACTTCACTCCCAGCTTCCTCTCAATTAAATGTATATTTGTATAACAATAACTATTTGACTAAAACCTGGGGGTTGTGGAGAAAACATAGGGCAGAGATCTATAAAGATGAAGGTTTAGGATACTTGTGTTTTAGGAAAGACATAGGACTGTGTCCATAGAAATTAGCTGACTCAACTTTGCTGGAATATGCTGCAGTTTGTTGAATTGGACAGTGGAAAACTTTTTAAAGGAAACTAAGTCAGCTCCTTTCTCAGTCTGAAAAGTCTAAGGTACACACTGGGAACCAGGACTTTCTCTTACAGGGATCTCTGTCTGAGCCAAGGGCAAATTCAAGAATTTACAGATTTCAGAGACCCCTGGGTAGAATTTGAAGATAATGTGTTGGGGTAGAGGGGCTTAGGAGAAATTGTTATGGAAGGGACAGGAAGAGAAAGGAATGAAAAGAATAAAGACAGAGAGAAGGGATAAAAAGAGTGGAAGAAGAAAAGGAAGAAAGGAAGGAAAATAAGTGGGATCAATACTGATGAGGAAGGAAAACAAAAAAGAATGGAAAGAGAAGGGGAAAATTAAAGAAGGAAAGAAGAAAGGAGAAAAATAGAGAAGAATAATAGGAGAGAGGAAGAATGGAGAGAAGGAAAAATTAGAAAGAATAAGAGGAGAAAAGAAGAAGCTAGATAAGTGAAATTTAAAAAGGAGGAACAAGAGAAAAATAGAGAGAAGGGAAAAAGGGGCAGGAAGAGAGGAAAAGCAGATATTCAGAGAAAGATTCACAAAAGGAAAAGATGAAGGAAATCAAAGTTCCTTTCCTCTTCTCCTATCCCAGAAAACAAGGGTCAGAATTACTGTTTGGTAGTATTTGCAATTTGATGGTGTCTTGTTATTTGTTTCTGTCTTGAATTTAATCTCTCCTTCTGTTACAGAACAAAACCAGTTGCCAGACAGCTCTGTACCTACACACAGGAAGAGCAGAAGAAAGCCCACATACTATGATATATATGCCCCCTGCACAAAGCAGACTTCTCTGCCTACCTGCCATGTGCCCGAAATCCCAGCATTTAGTGCTCCATTCCTTTGACTTATGGCATTGAAGGCCCCTATAAAAATGTGAATACATTAAGAAAAGTTAAAGAATTAAGCCATTATCAGTTATTAAGCCACAAGGGTAAAAGAGTTTTTAAGATCTTTCCCTAAGTTGAGAGCTATATGAGAGCAAAGTTTGGTAAGGAGGAGGTAAGAGAGAGGTTCAGAGAGGGGCATCTTCATCAGAAGTAGGCGTTGGTACTCAGAACTGGATATGGAAGTCTGGGAGTGCCGGAAGTAGCATCTTTGAAAGGGAAGATGTGGGGTGGGGCAGGAAGGGATCTACAGATGGGCTTTTCCCCAATTTTCCTGTTATAGCTACGAGATAATATTTGCTTTAAAAAAAACAAACCAAAAATGTTTAGCACAGTTTCTGGCACATGTAGACAATGATAAAAATACTCATTCTCTCCCTTTCTCCCATCTAAGACACTAATTCCAGTGCAGAAGCAGACAGAAATGGGAACAGGGTTATAAACTCCTTAGTCCCAAAGAACAGATCTGGTAATGTGGAAGAGGAAAGCAAGTTTAACCCTCACAAATGCACTCAGAATTCACAGAATAAAATGTTTAGGTTTACTCCTTTCCTTTGTATCCCCACCTTTGACAAAGCACCATTGCTATTCTCAGGTAGAAGTATCCCTCAGTATTTTTGTGTTTGGGTCAAGTGCCTATGAGCATAGAACCTCAAAGGAGCCTTCAAATGAGGGACAAGAGACATTGGAGGTCACTGCTAGCTAGGGAGTCTGCTATATGTCTTAGGGAGTGGGGACAGAGTCCACCTCCAATCAGTGTTCCCAAAATTCCTCTTTTAATTAATTTTTTCTTAAATAGCTGATAAGTTTTATTGTCTCTCAGAGATGACATCCTGAAGAACTTAATGCCCTATAGATTCAGAGTGCTGGATCAGGCCCCCATTTTACTCTAGTTATAACTTGGCTGCCAGGGCTAAAGAATTTGGGATGGTGTCAAAAGGTTCATCAGATCTTGTGAGGTTCTAGTTCTACCCTGGATACTCTCTCTGTTTCTGTCTTTGGGCAAATCAATAAACTCCTTTGGGCACCAATGGTCACATTCGTAAATTGAGAATTATGATATTCCTGTTCTTTCCATCTTCAAGAGGTACTATGTGCATCAAATGTGCTATAAGATATAGGTTCAAGAGAAGTGAATTTGAATCTGCCTCTGCTGCTAGCTTTCTGTGTGTCCCTGGGCGAGGGCACTTTCTTTGGGCTCAAGGTCTTCATGTTGAAAGAAGATAGAATTAGATGATCTCCAAGGACTCTGCTAGCTTTCCTATTCCTTGATCTATGGTTCCATGAAATGAGATAATAGATTGAAAGCCTTTTTAAAATCAAAAAACAATTCCATAGATGAAAAGAGAGTCTTGTTATTAATGTCTTGCAGAATGGAAGGGGGGAACCAATCAGATGAATGTACATGCAATGATTAGATGTCCCTCTGAAGCATTCACTGCTTTAAAGTGAAGTTTAAAAAAATTAAACCAAAAATTAAAGGGAAATCACTCTTGGGGTAAAACATACTTTTATTTTTTAGGATTTTATTAAAACCCAGAAATGTTGGGAAAATAGTTCTGAAATGATCAACTTATGCAAAACACAGCTGGGTTTGCCCAGGCCTGATTATTAACTGAAAGATAGCAGCTGTGTGAGTGAAGGAGGACCAGAGGACTGAGGACAGCCTGGGGAGAGGTAGGAAGGTCTGGGGGCTTCAGGGTATCAGAATGGAGGTGGGGTTCCTGCTCCACCAATTTGACCAATCAGTCAATAAGTCAGCCAACACGTGAATGCACAGTTCTGTCCTGGGAACTGTGGGGAAATAGGAGAAAGAGAAGGCGCAAGTCTTGTCCTCAAGGAGCTTCCAGTCTGGCTAGGAAATATTCAAATACATGAAATAGCATAGGATCAAGTCCTAGATTTGGTGATCCCCATGAAATGCTACAGAGGAGCTCAGAGAGGGCCCTAATCAATGAGCAGTTAGGGAAGGCTTCCTTATAGAGATGGCACTGAAGTTAGGCTTTGGAATATGGGTAAGATTTGGACATGTAAAGAGAAGGAGATTTTAGAAATAACTGGACACCAGTGAAATGTAGTTGAGGCAACATGGTATGGTAGAAAATGTCCTGGCTCTGGAACCAGAGAATCTTGGTTAAAAAACCCAGCTTTCTTCCTTATTAGCTATGTGATCTTAGAAAATTCACTTTGTTTTTCCTGAGTCTCATTTTCTATATTAGTAAAACTAGGGGGTTGAGTGAGATGTTTAAGATTCATCTTTTCCTGAGTTCAAATCTGATCTCAGACACTTACTAGTTGTGTGATCCTGAACAAGTCACTTATCCCCATTTGCCCTAATTTCCTCATCGGTTAAACAAACTGGAGAAGTAAATGGTAAATTACTCTAATAGCTTTGCTAAGAAAACCCCAAATAGGGTCACAAAAAGTTGGAAATAATTGAAAAATGACTGAATCAAGCAACTTAAAAAGTTCCTATATTAGTTGTGGGAAACACTATGTAGGAAAACTAAGACAGAACTTGGGAGTCAGGAGGGCTTGGCTTATGAATAATAACACATTTATTTGATGATTTAATATTCTTTACAAAGTACTTTCCTCACACCAACCCTGTAAGGTAGATAGAACAAATAACAAACCTCTTTTGTAGACAAGGAAGTTGAGGCTGAGACTTATATGTCATATATCACCTGGCTAGCAAATGCCAGAGCCAGGATTCCAGCTACCTTTGAAAATGAAAGGGATAGATATGGGCTAGAAGATGGTACAGTGGTATCAGCTGGAATTGGTTGAATAGTAAAATCCAAAGAATAGTCATTTGTAGTTTCAACTCAAGGAATAAGATCTTTAGAGGAGGATCTCAGGGATCTGCCCTTGGCTCTGGACTAGTTAGCATTTTACCAGTTATCAAACTTGCAAATGACATGATCCTGGGAGAGATAGCCACCTAGTTGGATAACCGAGTTACTTCAAAAAGACTTTCACAGGCTAGAACAGAGCTTCTTAAATTTTTTCTACTCATGACCCTTTTTTGCCCAAGAAAAATTTTCGTGATCCTGGATATATGGGCACATAAAATAGGTATACAAATCAAACATTTACTGATAATAAATCATAATTTTGTGATCCCACATCCGGTTATGAAACCTTATATGGGATTGTGAAGCACAACTTAAGAAACTAGGGTTTAAAAAAACTGGCCCTAATTTAATAGGATGGAATTTAATATTGCTCTATGCAAAATCCTCACAAAGCAGATGATTGAGGAGGTGTAGCTAGATTTCTGTAGTAACTGGAGTTTTTAGTAGCCTAGAAAATCAATATGAGTCTTGTTAACATGGCATCCAAGAAAGATAATGCATCCAATAAATATTTTTAAGAGACTGTTATGCATAAGGAATCTTGTTAAGTAAGGGGCAGGATAGTTCAAAGACAGAAACAAAATTGTCTCTGTCCTCAAGGAACTTGTAGTTGACTAGGAAGATATGACAAGTGCAAAGAAAAGTAAATCCAAAGTATACAGACAGTTTTAAAAGAGAGAAAGAAATAATGAAAGGGGTAGAAAGGTGGAAATGATGACTAGAAGGAACACTTGAACAATGCTTTGAAGAAAATTAGGGTATTCTAAAAAATGGAGGTAAGGAGATACTACATTCCAGAAATGGGAGACTACCAGTTCAAAGGTAGGGGAGAGGGAAGTAGAATTTCTTGTACAAGGATCTATTAGCAGGTCAATAATGTCTAGAAATTAGAATTATTGTATAGGAGTGATATGAAAGAAAGGCTGGGATGGCAGACATCTTATGGAAGGCTTGAAGAGAGACATAATGTCTAGAATGAGAGAGTTGACACTCCCATTGTACTCTTGCCCCAGTCAGATTATATCTGGAATATTACCACATTTTAGGAAGATATTTACAAGCTAAAATATGATTTGATGAAGATGAGGAATGATGGTGTTCATTCCACAAGAGAAGAAATGGAAGAAATTTGAGATGGTTTAGTCTGAAGAAGAGAAGACTTAGGAGACAATCTGATAGCTATCTTCAAGTATCTTAAGTGGAAGTCTGAGAATTGGGTTTGGACATGACATAAATCAATCAATCACCAAATATTTTATTAAGCATTTATAGTATGCTAGGTACTGTACTAGGTGCTGGAGATACAAGATACTTTCCTCTTTTCTTTAAAAAAAACAAACAAAAACAACCCCTTAACAGAGAAATTGTGATTAAGCAATATCACTATACTATTTTTAAAATGACAATCCATATAGACTAATCTTTTAAAGTAAAGTCTAAGGTAGAAATCTGGTTACATTAGTAACTTAGTATTGCTTGCTGAGTAATAATAAAGTTGGATTACTTACATTAATACTAATTCATCAGTCATTGCTTAACCTCGCTGGTTTTACAGACTTTCTGAAATGATCCTTTTAAACTTACCCTAAGTCCTGTTTTAGAATCAAATCCTTCCACAGATCCAGGATTTCAAGCTAGTTTGGCATCAAAAGCTTTTCTGGATGGCTTTACTCAGCAGCCAGCAGCTACCCTCTGTCACAACCACAGGGGGCTAGTCACCATGATTGGGCAATTGAGCTAATTAAAGGCACAGCTAGTTTGTCTTTCTGGCCTTAGTAAAAGGTCCATTGTGGTGAGTTTTTCTTAGTGCGCTCTGTTATGGTCAAGGAAAAGACCCAAACAAAAAGAAATTATAATTACTTTGGGTATCTCTACAGTTCTATCAGAAACTCCCTTAAGACTCGTTTTCCCCTAACACCCCCCCCCTCTCATTAAGGGATTTCTCTAATATCTTCCCTCATTCTCACTTCCATCCCCATCTGAAAGAGCTCCTCTATCCTTTCTATCAAGTACTTGCCTATAATTTACATACAATGGTACCCTTACCAACCATTACTAGTCCAGAGCCTTTTATAAATTGCTTGATACTAAACCTTCTAGAGACCATTTTCTAAAAAAGCCTGTACATCTTTCCTGAGAAAAAAACCAAAAACTCCACTGAGTTTTTGGATAGAAATTAAAAATTGTTTCATTACATACTCTCCTCTTCAGGTAAGTTATAGCAACAACAATAATAACATCATATGCTGATAAACTGAGGAAAAGGCATATATCACACTCTAAGGTTTAAAAAGCACAAATGATGCAACTGATATTAAGGGGTGAAGTGATTTTCTCAGAATCAAATAACTACCATGTAAGGTCTTGCTGATAAATGTTTAACAGGAGGAATCAAAATGGCAGAGAGAAGCCAGGAAGTTGCCTGAGCTTTCCCCACTTTGCCTCAGAAACAATATTAAATCAAGCCTCTAAAAGAATTCTGGAGTGACAGAATCCACAATAAAGATGGAGTGAAATAATTTTCCAGTCCAAGATAACTTAGAAGGACTTCATTATCTCACTAGGGTAAAAGGGGAGCAAAGTCTAGTACAAGTAGCAGTCAGGGCTAATTAGTGAGAGGTTATTAGCCACAGCCCAGATCAGCAACCTAGGATCCCAAGGTTCTGGCTCAACAGGCCAGGGTCAACTGCAGCAGGCGAACTGCCAGCCCTAGAATCCAGGGAACAACAGGTCCAACTAAGCCAGGACACCATATAGAAGTGGACGAGTTGCCAGTCCCAGAGGTCTCTGTGGCCAGACCCCTGATTTCACTGAAAAAAGCTCGGGACAGTCTTCTCTGCATCCCAGAAGCAGAACTCAACTTTTAAATATGAACAAAAAAATAAAAAAAAAGAACTCTGACCATAAAAAGTGACTTTGGCAGCAGAGAAGATCAAAATATAAACTCAGAAGAGGACAACAATGTCAAAATGCTTACATGTGATACCTCAAAGGGGAAGAGGAATTGGTTTCAAGCCCAAAAAATCCTCTTGGAAGAGTTCAAAAAGGATTTTAAAAATCAAGTAAGAGAGAAGAAAAGTTGGGAAAAGAAATATGCGAGAGAATTATGAAAAAAAGAATCAACAACTTGGAAGAGGCAGCACAAAAATTGACAGAAGAAAACAATTCCTTAAAAAATAGAATTGGCCAAATGAAAAAGGAAGTACAAAAGCTAACTGAATAAAATAAATCCTTAAAAATTAGAATTAGTCAATTAAATTAACTAAAGGTTTATCAATTTTATTGATTTTTTTTCATAAAACCAGCTCTTAGTTTTATTTATTAGTTTAATAGTTTTCTTTCAATTTTATAAATCTCTCCTTTTATTTTCAGAAGTTTTACTTTGGTGTTTAAGTGAGGATTTTTAATTTGTTCCTTTTCTATCTTTTGAGGTTGTATGCCCAATTCATTAATCTGTTCTTTATTTATTCAAGTAAGCATTTAGAGATATAAAATTTCCCCTAAGTATTGTTTTGGCTGCATCCCATAAATTTTGGTATTTTGTCTTATTGTTATCATTCTCTCTGATGAAATTACTGATTGTTTATATGATTTGTTGTTTGACCCATTCATTCTTTAAGATTAGATTATTTAGTTTCGGTTAATATTTATCTCTCTTTCCATGGCTCTTTATTATTGCATGTAATTTTTATTGCATCATGGTCTAAAAAAATTCATTTAATATTTATGCTTTTCTGCATTTGATCATGAGATATTTATGCTCTAGTACATGGACAAGTTTTGTGTAGATTCCATGTGCTACTGAGAAAAAGGAATATTCCTTCCTATCCCCATTCAATTTTTTCCAGAGGTCAATCATATCTAACTTTTTAAAAATTCTATTCACCTCCTTAACTTTTTTTACTGAGTATTTTGTGGTTAAATTTATCTAGTTCTGAGAGGGAATGGTTGAAGGCAAGTTGATATAATAAAAATGGCAATTCTAAATTAATTTAGTGACATACCAATCAAATCATCAAAAATTATTTTATATAGCTGTAAAAAACAATAACAAAATTCATCTGGAAGAATAAAAGTTCAAGAATAGAAAGGGAATTAATGAAAAATGTAAGGAGGCCTAGACATATTATTTCTAAAACTATATTATGAAACAGCAATCATCAAAACATTTGATATTGGTTAAGAAATAGAGGGGGAGATCAGTGGGATAGATTGGGTCCACAAGACATAGTAATCAATGACTGCAGTCATCTACTGTTTGATAAACCCAAAGACTTCATCTTCTGGGATAAGAATTCACTGTTTGACAAAAACTGCTAAGAAAACTGGAAAATAGTATGGCAGAAACTAGGAACAGACCAATATCTCATACTCTTTACCAAATAAGATTAAAATGGATATAAGATTTACACATAAAAGGTGATACCATAAGCAAATTAGGAAAGTAAGTAATAGACCTGCAATTCTTATGGAGAAGAGAAGAATTTATGAGTAAACAATAGATAGAGAACATCATGAAATGCAAAGTAGATAATTTTGATTATATTAAGTTAACTTTTTTTTACCCAAACAAAACAAATGCAATTAGGATTAGAACAAAAGCAGAAAGATGGGAAACATTTTTTTTTGTTTCTGATAAAGGTCTCCTATCTCATATGTAGAGAACGGAGTTAAATTTATGAGAATACAAGTCATTCCACAGTTGATAAATGGTCAAAGGATATAAACAAATAATTTTCTGATGAAGAAATTAAAGGTACTTAAAGTCATTTTTAAATGCTCTAAGTCACTATTGATCAGAGAAATGCAAATTAAAACAACTCTGAAGTACTACCTCATACCTATCAGATTAATTACTATGACAGAAAAGAAAAATGAGAAATGTTGGGAAGATGTGGGAAACTGAGACATTAATGCATTGTTGGTAGAATTGTGAATGGATTCAACCATTCTAAACAGTAATTTGGAACTGTGCCCAAATGATAATCAAACTGTACAAACTTTTTGATCCATATCACTACTAGATCTATATTCCAAAAAAATCAGAAAAAAGGGAAAGAACCTAAATGTATAAGAGTTCTTTTTGTGGTGATAAAGAATTGGAAATTGAGAGAATATTCATCAATGGGGGAATAGCTGAAAAATAGCTGAAAAAATTATGACATATGAATGTAATGGAATACTGTTGTGCTATAAAAAATAATGAGAAGGTAGACTTCAGAAAAACCTGGAAAGACTACATGAACGTGAAGTGAGAAGAACCAGGAGAACATTGTAGACAATAACTGCAAGATGGTGTGATAATCAACTATGATTGACTTATCTCTTCTCAGAAAAGACAATTTCAAAAGACTCATTGTGGAAAATGCCATCAACATCCAGAGAAAGAATTCTGCCATTTGAATGAAGATCAGAGCACACTATTTCCACCTATGAATTTTGTGTGTGTGTATATGTGTGTGTGTGTGTGTTCCTTTTCCTTTTTGTTCTGTGTCTTCTTTCGCAACATGATTAATACAGAAATATACTTGTATTATTGCTTATGTATAATCTCGTTTTAGGGAGAGGGATGAAAGGGAAAAAGAAAAAAAATTGGAATTCAAAATTTTAAAATGAATGTTGAAAACTATTTTTACATGAAATTGGAAAAAATAAAATACTATTTAAAGAAAATGTTTAATGACCTCCCTGGGGGAAAAAAGTACCCATGTGATACTTTAAAGTTTAATCTGCATTATTCACATTATCTCTATGATTTTCTTAAGTCTAAACAAACAACAAAATAATAAATTAAACCAGCATTGGTAGTATTGCCAGTTTCCAAGGTATATAAATGTTCTCACATTGAAAATAACAATACCAAATGTCACTAGGGGAGGACATGAACTCAAGTCTTCTGACTTGCTGATCACTACCCTTCCTGCCAAGTCACCCTTCCCTTTGGCTTTGGGAACCTTGAGGTTACATATAGTGTCTTTCCTTATTTTTGTTGCTCGGGTAAAACAAACCTAATTAACTGTAACCTCAACCTACAGAATGACTAAATTTAGCTTCTGAGTTGTTTTGTGGAGCATAAAAAAATAACAATATACTATAAAGAATGCTGAATTTAGACACCTGGGTTCAGATTCTGACCTCAGATATTTGCTAGTTGTATAACATTGGGCAGTCCCTGAAAACAAAAGGGTTGACCTATGTGAGTTTTAAGATCCCTTTCCTTTAGAATTCCTCTCGACACTGAATATCAGCCTCTTCTGTCTCTATGGATCTCCGTGCCTTGGGTTCTTGTGTCTACAAGAACTGCAATTGATACATTGAAAAGAAGGCTAGATTTATTGTATGAACTTAGAAAAATCATTTAATCTGAATCTCAGTTTGTAAAATGGGCATATTAATATTTACATTATCAAACATACAGGTTTGTGGTAACTAATTGGACAACTGGCTGAACTTGGAATCAAGAAGACATAAGTAAATTCAAATACTGCCTTAGGCATTTACTAGTTGGATGATAATGGGTATTGTTTCACCTTTGCCTGCCTCAGTTTTTTTGTCTGTAAAATGGTGCTATTAGCACCTATCTCATGGGATCAAATGAGACATGAAGTATTCGAAAACCTAAAAGCACTGTATAAACACTAGCTATCTGTTTAAAATACATAATGATATATATATAAAACACATATGTGTGTACACATTATATATATATATTACATATATATGTATGGATACACACATTCTATTTGAGGCGTTTAGTTCCCTTGGAAGATCAGGGTATTTGTCACCAAGTTTCTCATTCTCTGCAAAGATAATTCTGTGATAATTTTTTGATTCTCTGTGTCTCTCTCTCTGTTTCTCTCTGTGTGTGTATCTGTCCCTCTCCCTCTCCTTCTCTCTCTCTCTCTCTCTCTCCTCTCTCTCTCTCTCTCTCTCTCTCTCTCTCTCTCTCTCTCTCTCTCTCTCTCATGCACTGGGCAAAAGGACCCAAGGACCAAGGGAGGAGCAGAAAAGGGAGGGGTAGGGAGAGAAAGCCTTAAAGGGATTGTGGGTATTTTTTTCTCTTTTACCTCATTAAGCTTTGCTTCCAATTACATTTTAATGATGCTGGATGCCTTCTGTATGCTAGCATTTACTGCAGTGTCTTTAAATTTAATCGCCTCGATAATGGGTAACTCTGACACTGCAAATTAGGGGCCATGAGGAAAAAAAAAAACAACTCTTGCCCCAAATGAGCTGCCACGATCAGGATCCCTGTCGGGCTTAAAGAAACTCCCTTTCATTGCCTCTGGCCCCCCACTTTGTTCTAAGTAAATTCACTGGGACATGGAAGGAGGCTCAAATTTGGTCTTCATTCTTGGCCAGCACCTTTAAAAAACAAACCAAAAAAGGGTTCACAAACTCAAGTTGGGAGAGTTCAGGACAGATTGGAGAAATGACTCCTGAAGGCTCCCAGAGCTCTGAGAAGAGATTCCATGAGAATCATTCTATGAGGACAATAGTTGAATCTTTGGCTCAAGGGATCTTGAACTCCTACCTTGTTCAATTTCAGGGGTTCCTCTGATCGAACCTGCCCTAGTATTTTCCACATAGAAGTAGGGGAGAAGGCTAAATGAATATGGACACTTTAGATATTGGGTGAGGTGTCCTAAAGCCCTCTGCTTAGTTATATCTGGTGTAAATTGAAGCATCCTAAGAGTGGTTCTAAATTTCCATGAACAGAACTTTATTTCTTTAGACTGCAAGACCCCTGTTAAAATGCAAACGTTACCTACTATTCATCCTGCATAATTCTGCTGGAATAATCTTTTTCAAAGATTGATTTCACCATGTCATTTCCCTGCTTAAGACTCTGAAATGCCCCCCCTCCAAGATCTATTTGATACAATAGGAACCATCACTCTAACATTCAAGGCCATCTCCCCAGCCTGTTTAATTTCTTTCTTTACTTCTTGGTCACAAAGGTTCTCTTCTGCCAGACTGGGGAGTATCTCCCTCTTGTTCCCTAGTATAGGTCATGTTCATTCCTGTCTGTTTGCTTTATTCACCGTTCCATTCTCTCAGCCCCCTCACCTCTTCTCTATATCTATCCACATCCTGCCATCATTCTTCAGGATCCCATCATGTTCTGTTTCCTCCATGAAGCCTTCCATGACTATTCTAGCTTATCTTGTCTTTCTATGAATTTCTACCATATATACAGTTAATAATGCATCCAATGTGGTTCCTTGGAAGTAAGAATGGTCTTCTTCCTAAGGATGGGGCTTCTATCCCCTCTTTACCCTGTATCTCTCCCCATCCCATTCCCACACAAGGGATGTTCAAATTATTGTGTTGGCTTGTGGGAACCCAACTAGTCCCCCCCGTCCCCGTCTATGTCAAATTGACTCTCCTCCCTCCCTTCCAGAAGGCTTCTTGCATCTGCACAGAATTTGCTGCCAGACTTAGCAGCCCCATTCATCCTCCCTATGTCCTGATCACTCAGCCTGAGATCTTTATCACCAGGAAACATTAATTGAATATTTATTGATGAGCCCTATGAGGAATAAGGGGGCTGAGAGGGGTAGAAAGGAAGGGAGGGGAAGAGTTCCCAGGGGAACTGAAGGATGGTTCAACCTTGCCTAATTCACCCAGAAGCCAGAGCAGGAAGTGGCCTGGGGCCTGACCTGGAGCCTCTTGGGACAGATTGTCATTCTTCCTTTCAACATATCCTTAAAGTTTTATCTGTCCAAGAAAATATTGGAATGAAATCTGCTGGGGTAGAAGGATAGAAAGAAAGAGAAAGCTGACACTTGCAGCATCCATAGAGCACAGAGTCCTTTCTGCCCCTCTCTGCCCATCCCTGTCAGCTCCAGGAACCTCAGGTGTTCAGTGTGTGTGTGTGTGTGTGTGTGTGTGTGTCTGTGGGTGGTGTGTTGGGGGGCGGTGTTAGGCTGACTGGGATGGGACAACCACTTTATTTTCCCCCAGGACAGCTTGGGAAATAGCTCACATCTGTCAAGATCACAGCTTTCCAAAGGCCCAATTTATTCCCTCCAAGCAGATGAAAGAGCCCATTGGGGAGATCAGAAAGAATGAATGCACATATGTAAAGAAAGACATTGTCTGTGACCTTGGGGGTGAACCCATGTGTCAGTAAAATTATTCTAAATTGGGAAATTATTCTTTTGAAGTAATGGGAACAATCTTTCTTTTCTTTCTTTTTTTTCTCTTTCTTTTTTCTTTCTTTCTCTCTTTCTTTATTTCCTTTCTTTCTTTCCACATGATTTCAATGATATAAGGAGATCCCTAAGAGAAAATTCTCTCTACTGATGCAGATTGTCACCTACTTTGCAATTTTTTGTCGTAAAGAAATGTTGAGGCATTGACAAGGGTAAGAGACTCACCTAAGATCATGTTGTCATCAGAAGGACTTCAACCTTATTTCTGATCCGGAAGCTGGCCCTTTATCCACTACCCAAGCTACCCCTTAATGTTGTAATTATCTATTTCTATTTCCTTCTTTGTTCCTTAGTCTGGAAAGTAAAAATGAAAAGTGGTGAGTACCATTTTCTCTGTTCAGAGAGACTTTGTTCCTCTATCATCAAATATTGCTCACTACTTGTGTAACTTTGGGCAAATTATTTATTCTACTAAGACCTCAGGGTCCACATCTATAAAATTAGGGGATTGGGTCCAGATAATCTCTAAGGCCCATTTCAGTATCACTCAAGCACTCAATAAGCATTGACTAAGCCTCTTGTGTGAAGACACCAAGGTCATGAAGGCAAAACAGAAACAGTTTCTGCCCTCAAGGAGCTAAAAGTCTAATGGAAGAACTCCTAATTATTACATAGTAATGTGAGGGGAATAGAAAAAATAAAAACAAGACAAAAAATGCCATTTAATTAGTAGGCTTCTTTGCCAATTGAGTATAAGCCTGGGATTGTAAAACCTGGGAACGAGCTCCATTTAGGAAGAAAGAGTGGTGAATTCCAAAATGGTCCCTGGAGCCTTCTAAGAAGGAAAGTCAGTGGGCCAGGCTAGGCCTGAGTAAACTTTAGTTAAGAATTTCATTAAAAATCTTAGTGATTACTCAGTAATTTCCCTCTTTGCTTTGGCTTGTGCTATTCCACATCCTCCTCCCCATCTTTACCTATTCAAGACTCTCCCTTAATTTAAGGCAAAACTCCGATATTGCCTCCTCCATGAAGCCTTTCCTGACCTCTTCTTCCAGCTGAAAGTTATCTTTCCCTCCTTATGTTTTTAGATCAAAGCTTCTTAAATGGTGGATTGTGATCCCATATAGGGTCATATAACTGAATGTGGAGCTCAAAAATTATGATTTATTATCAGTAAATGTTTGATTTGTATATCTATTTTATATACCTGGATACCTGAGGTTGTGTGAAAATTTCTCTGACTAAAAGGAATTGCTGATGGAAAAAGTTTAAGAAGCCCTATTTTATAGCACTAAGCTTGATCTTCCCTTTTACACACTCATTTCGCAGTATCATCATTGTTGGAACATCTGTCCCTCCCTTTATTTGATTGCATGTTTCTTGGGATCAAGGCCCACTTTCTAAACATCCCCAGCTGTAGCTGCCCATAGTCGGCACTTAGTACATTCTTGTTTCATTCATACTGCTAAAGACCTTATCCTGCTGGTCTTGTATATTCTTTCTTCATATAGTAGGGATAGACCTGTGATCTTATTATTATAGGCAAATACCAGGTGAGACCTCCCTCTACTAATGCAGCTGGCACTTTCTCTGTAATTTGCATCACTGGGAGGTTGAGTTTGCTTAGGATCACAAAGTCAGGGTATGTCAGGGTCAGGATTTGAATTTGGTTCTTCATGGATCCAAAGCTACCTTTCTCTCTGCACTACACCACAATGACCCTTGTAAGATCTAGAAAATGGAATCGTTTTGGTACAAAATATTTTAGAAATAGAGGCTAGAAGAGAGAGAAATGGGGCTAAAATTGGGAACCAGGAGATGGAGGCAGGACAGAAGAAGGGGGAGAGGTAATTAAGGTTTAAATGAAGGTTTAACAAGCAATGAAAAATGAAAGCTCTTATATGGAGGGATCAGTGAATTCTAAGACCCTGGCCTAGATTCTTCACACATGCATCTGCATAAACAATATATACAAACTCCATCTATCATAAAGTTAGGGCCAGCAGGTGATATAGCAGAGAGAACATTGGATCTGGAATCAGGAAGATTTGAATCTAAATGCAGATTTAAATAATAGCTGTGTGATCCTGGGCAAGTCACTTTTTTTGCTGAAACATTGGGGTAAAGTGACTTGCCTAAGGTCACAGAGATAGTAAGTGTTAAGTGTCCAAGATCAGATTTGAACTCAGGTCCTCCTGATTTCAGGGCTGGTGCTCTATCCGCTCCACTACCTAGCTGCCCCTGAGCAAGTTACTTTATCTCTGCCTCTTCAATTTCCTCCACTGTAAAATGGAAATAATAAGAACACCTACCCCACAGAGCTGTTTATGAGTCTCAAATGAGATAAGATTTACAAAATGCTTGGCACAGTATCAAGGTGTTTAATAAGTGCTTATTCCAACTCAAATAATAAGTGTTTAATAAGTGCTTATTCCAACTTAAAAAGACAAGTTCAAGGAGATCCCTTTGCAATGGGGGAGAAACTGAGGCAAGACAGAGATTAGTTTTTAATCTTTTAATTGTGGAGAGCTTAGGCTAGCCAACGAGGATGGGACTGATGTCCAAAAATCATTCCGGCCCTGAGCAACTGAAGCAGAGACTTTTTATAGAATTTTTAGCAAAACAGGGTATATATAGCCTGAGTATACAATTCTGTAGGGGAACAAAGGCAGATAAGGGGAGTGAAGACACTGGGTAGGTGAATAAGCCATAGTTCCAGGAGAGGATCATAACTTAGTCCTGACAGGATAAGGGTCAAGACAAGAAGGTTGAGGGCAGGAGACAGCGAGGTGAGGAATATTACTCAAAAGGAGAAGGAATTATCCCAGCAAGGACTGAGATAAGGCACCTGGAGTTTTATGACTCAATGGTATTTCAAGGCTTCTTTTGTGACTTAATTCTCCCAATCCTAATGGCAAGAAGAAAGGGAGGCTGTAATAATTTTATTCAGAGCACAACACCTTAACATTCCTAAACACTTCCTTTTGTTTTGGAAACTCCGTTATCTGGCAATCTTACCTAGCTGCAATTTAGCTGAGAATTAAGAATGATTCTTTGAGCAGTCAACATAGATATCACAAAGTTCACCTACTTGATTCAAGGGAGACTTCCTCATTTGGTATCTCCTCACTCTTATTGTACAGTTTCAACAAGCTTGAATATTTACCAGACTAGTTAGGGGATGGATTTGTTGGGCAGACTGCACAGGGAATTCATTTGCCAACACTGGCTGGGCAAGAGAGCACTGAAGGTTTCTTTGAACTCTAAGATATTGTGATTTATTTTCCTAGCCCACAATCAATTATAAGGCCAGGTAGAGAAAGGGTGGGGATATTACTAAAGGCAAACTTATTAACAGCAGTAAAGGGCTTTTAAAGCCCTTCACAATCTGTCTCTAGCCCATCTTTCCAGATGAAGCACACCATTCCACAGACCCTATCTAGTCTCCTTGCTCTCTCACAAGAGACATCATCTCCCATGATCTTGCCTTTTCATAGGCTCAACCCTATACCTGGAACGCATCTTCCCTCATCTCTGCTTCTTAGAATCCCTATCTCTTTCAAAGCTCAGCTTCCTATATGAGAGCTTTCCTAATTCCCAACTACCAGTGGGAAATTACCTTTTATTTTCTGTGAGTGGGGTGTGTGTGTGTGTGTGTGTGTGTGTGTGTGTGTGTGTGTGTGTGTGTTCCCCTAAGGGTTAATTGGGTAATATAGATAGAATACTGTGTGTGGAATCAGAAAGAATCATGTTCAAAAGTTCAAATCTGGCCTCAGACACTTTTTTAGATATGTGACTCTAGAAGTCATTAAACCTTTTTGCTTTAGTTTCTTCATCTGTAAAATGAGCTGGAGAAGGAAATGACAAACCACTGCCAAGAATACCCCAAATGAGGTCACAAAGAATTGGGAAGGTCTGAACAACAATATATATTTTCTATCAAATCATATGTCTATGTGTTGTTTCCTCAGATAAGAGGGCAGGAACAGTTTCTGGGTTTTTTTCTTTTAATATCATGGTGAAGGCACTTAATAAATGCTTGTTGATTGACTGATTTATGTAGTACTTTATGACTTTCAAAGCACTTTATTTACATGCATTATCTCATTTGATCCTCATAGCACCCTGTACAGTAATGAGTACAAGTCTTATGTAGAGAAAAAGCAGACATAAAAACAGGGATATGCTGGTAAATGTTTCACGTTTCCCTAGCTCTCTGGGGGAAAAAAGTCTGAGCTACGCACTTATAAGTCTAGCTTTCATTATTAAAATTTTCTCCATCACTTTCTCAAATTAAGACAACCAACAAAACACTAAGTTCTAATTTGTAGTTTGTCAATTTCTGAGGAATGAATGATTGCACTGAAAATTTAACAGAAGTGAAGTGACTAATCCAAATTAAACATATAATATTGTCAGAGTCTAGATTTGAACTCAACTATTTCCAGTGCAATATGTTTAAAAAATGTTTCAGAATAAAAAATGGTAAAATCTCAACTATCCAGAAAATTTCATTTTCTTGGAATACTCATTCCCTAGACTCCATGGACAATCATGCCAGGCCCTAAATGTGTGTGTGTGTGTGTGTGTGTGTGTGTGTGTGTGTGTGTGTGTGTAGAGAATGTCTGAGGAGGGGGGAAGAGAGACAGACAAACACAGAGAGACAGAGAGGACAGAGAGACAGAGACAGAAAGACACAGAGTGTGTGTGTGTGTGTGTGTGTGTGTGTGTGTGTGTGTGTGTGTATACAGAGAGAGAGAGAGAAAGAGAGAGAAAGAAAGAGAGAGAGAGAGAGTATCAGACAGAGATAGCAGAAACAGAAACAGAGTCAAAGAGACAGAGACAGAAATAGAGAGACAGACAAAGAGAGAGACAAATAAGAGACAGAGACAGAGAGAAACAGTCAGAGAGACAGAGAGGTGGGAGGAAGGAGGGAGAAAGAGAGAAGACAAGGAGAAGAGAAAGAGTCAGAGAGACAGAGAGGTGGGAGGAAGGAGGGAAGAAGAGAGGGAAGGAAAGGGAGAGAGAGAGAGAGAGAGAGAGAGAGAGAGAGAGAGAGAGAGAGAGAGAGAGAGAGAGAGAAGGAGGGAGGGAGGAAGGAAGGAAGGGAGGGAGAAAGAGAGAAGACAAGGAGAAGAGAAAGAGACAGAGAGACAGAGATATGTATCTATCTACCTACCTATCTATCTATTTATATACACAGAATTTATAAATAAGAATTTATACTGTCTAATTTCTTCTCTTGGTTTTCAAACAAGTCCTTGAATTTATATAATCTTTTATTCTTTCATCAATTATCTCATCTGAGCTTCAAAATACCCCCATGAGACAGAAGCAGATATTCTCTCAAACTTTACCACTGGAAGAAACTGGGCACATAGCGATTAGTTGATTTGTTGAGAGTCACAAGGTGGTAAATAGCAGAGCCAGATCTAGGACCCAAGTCTCCTAATATCTAATCTAGTTCTATTGCCTCTGTACCAGATAATCACCCCAATTTGTTTGGGGGCACAAGGTAACCCATGCATCCATGGCTGTGGTGCCCCAGGACACAGCACTGGCAGCAGTATAGCCCTCCCTATCCGCTGCTGCTCCCCCTGTTTTCTGCCTTCTTGGCCCTCAAAGTCCAAACTATATTATCTAGTGCTTAATCACACATGTTATTTGTACATTAGTGACTTCTATCTTTTCAAGCACATCCCAGGACCCACAGGGATTTCTCCTTCTCCTGACTTCCCATATTGCTCCATAAGATCTAACTTGGGCCCCTTTTGATGCAAACATGTCCACTGATTGGCTGATTATTTGGGTGGTTGGTTGATTGAGGCAAATCTGGGATGGGAGGATCCAGTTTCTGAAGTGTTCTTGTTTCCCTCCTTTTTTAGGTGGGGGTGGCAGGGTGGGGGAGAATCTCTGCCCTTCCGAGATCTGCTAAACACTGTCACAAAAAACATTTATTAATATGCAAATTCTAAGTGGCAATCTGGACCCAGTCGGGTTGCGCTAATTTGCACATTAATATCTGTCTTCGGCCTGCCTCTGTCGAAGGAGAAAGCAGGAAAAGAGGAGATGAGGAGGGGAGGGAGGAAACATTAGTGAGAAAGAGGGCCCCTGTCAAAGTCTGGACTAGAGAGCTGATAGAAGGCTGGGGGAAGGGGAAGGGAAGTTGTCGGAAAGGGAGGTGGGCTCTGACAAGAGATGGGTGATCGCTCCAGATTTATTCTGCTGGCCCCTAATAAGAGGAATTATATGTGTGATCCCCTGGGTATCATAATATTAATCAATTGGGTCTAGGGAGGAGAATGGTTTGGATGTTGAAATTTCTCTAATATTTCTGCATGGTAAGTTTGTAAAGTATGAACTTCAAAAAGTTCCTCCACCCCCAGCCTCCACTTCTCTGGATTTTAGGTTAAGGAAGCTATTGGAATAGATCCCAGGCTCTGAGGAGGTGGGACGGCAGCCACCAAGGTGTGATGTGTGAACACAAGTGTGTTATTTTTTCAACCTTCTCTCCCTGTTCCTCCATGAGGAGGATTGTCTTATAGGAAGATGGATCCCAACAGGGCGGGGATTTCAGAATCCATGCATTGTGGTCCTTCGTTTTCGAAGCGGACCAAAACAACATTGGAGTCAAGGTTCAGTGTGTCTGACTTGTGGCTGATCAGACCAATATGAGCTTGGAAGGCTCTACCCCAGGTCAGGCCCAAAGAGTCCACATGGATATTTGGAGCCGAGATGCTGCTAAATTTGCTCTTCTTACATTTCTTTTGAGTTTCACTCCTAAAGTCCAGAACTTTCTTAAATATCCCAAGAGGGGAGAAACTGAACTAATATGAGAGAAAAGAGAGTGAGCACATATGGCTGGAATAGAAAGGGTAATAATAAATAAGGAGAGCACTGAATATGAGGTTCAAGAATTTATATTGGGCAGTAGGAAGCTATTGATGTCACTAATTTGTCCTTTTCACTAATTGTTTCCTGTTCATGAATTTTGTCTCTCCAATTAAACTGGATTGACTAGATGATCTCAAAGATTCCCATTAGCTCTAATTCTTCTGATGCAATTATTTATCACACAGGAATAGGAAACAAAATCTGAAAGTTTGGAAAGTTCTTGATTTTTAGGGTTGTGAAATTTTTTTTCTTTAAAAATTGACTAAATAAACCAGTGGCGTATGGTTCAGGATTGGGAAGCAGGGTGGGATCCAATTTATTAAGGAGGGTCTTGGGAAAGGAAATATCATTATTGCTTTGGTGGATGATTGAGAAAGCAGGAACAGAAGCAAAAGCCCACTAAAGCCTATCCCTAAATAGAACCATTGGTGGGGTGAAAGGATATGGGAACACTCTTGAGAGTTAGAGAATCTTAATAAGTTTGTGAGCTGGAGTCTGGTTATGGAGGCACTGGGTAGATTCAGTTCATCAATGCACCAAGATTCCCTGGGCCCCTTAGTATTATTTCTGAATGTACTCTTTACTCTGTAAATGGTAGTAATAATAAAAAGAAGAACTGACATTTATCTAATGCTTTAAGGTTTGCAAATAAATAAGTCTGCTTAGAAGAAAATGGCTTGGGGCTGTTGAAAGGAAAAAGGGGAGGGGAGGCTTGGATGTATAATCCTGTGAAAGCTGAGCAGGGGCAGAGCAGGATACAGGGTACCTAGCTCTGGGCTGGTGAACACCCTTCACTGACCAGGCTGGCCTTAACCTCGGAATGGGAAACAAGTGAGTCCTGGCCAGGGATGCTTTCAGTCTCAGGGGTTCCATGAAGCAGTTTGTTCATAAAGTGGCCCTAAATATTCTAGCCTGTGGCCTTTTTTATGTTGTGGACTCTTGACAATTGGGGGAGGCCTATGGACCTTTTTGCATAATGTTTGTAAGTATGTAAAACAAAATCCATAGGATTATGAAGGAAATCAATTGAATAGTAGTTAAAAAAATTAAGTTCATAAACTGCAGGTTAAGAATTCCTGCTCTAGACCTTAGCCTAGTTCTTCCTGATGGGGATGTACATTCACCTCACCCCAGCTGCACACCCTTCTCCTACTCCCTACTAAGGCAGAGATGACACTTCAAATACAGACTAAATACAAATGAGAAGAATGTGGATGAAAATACCCTGGCACCTCAACTTGCCCCCTCCATCTGATGTGAATAACTCACTTCATTGTAGTCATCCTATTCAGGCTATCTGTCTCTATACCCCATTATCACTCTTCCCACCAGGGTTCCCAGACTCCATCCTCTCTTCAGCTGGGGATGTGACCCTTCACAATGTTGCCACCCTCTCCCCTCACAATTTATCCAAGATCTTTTCTACTCTTCCCTAATATACATTTTCTGCTTTCGCTAGATTGGTACCCTCATTGTCCTCCAGACAAATCATTTCCATTCCTATCTTTGTGCTTTTGCCAGATATGGAATGTTTTCTCCCTTCCCATTTGTCTATACCAGGTGTTCTTAATCTTTTTTTATGTGTATCCTGGATCTCTTCGGTAGGCTGCTGAAACCTATGGACCCCTTTTCAGAATAATGTTTTTAAATGCATAAAATACATAGGATTATAAAAGAAACCAATTATACCAAAATACAGTTATCAAAATATTGTTAATTAAAAAAAAACAAGTTCACAGATTACTAGGTTAAGGACTTTTGGACTATACAATCCCATCCATCCTTTTCCAGAATGTGACCTACCTCTATAAGAAACCTCCAGATATTCTAGTCAACAGAAGGCACCCTTCTTTAGAATCCTATAATGCATTTTGTCCCATATAATCAGTGATTTAATTATAAATGATCTTATGTTGTTATTTCTTTCTTTCATATGTGCTATTCTTGTATCCCCAGCTAGACAAAGCTCCCTGTGGAAAGGTACCATAACTTTTCCTTGTCATGTTATCCTTTCTAGCCCTTAGCACTGGGCTGGCTATGCATTCCCTGTTACTTTCTACCTATGTAATTTAGTAAAAACTCTCTTTAGTTCTGAGTATGTTTCCTTATCAGCAAATGAACTGGTGAACTGAGATGATTTCAAGGTCCCTTCCTGCTTGAAATCCCATAAAGTCTTGGTTGAAATGTCTTGGACATTAGGTAGGTAAGGTACAACTATTAGGTAGAAAGTAGTCATGAAATTAAGCCCTTAAATGAATATCTAGGTACAATTCAGTACCTTTCTTATGGGTCTTTAACATGTAGGACTCCAAATCCTTTCCCCTGTTTTTTCTCTACAGTTTCAATTCAAAGATAGAAACTCTTAGTCTCTATCTCATCTATTGTTCTGGTCACAAAAGTGCTCGAGCTTATGCTACTAGTCCTATAACAAAATTCCCCATTGCTTCCTTCACAGCGGTAGGGCTAGGTCTCAGTCTTTTCCTTGTTCAGCTATCTGTGGAGAAATTAGGAGGGGGAAGGAAGGGAAAGAAAGGAGATGGAGGTGAGATGGGAGATGGCATGTGAGGGAAAGACATTCCCCCAATTTCCTCCTCTCCCCTCCTGGCTTCTTGCTTCTCTCTCCATGTGGTGAGAGATTGCAGTCACATCATTTGTAAGGAGCTGCCTCCCAACAGGAACCAGGTGTTATCATCAACTCTGTCTGACTTGAATTTAAATCCTTCAGCCCTTCTCCTAGAAGCTAAGGTGGCCTTCCTCAGCATACAGCTTTTACAGCTTTTCTTCCGACAAAGCTTGCTTCCTTTTCTGGAACTTGGCTAAAATTACAGACATTATTATTATTATTAATAGTAACTCACATTTCTATAGTTGCTTTAAGGTTTTCAAAATATATTTTTTTCAAAGCAGCTCTGCAAGGAGAAGGAATGAATGTGATCATTCCTACTTTACAGATGAGAAAACAGACCTTTGAAAGTGAACAAGCGGGTCAGGTAGATGGAAGTGAATAAAGCACCGGCTTTGGAGTCAGGAAGATATAAATTCAAATTCAACCTCAGACTCTGTGTGACTCTGGACAAGTCATTTAACCCTGATTCCCTCTTCCCATGTTATCCCATCTCCCCCCAAAAATGAACAAGAACTGCCGAGGGAGGAGTAAGTAGGGAAGGGGGAAGAGAACTAATGCTGCTAACTCCATTTATTTGTTAGGGGGTGACCCTGATCCCTCATTCCCAAAGAAGCCACTTAAAATGAAGGGGGCCTGTGGCAGGGAGATTTCTTACAAGCGTTAAGACTCTGGGTGATTGGGAAGCTTGCAGCAATGGGTATAAAATCTAGGGAGAAGCCACAGAAGTCCTCCTTATTCTTGTGAGAACCATCCCTTTCTCCTTCCCCCTGTCCCTAATTCTCCATGCCTTTATTAATCCCTGTAACTGATCCTTGACTCAACCTTCCAATACATTGTATCCTTCTCAGTTACTAATGAGTTCTGCAGAACACCAAACATGCATTTAGGTCTGTTGTTCTAATTCATTAGCATAATGGGCAATACGAAGAGCAGTTATGATAATAAGTGCTAATAAGAGGAAGGAGTGATATTGACAGATCCCAGCTACCTAAGCCTACAATGTATTCTAGAGGGGTTCCAAGGTTGCCATTTGGGTTAGGTTTGAGGGTGGTGCAGAAAGAAGGAAAGGGGAGTTTTAGTGCATTCATAGAAATTGAGTCAACTTTCTTCTGTTAGCTATATCCTGTATCTTTCTTTGCCTAGAACACATTCCCTGCCCACGCTTGACAGTTGTCTCCCCTCCTGACCTTCAAATAGATTTTCAACTTTTCCCCCAACTCAAGGAAGCCTTCTAGGATTTCTTCTGAGGTGACCGACTCTCTCAACATGCATCTCTTGCTAATTTCTGATTTATGCTCATTCCCACTCAGGGCATGGACATCTCTGTTGGTACTTAACATTAACTTATTTATCATTGTCAGAGCCATAACAAACATTTTTCATGCCAAGGGCAATCAGCATGAAATTCACTGTGAAACTGACTTTTGAAACACATTCAATTCAAGTGTCAGGGGAGGCAGAGACATTGAGACACAGTGACTGTGGTGGCAAAGGGGAGCTCACCTGGAGGAAGGCATGGGGCATGGGTGCAAGGGCTGTATGGGTTGTCTGGTGGTTTCCAATTTTAATTAAATTTTCTTGCTAACTAGCTTATATGTTTCTAAACTGCTGAAGAGTAGTAAGTGCTTTCAATGTCCTCTGTCGAAATTCTGGAGGAAAACATAGGTTACTCCATCCTAGTTATAACTTTGATCATTATGTGAACCACAGTCTTAGCATTTAATTCTTCCTTTTCTTCCCTCCCTCCTTTCCTTTCTTCCTCCCTCTTTCCCTTTTTCCTTCCTTCCTTCCTTCCTTCCTTCCTTCCTTCCTTCCTTCCTTCCTTCCTTCCTTCCTCCTTCCTTCCTTCTTCTTTCCTTCCTCCTTTCCCTTTTTCCTTCCTTCCTCCTTTCCCTTTTTCCTTCTTTTCTCCTTTCCCTTTTCCTTCCTTCCTTCCTTCCTTCCTTCCTTCCTTCTTTCTTCCTTCCTTCCTTCTTCTTTCCTTCCTCCTTTCCCTTTTTCCTTCCTTCCTCTTTCCCTTTTTCCTTCTTTTCTCCTTTCCCTTTTCCTTCCTTCTTTCCTTCCTTCCTTCCTTCCTTCCTTCCTTCCTTCCTTCCTTCCTTCCTTCTTTCCTTCCTTCCTTCCTTCATTTTCCTTCCTTCCTTCCTTCCTTCCTTCCTTCCTTCCTTCCTTCCTTCCTTCCTTCCTTCCTTCCTTCCTTCCTTCCTTCCTTTTTACTTCTATCTTATTATTTCCTGTTTCATAGGAGGTTTTACAAACTCCTCTAGCCAGTGACCACTGTGCCTAGCAAAGTTGACATAATTCAGCTAACACTTATTATTCTTCGAGGTACCAGGGACTGTTAGGCCCTGTGGATACAAAAGACAAAACCCTCTAAGCTGCCCCTGCCTTCTGGGACCTTACATTCTATGGGGAGAACATAAAGAAATCATTTTGTCAGAAAGACATTTTGAAGAGATTTGCCTGATCTAGTTAGAAATTTCACCAGAACCTGCTTAGAAATGTGTCCATCCCTGAACAATAACAACAGAAAAAGTACTCAATGACAAATTATTTGGTGGCTCTATCGGAGAGGAAAGGCAAATATGGAAACTGAAGGATACTAATTTAAATGTCACTTGCCAACTGGTGGAGTTTGTTGTTTATAAGCTGAATGGGTGATAGAGTTGAGCTCTATTCTATTTTGGCACAAGTATGGAAAGATGGGTCTTCAAGACTTCTAGACCCCCATCTCCTTTCTAGGAGATTTCTGTTCCAACAATAGCCCTTTGAATGTCCTTGGTCAGCAGGGAGGAGCTGGGCTGTTCTATGAAGGGAAGCCTCGGTCAGGCTGAGCTAGGAATAGCAATCCTAACAGTGGTTGATATTTATACTGCACGTTTCCATTCCCAAATGCTCTCCCATCTTTAACCCCATTTCCCTTTCCAGTGTCTCTTTGTGAATGGGCAAACCTTCAATCATTCTTTCCCTTTTACAGATGGCTACCCCAAGGCCCAGAAAGGTTAAGTGATTTGCCCAGACTCACACAGTACAATGGCAGAGAGTGGGCCAGAAGCCCAGTATCAAAACTGCCCGTCCTGGGCTTTCTCCAGTAAATGACTCTGTCATTTGGTGGATGATTCAGGTCCACCATGGGGACAGGAGCAGGAGGAAAGGGGAAGCTCTGAAGCTGAAGAAATTGCACTAGTGATTGTCACATCCACTGCCACCTTGACCGTCCTCCCCATCTGACCCAGACTCCCACAGTACACCAGAAGCCGCCAAGCACACTCCAGCCGCCAAGAACTAGAGGTCACAGAAACATAGGCTTACTAAAATTTATGGGCAGACTTTATGACAATGGAAATATTTTTTTAATTGAGGTTTGCGCCACCATTACACCACTAATTTAATTATTCCCCATATTTCATCCATCATCTTATCCTTAGGAAGTACGTAGCTCATCTTTCTGACAAGAAAGCACAGGATTGATTAAGGGGGGAAGGGAAGGAAGGGATTTGCTCATGATAGCTGGACTTCTGGAGACAGAGAGAGGAGGAAGAACGGCAGAGAGCAGCTATCTCTAATCACACTTTATCCTGGACTTGATCGTGCAGTCCCATGCACTCGTGGCCTTCTATGTCCCCACATTCTGACATGGTCAGAGACATATGTCATGCATATTCATATCTATCATACAACTAAACACCAAGGATCACAAATGGGCATTTCCATACACCGTCCCTCTCAGTCCCATGAACCTTCTCACTTGGATAGCTAGTTCTATCCCTGCCCACATGTGTACAATTTTGCATCCATCATCTCCCATGGACAGGTTGTGACCCCATTTGGGGTTTTCTTGGCAGAGAATGTGGAGTGGTTTTTCATTTATTTCCTTTTCCAGCTCATTTTACAGATGAGGAAAACGAGACCAGCCAGGTTAAGTGATTTGTCTGGGTCACACAGCTAGTAAGAGTCTGAGATGCCAGGCCCAAGGCTCGATTTGCTAGTTGTCCCCTCTCATATGTAAATATAGTTATATAAGACATACATTCACTACCCATGCAATAAACCTGCTCACCTCCATACATCATCATATATAAAAAAAAAGATTTTTACACATTCATTTACATATAGTCACATAATCTCACAGATCTAGTCATATCCACAAATCTCTCACACATAGTTCTATATATATAATATATAACATATATATATACACAAGATAGTCTTGTGAACTCTGTTCTAAGGACTGGTGGTCGAGAACGAAGTCTTCTGTCAGTTTTTTCCTTTTTGACCTCTCTTTTTGCACTCTTCTTTCTTTCTTTCATGATCTCCCTGCTCTCTCTCTCTGGCTGTCTACTCTTGTATCTGATCAGTCACTTACATCCTTGCCTTTTCTTCTGTCTCTCACTCCATGGGAAGGAGGTGGGTGCCCCTGTAACACTGCTGGCTCATCTTATTCCTGGTCATTTCTGACTCCTTTTTGGATATATTATATCTCCTTCAGACCCATCTTGCCAGCCCCTCCCGCCTTGACCCTGACCATTGGCATGAGATCTCTAAAGCTCAAGCTCACCCTAAGTTATACCTTGGCTTGTTGTTTGTCCTTTGTTCTTGAAAAGGACCAGGATATCAGTCAGGCTATGCCGTGCAAAGGAATTGGATTTAAGGAAGGGAGGGTCACCTGCCTCACTTTCCCCTCTAGAGCCCTCTAGGGTCAGTGGTCAGATATAGATCAGGACAGAGATGGCCAGATGCAATGGGAAACCTTGGGTTTTTTTGAGCTAAGGTGCTCAACTGGTCTCAGTTTGCCTGAAGTCCACACCCAGTCAGCAATTAAGATAGGTAGCAATTGAAGTAAAGAATCTCCTTTTTCACTTAGTCCAAAAAAATTTAATAAATTAATTCACTAATATGGGAGGGGAAAACATCTGGTCAATCAGGACCCAAACAATGACCAATTGGGCCTTGACCTAGGACCTATGGATGACCAATGAGAATCAAATTGTTTTTGTACAAGGCAAAGAAAGAAGGCAACCTGGAGGCAAAAGCAGGCTTTGGGTTAGTATGATAACTTGTTGGAAATGGAGTTAAAGAAAAGAAAAAGAACACGAGGATGTTGACCAAGACTTTGAATGAGTTTAAAGACCACATTTTCCCATGCAGGATCCCTTGACTACTCAAGGTCACATTGATTGTTTTTCTGACTTTATTGATGGAAAAGACCACATGTTAGTACTCAGTTACTTACTACCCTGTGTCATTTCTTATTTCCTTTTTGTTTTGCCTTCGGAGATAGACTATGAGCTCTCTGAAGGCAGAGACAGTTTTTCTTGTTACCTTTCCTACAATTCCCAGCTCAGGATTGGGCACATGGTACATGTCTAATAAAGACTGGCTTATTGCTCGAGGGTTGGGCTGGCTGGCTGCATATATATGTATTGGGGTAGTAATGGCAGTGGTGCATGGGCTGTGTGTGTGTGTGTACAAGTTGCTCAGTGGTAGTATACAGAGGTAGAAAGAAAATCTATTTAAGAGTACTTAGTAAAAGAGTAAATTAGTAAACTAATTTAAGAGTACTAAGTAAACTTAATAAACTTAGCAAAAGTCTATTTAGGAGTACTTAGTAAAAAATAAAAGAGTACTTAGTAAACTAAGGCAGGTAGGTGGCACACTGGTTATTGTGCTGGACCTGGAATCAGGAAGACTCATCTTTCTAAGTTCAAATCTGTCCTCAGACCCTTAGTAGCTGTGTAACCCTGAGTGAATCACTTAACCCTGTTTGCCTCAGTTTCTTCATCTGCAAAATGAGCTGGCGAAGGAAATGGCAAACCACTCCAATGTCTTTGCCAAGAAAACCCCAAATGGAGTTACAAAGAATATGACTGAACAACAAAGTTAGTGGTCACAATTTAGTTGGGTAGTTTATAAAGTAAAAGTCTACACTGATGTTCAGTAATTATTTTAGGGAAGAAAGAAGGAAGATAAGGAGAAGAAAGAAAAATTAGAAACAGAAATAAAGAAAGAAGGGAAAGGGAACAAAAGAGAGGAAGGAAGGAGGAAAGAACCAGACAGTAATAGTTGGAGAAAATACACCAAAATAGACAGCAATTGAATGAGAGGCAAAGGGTGAGAGTAAAGAAGAAAGCCATCCAAACTGCAATAGAGGTATCCAGAGACTAGGGGAGCATTGAGAAGTCTGGGAGAGAGAGACACCAAATCAAGCCATTGTTTTCCTTCTCCCAGCTTCTAGCAGCAGAACCAGCCTCATTAGTCATTGTGAAAGCTCCAGGTGACTGGCTGAGGGCAGCAGGACCCCTGACCCAACTTGATCAATCCTAATGGAATGGAGCACAGGGGCATTTGCTCGAGGGAGAGAGATCATCCGTCCTTCCTGACATCTCCGTCCTTGTAACTTTGTCAGCTGTCAAGAAGCTGCAGGGCAGGCATCTGTCCACAGGACCTCCCCCATACCAAGTCTGATCTAGAAACTCCTGAGGGACTGGGGAAGTAGAAAAGAGTGGATGGGAAATCATTTGGTACAGGTGGGATCTTGCAGCACCTCTTAAATCATGTCTAGGTGCCCACCTACGTCACTTAGGCAAAGGGCCTGTAATGGGCATTGAAGCTAAGAGGAAATAATTGAGGCAAGGGCATTATTTTTGGAAGGGCCCATGAATTCCTGGGTTGGAAAAGGAAATCTGGCTAGGAAGTACTAGGAAGTAGAAGAGACCACCTCTTCTAAATATCTTCCTCATCTAAGACATCAAAGCCAGCTCCCTCTCCCAATTTCCTTCCTCTTTTCCTATTTCTGTTAGTGGTACTCCAAAGTGCAACTTTGACTATTTTCTGCCTTCTTCCTTACCCAGACAGCACCTATTCATTTTTCCTTTTCTCTTCAATATGCCCTTGACTTTTTAATTCTCATGGCTACCCATCACATTAGGACAGGCCCCCATCAGTAGCCTTTCAAATGGTCTCTGGTCTTCTCTCCTCTAACTTTGCTCGCTCCTGCCATTTACTGAGTTATAATCAGTCTCCCTGTAATTTCTTCCCATTGGTCTTACTTCTGTTCTCTGGCATCCAGCACTACAACTTCGGTCCCTCTTCCCTAAGATGTCCCTCCCTCCCCCAAATACCAAGTCAGCAATTATGTTGTTCTGAAATTTCCCCCTGTGCAGGCTAAACATTTCAGCTCGCTTAATGTTTCCTCGCCAGACATGGTTTCAAGTGGACTCTGTTTTTTGTACATTTCTTAACTTTTCAACATTTTCCCTAAAATGCATCCCCCAGAACTGAACATAATATACCTAATGTAGCCTGACCGGGAAGAGCAGAAAATAGGAGGATGTTCATTTCCTTCATTCTGGACAACAGGTTGATGTTTTAATACAATTTCAGATCATGGAGGGTTTATTTGAGTCTCTTACTTCACACATTATTGACTCATATTGAGCCACTAAATCCTCTCTTCTCTCCCTCCCCCCATTTCTAATCTTTTAAAATGTACTGTTTAGTACAGCTGGGTAGTGCATGGGAAAAAGCACTGGGGTTGGAGTCAGGAAGACTTGAATTCAAACTGGATCTCAGACACTCACTAACTGTGTGAGTTGGGACAAGTCACTTAACCTGTTTGTTAGGTTTCCTCAGCTTTAAAATGGGGCTAATAATGAGACCTACTTCCTGGGGTTGTTGTAGGGATCAAATGAGATGATATTTGTCGTGTTTAGCTCGGTGCCTAGAGTCTAATGGCGTTATATAAATGTTGGCTATTATTATTATTAAGGAAGATGAATGCTGACCCTGCAGTCTTGTTGAATGAACTCTGTTTTCATCGTTGGTACAAAGGTGAGCAATCAACTGACCTCCGTTTGCATAATCCCAAATTCTAAATGACTGGTGTCTTATTTAATGAGGTTTTCTGATATCCAACACTGTATGGAGAGAATGCATCCAGATACACCCAGCCTGTGATTATAGATACATGTCTGTGTATCTACATTTTCACTCACTGTATTAAGGAATCATTAAAAAAATAACAATAATGATTTACATAAAGCATTTTATGGGATTCAAAGCTTTCATTTATTGAGAAGGTGAAAAAGGACATTCCCTGTTGCAGTCTTCTATATAAGTTCCTCTCTTCAGTTCTTAAAGTCTTTCATAACCTGGTGACAACTACCTTTCCAGCTGCTCCACAAGTGAGACCCTCCATCTCTCAGATCTGGGCATTCTCTCTGGTTATCCCTGTGCTCCTTCCTGCACTCAAGACTACTGACCTTCCTGACTTCAAGTCCCAACTAAGACCCCATTTCTATAACCCCTCTTAATTCTAGTGCCTTCCCTCTGTTAATTATCTCCTATTTATTCTGTCTATAACTCACTTTGTATATATTTTCTTGCACATTATTTCTCTGTTAGATTGTAAACTTTCTTGAGGACAGGAGCCATCTTTTGCCTTTATTTATATCCCTAGTTCTTAGCACAGTGTCTGGCATATTTGTTGTTGTTCATTCATTTCAGTCATGTCCAACTGTTTGTGAACCCAATTGGGGTTTTCTTGGCAAAGATACTGGTGTAATTTGCCATTTCTTTCTCTGCTCATTTTACAGATGAGGAAACTGAGGCAAACAGGGTCAAATGCCTCATCCAGGGTCACAGTATCTGAGGCCACATTTGACTCAGATCTTCCTGCCTCCAGGCCCAAGGCTCTATCCTCTGGGCTACCAACTGTCCCAAAGAGGTAAGTGTTGTTATTTCATATTTTTTGCATATATATATATATATATATATGTTTTCCTGAGACAATCAGCAGCTTAACCAGGATCACACATTTTCTAAGTGTCTGAGACAGGATTTGAACACTCTTACCTACTGTGCCATCCAGTTAAAGGGGGAATGATGTACACTTTGGTCCTTCTGGTCACTATTTCTGGCCTAGTGAAAAGAGCCTTGGACCTGAGATTCTAATTTGAACCTGGAATTATGAGTGTGAGTCATGGTTACTTAGCACTGCGGTTTGGGGTCACATAACATCGAGCCTCGGTTTCCCCAAGGGGGGGCTGGACTAGATGACCTCTAGACTTCATCCCTTCCACCCCAGATCTAGGGTCCTACCATCAACTCTGAATTTACATCTGCTTTTGCTTTCCATCCCTTGGCCCTATGGTCTTTGGTGACCAAAGGCAAAAAAAGAGACCAGGTGGGAGCCCACCATTTACTTTCAGAGAATCCCAGATCTGGGATGCCCAGTAGAGATCTCTAGCTTACAGACAAAGAAGAGGAAGGGCAGGTAAAATGGCTTGACCCACTGAGCTTGCACACTGATTTAGTTGTAGGAGTAGAACCCAAGCCTCTTCCCCCCACTGCCACTTTCAGAATGCAAGATCAAAGGACTGGATAGCGAAAACCTGAGAGGACCTTAGGGACCATCTGTATTGGCCAGATGAGGAAACTGATATCCAGATGGAATAACTAACTGTTTCAGGGTGATACAGGTAGTGTCAGAGCCAGGTCCTTTGACTTCAGACTATTTCCTGATCAGAATGTAGAATCCGCTTTCAGAATATGGAATCCGTTTCTAGAATGCAGAATCTCTCTTCAAAATGTTAAAAACATGGAATCCTAGAAGTGGAAAGGGGGAGGGGTTGGAGGGGGCGGGATGTGGACTTCACTCAATTCAGTCTCCCCCATCCCCATCTGCTACTGCAGCCTAGAGCTCGGAAGCAGCCTCTGAGGGGGGGAACAAACAAAACACTAACAAGAAATTAAATGAATAATATTCTTTTTTTTTCTCCTCCCACATCTTAAGGGGGAAAAAAAAAGCAATAGCAACGGCAGCAATAGCAACAGGAAAGACAAAAACCCCAAAGCTACCCCAGCCGGCAAGCTAGTAAGGGCTAGGGCCTCAGGGATTTGCATGACAAAAGGAATCAACAAATAACAACAAATTGCCATCTTGTTCTGAGCCAACAGGGCACAAATGACAATAAGAGAGCTCCTTTATTCCCAGCTCTCTAGGGTGCAGACACCAATCCGTGGACAAGAGCGGAGAAGGGATGGGTGGGGAAGTGACCTCTTGGCAGCTGCTTCTGGGAGGAAGAAGGCTGAGAGTGGGGGTGGAGATGGGGGGGATGGAGAGAGATGGATGCTAATGCAATCCAGGAGGGGTCCTGCCTGATTCAGGCTCCAACTCGTTCCAGCCCGGATTCCCTCTCCCCACGTTTCCCCAGCCCTTGCATTTATTACTGCATCTTCACCTCCTCATGCCTGTGTTTATTCATGGCTTCTGGCTTTCATGGATGCATGCCCTCTTCCTCTCTCTTAAACCCGACTTAGATGATCCGACTCCCACCATTCTTCAAAGCCCTGATTCCTCTAGAACATCTACAGGGACCCACAGCAACCTCAGTCTCCTCTGACCTCCCACAGCCCTTTGCAACTGAGTCACATAGATTGCATGCCCAGTGTCATTCTTTTACAGTTTTATCAAGTCTTCCAGTTAGATTGTAAGCTCCCTGAGGGCAAGGACGTCCTCCTCCTGGTTGTTTGGTAGGCTACTGATGGCTAGTAATAGATGGTACCCTAGTTAGGTGGCCCCTCCCCATTTAGTCTTAGTGTAAGCTCCCAGAGGGCAAGGACTTCCTCCTCCTGGTTGTAGGGTAGGCTGCTGATTGTTAGTTATAGGTAGTACTCTAGCTAGGTGCCTTCCCCACTTATTCTCAATGGCTCCCCAAGCCTTTCCCATGAATGTTCTAGGGTGTCCCATCAGAATCCTGCCTAAGGGAAGTCATTCCAAAAACTCCTGTGTCTGATGGGAAAATCCTATGCTTATCAATGCAGGGTAGTAGTGACAACTCCTGACATGGATCCAGGAGATCTGAATTCAAATCCTCCTAACACTTTATGGTAATGTAACTTTGGGTAATTTAGCCCCCCTCCTTCAGCTTGACAGGTTTTCATTCCTGCTCTAAGGCATGTCTCCTAGTTGGGCTTCCTCATTCCGCTCTTCCAGACATTGTAAAACCTTTCATCCCAACCCTTTCTTGGGCTTTCTTTCTCTACTATCAATGCATCCTATGGAGTCAATTGAATGTATTGGTGGAGTGAGATGAGTACCTGAAAGGAAGAGAGTTTGGAGCAATAACAGATCCTTGGAATAATCCTAGGGAGGAGGAGAAATGGGACTGGAGAATGGGGAGGGTATAACCTTGATGGGTAAAATTTTGATGACATTCAAAGAGAAAAGGATGAATAAAAGCAGAGATTAGGAGAAAATGGGCGATTGGAGGGTTCTGGCTGAACTTTCCCTTTTATTTCAGTTTCTCTCCACACACTTATGCACACACTCAAAAACATATGGTTTCTAGATATAGTCCCTGGACATAGCCATACTAGAATGTATACACAGTTGCACCCATACACAATGATATTAAAACCCACCTCTGTGTACTCATGTCTACCCATGGCTTTGCACACACACAGGTTCTGGTTGGGGTGTGTGAGTTGGGGAGAGAGCCGACCATCTTTAGCTACCCAGCCTTCTTTGATCAGCCTCTGAGTCAATGCAGTTTGGGTGGGCGGGGGAAAGACCGTAAGTCGTTCAGGGAGAGCCTGTCTCAGACAGCCCTGACGCTGCACTCCATTTAAAATGCCGGCCTCTAACTCAGCCTCCAGTATGAATCACATCGCAGATGGCTGGCCAGGGCTAAATTGATTCATAATGATTTGTGTCTCTCTCCTGCCTGGTAACTTTTCATTAGAGACACAGATGTCTTAATAACACTTTCACCAGGGCCCTCTCATGTCAAACCAGAAGAGCCTGGTCCTACTTTGGCTGTGGTGGGGGCCGGAGGCTGCACAGGGAGGGCCATGAGTAGTGGAAGAACTGGAGGGATGCTCAGACTTGGGAATCTACTCTGGATACTCGTCTCCTGGGCACAGAAATTAGCCAAGATCCCTCTTTGGTTGGCTAGCGTAAGTAGAGTCAGCTCCTCTTGCTCTGGCGTGTAACATCCAGACCAGTGTCCTCTTCTGATTTCTGTGTTTCTGTCTCTGGGAATAATACCTCCGTTCTCCATTCATCCAGGCCCAAGGCCTTTCACACCTTTCCTCCCCTTTGCTTATCTACTGTCTCATCTTGACTTTCTCCGTTATTTCTTGGAGATATTTCTGGCATCCATTTTTTCTTCTCTAAGAACCCTAACCCAGGCTTTTGTCATCTCATTCCTAGACCTATTAGCCTCCTAAAGGGACTCCTTGCCTCTATTCCATCCTTGCTCCTGTATAACCTAATTATCACTGCCTACTTGTACAACCAATAATGATATTTCACTATGCTGATCTCTTGCTTGTTCCAAAGCCTATGGTATGTCATGGATCCCTACGGCACTCTAGTGAAGTCTACACCTTCTCAGAATAAGATTTTAATAGTATAAAATAAAATGCATAGGATTACCATTACATTACATTATTAAAAAGTTTTTAAAAAGGTATAGACTTCCCTGAAATTTACCCATGAACCTCTTGGAAATCCTTGGACCCTAGGTTAAGAAATCATCCTTAGTGGCTATAAGATGAAGTCTAAACATGTCAGTATGGGGATTGAGGTCCAGTCCTTCATAACTTCCTTACTTCATCCCTAATATAGAAACTTCCACCCCAGGAAGATTAATCTATTTATGTCCTCTGAATATGTCACATCCATTCCTGTTGCCACGTCTTTATTCAATGAATCAATACTTATCAAATGCCTGCTATGTGTCAAGCCTTATGCTAAATGCTAGGGGTACAAAAAAAGGCAAAAGGCAGTCATTGACCTCTTCTAATTAGAAAGACAACATGCAAACAAAGCAAATTATATAGAGGATAAAAAGAAAATAATTAAGAGAGGGAGGGCATTGGAATTAAGAGGACTCTATCTTTCCCTATATGTCTGTTTGTCTGTCTGTCTCTTTTTCTGTGCAATCTCCATATTATACTATGCTACGATAAAGAACTCTTTCTTCATAGTTTTTCTTTGCTGATTCTTCATTTATATCATACCCACTAACCATAGCTCTGTATTGAATTTTCTCTTTCCCTATTATATTATCTTGCTTGTTGATATCATCAATTCCCATGGGTTCAATTATCATCTTTATGCAGATGGATGATTCCTAGATCTATATATCCAGGCATAATCTTTCTCCTGAGCTCTAGTCCTGCATTTCAGACTGGTTGTCTGTCCTGTAGGCATCTCAAACATATCTATAAGAAAACTCATTATCTTTTGCCCTCAAATGCTTTCCTCATCTCATAGTTTTTCCTGGATTCACAACCAATGTCTCATATGTTTGCTCATACATGAGTAAGAAAACCAGGAAAAAGTTATTTGGAAATGACAAATACAGAGATCATTAATAGCCTAAATCCATCTTTGATTCACTCCCTCTTCTCTCCTTTAGTTCTTGCATTCTGGCTTCCACTATGATTGAACTACTCTCTCCCCCTGGATTCTGTCTCTTCTCCTGGCTTTAGTCATAGCACATTCAACCAGACTTTATGACTACTATTAAAACCACTCCTTTTATCCCCTTCACTAGCTCATTATTTTTCCCAATACCAAACCTCAAATATTGTCCAGAGGGTTTGATCTTTCTCTTCTCTTACAATTTTTCCTTGACTCACATTTACTTCCACAGTTTCATGTACCCCATTTGTATTTTTGCTTTAGAAATCTGTCTTCAATCTTGGTCTTGATTTTGAGTTCTAAATTTTAATTTTCAACTGCCTAAAGGATCCTAGTCTTAGGAATGGAAGTACCCTGGAACTCATCTAATTCAATTGCTTTATTTTATACATGAGGATACTGAGATGTGGGGAAGTTAAGTGTCTTGCCCAGGGTGACATAACTAGACATAACAATATCTAAGGTAGGATTTGAATCCATGTCTTCCTAAATTCAAGCCTATTATTCTAAATCCAACTCTGTAGTCTACTTCTACTTGAATCCCTTTCTGTCAACATGAAGTCAATATGTCCCAAACTGGGGTAATTATATTTCCTCTTATTCTTAATTTCACTATATTTATCAGTATTACCACTATTCAACCTTTTCCCTGGGCTTAAAACTTTGGCATTATCTTTTGCTTTTCTCTCCTTTAATTCTCATATCCAATTCATCGCTTACTCTATCAGTTCCATCACTGAAGCATCTCTTGGATCAATCCCATCTTATCCATTTTTCACTGCATGTTGTCATTCACTTGTTTCAGTCATGTCTGGCTCTTTGTGGCCTCATTTGGTATTTTCTTTTCTTTTCTTTTTTTTTTTTTTTTTTTTTTTTGCTGAGGCAGTTGGGATTAAGGACTTGCCCAGGGTCACACAGCTAGGAAGTGTTAAGTGTTAAGTGTCTAAGATCACATTTGAACTCAGTTCCTCCTGACCATTTCTTTATCCAATGAACTATCTAGATGCTCTTTCGATGTCCTCTTAACTAGACTCCTTCCCCTCTTTCTTTCACTGCTCCAACCCATCTTGTTATCCCTAATAGACTAATGGGTCATACCATATCTCAAAACCTTCAGCAATTCCTTGTTCCCCATATAGAAAAGGTCAGCCTTCTTTGCCTGACATTCAAAACCTTACCCCCAATTTGACTTTTTTATACTTTTATAGCATTACCCTTTAATCCCTCCACCTATTCCTAAACAAATTAGATTTCTCTTTACCCCTTAAATGTGCCCTACATTTAGGCATCTTGTGTCTGCTCATGCTCTTCCCTTGCCTACAATTCCTGCTCTCCCCTTCTTCACCTGATGCCTTCCTGCTCATCCTTCAAAACCTAATCCAAATACTGCCTCCCCTGATTCTTCACTGATCTATAATGACTTTTTCCTGGACCTCACATATTATTTTGTTTTATAACTTTTGATGATATTCATTATTGAAGTAGCTCAGTGGTACAGCTGAATAGACGAATGGGTTTAGAGTCATGGAGATGTGAATTCAGCTCCTTCCTCAGACATTTATATGCCTTGTGACACTAAACAAGTCACTAAGTCTGAGACTCAGTCTCAGTTTCCTCATCTGTAAAATGGGAGTGATAATAACACCTTATAGATCAAATGAGATAATACAAGTAAAGCATTTAAAGTATTATGTGTTAAATGTTATAATTTTGTGTAATAAAATTTATTTCCTCTACCAAACTATTAGATGCATAAGGACAGGGGATATTTATTAATGTTTGATGGATAAATGAATGATTGATCTAGTTTTATTTCTCTTGGTGCATATGTGTGTATGTGTGTGTGTTGTATCTCTAGATAGATAGGACACAAGTTCTGGGTGGGGGGGAGGGGAGGGAACATAGTTCCTTGAGGGTAGTCTCACTTTTGTGCTTGTATCCCAAGAACTTAGAACAATGTCTCTGGCACATACTAGTTATTTAATAAATATGTAATGATTAATTGATTACTGCTGTTCTTTTTACCTGAAATACCTGCCTTCCTCTTACCTTTCTAAATGCTTTGTTATTCAGTAATTTCAGTCTTGTCCAACTTTTCATGACCCAATTTGGGGGTTTGTTGGCCAAAATACTGTTTACTATTTTCTTCTCCAGCTCATTTTACAAAGAAGGAAACTGAGGCAAACAGGGTTAAATGTCTTGCCCAGGGTCATACAGGAAGTTTCTGAAACCAAATTTGAACTCAGGAAGATGAGTCTGCCTATTTCTAAGCCCACTGCTCTATCCACTGCGCCACCTGACTACCAAAATACTACCTATCCTTTAAGGTTGATTTTAATTTTAAAACATGAATTGTACTGTCAATCCAATGACTACAGGTTATCTTAGATTGTCTTCTTATTATTTCATGCGTCTGATTCTGGTCTTTCAAGTTAGAATGTGTATTAAGGTTAAGTAGTTTCCCCTTTCCCACTTTTTCCTCTGTCCCATACAACAGGTTAAACAAACACACGAACATCGAATGGGCTCAGTACCTTTTGGTTGAATGAACTTGCAGAATGAATGATTGAAAAGTTCCCCTGGAACCAAACTAGAACTATCAGGGCTGACACTCCTCAATTTAGGAATCCATAATGGCCCCTTATTTTCCATTTTATCACCAGCCTGGCCCTAAAGTCCCTTCTGTTGTAACAACTCTTTTTTTTTTTTTTCTAACACACACACACAGACACACACGCACACACATTCTACTGTGACTTTCTCACGTAATCTAGTCACTTAAGTCACATTAGTTATCTGTTCTCCATATGGTATAGCATAAAGAGAAATGGTCTAGGAAACAAGAGACTCTATTTCTAGTTTTGGGGGATGGAGCTAACCTGCTGTGTGTCTTTGGGAAATTCAGAGCTTCTCTGAACTTCAGTTCCTGCTTCTGTTAAACAGGTATAAGATCTGGCCTATATACCTTGAAGGGCCTTTGGGAGTATCAAATACAATTATGGAAGGGAGAGTGCTCTGAGAAGTATGAAGGTTTGCTCTTGGGGAAAAAAACAAGGAGGGTATGGGGAGAATCATCCCTTTTGGTCTCAACTATAAAAGACTAGATGAGGATGCAGCTGAAAAGGCCCTGATAATTACTGTTATCTGCTGATCCATAAACTTGCCCACGTGGCCTTTGGGAGACACAGCCCTGCCACTTAAATGGTCCCTTCCTGGGTAGAGCAGGGGTTGCTCTCCTCCTCTTCCTCCACCCTCCACATTTCTCTAGCCCCCAAAACTTCCCTTCTTCACACTCCTTGATAATGGTAGCTGACAGAAAAGATCTAGAAGCCTGCTCTAGCAAGCCTAAGGTGGGGGCTGAGTTCTTTTAGGTTTTTCAGCTCTTTCTATTTCTAATCCCTCTTTCCATCACCTTATCACCTCACTCAGTACCACTGGGGAGCTGAAGTAGTATTTGGTGGAGAAAAACGGTGCTGGAGGGAAAAGATCCCAGGGTTCCATTTCTGGCATCCCCTCATTCACAGGTGTGTGGACTGAGCACCCATCTCATAGACCCTGGGACAGATTCAGAGTCCCAAGCACACACATGTATAAGCAGACACATATATATGTCCACAGGTGTCTCTTGCCTATACATACTGGCTCACATATACACAGCAGAAGGCAGACTACCCTCTACCTACACACTGGGCATTTAGCTGCATACACAGGCACTGACACACATATTGCCCACCCACCTGAGTACATAAAGATACTCCTCTCCACAAACACACCTGTGACTAACCACATTCATACACAGACACGTGGCAGACTACCCATCCCCTAGACATGTCTTCATGGCACTAGCCTGGCCCACTTCTCTCTATCCTATACACATTAATCCCCCCATGCCCACCTCCACCCAGACACAAATACACACAGATGCTCTCCTACAGGCACACATCCCTTCACATGAGCCTGTCTGTTGAGCCCAGAAGCTGGGAATCTGGCCTGTGGAAGGGAATGGGAACATCCTGATCAGAGGAGAACACAGCCGGGAACAGATCTGTCACTGTCAACTTAAGGATGCAGCTCTGGACAAGCAAATTAAGTGCTTCAATTCACAGGTTTTCGAAAGCTGGTATTTTTTTATGGTGAATGGCAGCCTAGAGAAACAAGGTGAGGGGGGCTGGGGAGGCAGGTACAGGCTAATGGGTTAATGGGTAGGGCTGTAAACAATGGAGGCAATTGCCTGTCCTTTCCCCTCCTAATCCCCTCCCTCTTGCATCTCTAGATAACCTCTTCTGAAAAGCCCAGGATGGTACCTACAGGAGTTTAGAATCCACTCACTCTGCATTGGATAGGAGTCTGCTCAGTCTTTGGAGTTGAACAGGGAGGACTTTTTCACCCATCTCTTCCACCTCTCTCCTCCCTCAGTTTTAGGGAGTCGCCTATGGATGAAGAATGCCCTAGGTTTCTCTAGCTTGAGTTGACTAGGTCTTAGTTTCTCTATGTGTCAAAACAGAGTTGGAAAAATTAATCTCCGGTTACAGTATGAGAGATCCGAGTTAACTATAAAGAAAGTTAACTATAAGCAAGAAAGGCTTCTGGGACATGGTCTTTAACTGTTTTGCTGACATAGGTAGAACTTCTCAAAAGAGGACCATAAGACTCAAGTTGAAGATGGAGGGAGGTTAAAAAAACAAACAAACCCTTCTTGAATGAGATTGAGTTACAGGGCTTATTCTGAGCTTAAAAATTTGGCTCTGGCACTAATCTGTCATATGACTTTGGGCATCAGCTCTCAGTTTTTTTATTTGTGAAGTGAATGGGGTTGAAATAGTTGGTTTTTTAAGGTCCTACCCACCCCCTCCATCCTATGATTATCTGTTGTTGGGGAATGGACCAGGAGATACCAATTTTGGTGATAGTTCAGGGGATAGAATTCTGAATTTGGAATCAGAAAAGATCTGAGTTTAAGAATCTGGCTTTGAACACTAGCTATGAGATTCTAGGTAAGTCATATAACTTGTTTACCTTGGTTTCTTCAACTGTCAAATGAGGGAAAATAACAGTGCCTCCCTCCTAAGGCTTTTGTGAGGATCAAATGAGATGGCAACTGTAAAGAGTTTGGTAATTTAGTTGGTGCTTAATAAATGTTTGTTTTTTTCCTACCTTAAGGGATCCTGTCTTGGCCAAATATCTTTAGGAATGCTGGGAAGGTGTCACAGCAATAGAGAGGGAACATTTGACAAAGAGCACACTCAAATTTTATTCTTATTCTAATATGAGCCCCATTGGACACATGATCTGAGCTATATGTTTCTAGAAGTGGAGGTGGGTTGTATTGAGCCATCACCAGCACTCTCACCTCATCTCCCATACTCTCACCTAAGGTACCTTATGATCAGTGTCTAGAAGTAGCTAGGATTTTTCTGAGGCTGAAGCCAGGAATCAATCTGTGGTTAGGGTTCAGGGTCATTCAATGGGAAAAATTAGGTGGCCAACCTCAGCTAAGAAAGGGTCAATGTGTGGTTGGGGTCAGGGGTCAGTCTGGAGCAGGGTTTCAGGGCTAGTTTGACATCAGGTCCTTGAATTTTTCTAATTGGCCCAAGCTGGAACTGAACTTGTAACCTTAGTCTCATTAGCTCCACACTTCAACCCACTGAGCTAACCTTCCCAGACAGCCTTCTTAGAAGAAGCCAAAACCCAATCCTTTTAACCTCTCTCAGAGTCTCCCAGGAAATGCTCACATCTTTTGTTTTTCTTAATTAAAGTAGCAGGAGCCAGGATTCCGTCTCCAGAGATACAGCCTCCTGTCTGGATGTCTTCATTTGGACTGTCCCAGCATTCTCACGCTGGCAGCCTGAGAGGCCGGGGATCTCTCCAAAACCCTGCTGGGGAGGAGAGCCACTTGAGCCTTGGATAGGCTCCTCCATCCCCTTATGGCACCGGGGACCCAACCCTCCTGCATCCTATCCCCCTACCCCTATCCTTAGGCTTGCTTCAGCCCCTCACTCTGCCCTGACCCACTTTAGAAGAAGCCTGCAGGGCTCATCTGGCAGATATAGGCCCCTCACAACAGCTGTTCTGTGATTTTGCCTCTCAGACCTCCCTCTTCGGTTCCTGACCTTTTTGCAGGTTCTCCCATCCCCAATATACACTTGCCAACTTCCCTACTACCTTCCCATTACAGAACCCATAGATACATTGGAGAAGGAAAATGTTACAATTAACAAATATTTACTGAACTGCTATATATATATATATATCTCACTACTTTACATTATTATATATTATTTTTACTATGTTGCTATATAGTATGATACTATATATTACTGCTATATTTATAGTAATACATATATTGCTACATAATACTATATGACTGTTATATATTATATATATATTATATACTGTATATATGATATATAATACTATATACTACTGAACTGTACTAGACAAAATGGATATTGAGGGAGACAAAAGAATGAAAAGACATGATCTCTGTGCTCTGAGAGCTTCCAATCAAGAACATTTGACTAGTTTCCTAATGATAACCACATTTCTTTTTTGTAGTATTTGAGGTTCTTCAAAAGAGAAAGGAAGTCAGAAGAAGCTGTTCCACTAACTATTTTTATAAAATCAAATCATTGCTTTAGGGTCTCAGTTTTTTTTTTTAATTTATAAAATAAAGAGGTTGGATCTGATTTCCTCTAAAGTCTCTTCTAAGTTTAACATTCTATGATTTCCTAAGTCACAGCCTTTCAATCTTACATGTACTCTCTATAGCAATCTGACTGAGCTCATTATTTCACAGATCCCATTTTTCTCCCTTCCATATGAGAGAGGGAGAAAAAATTCACACACACACATCTATACATACAAATATATGTGAAATGAGAAATGAACATCATATTTGTATGTATATATGTACAGGAATACATATTCATGCATAAAAAAGATCCATCCATCTATCTATCTATCTATCTATCTATGGATGTGCTGGTCATTTTCCTCTCTGCCTCCTTTCCTCCTTTATACCTACTTAAATTAAGACCTCCCTTTAACATTCAGGAAGCTCCCTGACTATTCTCTTTTCTTTTTATAGTATTTACAGCCAGATCCAGAACGTTAAGCATTTGATTAGTCCATCTCTGTCAATCTTATCTTGTCAACTAGATTCACCTGAGGGCGAGTCTGGGGTTTCTCCTTCACTCTCACTCTCCTGTTAGGTTTTTGGGGAAAGATTTATTGAGGGATGGATTTGATATGATCCAAGATTCTCTGTTGGAAGAAAGTTGTGGCCTGAGTCTGTGTTGTCTCACTGTCCACTTGCCTGGAAAGAGCAACTTCCCCACAAGAGTTATTGTTAAATGATAAGATCCTATGATAGAGCCCTGGAAGAGACATTAAAGATCGTGTGATAAAAGTCTCTTTTACAGATGAGAAGCAAGTGACAAAGAGAGAATTTGAACACAGGCCCTCTGACTCTAGTGCTGCTTGAATTATACTACAGAGCTCCCTCCTCTTGTCCTTCTAGATTCATTCTGACCTATGTGCAGGCTCCTCCCTTCCATCCCTACCCCACCACCCCTACCCCAGGAGAGACCATAAAAGGGGGCTTCTGGCCAATAATGAATGCAAACGACAGGTGCTTAGCTTGGCTAATGTGCCATTTGCTAGAGCAATCTGCAGGCTAAGCAAGCCCTGGATGGTACCTGCCAGAGAGCCCAGCCGACCCAAGCACAGAAAGGAGACATTTTACAGCCTACACGCTGTCCCTGTCTCTCTCCCCATCTAATAATAGTCCAGACAAAATTAGTTCCTCCTCTGATGTGCTTGGACTTGGGGGTAGGGAGGCAGAGTCAGAGAGAGGGGAGAACCTGCAGAAGAGAGGGCCAGGAGAGAATGGGAAAGAGAGCCCCAGCAGGAGGGGTGGAATTTCAAAGTATCAGGTGGGGAATGGTTCAATTTCAGACAATGACCTTCAATGAGAAGAGTTTTCCCCTTTATAGCCACTCCTTGGCCATCCTGGAAGCAGAGAGGATCTCCTGGGAGGGAGGTGGGGGAAGAACAAAATGGGGGGTGGAATGGAATGGGGAGTAGCTAGAGTGGGGGAGGGAAAGGAGAAAAAAATGATGGGAAATACAGATAGTATGGTGCAGAGCACTGAAAGAGAGCCAAGGCTTGAATATTGGCTCCATTTTGAGCAAATCACTCCCTCTCCATTTCCTCCTTTATAAAATGAGGAGATTGAACCCGAGAGTCTCTGAGGTTGGATCCAGGTCCAGCTGGACTGGTCTTTAATTCCTGGCTGTGAGCAGAATAGACTGTAAACTCCTTGTGGTCAGTAATCCATCAACTCTTCCCTGCCTCCTCTCTTTCTTATAATCCCTAATTGGCAGTATCTTGCATATATTAAATACTTAAACATTTGGTAAATTGAATTTTGGAATTTTGGGAGACACTGTTCCCTACCCTGGAATTCTCCCTTCCAAACATCCCCTGAATTCTTGTGTGTTATTTAAGCCCAGTTCAAATAAATCCCCCTTCATGATGTTTCCCCAATGGACAGATCTAGCAACCTTCTCCCCTCAGACCTCACGTAGCACTTTGGCAAACTACTAGAACATGTAATACATTATTTCATATTATAGTTGTTTCTTTAAGTGTCATATCTCATGATTAGGCTACAGGGTCTATGAGAATAGAAGCTTACTAATGTCTTATTGAATGAATGAATGAACTTCGTTACAGAAGATTTTGTCATTTGTAAAGAGACTTTAGACATTAGTAACTAGAAGGGACTTCAGAACCCATTCATTTTATAGATGAAGCTATGGAGGCTTGTATAGGTTCACTTGGATAATAAGGGGCAAGAACCCAGTATTCAAACCCAGGTCCTCTAACCAGTCATTCATCCATTCACCCAGGTATTTATTGGTCATCTATACACATGCAAACTACTGTGCTACAGGCTGTTAATGAAGGGTTGCACAACAGTCAGGAGCACTGTCTCCAGAAGGCCCCAGTTAAAATGAACATATGGTACCTGGGATTGGCCCTTCTGCCTGCTTCCATTTGTAGACAATCATTTTATAATGCTTCCCATCTGTAGAGCACTTTATATTTCTCAATATACTTTCACATACATGATCTCAACTGATTCTCATCACCCAGGGAGATAAAAGAGCAGGGATCATTATCCCCATTTGACAGATGAGGAAATTGAGATATAGAGAAAAAAAAAGTATCTTATTTAAGGCATATTTCCCCAGCCAAACCTTACTACTTCAGAATAATTGGAAGCAAGAAGGAAGAAGGAAGTCAGCTTGAGATGGTCAGCACTCAAAAAATTCATTACAAAGTATTTGAAACTCAAGATTCTAGAGGGTCTACTTTAATGAATAGATAAGAATAATTTGTAATTATCAATAATTTGTAATTTATATGCAAGTATAAAATACCAAAAGTCCTTCTTTTGAGATCCACAGAGCTGACTTCAATGAATAGAATAATTTGTAATTAGCAGGGTCTATCTCCTTATCAACAGACATTTTCTTCTCCTGAGTTGACACTTCTCATTTCTTCTCTGCCTTTGAATCTGACTCAGTTTCCCAAAAAATTTTTGATTTCCTTAATACTGCAAAGGTCAGCTACACTCCTAGCTCAGGTTCAGTTATCTAAAACTGAATGAATGAGGTTTTCCTGTAATATATTTTTAAAAATGTGACTTGTGCCTATTCTACAGCTCCAGAGCAGATGATGTTCTTTGTTTATGAGAGAAATTAGGCCAAATCTAACATTTCCACAGATGGAGGAACCTGAATTATTTATCAGAGGCTCATGAATTTTGTTCTGGCAAAATAGTAAGACCGTTGTCAGAAGCAGCCTCCTATCTCACCACTGGAACAGTTCGACCCCAAATGTTCTTCGCACTTCCTGATGTTCTTCTGGGGATTTGGCTGGTTCAAGGCACGGGGTACAGACCTTTGTATGAAGAGTCTCTTGGGGTCTCAGAGTGCTGCTACACATTAGGGCTAGGTGCCAGAGGGAGACAAGTGGGTTTGATTTCACACAAAGCATCATGTTCCTGGACAACTAGGAGTAAGTTCAGTTCCATTCTAGAGGAACTGATCAAAGAAGTTTAATTCTTAATAAAGGGATTCTCACAGTTATTTGGAAAGCAAGGAATTATTTTTGTAAAACCTGCCTTTTATGGGTAACCTGTTATAGTAAGCAGAATGGTAGATCTGGGATCAGGTAGGCCTGGATTCAAATTCCAACCTGGCTGCTTGCTAGTTGTATAAATCTGAACAAGTCACTTAAGCACTTATAGCAAAATGAAGATTATAATAGAACCTACCTTACAAAATTTTTGCAAGGGCCAAACAAGATGATATGTGTAAAGAATTTTGAAAACTTTTAAGCACTTTTATATACAATCAACAAAAATATTAATTTTCATTTGCTAAGTGTCCATTTGCATTCAGCGAATTTTCTAAAATTATAGAGCATTAGATTATGGAAATCATATTGTTCATAAATAAATTATTTATACCAAACTTTTTTTTAATAAATAAGGAAACAGAGGACTAGAAAAGAAAAAAACTCTGCCCAAGAGTCACACAGTTTAATTGGTGGCAAAACTAGGATAAGACTCAGGTCTTCTGACACAGTCATCTTTTCATCATAAAGGGGGTGGAGGGAAGGGTGGCAATTGGGGAGAGCGTTTACACTGGTGTTTACCAAGACAACCACAGAGCATGTTATTTCTTCCTTTAGAATTCTATCCCAAACCAGTGAATTGAGCTCAGATACTAGTAGTTGCAAGAAGCATGGTTAAGCATTTGGGTATATTAGCATTTCTGAAGAATTTCATGCACTTTTAGCTGATCGGGAAATGGAAGTCCCAATGAACTGCCCTCAGGAAGCTTACAATGTAAGACAGAGAAGCCTATGGTGGATATGATTAGGAATTGTCATATTACCAATGAACAACCCCTTCTGTTCTGTTCTCCTAGGATTTAAAATTCACTTTTCTGTAGCACCTTAAAGTTTGTAAAACACCTTCTTCACAATAACTCTTGTGAAGAGGTAGTGCACATATTATTAATCTCATTTACAGATGAGGAAGCTGAGCCTTGAAGGACAACAGAGACACTGGGTTTCAGAGATGAGAATTGCATTTTAGGGAAAATTCTCAGAATTAAGAGATGGAATATCTTCACCAAAGAACAGCAAAGGAGGCCTGTGTCATTGAAGCTCAAGCTCAAAGTGTGGAGGTGGGGGAAGGGGAGATGTATAAAAATTGAAAAAGTGAATGTGTGTTGGGGGGGAGGGAGGGAGGAAGAGAAAGAGGGGGAGAGGGAAAGGGGGACAGGGACAGGGAGAAGAAGAGAGGGAGAGAGAGAAGGAAAGGGAAGGAGAAGGAGAGAAGGAGAGGGAAAAGGAGGGAGAGGAAGGGAGAGGAAGAGAAGAAGAGAGAGGAAGAGGAAGGAAGAGAGAAGGAGAGGGAGAGGGAGGGAAAGAGGGAGAGAGATGGAGAACAGGAGAGATAGAGAGGGAGAGAGAGAAAGAGAAGAAAAGAGAAGACCAGAGAGGGAAAGGGAAGGAGAGGGAGAGTGAAGGAGACGGAGAAGAAGAGGGAAAGGGAGAGAAAGAAACAGAGGCAGAATCAGAAATTCAGAGACAGAGAGATAGACAGAGCTAGACAAAGAGAGAGAGACAAGAAAGACAGAGCCAGAGACACAGAGACAACCAGAGACAGACAGAGACATAGAGAGAGACACACAGAGACAGAGACAAAGAGACAGAAACAGATACACACATAAACACACAGAGAAGGGGATGTATATTTGTATGTGAGATAAGACAGAAAAAGACAGAGACAGAGATAAAAAGACACACAGAGACACACAGACACACCCATACAGAGAGCTTATGATGGGGTGTGATATCAAATCCAAGAGAGGATTTTATATCAAAGGAAGATTTGTTGAATGAAATGATTGAACTTGCCTGCCCCAAAAGTCAAGAAGAGGGAAAGAGTAGGGGAGAAATGGGAAAGAATCGGGAGTAAGAACAAGGGAAGGGAAATAAAGGAGAGAAGGGGGCAAAAGAGGAGAGGTAGAAAACAGAGAACAGAGGAAAGCAGAGAGAAAGAAGATACTGGAGGGCAGGTAGATGGGAAGTTTCGAATGGGAAACAGCCTCAGAGACCATCTATTTCCAACCCCCTAAGTGTGTGATTGAAAAAAATAAGACCCAGGTGCCTTAAACATTTGCCTCAGGTTGTCTGGGTAGTGTATTACAGATTCGGGATTCAAATTAAGATAGCCTGCTATTAGAATCCCTAAATCTCTCATCTATCACATATGAAGAGACAGAATCAAAGAGGTAGAAGGAGTAAATGGGAGGAAGCGAGAGGAAGGAAAGAAATGCAAAGGTGAGCAAGGTGACAGTAGAAGAGAATAGAACTGAAAGAAAGAAGGAGAAGTAAAGTGAGGAGGGGAGGGAGAGTGGGGTGGAGTGAGGGAACAGTGCTTATTGAACTAAATACAGTCCCGGGACTGCAAATAATTCTCATCCTGAGTCAGCAAGTTTCACCCATAATTTCTTAAGCATCTGTCAGCAGGCTAGAGTCTCCCCCTTCCCTCTCTAGCACCACCTTCCCGCCCTCCACCCCCAACACACACAGAGCTATGAGCATTGGCTTCAAAGGGAATGGGAGCAAAAGCCTCATTTAGCAAACGAGGGGAATGTTTAAAAATAACGGACGGAATCACCATCCATGAAGCCTACAGTCCACCCACCCCTTTTGCTCACTGCCTTTCTCTCCTTTAGGCAGGCTCATGGGAGGAATAGGAAAGAAACGGATGGTGTGTGTGTGTGTGTGTGTGTGTGTGTGTGTGTGTGTGTGTGTGTGACAGTGGGGTGCATGGGTTTATAGCCTAGAGGGAGCATCTCTCTCTAAGCTCTGCTTTTCAAATACCAGTGCCCCAGGGACTGGGAAAAGCACGTCCCTAACATCTCAGTGTGAATGAGTTTCTCTGACACTTTCCTGCTTCATAAGAGTGACTAGGACCTGAGGGCACTCAGTCTAGGCTGAGGAAGGGGATACAGTGAGCTAAGATTGTAGAAAATGAGGAAAGGGTACAAAAGGGGATGATGCTGGAAACCCTAGATATTCAAGGTACCAGTTAACATTTCCAACCTGCTCCCTAATTTTTCTTCCTTTGTGAAAGATATACAGGGAGATAGGATACAGAGATTTCCTACTCACATTCAATCAATCAACCACTTAAATCAATCACTAAGGATTTATTAAGTACCTACTAAGTGTCAGTAGGCTCTGGGGAAAACAAATACAGTGAATGAAATCTCTATTCTCTATTCACAAGTGGCTTAAATTCTAACTGGAAGAGACAAGGATATTTTCTTCCTCCCTCCCTCTCTCCTTTCCTTCCTTCTTTCATTTAGTCCTTCCTTCCTTCTTTCGTTTATTCCTTCCTTCCTTCCTTCCTTCCTTCCTTCCTTCCTTCCTTCCTTCCTTCCTTCCTTCTTTCCCTCTCTCCCTCCCTCCCTTCTTTTCTTTCTTCCCTCTCTCCTTCCCTCCTTTCTCCCCTCTCTCCTTCCCTCCTTTCTCCTTCCCTTTCTTCCTCTCTCCCTCCTTCCCTCCCTTCTTCCCTCCTTTCTTCCTTCCCTCCCTCCCTCCTTCCTTCCTTTCTTCTTCCTTCCTTCCTTCCTTCCTTCCTTCCTTCCTTCCTTCCTTCCTTCCTTCCTTCCTTCCTTCCTTCCTTCCTTCTTTCCTTCCTTCCTTCCTTCCCTCCCTCTCCTCCCTTGTCACCTCCATTAGATTGTGAGCTCCTTGAAGATAAGGATTGTCTTTTGTCTTTCTATCCATCAGGCTTAGAATAGCGCCTGGCACAAAATAGGTACCTAATAAATGTTTATTGATTGACTTAATGATCTGATCCCTTTTCTCTGCTTACAAAATTACCATCTTAACTCGCACCTTCTTCACCTCTCATTTAGATTCTTATAATGAACTCCTAATTGGTCTCCTGGACTCAAAAAGAAGCAAAAGACAGTCCCTGTCCCTCAAGGAGTTTGCAATCTCAGAAATATTGTGCAGATAAAAATATTTGGGAATTCTTAGGGTGAGGAGTGCATGACGACACCAAAGATAATAATCTGGGAGACTAAAAGAATGATTTTGCCTTTGACGAAAGCAAGGATATTAAGAAGAGTAAGCATTCCAGTCTCCAAACCTTTGCTTTTTATCACTATCCCTCTTCAAACTTCCAATGGACCCATGTCAGAAAATTAACTAGCATCTGAGCTCCTGGATTTGAATGCTGACTAATATTTATTACCTGCATAACCTTGGACAAATTATTTCCCTTCTGAGGCTATCATTTGCCTCATCTGTACAATGATGCCTTGGACAAGGCGACCTTTCAATTCTACAAACAACTGTGAATATAACCCATTGAATATAAATCCATCTCATTTAATAAATGAGACCCTAGAGCTAAAGTGACTTGCCTAGATGAGCCCATTTTCTGAGTCCAAGTCCACTCTTCTTTTCACCACCCCACCTTGACTCACAATTATTGTCAGCCCCTGATCCTATGAACCAAACTTTATTGTTGTAGTCTGCAGTGACCACCTAGCCCACTGTCTTCTAATTCTTCTCTGAATGCTGTATCAGGTGTGTGGCTCCTTTGGTACTTAGCAGATATTGTCTGGTATGGTTGAGTCTCTGTGAGTCTGTGGGTCTGTATTTCTCTGTTTTATATATATGTATGTATATTTATATGTATATATAGATTGTGTTTCTATCTTTCTGTTTTATATATATGTGCATAGTATTTATATATTACCTCATTTGATTTTCACCTGGACTCTGTCCCTGCATCTCTGAATTCTGATAAATATTGTCTCTACTACATTTACTCTCCTGCTCAACAAGTTGGTTGTAAGCTCATGAAAGGTAAGGCTTATTTCTTAAATATCTAGTTTTTTAAGTTCACTTATGAATATTATCTCTTTTCATAAATTCTCTGAACATTGCATTTAGGAGAGAACTTATAAGTCATCTATTCCAGTAGTTTAATTTACTAATTATATAGCCATTGACTAAATACCTACTATGTGCAGGACACTGTGGCAGGCACTAGAGGAAATATAAAAATAACTAAGCTATAAATGCAATCGAGTGAAAAGGAAATAACACATACTAATACAAAGAATCAGAGTTTCAGAAGGAGAAAGGAAATCTGTGTTCTTATGAGCATCCCAGATGGGTGAAATACCTTGTCCATACTGCAAAGTAAATGACAGAATCCCCACTTCAGCCCTGGTCTGTAGAAAACCAGTCCATTTCTTGACTTATCCATTATACCATGCTGGCATACATTTTATAACTATAAGACACAGAAAAAAACTATAAGAGTTACAAAATACAATTTAAAGTCTGAGAAACGAGAATTTATCCTAAACTGGGGGATTGGGAAGTCTGCATGGAGAGATAGTATTTGAGATAGGCAGAAATTCAAAAGGTAAAAATGGGAGTTTGGTACTGCAGGACTGGGGAATGAGGTAAGCAATAGCAGAGAAGTGAGAAAGTGATATGGTTGTGCACAGAATAGTGAAGAATTCATTTTGGATGGAGTGGGGTGTGTGTGTGTGTGTGTGTGTGTGTGTGTGTGTGTGTGTGTGTAAGGGGTAATAACAATTTGTATTCATGTGACACTCTACAGTTTTCATAGTATTTATATATTACCTCTCTTGATTTTCACCTGGACTCTGTCCCTGAATCTCTGAGTTCTGATAGGTGACTATTCATTTTAGATTGCCAAGCTTCACTTTGGAGCTATTCCAAACTACATGGCTACTATATATCCTCTTCTTCCTCTTGTCTACCTCCCTCTCTGTGTTGCCTTTCCTTGTTGGAACTCAGGCTCCCTGAGGGCACACGGTGTCTTGCTTGCTTCTATTTGCATCCTCAGCCTTTAGCACAATTCCTGCTACATTGTAAGTACAATTTTTTCTCATTAATTCAGTTATTCATTCTCACAACAGCCCTGAGAGATAGATTAATGCAATTATTATTGTCATTAGTATTCTATAGACGAGGAAATGAGCCTCAGAGGGGTTAAATGCCTCACACTTTGCCTATAAGGAGTGATAGGATCAGGATTCAAATCCTGAATGCATTTCTAAATCCAATAATTTCTCCTCTACACCACATTGCTGAAAGCTGAGTTTTAGGCTAAATGATCTCCTCTTCAGCATCTCTGACAGATGATCAGCCAGCCTCTGTCCAAAAACTCCTTCTTCTCCTCCTCCTCCTGCTCCTCCTAGGGCTCACTCCTTCTCAAACACTATTGTTCCATTGTTGGACAGTTCCAGTGGTTAGGAAGTGATTCCTAACATTAAATTGAAATCTGTTTCCCTCTAGCTTCCACCTACTGGTTCTAGTTCTGCCCTCTGGTTGCACACAGGACACAAATGTGTCCCTTAAATCATCTTTTCTCTAAGTTAAATGTTTTTTAGTTTCCTCAACTGCATCTAGTGTGATGTGGTTTCCTGACTGCTTCATCATGCAGGCCACATTCTATTTTTATATTGTTCCTTGATTGTTTCATGGAAACTACTTTAGTTTCCTTGCATCCAGGAGGTTAGGACTTCCCCCAGGGCTGAAGTTGTATTTCCTTCATCAGAGCAGGGACTCCCAGAGCACAAAAACTATGTCTCTTCCATTTTGATTTTCCTCAATGCCAAGTATAGAATTCTACTTGCAAAAATCATTCATTGTACATCAACTGCCTCTTCCCTGGGACATGTTTTGGGATTAGGACACTAGTTCCCACCTTATGGTGCCAACACAAACTCCTATTCTTAATCTCTTCCACTAGTGAGACAATAAATAACTTTTACTTGTAAAGTATATTTAAACCTTACTTAAACTCTCATTTAATCTCACCATCACCTTGTAAGGTAATCAGCAGAGACATAATTAACCCCATTTTACAGGGGAAATTGAGACACAGATAGTTTGCCCAAGATTACAGTCCCAGTAAGGGGCAGAGCCAGGATTCTGGTCTTTTGATTCCAAAGTCATTGCTGTAAAAAGTAGCAGGCTAGGAATTAAGAGACCAGTTCCTAGTCCTGTCTCTGCCCTTAACTAGTTGTGGAATCAACCATCAATATGAGGAGTTGGATAATGTTATCTCTATTGTCTCATTAAGGTCTAACATTTAATTCCTTCCTTGTTCTTCCACCTGTTGTGGCAAAAAAGAGAACTAGCAAGATGCTGGGTAGGAAAGGGGAGGGGGAAAAGATACTGAATTATTGCTTTTTGAATCAGCAAAGCCAAAAGAGAATCATGAGAATGCTCCTTTGAAATACAAAGCAAAATCCAGCCTTCCCCTCAAATCACATTCTTCCCAAAGCTTCCTTTCACACATCATTTCCATCAGTTCAGACTGGGTGGGGTGAGACTGTTGCTATCCACTCCCCCCTCTCTCCCAACCTCTAGACAGGATTGGAAAAATCCATCATGCCCCCAACATATATTTTAAAATAACTTACGCACTTAGCCTACCCCCTCACCCCCTATTCTCCCATTTCTGTGCCTCAGATCTGATTATCTGCAGCTCTCTCTTCTTTTCCTCTCTCACTTTTTTAATAAAAAATTGTTATAAATCTTTTTTGTCAGAGAAGATATAAGAGCGAGGTTTTTGGGAAGAAACTGCCTTGGTGGGATGTTTTGTGGGCTGTTCGGTTTGTTGTTGTGCATTTTGGGGGTATTTGTTTTTTTAAACTCATCTACAGTTCTAAGTGAATTTTCAAAGAATAGAGAATGGAAAGCTGTCCCTAGCTGACATTAAAGAAGAACAATAAAAAGTCCATAGGTTCATCATACCTAGCCCAACTCAGTCCAAACCAGCCTTCTAAATCTCACACAGGAGGAGCCTGGCTGTGTGAAAGCTGTGTGAAGGTTCCTTAGCCTTTAGATGATCATCTCTCAGTTATCTGTGCTAGAGGTGCTAGAGGAGGGCAGAACAGAGATAATGATAGATAATTTGAAAAATCATTTCCATTTGTCTTTTAAAGGTACCATGATATTTTTCTTTTTCTTTGTAGAAAACTCACCCTCCTGACTCTATCTGCCCCATCCTGATCACAACAAATTTCAACATCCATTAAAGTAGTCTCTTTGCATCACATTTTTCTCATCTAAAAATGTCATAGCTGGACTAGCTGATCCTCTCCTCTGGCTCTGACTCCTATAACCTATGACTAATAGAGAACAGAGAAGTATTTATTTTTGGGAATCAGGAATATGACAGGTGGTAGGGTTAGGTGAGGGGGAGGTGATGTGACGGTTAAGCCATTATGTGGCTAATTCATATGTGAATGCTCATAAGATTTAGAGCTGGAAAAGATGTTAGAAGTTATTTAGTCCACCCCCCAAAATCCAATAGATAAAGAAACTTAGACGCAGCGAGATTAAGTGATTTGTCAAAGATCATACAGGTAAGTGGCAAAGCCAAGGCTTGAACTCATGTCCCTTCATTCTAAATCTAACACTGCTGCACCATACTATCTCATTTTTGCTTCCTCACTTTTTGAGGAAAAGAGGAGGAGAATTTGGAGTTGGTTAATTAAATTCAACAAGTAACCAACAAGTACTAAGTATCTACTGTGTACAAAATCCTAGAGATAATTCTTCTGTGTGGGGTCTGGAAAACATGCTGGTGGTGATAAAATTTATTTGAGCACCTGGCAGTGTGGCAGAATCAAAAAAGGTATTTACTGATGCTCTGTTAATGGCAAGGATGATGGATTATAGTTTTCTGAATCCTGCATTGCACCCAAGAAATATTTGTTGAATGAATAGTAAGTAGTGTGCAATCTTTTCTGGCCATTTAAAATACTTCACACCCTTTTAGGTTCATTAACACATTATTCCTCTCCAGGCATTCTACATTTCAGCCAAACTAGTGTACTTGTTTGCATTCCATATCTTATCTATGTCCCTCCCCACCACCTCATCTCTGGCCATGCTTAGAATATACTTCTTCCTCATCACTGCCTCTTGGAATTCCTAACTTCCATCAAGTCTTTGACTCTAGGATGTCTTCCTAAAAATGACCTAGCCTAATCCTCTCATTTGTTATTATCCCTCTTCCCCAAGTTATTTTGAATTTATTTACATATATATATATATATATGATATTTTTCCTGGTAGAATGTAAGCTCTTTGATGACAGGAACTGTTACAGTTTGTATCTTTAATTTCTAAAATTTAGGACAATTCTAGGAATATGTTAGATGCTTAATAAATGCTTTTTGGAAGAATGAATGAAAAAACTTCATGAAATAACATAAGTGCAGAAGGTTGTATGGACAAGATGAATCCAGAGCTGAATCTTGAAGCATAGGAGAAGCTTAACTAGGCAGAGGACAGGAAAGACATTCTAGAGAGTGGTGGTGAGGTCAAATATATAGAGAATGGAGTTAGTAATGCATATATAGGGGATATCAAAAGAGCCAGACTGACTGATGCACACATTTTGTGTAGGAGGCTCTTGAGATCTATCAATCCATGCATCCAATCATCCATCAATCCATCTATGCATCTGTCCATAAATTGTTATTATTCTATGAATCTGCTCAGTTATCCACTTATCATATGACCATCAATTTTTCATATATCCTACTGTCCTTCTGTCCATCACTACTCTCTATTATCCTCTCTGCCATTCCCCCCACTCTTTCTGTTCTCAATTCAATTTTTTTGTGACTTTCCTCAGTCTCTTTGCTCCAAACAGGATAATCTGTTCCCCTCATATTTGAACAAAAAGACCTTTGACCCTAGTCCTGCCAACAGGCAATGACCCTGTTATTGTGCTCTCCCATATATTCATGGCTTCAATAACCCAGGAGTGTGGTATCCCTTAACTTCTCATGTCTCAGTTTCCCATCTAAAAATGGGCCTAATCATATCTGTACTACTTTATCTCAAGGGGTGGTGGTGAGGTTTAAATGAGAGAAGTACTTTACAAGTATAAGTTATTTTTATGATCTCACCAATGGAAGAGATTAGGAATAGAAGCTTGTATTAGTATCATAGGGTAAGAACTGGTGTCCTAATCCCAAAAACATGTCCTAAGGAAGTGGCAATTAGATGCACAATGAAAGACTCTAGCCTTTAGAATCCTGTACAGACACTAAGGAAAATAGAGATGTGGTCCCTACCCCCTGTGAGTCCCTGCTCCAATGGAGGAGATACAATCCTAGGCCTGGGAGAGGTTTTAACATCCTGGGTACAAGGAGACTAAAGTAGCTTCCATGAAACAATCAGGATACAATACAAGATAGAATACGGCCTGGATGATGAAGCAGTCAGGAAACCACATCACACTAGATGCAGTTGAAGAAACTAAAAAACATTTAACTTAGAGAAAAGATGATTTAAGGGACACATTCATGTCCTGTGTGCAACCAGAGGGCAGAACGAAACCAGTGGGTGGAAGCTAGAGAGAAGCAGATTTCAATTTAATGTTAGGAATCAATTCCTAACCATTGGAACTGTCCAACAATGGAACAGAAGCCTCTGAGGAGTAGTGAGCCTTTGAAGAAAGAAGAGGAGCTCATCCATGAATCCAATAGCCAATGTGCCCTAGAACTAGAACACTAGACCCCCCTCATTAATATCTTATTTAAATTAGTCAGGGAGGTTCTTCGATTTATGTATCAAATATGCCCTGTCCCTAAAAAAAGTTGCAGGCAAATCAATTTTTGTAAATATCATAAGATTTTATATGCACCTCAAGAGTACATTATTTAGAGGGTCTTATTTAGAGTTCTTCTGTAGAACAGAATAATAGCTACTCACAATTATATAACCATAGAGGGTTTATATCCATGATATCATTTGATCTTAACAGCAACTGTGTGAGTTATGCTTACCCAAATTTTAGCTATGAAAACAATGGGGCTCAGAAAGATGAAGTGAGCTAAGGCCATATGACTTGCCAGTCTTGAGCCAGGGTCTATTTAGTCCCTTTTCCATTTTACCACATTGCTTCCTTTTATAAGGAAGAGAATACACACGCACACACATATATACATATGCATACACATATGTGTATATATGTACATGAAAAGAGTCATTTGGTAATGTGAAGAATCTCAGAACTTGAGACTTGGAAGGTCCAGCTCTCAGAGACCATCTAGTCCAATTTATCCATAAAAGGCACTCGCTACAACTTAATTACCTGATGTATGATTGTCCAGTCTCTGATTAAAGATGTCCAACAAAGCGGAGCTCACTGCCTAGAGGCAACCCATTCTCCTTTGGACAACTCTACTTGTTAGGAAGGTTTTCTTGACCTAAAACCTAAAGTGGCCCCTTTTGTCTTCCAACCACTATTCTTGGATCTTTTTGTTAGGGTCCAACAAAGTTTGATTCTTTGCTTCTTCAACATGATGATCATCTAGATATTTAAAGATAGTTATCAACATTTTCTCTCTCCTGAATTATTTTATATAGCAAAAAGCCATTTAATTTGCATTGTGTAATAATATTTTGGAGCTGTATAGTGGGTTTACGTAAAGTAGGATTCACTTATGTTTATTGTAAATAATAATAATAAAAAAATTCAGGAATTACAATGAAACTATGGAGAAAAGATACAAAGAGATTCATACAGTAGCATGAGACCTTGAGATATATTATAAGGCATGTGCCTTTTTGAAGTATAAAATGGATAATTTGGATAATTTTAAATAAAAAATTCTTGTATAAATAAAACATTTATCCAATATCATAAAGAATGCAGAAAATTGGGGAAAAAAGAACTTCCATGGACCATCTCTCAGATACGATGTGATTATGTTGTAATACTGCTATGATATAGGAAATGATGAACTAGTTGATTTAGAAAAATATGGAAAGACTTGGACCTATAAAGGAAGATACTATTTGCTTCCAGAGAAAGAGATGACAAGCAAGAAATATATTGTTGTGTCTCACATATATATGAATGAATGTATATATATGTATGTGTATCGATATCTAGATATACTCTAGTTGTGAATATACACATTCATGTACACATATGTATATATGTCACACACATTCTATACATTTATCGATCTATATTTAATTGTCACTTTTCTATGGTAAGTAGAGATACAGAGATAAGGAAAAAATTAAGTTAAAAAAGTACACAGCAGAGAACAAAAGGTGGATAGTTTTGAAAACAGGGTGTAGTATCTATTATATAGGTTTTCTTGAAATGGAAATTTATTATTTATATTGAATCCTCTCATGTTCTATGTGTATATGGAAATGTTTCTTTTTTCTCATTTTTTCTTCTCATTAAGTTTAAAATGAACGAAAAGTTCACAACAACAATAATAACTGATATTTGTATTGGATTTTAAGATTTGTAAAGTACTTTACATACATTATTGAATGGGTATGTGCTCTGAACTGCCTGACTAATATATCTACACTTAAGGCTTCAGAATTCTTTGAGGGGAAGAGACCTTCAGTAGTCTAATAGTCTATCCCCTTGTCATTTGGCAATCTTACATATAGTTTAAGCCAAACACCTGGAATTTTCTAGGGAAGAGAGATCAAGGGTGTTTCTTCATGCCATATGCTTAATAATCCCTTTCTTCAGTGTTTTGGCCTTTCCTTGCTAAATCTATTTAAAAAGACTGTAGTGTAGGTGAAAGAGTACTGGATTTGGAGTCATTATTAGGGAGATATTCTGGTCAGAGGAACTTCTTAGTGTGCTTCAACTCTGTAGTCAGTTGATGTTTTGCTTCTCAGTAAGGCTGGCTCTGGTACTGGGTCAGGGGTTTTGCCATCACAGCATAAGTGAATAAGACATAGTGGCTTCCCTAGTTATTTTACTTCCTCATTACGTCGTGGGCTTCTGTGGGAAGAGACGTATTTTATTTGTATTTAATAAAGTCCAGTAGTGGGGCAACTTATGAATCATAGTGTAGTGCACAGGAATGGACGTTGGAAAAATAAATTTTAAAAAATATATAAATATATACGTTTATTGGGATTTTCAGGCCCTCTCCTGTTATTAATCTGGTTCAAAGCCAGCAGACGGGTTTAATATATTAAGTAAAATTGCAGGTCTTTATCCCCCATCTCCTTCTTTTTGCCCGCCGGGACAGCACTACACATATGCCATATTAGATTCCTTTTTGGTCCAGTTCAGATAAGCAGCAGATTAAATAAAGAATGAGATTCCCATTAGTTCAATTTTTGGGGAGAGGGGACACATATTCCAAGCATCCTTCTTTCCTTTTTAATCAAAATAGCTTTTTATTTGGAATATTTTTACATTTATTTGAAATAGAAGAGAGGGGGTTATTTCTTTTTTCTTTTTCTTTTTTTTTTTTTTAAAGAAATTGGTAAATCAACATTTCCAAGTACACAGATACTTTGTCCAGGTTGGGTATTAGTAAAAAGAGGTGTCTGAAATAGGAAACATGGACTTTAGAGGGTATTATTCCCATTCTCATTAAAAATTATCTTTTTCTTCCCCCTTTACCTTCTCCCTCATATTCTTTATTGTTTTAATGAATATATTTTGGTTTTGTGAATTGTTGAAGTCCATTGTTCCATTTGTATGGTGGGAACAGAGCTTGCACTACTGTGGACATCATATAACTGCATATTCCCTACTTGAATTCCCCTCACCCTGCTCCTTCCCATTCTTATCTTATCAACCATTCTTATGGGAGAGAGAGAGAGAGACAGAGACAGAGACAGAGACAGAGACAAAGACACAGAGCAGATAGAGAGACAGAGACAGAGAGAGAAAAAGACACAGACAGACAGAGAGGTAAGTAGATCTTCAACTAAACAGATGAAGACCTCAACTTAATGAAGCAAGGATGATGTGTCAGTCTCTGATTGGCTGGGATTGTGAGAGGAATTGTTAAATAACCCAGTACATATCCAGAGAGGAGAAAATTGCATGGAAGCAATCTGATGAGATGGGAGGTGCTGTTTTGGGAAGAAGCTAGCATGGAGGAAATGAGGATTACATTTTATGATTCAAGGTCTAAGTCCTAGATAAGCTTTGGAAAGGCTATATAATCTATTCAAATACATTTAATAAGTTTGAGAATGGTCCAGTTTACACCGGTAGTTTCTTTTGGCAGTTTCTTCTGATTTTCATTTCTATGTATATGTGTGTGTATGACATATATGAGTAAAATCTCTCTTTGTGAAAATACCCCCTTAGCTCTGAAGTGTTTCTCAGAGATAAATGAAAAACAAGGAATAGGGGGCAGCTAGGTGGCCAGCGGATAGAGCACCAGCCCTAAAGTCAGGAGGACCTGAATTCAAATCTGATCTCAGCCATTAACACTTTTTAGCTGTGTGACCCTGGGCAAGTCACTTAACCCAATTGCCTCAGGAAAAAACAACAACAACAAAACAAGGAATAGAGGTTTAGAACTATAAGACCATTAAGGGCTGAAGGAAAGGGTTTTGAAGGTTGCTGAGTATTGACCTTTCTCTTGAACAAGTTTGGTGGTAGTAAAAAGAGCATTGGAGTTTAAGGATCTGAGTTCAAATTTCACCTTTGATGCTTGTAATTCCTACTTGTGTTACATTGGGGGAATCACTTCCTCTCCCTGGACTTCAGTTTCCTCATCTATAAAGGAGGAAGATTGGACTAGATAAATGGCCTCTGGATTTATTTCCAACTCCATCTCTATTATCCTTGAACAAATATTTCTAAAAGACAACCTGCAAAGAGAGAGCCTATTTTTAGGATCAAGGCAAGTATCAGGATAGATAAGGAAACCTAAGGTTGAAGAGATGAAGGAGGACAAATGGATAGGAGGGAGGAAAAGGGAGAGATTGGGTAAGAAAGGAGCAAAAAGCAGTAAGGGCTAGAAAAAGGAAGGAGTCATGGAATAGATACACTGGAGGTCATGATTTGCTTGACAAAAGTATTTTGCACTTTAGATAGAATTTACTGCCGGGTCCCTTTACATCGAGTTCTCCTTGTGCATAGAAGACAGGGCTCCTTTTACAGATACACTTTCTGCTCGTGACTTTCTCAGGATGTGCCTCCTGTAAAGGGGGGTGTGTGGGAACTCAGCACTGTTTATAAAAGCTTCTGTGATTTGGAGTCCTGAGTGCCACCTAGTCTTTTCTCCCTGCTCAGGTATACAAAAATCAAAACTGAATAAAACCTATGGCCATAGCAGGACACATCACTAAGAAGCAATCTAAGGCTGCACAAGCCAGCGTGATCAGATCTTGACTGGATGGCAATCTTTGGCTCTAGACAATATCACAGGGAACAACAGATGCTGCCCGCCCCTTTGGCCTTACTGTGATGAGCTTGGCCTTTGGGAGAATGTGGAACTTAAAAGGCAGAAGGAAAAAAAAATAAAGAAAATATCTCTTTGGCTTAGCCTGCTGCCTCCTTCCCTCCCCTCCTCAGCTGACCATTGCAGGCCATACAATCACTTGCTCATTTTTCAGGCTCAATTAATCTACTTTCTATTCCTCCCTCCCCCTCTCTTCCTCTCTCCTGGAGAGTAAGAAAGGAGAGGGTGCCCTTTGGGCTGGATTTGTTTGCTTAAATCTCTGGGAGATTAAACTTGAAAAGGATTTTTGAAAGGTCAGAGATCTGAGTCTCCTTTTCTTCAAGAAAAAGAAGGGTCTCAGAAACCCCAGCCCACTGGAAAGAAAAGATGGCAGCTGGAAAAGGCACAGACCAGAGTGGGGTCCTATGGGGAGCATGGGTCTCTGTATGGGTGTGACACCAGTGGTGAACGAGTATGTGTTGTAACTGAGAACTTATACATGGGCACAAGGGTTATGCTCTTGCATTCAAGTGCTTGTATTTGTATGTGTATATGCGTGTGTGTCTGGGGTCTAGGTTAGCAAGTGTGAGAAGTGTACATGTATAGATGCATTTATGAGCATCCTGTTTGCATAGGTAAGCATATGGCCTCTGGAGTCATCCATGTGACCCTGAGTGACTGACTGTGCCCATGTGTGCATGTGAATGGAGATGTATTGCATGAGCCGGTGCTGGCTATGTGTACTTGTATGTGGGCTGTGTGCTTATGGTCTCAGTTTAGGTCTTTCTCTTTGTACATGCATGTGTGCTCATGTACACGCATGTGCATCCTTTGAATGAGCATATCTTTGGGCATGGAGCTTTGCAAGTGTGAGGAAAAGGTGTACACCCAGAGTGGTTCTCATTGTTCAACATGCTAAAGTTTGCTGTGTGCTCTGATTCATCAAGAAAGACTCCCCCTTCCCCAATTTCACTTTCCCTAAGACAAAAAGAATATCACTCTGATCTTATGTCAGTGTTTGGCTGCTTCTACTTCTACCAGAAGGTGGTTCTCCTAGAGGAGATACTGGACTGCCCAAAGGGAAGGAATTGCCTTAAGATTAAGAAGTTTATGAGTTTTTGTGACTCTGTGTGTGTGTGTGAGACAAAGATCCCAAATGACTTTTGATGACTTCTTCTCTGGGTAGACAGGAAGAGAAGGGAGGGAGCCTGAGAAATATGAGAGCTAACGAAGAAGGGTTTCTTGGATCTCCTTCCAAAAGAGGCCCTCAGAAAAATACTAAAATGAAGCTGGAAATCTCCCCTCTAGAATCTGTAAGAGTCATTGCCAGCAGCCAGGTCACGGGGCATTGTGGTCAGGCAGCTTCCCCTTCCCCACAAAAAGGTCCATAATAGAAGTCCCATCCAGCCATCCTCACTCCTTTAAACTGATTTCCACAACCATTGAAAGATTCCATATGCATTTCAATCCTTCTTCAGCCATCAGTAAAGATAGGAACCAGATAGCAAGCTACAAGGATAGAGTGAGAGTGGGGAAACTTTATTTGAGCACCCCCCCAATCAGTATGAGGGGCAGCAAAGACTGAGACAATGAGGGGTCTAAATGAGGAAGATGGGCAGCTCCCTCACAGATGAGCCTTTGAAAATTTGTCCTAAGCAGGGTGAATTGACAACTCCTATTCCAGAAACAAATAACTTGATTTTTTATATCACATGCAGTAAATTTTGCAATATTACCTCTTCTAGATTAAGATCTCCTCTGGTATGTGTTTCCTGAGCTTTCAACATTGTATCTCCCATCTCCATGCCTTTGCAGACACTGTTCCCCATGCCTGAAACATGCTGTCCTTATTTGGTTTATTTAACTTATTTAACTTCCTTCAAGGTTTAGTTAAAATATCATTTCCTATTTAGAACCTTTCCTGATTACCTTAGTTGCCAGAACTTTTTCCTGGCTGCAATTATTTTCTTGATCTATCTATCATCTTTCTGTCTGTCTGCCCATCTGTCTTTCTGTCTAACCATCCATCTATCCATCCATCTATCCATCCATCCTTCCATCCATTCATCCATCTATTTATCTATCTATCTATCATCTGTCTACCTGTCCATCTGTCCATCCATCCATCTGTTCATCCATTCACCATCTATCTATCCATCCATTTTCCTCTGTATTATTTCTTTTCCCTCCCTCCCTCCCTCCCTCCTCCTCCTCCTCCTCCTCCTCCTTGTCCTCCTCCTCGTTCTCGTTCTCCTCTTCCTTTCTTCTTCTTCTTTCTTCTTCTCCTCCTTCTTCTCTCTCTCTCTCTTTCTCTCTCTCTCTCTCTCCATCTGTGTACATGGTATACTATCTAAAAGAATGTAATCTCCCACAGTTTCTGATAATTTTTTTACTTTTTTGATCTTTGTGACTCAGTGTTCAGAACCATGTCTAGAAGAATAGGTCCTTCACAAATGTGTATTGAATTGGATTGCTAGATGTAGATTTTCCACTATAAGTCTATCGCCTGCAGTTCCTTAAAAAAGCTTGCTCCTGTCTCAGTTTCTTTGTGTGCCATTACTCCAGCCTGAATACCTTAGATGATGATATAGCTTGATTTTCTTATTGTATATAATAAGTATTTATTGACGTGAAGCCAATTATAAATTCTTTGAGGGCAGAGACCTTTATATTACCTCCAATACTTAGAATTTTGCCTTGCACATAGTAGGTGCTTAATAAAGGTTTATTTAATTAAGTTAAAATGATGCCCATATAGACATACGGATTAATAAATTGATGGTTGGTTGGATGGATAGATTGATAGGTAGATAGATTAATTAATGCATGAACTGACTGATGGATATCCCCTCTTCTCTCATGCATGGTTTTCCTATTCTTGAAAACAAGGAGTTAGGTCTGCAGAATGTGGGGGCTAGGGCTGAGCTCAGAGTTGGGTAAGTGGATGTGACATGTGACTTCAGGGCCCTCAGTCCACTCTGCGGCTGCTGGGGGCTGAGCTGCATCAAGGAATGGAGAGGGTGAGAGGGCTGGCTGCTCTCCTCCTACCCTGGGCCGTGCACTCACATTATTGGCTCGCCCCTCAATCATGCCTTTTCCAGCTAGCTGCTCCTGTCACAGCACATCTTGTTAGCCCTGGAGGCTCAATGAAATGGAAATTCATGTTTAAATTTAAAAACAACATATTGACCCTGGGAGCCAGTGATGTCTACATTTTTAATAACTTACCTAGAATACAAGCATGCATGAAACTACATGTAGGTCTATGTACATTCATATGTTTAAATGTATTTGAATATATAGGCCAGTCTAGGTTTTTGTGTAGATGGTTTTTGTAGATAGATAGGGAAGTAGGTAGATAGATAGAAACACACACATATATTTTGTGATTTCATATCTATGTATGTTTAGATCTATTTAAATGTGTTTATATCTGTCCCCCTATATGTATTTTTAGATCCATGTTTGTGTGAATTGTGGTGGAAGGCTGGGGTATATGTCTATAGAGGTGCATATTTCTGAGAAATTGTATTTCTGGGTCCATACACTAGGTTTGGGAGGTAATTGTTATGGCATGACCCAGAGTGTGTTTGTGCCTCTGTGTGTGTGAGTATTCAGAGGTAGAGGAAAGAGTGAGGTTTGATTTGAAGGATTGAGGTGCATTTCTGGGGTGGATTGCTGGCATGTAATTCAGAGATGGGGAAGAAAGGATATGCAGATATCTAGGAATAGAAAAAAACACAGAAGGCAATCATAGAATCTCCCCCCCCCCCCATTAACTTCATCCACCGCAAGGCTTTTTAGTGGGTCTTTGGATCAGGACAGTGAAGTGGAAAAAAAAATTCACTGGACCTGGACTCAAAAAAAAAAAAAAAAAAAAACTAGGCTTGAGTCTGGGGAGGTCCCTGAACTTCTCTGAACCTCAGCTTTTTCATCTATAAAATGAGAGGAATATATGGTTTTGGCACTTAAGAGACTTACTTACTGTGCACTCCCCTCCTCATTGTACTAGTAAGGAAATTGAAACTCAAAAAGTGATGATCTCAATTGGTAACAGCTGAATATTGATCTGACTCCAATTTCTATGATCTTTCCACTGTGAATAAATGAATAAATGAACAAATGAATGAATTAACAAACATTTAAGTGTTTACTATGTACAGAAGGGCAGCTAGGTAGAACCTGGATGGACCTGGAGACAAGAATATCTGAATTCAAATCTGGCCTCAGATGCTCACTAGCAGCGGGGAGAGGACCTTGGGCAAGTCACATCACCCTGTTTGCCTTAGTTTCCTCATTTGCAAAATGAGCTGGAGAAGGAAATGGCATGCTTCTCTAGTATCTTTGCCAAGAACATCTCAAATGAGTCATGAAGAGTTGAATATGACTAAAACAACTGAACAACAATAAAAAAAAATACATACAAAACACTGTGCTAAAAGCTGGGTATATAAATATAAAAATGCATCTCTAGAGGGAGAAAACACAAAGAGTCATCCTGAGAGGCTACATTTTGGGGTTGGTCTCAGGCTAACCATCCTTCATTCCCTCCTCTTTGATTCTATAGAATTCCTCATTATATCTCCAATCTGGGTACCTTCCTTCCCATCCTCTGCTTTTCAATTACTTTCTGAGAGTGATTTTCCCCTAATGGAATGTAAGCTTCATGATGGCAGGGACTGTCTTTCTCTTTGCTTCTGTTTATATTCCTGGTGCCTATCCTAGTGTCTGGCACATAGTAAGTACTTTATAAATGCACGTTGACTGCCTGGCTGATTGCACCATACATCTCAGGTCTAAATTCTATGATTCTATGACTTGGCTGCTACCTAGTTCAGCTGCCATTTTTCTTACTGGACTAGTGAAAGCAAATGGAAACCCCTTGAACCCAAAGAATTCTCGCTCCCTCCCTCCTTCTGCCTCTGGGTAGGAGTGCTACTCACTCTGATGTGGATTCTTCCATAGAAACTTGTTTAATTCTCCTAAGTCCAGGGTCCCTCTTCTCATATTTCCTTGCCCCCTCTTCAATTTTCTAGTGCTCTCCAAGTCCAGTCACTACTCACTTTGGACACCAAGTATGAGAAGGCATCCCCTATCCCCTGATTTCTATATATCTCCACCCTTCCCTCCACTAAATCTGAGCAACTGGAGTAGATAGAAAGAGAAGACACAGTGCTAGGTACACATGTGATCTGAATAAAAATTTTGGCTGAATTTGATTTGATTCATCTCAAGTCTCTGACCCAATAATTAAAAAAATATATATGTAGCAAGTATTTACTATCTTCTAGGAACTTTGTGAAATGCAAGAAGGAATTAAATATGGTCCCAGCTATTTAAGAGTTAGGGTAGGACATGTATAAATAAGTTTGGTCAAAGGCAGAAGGTAGTGATAGTCATAAGCGTGTGACAAAGGACAATAGAAATTCAGAAAACAGTAAAATTCCTCCACACAGAGGCAATCATTTAGGTAGTTTAGGTGGTGCAGTGGGTAGAGTGCTGAACCTGGAATTCAAATCTCAGATATAAATGTGTGACCTTGTGCAAGTGACTTACCCTGTATCTACTTCAGTTTTTTCATCTATAAAATGGGGATAATAATAGTATTTTCTTCACAGGATTGCTGTGAGGATGAAATGAGATGATATTTATAAAGCATTCTGAAAATCTGAAGCAAAATATAAATGATAGTAGAGCTTGAAGAATAGCTACTTAATAGGTAGAGATAGTAAAGGAATACATTCCAAGAGGGTTTAATAGCATGAGAAAAGAGTAGAGGTGGAAACTTTATATTCAGGGAAAGAGTGAGTAGTCCTCTTGGGTGGAAGTTAAAGTAAACACTTCATGGCATGAAGTGAGAAGTGAAATTCAGTCCAGTTATCTGATAAACATGTCTTTCATTCCTGCAGTACTTTAAACTTTTTTAAAAGCACGATCTCATGACTTGTTTTACTTGATTCTCCCAACAAAGTAGATAAGAATGTAGAAACATACTGATCTTGGAATCAGGTGACTGGAATTCAAATCCTATCCAGGATCCTTACTAGCTTCATAATCATAGATAGGCATATTACCTCATCTTAGTGCTTCATTTTCTTCATTTGTAAAATGGAGATGATTAAACTTACATTAATTGTTTCACAGGGTTATTGTAAAGAAACCATTTTTAAGCATTTAGAATGATGTAGAAATGTGAATTTTTACAATTTTTACATAAGAAAACTTAAGAGACTTTCCCCCTATCTGCATCAAGTTAGTGGCAAAATAGAGATCAGAGTCCAGATTTTCAAATCTTGACTCCATGTTCTTTCTCTTCTTTAACATCGACTCCCTCACTGATGGGGAAAGTGTAGCATCTAGGGAGGCATTTAAAATTCTTGTTTTTTAAAGCTATAAGAGAAGTGGGAAAGGGTCTGTCTGCAAGTACTTTGTTTCTATTACCTATTGAAATTTGACATAATGTCTTGGTGGTTCCCCCTTAATATTCCACTGTATATGGAGTCTGACTATTTTCACCATCTAATGTGACAGGTTGGGAAGATTAAAAAGAGGAGCTAAACTAGCAGCAGTTGGGGCTGAGGGAAAGTAGCACATTTATGAATAATTTCAGCTGAATCCTAACCACACAGAGCTCCCTGGACAGGACACATTCATTATCTCATTCACCGCGACTTCTGCAATATTAGTGATTTGTTACTGAATCAATTATTAATTCATACGGGGGGAATGAGGCTCTGTCACTTAACTCTTCACTGTATGTCTAGTTGGTGGGGAGAATTGGGGTGGGGGTAAGGCATGTTGGGAAGAGGGAGTGTTTGATTTTGACCTTCATCCCCTTGTCAGGTGACATTTGATTCAATTGAATTTCACTCCACAAGAAATTACTAAATCCTTACTATATGAGAAGTATTTTGGGATAAAAAATACTCAACCCCTCACATTGTCCTTGCCCTCAAGAAGCTTGAATACTAATAGGACATTACATCCTTCCCTTTCTGCTCTCATCACTAAGGGAGATAAGCCAAAAGGCAAGTTATGTGTAGAAGGTGATAAGAGGGTCTGAGGATTTAATGGAAGTAGAGATTTGAAAGACAAAGTCTCTCAAGACCTGACTGGAAAGAAGCTAAGCTCATCTAAATAGTGTGATGGACTGCAAAAATTAATTATTGAAATTTATTGATGTATGTACATATGTAGTTATGGATATTCCTTCTTTCCTTCCTCCCTTCTTCTCTTCCTCCCTTCCTCCCTTCCTCCTTCCCTTCCATTCCTTCTTCTTTTCCTTCCTTCCTTCCTTCCTTCCTTCCTTCCTTCCTTCCTTCCTTCCTTCCTTCCTTCCTTCTTTCCTTCCTTCCTTCATCCCCCTCTTCCTTCCTTCAGTTCTTCTTCCCTCCCTCCCTCCCACCCTCCCTTCTTTTCTTCCTTCCTTCCTTGGCCTATCTTTGAAGCCTTTAGTTAGATTGCTTATCACCTTTTTAATTCTTTTATCTCTTTACCTGTCTGAACCTTATCCATTCTTCAGGGTCCAGTTCAACTCACATATTCCACAAAATCTGATCATTCTAACTCATCTTGCCCTTTTTTTCTCTTACTTCTTTAGGTACCATGCACCTCTGGATACTCTGTGGAAGTCATTGGTCCTTAATTATTCTCTGATAGTCTTATTGTGTGCATCTAAATTCCCTAACTAGATTGTAAACTCCTCAAGGGCAGGAACCGTGCCTCCTTCTCCCTTTTCATAATATAGGCCAGCACAGGACTGGGCACGCAACTAGTACTGATAATATATGATAATAATAATGATGATAAATGGTTGGACTTTATTAATCTGCAATTTGTCACAAGGATGTTTGATTTATTTTCTGACCACATCTTCCTCTCTGTTTTTCCCCTCTTCACTAAGAAGGAGGGAATTCATGTAATGAATTGGTGGGTTTTCACTGGGCAATTTGAGCATTATTTGGTCCAGGAAAAGATGTCTCCCAGATTAGATACCAGATTTATGCAACACATGGGAAAAACTGAAAGCTTAGAATGAAGGAGGAAAGGAAAAGACAGGAAGGAAGGGGTAAAGACAGGGAGAGAGAAGATAAAAGGAAGAAAAACTGGGAAGTATAAGAAAATATAAATAAAAGAAAGAAGGAAAGAAGGAAGAAAGAAAGAGAAAAGAAAACCCCTTTCTATTATTTGAGGCCACCCATAAATCTTGGTAAGACTGCAGAGTTGCAGCTTTCTTCTCATAGTTTATAGACAGAGAACCTGCTGACTGAGCTGAAGTGTGGAGGAGGTAAGAAGGCTGAAAAGCTGGGGTTTAAGGAGAGATGGGTGGAGGGAGATTGGTAAATGTGTCCATCTATCAGGGGATAGATCCAGATGTAAGCCTTGGGAGCCACATGCTCAGAAGGAGAGAAATTTTTGTGAATTTATTTTAGAGCAGCTGAGATGGAAGAAACAATACAGAGATGTCAGGACTAGCTTCTACCATTCCTCATGGTTTAGATGCCTTTTAATCGTATATTTGGGAATAGGAGATTAGGGATCAATTTTTTCTCTACTTTTATTCTGTTCTACTTTTCAACTCCTTGTTTCTTTTAACTGGATCTTGTTGAGGCTGAGCTTTAGAGGTCAAAGACCATATATGTCCTTATTACCTCTTGTTGGTCATTCTTCAACCCCATAGCATGGCTATCCAAAAAGAATAGACATACCGTAATTGCTCAGTAAAAGGTATTACAAAAAAAAAATTCTCTATTTTTTATAATAGGCTCACAAGGATTTTTGGACTAGGAATTCATCTATATGCCCTTTTTTGTTTGTTTCTGTCTAAACCATCTCTTATGGAAATGAGTTCCATAGGCTTATTCTTTACTGTGAGACACAGTGAACAAAGTGGCTCAAATATGTTTTGGGCAAATAAGTCCGGTGGTTACTACACAGTGTTAATAAAATCAAAGTTGTAGGCTTGGTCAGCCTAAGAGAAAGTTATAACAATGCAGAGAAATCTACATTATCTTACAAGGTCCTGGGTGATACTAGATCCAGAACTCAAAGAGACCTTGGAGTCTGCCAATTCCGATCTCATTTGATAGATATGGTCACTGAAACAGTTTAAATCATGTAACTATGGTCACAAAGACAGTAAACATCAGTGGTAGGATTTGAACTCAAAGCCTCTGACTCACAAAGAGCCAATGTTCTTTGCATTGTACCTCAAGATCTTCAGGTATAGTTGGATCCTTCTTCCTAGAGGCAATCTGACTCCTGATCTGGCCTTATTCTGATGCTAATCATGGACCAACCCATTCATACCTTTGTTCAAAGACCCAACCCAACTCTTTCTATAAGTGGATCATTTAATCACACTCATGTCTTACCTATTTCAGTAAACTGCAAATGATTTGAAGGAAGGGGTGGCATCTTAATTCAACTTTTGTGTGGCTGCTTAGTAGTTTTAAGGCATTTTTGACTCTTCATAAACCCATTTGGAGTTTTCTTGGTCTTTCTCCAGCTCATTTTACATGTGAGGAAACTGAGGCAAACAGGGCTAAGTGACTTGTCCAGGGTCACACAGCTATAAGTGTCCAAGGTCACATTTGAACTCAGATCTTCTTGACTCCAGACCTGAAGCTCTACCCACTGTGTCACTTAGCTGCCCACTCACTCATCTTAATATCTCCCAAAGCAATTCATCCATTCATTTAAAATTCACTAAATATTAAGCACTATCTACATGGCAGGTATAACATGGAGATAAAAAGACAAAAAATAGAAACAGTCTCTGCCTTTAAAAATCTTACTTTCTATTGGGAGAATCACATAAAACTGAATATATAGAAACTGCTCAATAGAAGTCTTAAATGTCTAAACTAAAACTTTCATTTAGTCACAGACTTATCTTTACTAAGAAACCTGGAAAATGATTTTAGTCACCAGGAGCATAGGACTAGAGTGTCATGCTAGAGAACTGTTCCCAATGATAAGGACTGAGCAATGAGCAAGTTTCCTTTTGGTGTGGTAGATAGCAATTTAAGGCATTAACTTTTTTCTATAGGTGATTTTGGTAAACAATCTGACCTCAGAACCTAATGTGGACCTACTGAGCCCCTAAGTGCTTCTGTAACCTCTTCCCAACTGGTGAAATGATTTCAAAGCATGTATAACTATTTTCAATAAGCCTCATGCCCTGGGATCCCTATCCCTCTCCAAAAAATGCCTCATTTAATGAATGTGCCTTTGGCATATTGAAAATTTACCTGTCTGTCCCCAGGAGGTTTTCCATCCCTGGAGAAACCTTCATTTAACAGCCCTTCTCTCTCCTGCCCCCCCTTCTCCTTATATACTCATAGTCCCCCCTTCCCTTTTTCTGTACTCCATGGAACAGGAACATGGAAGGGTAAATGTGTGGTTGGGAAAGATGAGCAGTGCCGATGCCCAGCTCTGCTGGAGGTAATTACCGCTGTATAAATAAACCAGAGGGGGAACATCGTCTAAAAATCTAATTACTGTGCGGCACGGCAGGTTTCAACCTTGGTCAAGTACGGGCAGGTCTGATTTACGTCCCGTCATAAAATCCCGAGCATTCAGCAAGCCCTGCTCTCAATTCTGCTTTCCCTCTGCTTCTCCCTCTCCCTTTTCTTTTCCCAGATGGGCCAGGCCCTGCTTTCTTGGTCCCTCAGGACCCTCCATCTTCTACGCAGGCAAGAATCAATCCCTCATGGCCATGGCAATTGAAGGGTCAGTCACAGTATCATCTGACCCCTTGTCAAGGGCAACAATGAATGACCTTCTAATAAACCTCCAAACAATCTATCAGACCTAGAGTCATGGAACCTTTGGGCTGAAAGGGAATTTAGAAAGGAATCTGTCCAATTTTCTCATGAGTGCAAAGAAGACTGGATGAGAAGTCTACTTCTAGGGTCTACTTCTGGCTCTGTTGCTAACTTACTCTGTGATTTGGGACAAATGACATAACCTCCTCTGACTCAGTTTCCATATCTGTAAAAAGACAACCCTATATAACACTTTGTACAAATTATCTTGTTTGGTATGAACTAGGTAAGTTTTACTACTCTTATTTTCCAGATAAGAAAACAAATCTGGATCAGTTAAATTATTTGTCTATCACACAGTTTTAAGACTTAGAACTCATGTTCAGACTTTCTTAATCCAAGTTTATTGTTGTTTCTGGTTGTTATTGTTGTTATTTTCCTTCACTCTAAGATGCTACTTACCTGCCTTACCTGTTTTATAGGACTGAGAGAATCATATGAGAAGAATATGTTGTATTATTCTCTAATTGTTTGAATATATATATGTATATATAGCTTAGATCATAAATTCCTTGAGGATAAGAAGCTTCTCTTAGATTTTGCATTTCTTAAAGTGCTCAGAATGTAATAAGTGTATTCAATTCAATTCAATAACCAGTTGAATGACTGATTTGATACTTAAATCTTCCACAAAGGTTCTTGCATGATTAAGAATAGCCAGTTACTTTTAGGGTCATGTCTGGGACAAGAGCAAATAGTGAAGCCAGTCCTGAATGGATGTTTTTTTTTTTTTTTTCCTTCAAACCAATAGCTTTAGTATTCCAGGATTCAATGTGCCTTTAGCATGATTGAGCCAAAGCAATGAAATTAAGGGCAAGAGATAGACCTCATTTTACTCATAAATTATGGTAGAGTTTATAAGTATTCTATTTTGCATTGAGAAAAGTGTATTTCTTTTATAATGGGAATTTTAAACTTCCTTTTATTTTATTATTTGGGCTCAAGATCATTACTCTTACAACTTTTGGGTAACTAAAACCCTGTCTCCTGTTAATATTAACCTCACCTGACTAAAATGTGACTTAGGAAATAATAATGTTAAGGGAAGATCAAAGCCATTTCTCCTAATTGAGAGGTTGTTGAATGGCTGAAACCTGACCCATGGGATCTGAAAATTTACTTCAGCCTTAAGCATTCCTTAGATAAGAAGCCAGAGGAAGATTCTTAGCGGTCTCCTTGGAAACATGTAAATCTCCTTTCTCTCTTATAGCCTATTTGTGAACCCTTTAAATGTAGTTTAATCTATAACTTGACTTGGTTTACCTATAAGTTTGTGTCCTTAGAGGATGTATGAGATTATGACTTTGCTTAACTAGATTTGTTCAACTTTAATGACATTTGAAAGAAGCATGGAATTATGAATCTGTCTTTCTTCAACTTTTATGGCCTAAGAGGAAAGTACAAGATTGCAATATGTAAAAGAATTTTTTCTCTGTCATCCTGACATAATTTTGTCTATAAGAGGCCTTGTTAGAATCCTAATCTTCATTCAGGTTTATTTATTTATTTATTTTTTTTTTGTCTGAGAGCTGAACCTATGTTTAAATATAATAATAAAACCTAGATTTTTCTTCCCTCTATAATTTCTGTATTGGGGTAGATTTATTTCAGCAGTGATTATTTACCACAAGAACTCAAAGAGGAGATATTTCTCTCACAATACTTCAGAAGTGTGCTATGTTCTTTTGGACCCCACATGTCAAAAAATGTCTGTTGGGGTTAAACAAGATTCTGATGAGGGCAGTTATAATGTCCTCATGGCTGGGATTGGATTGATGGTGGGTTATGGACTGAAATGGGGAATGAACTGAATTTGAGGAGGTGGAACCAGGGAAGGACAGGGAAAGACAGGATAGAAGTTCATATCATTAGGAAATTGATTAAAAAAGAGGGACTCCTAAGCATTAGGAAGTGAACTCCCTAGAAACTGAGAGGACCTAGCAGTAGGAGGCCCAGACTCAAGATCTCCTTTGTCCCTAAGGAGTACAATCCTGGGAACAATTCGTTGAGAAAAATGGCCAGGAAGTGGATAGAGATATCCCTTAAGAAGAAGGTCTGAAGTGGTCATGGAGTAGTCCATGTACTAGAGGAATAGGAAGGGTTCATAGAGGAGATGAATCTTGAACCCAGAACAGAAGGATTTAGGATTGACTGACAGAGAGTCAGGAAAAAGGCAAAGGTTTTTTTTTTTTTTTTAGTGGTTTTTGTAGTGGTTATTACATGGGGTATCCCAAAAGTGTTATTACAAATTTAAATTCTAGTGGATTGAAACTACTCTAAGACTTTTGGGATACCCTAAATTATTAATTCGATATTACTAATGTAGACTGGCATCATACAGTTTTCCTTTTCCCACCACCATAATAATAGAGTATTGGATTAAGAGTCAGTAAATCTTGGGTTTGAATGTAACTTAAGTAGCCATGTAATAGTAGGCAATTCACTTAATATTTCTGGGTTGCAGATTCCTCATCTATTAAGAAAAATAAGAGAATTGGGCTAGCACAGTGTATACAGTACATGTTTACTATATACTGGTTAACTTAATTTTTTAAAATTAAAATGTTAGACTCAACCTCCAAGGTCTTTTCCATTTCTAGGATCCTATGAAATGGGTGGTGTAGTAGACAGAGTGCCAAGCCTAGAGTCAGGAAGACTCATCTTCTTGAGTTCAAATCTTGCTAAGTGTGAACCTGGTCAAGTCACTTCACTCTGTTTGCCTCAGTTTTCTAATCTGTGTAATGAGAAGAAGGAAATGGCAAACCATTCCAGTATCTTTGCCAAGAAAACTCTAACTGGAGACAGAGAGAGTTAGACATGACTGAAAATGAACAATAGCAATAACAACATGTAGCAAACATTGTGCCAGGGACTACAAAGAAAAGCAAAAGCCCTTACTCCCAAGGTTATAACATTCTAAGAAGAACAGGGAGAGCTCAGGAGAGTAAGAATGGGTATACACTTAGATTATCACCAAAGGGAAAGGCTACTAAGAATTCTTCAAGGCTTTCTTTTCAGAGAAGTAAAGTTAGGAGAACACTTCTCCCTGTGTTCCTGTCACCCACTTCTGCCTTTTATTGCCCCACTGTGTATTTTTACTCCTTTACTCCTTGAGAACTGAATAATGCAAACCAAGTTGATATTTTCCCAGGGAATTTTCCCAGAATTAATTCTAAGAAGAGATTGAGTGCTAACCTATCAACGAATGAACAGTATTTAGTGAGAATGGATTTGTCAGCAGTTCTTCCAGCCTCAAACTTTAACAGGATACCCCCACTTAGGGAAGCTAATCAGATAGAGGTCATTCCCATTTTCTGATAGATTATGTCGATGAACTATTAAAAAATCTTAAATCCATCAGATAAATTGATTAAATTCTTCCTGTGTTCAAGGAACATTATGAGGCTCTTTTGGGAGATACAAAAAGATAGAATATGGATGCTACTCTCAAAGAGCTTACAATCCTAGACACACATAATAATATAATTATCCAGAAATAAATTGTCAAGGATCAAATTCTGTGTGGATAATAAGGGCAGCAGGAACTCAGATGGAAGGTAAATAATATGAAAAAAAGTATTGGGAATATACAAGGACCATATATATGCTTGTGGTGGGGAGGGTAAAGGGAAACAAGGAGCATACCAGTCTGGCTGCAGCAGAAGATGCATGGAAGGGAAGTGGTAGTGAATTATCAGGTTGGAGAGGTAAAGGAAGTTTCTTAAAGTCAGGATCTGTCTTCTTTTCTTTCTTTGTAAACCAAACACTGCCATGTGTAGAGTATCTGGCACATAGTATGCTTAATTAATACTTACTATTGAGGGCCTTGATCACTAGGCAAAATAAATGTCCCAGTTTTGAAAGGGACAGGGAATTAGGGAACTACTATGGCTTTAAGAGCAAGGGAGTGATAGGCTCAGAGGTCTGCTGTAACAAAGTATGATATTGGTTGTGCAGGGTGAATGAAGGAGATGGAACAGGGAAGGAGACAAAGTGCTGGGAGAGAAGCAGTGATGGAGAAGGGAGCCAGGAAAACCATGGTATAAAACCTGCCTCTTGCACTTTCTAGCTATGTAACCATAGACAAATCATTTAATCACTCCTCCTCAGTTTTTTCATCTATAGAATAGGGGTATGACACCTGTACCTCATAGGGTAGTATACACAAAGTATTTTGCAAACCTTATGTGTTTGTAGAACTGCCAGCTATTGTATTATTGTTGTTATTGACATTTTGTGGTTGTTGTTTTTATACAGACATGGTAGATTAGGGTGATGGCAATAGAGATGGAAAGGAAAAGGGGCTCATTCAAGAAAGTTTGGAGGAAGAAGCAACAGACCTATAACAATCATTTACTAGCTGTGTGACACTAGGCAAATCACTCAACTTATATGTGCCCTGGATTCCTCATTGGTAAAATGAGAGGGTTGAACTAAAGCTCCTCCCAGCTGTAAATTAATGATTCTTTGATCTATAGCAGTGGTGCTCAATGTTTTTTTTAAGGACCCCTTTAAACTCTTAAAAATTATTGAGGATTCTCCAAAGAGTTTTTGTTTATGTGCATTATATTTATCAATATTTACTTATTAGAAATGAGAGTATCTTAATATTAAAATGAAAATAGTTTTTATTTTCTAGACCTCTGGAGAGCTTGTGGATCCCAGACTACACTTTGAGAATTGCTCATTTATAGTTCTGATTTATAACCCTCTTTAACTAAACTAAGAGGGGCTTTTATGCTCACAGATGCAGGATAGAAAAATGAGGAAGGAAGTGGGTTAGAGAGAGAAGGCATGGAAGGTGAGGAGACCTGACAGTACCTAAAGGCTGCATGGAAGGAGCTCTCAAGCTTGCTGTCATGTTTCTGGTAGAGAGCAAAGAGACAGTAGGCATAGGCTCTAGATATAAACACCCTTCAAAGCTCTGCATTAAAACTGCCATGGATGATTTCCTGATCCCCAGAAATTCTGTCTCCTAGGCAGACTGGTAGCATTCTTAAGGGGGTCTGCTGATCTCTGGCTGAGGCTACTTCCAGCTCTGTCTCCTCAACTGCAGCCTTCAACTCGAGTGAGGACTTAACTTGAATCTCTAATATTACAGGTTTGCTTAGTTGGAATTTTTTTTCTTTTCTTTTTTTTTCCTTTTCTATCTTTCATTTTTTTTTTTTTTTTTTTGCTTCATTTGTTTTGAGTCAGCAAATTGTGGGCACTGCCTGAACTTAAATCCTGCTCCTTGAGCCCAGAGTTAGCTGGAACTGGCTCCTCATTTTTCCCCCATCCTTGTGTTATCTCAGAACAGTTGGCAGTGCTGTCCTTTCTGCTATAGCCCACTTTGTACATTTAAGAACATTGGGATGTCTCTTGTCTCACTTGCTACTCAAGGCACCCCATGAAAGAAACAAAACACATATCCTGACACTATTTACACCCTCTCCAGATCTGTGACTTCCCAGTGGGGAACTTTCCTCCACCAATTCAGATCAGCTACTCATATGTAACTTAAAGATTCAGAGGATTGTAAAATGTGGTCATATAAGTACATAGAGATAAGACTTGAACCAAAAGCCTCCTAATTTTATGGACCATTTTCTAACCACTATGCAGTTTTACAGATATGGAAATTCTGGGAGCTTTTTTACTTCCTAGGCACCAAAGGATGCTTTTACCCACTAGAACTGAGGTCACACATCCTAGACTTGCACTTTCCATTATACTCTCAAAATGGGAAGTCTCTTTTTTCCTTGTCCACACCGGATCTCCGCTCAACCATTCTTCTATCTCCAGGTAGGAGAGCACTTAGGTCTGCCAATCCAGACATGTGAGTTTCTGTCATATTAATAAATGCAATAAAACGTTATGATTACAGGCCCAAGTAATTCATAAAACCTCTTTCAGGAAGCTTTTTCCTAGCTATTTCAGCCCCCACTCATCTCTCCCTTCTCAGAACTCCTTTAGCACTTAAGAATCTGAACTGCACATTTCAGAGCTCAATCACACACAGTCCTTTATTGTTCTCAGTCACTCCCCAAGGGCAGGGACTAAATCTCCCCCTACTCCCTTCTTCTGCATCCCCCACAGTACCTAGCCCACACAGATAGGCAAATTTTAAAAGCATTATAGAAATGTAAGCTACTATTTCCTACTGCCCTCCCCCCTTTTTTCCCCCCACTGCTGCTCAGCTCAGAGCTTTATGCATAGTAGGGACTTAATAACCCTTATAGAATTGGGGGATCAATTTCCTCAGCAAGTCCTTTTTATAAAGGTAGAATTAATATCTAAGATGAACTGCCACTTCACCTCTGACTAACAGGATCCCACCAGCTTCCTGCTGCTTCCTTTCAGAAAGATTTTCCCTCCCCTTCTCACCTCCCTAATGATTAGCATTCTCTTCCTCTTCGAAATTACTTTGTAGCAAGTTCACCGTGCATGTATTGTATCCTGTTCATAGAATGTAATCTCTTTGAGGTCAAGGACAATTTCACTTGTCTTTGTCACTCCAACCTCAATGGTGGTCTAGAAATGTTTGATAAATTGAATTTCATCTAACCTGTATCTGAATTAGGCACCTATCAATCAACCTAAGGCCCACCTTCCAAGCCATCAAATGAAGACAATACAAACTCCAGCTCTATAGAATCTCTCACTTTGCTTAAGCCTGAGCTCAAGCTTGTCCTTTTTACATGAAGCTTTTCCTGCTCTGCCTCCAAGTACTAGTGCCCTTCCTCCTGAAACACCTTGTATTTCACTATCTTCTATTTATTTTCTAATTATTCTGGTAATCCTTCCAAAGGGATTTTCCCTAGTAGGGTCAGAGATTACTTCATTTTTTGTGTGTTTCTGTATCCATAGTGCCTCTCACATAGCAGGTGTTTTTTAGGTGCATGATAATTGACCATCTAAGCTAGTTCAACACATACCTAACCAAACATCTCCTGACAAGTGGCTATTCCTGAAGATCTTTAGTGAGGGGGAAGCAAATCTCTAGGGAAGGCAAAGGTAGCACCCCGTATAGTCCCTGGAGATTTTCCTCAGAAACATGGTTTATGCAATATTGTATAAGGAGTCAAGAATAAACCTGACTTTCAATCCTACCTTACACACTTGCCAGCTATGTGCTTTTGGGTAAATCTGGCACCCTCTCTAGATCTCAGTTTCCCCATTTGTAAGTTGGTGTGATTGGACCTGATCTCTGGGTTTCTTTTTCCAGTTCTAAATCTATTCTATGACTTTAATTTCAGAGGTTTAGGAGAAGAATAGGAAGCATGGGAGGCACCAGAATTTTTGCCAGGACCCCTTCATTGGAGAGGATATTAAGTGTATAACTTCCATCCTATATGTGATGAGGATGAAGAATGTGATATGAATACATGGCATGAGTGCAAGCAGAGACTGAGGCTGGTAGGAATCATGCTGTTGTGTTGGCCCTGGATCTTTCTTCCCTGATGCTCTTAACCTAGTGAGTTGGGGTATTCCCAGGTGTCCGAATTGGTTCAGGGTACATACTCATGCTTCTTTAGAGCATTCCCCCTCCTCCCCGCCCCAGGTTTAGAGCAGTGACTACTTAAAAGTGGTCAGTTCCTTCCTGGAGCTCTCCATTTCAATTGCACTAGCTGAACTTAATCCCATCCCTCTTGGTGGCATAGAGTAATGAAAGAGAGCTAAATTCTTGTCAAAGGCTATAACTACTTTAATTCCCCCAGAGATCTTATATATTGGAGGTTGTAGGTCCTGAGATCTGGAATAAAATCCACAACTTTATGCAAGAAATTTGATTTCTTGGGACTCATTTCCTTGCCTGTAAAATAATAATAATAATTATTACCTGGCATTTAGAGCGCTCATTAAGGTCTGCAAAGAATTTTACATACATTATCTTATTTGGTCCTCATAAATAAGAGGAAGGTCCTATTCTTGTCATTTTAGATATGAGAACATTTTGATGGGTTATGCTATAAGGAAGATGGAATAGATGGTCTCTCAGGTCCCCCTATAGTTCTGGCATGTTATGATTCTCAGAATAAGATTCAATTTTTTGGAGTGATATGGGCTTTTATTTCATTTCATTCAGCTTTGTTATTATAAATGGGCTTTCATTTCATTCAGCTTACAGCTGAAAGAATACCACCTCTTGAGTCACCAGTCCTGGGTTCAAATCCCACCTTTTATATTTACAGTCTTTTGTTTCCTCATCAAAGGGATGGTACTGGATGGTCCCTTTCAACACCAGATCCATAAATCTCTGACTCTTAAGAGAATTTTTAATTTATACTTCCATCTATCCCTTTCTAATTTTAACTAATTAGGGGAAAGAAAGAGAAATGGGCTCTCAGTGCAGTGGTTCCCATCTTCCTTTGACAGATGAGTAAACTGAGTCAGAAGTAGGCTACGTGACTTGCTCAAGGTCACCCAGCAAATCAATAGCACGGCCAAAATTAGAACCCAGGTAGTCTGGCTCTTCTGACCTCCCTCCCCTTGCTGGCTATAATCCAAGTTATGGGAACAGATTAGGAGGCAGAAGTGGGGTGAAGGGGGTTGGAGTCATGTCTGCTTCTGCTACCATTGTGGCCCATTAGGAAAAACAGCTGCTCTCCACCCTATCCCCCCTCCTTCTTGGCCCTAGCAGCCAGGGAAACAAACAGGATATTTATCACCTGATCACCTGAGAAGGCAGCGCCTGCTGCCTCCTTTTTCTCTATCCCTCCCCCCTTCCCTCCACCCTGTAACATTTACTCCAAACCTCCGGCCTCATTAAACCTAGCACTCAGAAGGCAGAGCCAGCCGGGCAGGTCTGGGAAATGAGAGGGGGAGGAAGTGAGGTGTCTGGGAGACTGCAAAAAGTGGGAGGATGGAGAGGACAGGGAGGAGCTGTGTAAAATGACTGACTAAAAATGGGGGAGGTGGGTAAACTGGGATAGAGACCATCTTACTTCTATTCAGAAAGTAGGGAGGGGGGTCTGGAACCATCCCACTCCCTTCTTAAGCTGCTTCATTTAATTTCATGCTTATGAATAATCTATCTCCTAGCCTTATTTCTCCAGTGGAACGGATACACAATTAAGCTCCTGCCTTATTTCTCCCACAAAAATAACACAGAGGTCATCTCACTTCCTTATTTCTCCAATGGAGTGGTTTCGTAGTATGTATTCCATACATACCTTATCACATCTTTATTTTGCTAATAGGAAGAGCCCACAACTGTGCCCCTTTCTCATTTCCCCAGTGGAATAAAACATACAGCATCTCCTTGCCTCTACTTTCAATAAAAATTATGTATAAGCCATCTAACTCTTTCTCATTATTGTCACCAGAGTAATTTTTTGCTAGGCCATGAATAACACTCATGCCGTGCTAAAAATCTAGTTATGGTTGAGTTGTGAAAATTTGTGTTCAAATGAGAGTATAATTGGTAAGATGAAAACTTGCCAGCAAGTATCCAGTGGAGTGCCCTAGGGATCTATATGTGGCCCCAGGTTAACCTAGGATGATAGAATAATAGATTTTAAAAAATCAATGACTTGCATCTTTATCAAATTGCAGATGACATAAAGCTGGGAAGGATAGGTGATACCTTAGAAGGAGAATATCAGTTAGAAGGCTAACAGATCTTGAACACTGGCATAAATCTGATAAAATGAAATTTAATAGGGATAAGTGCATAGTCCTACATGGGTTTAAAAATAAGAAGGGGTAAGCATGGTTAAACACAAACTTCTGTGGCAAAAAATTCAGACTTTTACTGGACTTTAAACCTAAGATGAATAACAGTGTGATGTGGTACCCATAATTCCTGATGAGACATTGGGCTACACAGTTTTCAGGAGTTAGGAAGGGACAGTCCCACAATACTTTGCCTTGGTCAGACCTTGTTATTGTTGAGTTATTTAAGTTGTGTTTGACTCTTTGTGATTCAATTTGAAGTTTTCCTGACAAAGATACTGGAGTAGTTTGCCATTTCCTTCTCCAGCTCATTTTACAGAGAAGGAAACTGAGGTAATCAGAGTTAAGTGACTTGCCCAGGATGATACAGCTAGTAAGTATCTGAGGTCAGATGAGAACTCAGGAAGATTAGTCTTCTTGATTCCAAGTCTATTCCACTATGTGACTTGGTCAGATTACTGGATTCAGTTTTGGACATCATATTTTAGGAAGAACATTGATTAGAGGGGGAAACCATACAAAAAAGGTAACTGAGATTATGCCCTCTGAGGGCCAATTGAAAGACTTGGAGATGTTTACCCCAGAGAAGAATTCTCAGGGAAGATATCATAGTCATCTTTAAATATTTGAAAGGCTGTCATGCATGTGGAAGAGGTAGTAGACTGCTTCTGTTTAACTACAGAGGGAAGAATTAGCATTATCAACTAGAAAGGGGAAAATGACTTAAAAAACACTTAACAACCATGTTTTGGCTACAGAACCATGTGAGTAGGAAATACCTTGGCAAAACCTATTCGTCTTGAAGCCAGGGAGTCTAGGAATAAGCAGTACTCTCAAGATGGGGATGAGGGCATGTAAGGCCATTTCTAGTGGGAAATTGAGGAATTACACGTGAAGTCATACAACTTGAGGGTTGAAAGGGACCTTGGCAGAAACAAAATCTATTTTAATGCTGGAAAAACTGCCCTGCACATCGAACTTTTTTGATACATTATTTCATATTATTTTAGAAGCAGGAAAATGTCACTAACATTGACATGTTCTCATGGGACACCTATATACACTGCACAGAATGGCTTGGAAAATGCTGATTTAGAAGAACAAGGGACCATGGGAGTAAAGAAAACATTGTTGTATTTAATCATAAATGGGACTTACTTCTTTTACTATCTATGAGTTTGTATTGCCTTACAGGTAAATGAAATTAATAAAATTGTCTTTCTTTAAAAAGAAAAAAAGGGACTGTAACAAAGGAAGATCTATAAAAGTAGAATAATTGGCTTCGGGATCCAATGGGTTCTCCTTTATTGGAGGCTTTTACAAAAAAGCTGGATGGCCAATTGCCTCTTTGAAACAATATGAGAATAATATTATAATTTATAACAATGTTGTAGAGTCTAGTGCTAGGGGGTTGATTGAGATTTATTCTAAAGTTCTCCAGGCCCTCAGACTGCATTATGAAGCTTGGACCTGGTATATGGAAAGGATCTGAGTCTGCCCTTAGATAACTCATCTGTAAAATGAGAGTTTGGGACTAATTGGTTTCTAAGATCCCTTTCAGTTTGAAATACTTTGATTTTGCATAATCCCTTCCCCTCTCCTAGACTGTTCTATTGCTGATACATTACCATTCTCCAAAGTGACAGTCCTCCTTGCAATCTAGGCAGTTTGGGGGTCAGATGGGGGGGGCGCTGAGTTGTGAATCTATGCTAATGAGATTCAAACAAGCATGGGCCTTCCACAAGTCTGCCAGGAGTGACTCATTCTTAATTCCCTGCCATCTTCTCAAGAATCTCCCACTCAGCTACCTCTATTTTGCCCTCTCCTTGTTTCCTTTCAGTGACTTTCATTAAGTGACTTCCAGGCTTCCATAGCAATCAGCAGAGCCTAGAATCATCTGTCTCCAGAGCTGCTGTTTTGTTTGAGCTTCTTCTCTGTCCCCCAGTCCCCAAATTGCAGCCTTCTTCTTTTTCTTTTCCATTTTCCCTTACACCAAAACCCAATTCTCTTTCATTACTGAAGAAATCGATTTTGGGCTAGGGATTTCCACCTGGACTTTTTCCTCCTACCTACCTCATTTTTTCATATTCTTACTTAAAAGCTCATGGGCCACCTCTCCTAGGAAGCCCTTCTAGATTGATCTGTCTATTTTTCATCCTGTCCTACCATTCACCTCTTTCTATTCTATACCCTCAGGGACTATTTGCTGCTTCAATCTAATTCTTTGGGTTCTTCACCGGTCAGCCTCATTCTAGCCAATTAAACTGAGAGTCTCCTGAGTACAAGAAACATCTCTCTTCTTCCCAGCATACAGGTCATATGTAAAGTTCTGTTCTACCCATGGGTCCCTAATCAATAGTTGTGGTTGATTTCAGCCACTAGTAGAATAACCTAGGAAAACATGCATAGGGGACCTAAAAGAGAAGCATTGAGTCAGGGAGTAATAAGATTTCAGGGGGATTAATCAAGGAAGATTTCTTGGAGTGGCTAGCTTTCTAAGAAACATTTTGAAAAGGTGAGGAACAGAGAGGAGAGGGATATTCTTAGATGGGGAAGTGGTTTATGTTGACATGGAGAAACACACACATATCTAATGTAATCTCTTAAAGTGGCCTCTCAAGCACCAAGTACTCTCATATCATGCCTGCCTGAGATGGCTAGCTTTATAGAGAGGAAAGGAAGAAAGGAAAGGAGCCAATGTTTTAAAGTGCCTACTATGTGCCCATCATTGTGCTAAACACTTTATAAATAATCTCTTCTAATCCTTGGGTACTGTCATTATCCCTACTTTATTTTTGGGAAAACCTGGACAAAGAAATTAGGTGACTTGTCCAGAGTCTCACAATTAATAGTGTCTTTCTGACTCCAGATTTCACCTAGCTGCTCTCCTATGGGAGGTGATGGAAAGAACATTTGCTTTCCAGGTTAGAAATTATACTTTTTAAGGATTTTTACCTATACTTTTTATGGGCTTTAACAAGAAGACTGTGAATCTGATCCTCCATGGCTAAGGCAGTATCCAGTGGCTCTTACAAAACAATATTTGATGAGCTGTCATTTATATGGCATACTAGCTCCACACTCCCCAGCTGTTCCTTAGCCAGTCCTAACATAAGTAATAGTAATATAGATCAATGTTACTTTCTCTGTGGTTAAGAAAACTGAAGGTCTACAAAAGTCCTAAGGCAGTGGTTACTTTTACCCTATCTTAATTTTCCTGTATGTTTTCTCATTCTCTTTTTCTCTTGACACAAATCCAAGTTTTCTTTTAAAGTATCTTTCTGGCTTTTAAGTATCTTTCCAATTGTTTCTTCCTACAAAAATTCTCCTTTTGCTCCAATCAGTGAAAAGACTAAAGAAATTAGGATTTTATAAAATTAAAGAACTTGAGCTAGAAGAACACCTGTGTTGCTTGCTATATTCCCCTGGTTTGCTAGAACCAAATTAAAATTTAATTGGGAAATATTTAACAAAATAAATAAAAATATAAAAGAAGATAAAAAAATGTGAATGTGTTTTTCTAAATCAATATACAGTCCACAGGAACCTCTGTGTATAGTTTAGTGGCTTCCTGTTTCTATTCCAGTCTGACACCATTAATCTAGGCCAAATGCTAAATTTTACAGATAAGGAAATTAAGGCCCAAGGAGATTACCTTACTTGCCCAAGTTGACACAGATAGTAAGTGTCAGAGAGGGGAATATATCTCAGATTCCTTTTAATTCTAAAAACACAAGTCTCTTCATTATGCCATTGTGCTCTTTTTCTCCCCTCTCTCCTCATATAACTCTAATATTCTCCTAATTCTCCTCTACTTTTCTATGACTGGGAAAGGTTGCTCAGTAAATAGAGATTGGATGAATGAATATGAATGATCCATCAGTGAAATAATCAGCCCATTGATAATGGAAAGTTAATTACACAGGAAGTGAGTATAGCAACTCCACCTGAGCATCAATTAGAGCCTTTCTGCTCTAAAGGAAGAAAAGATCTCTAGACTGGAATTTAGAAGTCCTACTTGCTGTGTGATCTCGGCAAAGTCACTTTTTAATTCGGGGCTTTAACTTCTTCATCTATAAAATGAGAAATTTAGATGATGGCCTCTAAGGCACATTCACTGATTCTAAGATCTTGTGATTCTGAAATTCTTCTCCAAAGCATGAAACAAACTCCTAAGACAAAGATTATCAAGAAAGTCTGAGGAACAATTCAGGATGGAGAAGCCCTCGTTTTCTCTAAATGTCCATCCAATTATAGGTTTATTTTTATATGATAGGTTGGAAGTAATTATCTAATCTAGTTATAAAGAAGAAGAGGAAGAAGACAAGAAGGAGGAGGAGGAAGAGGAGGAGGAAGAGGAGGAGGAGGAGGAGGAGAAGAAGAAGAAAAGATTAAGTTACATTTTCACCAAGATATTCCAACATATTTTGTCATTAACTTAATTAGGACAGGGGTTGCATGCTTATGGAAATTCATGAAAGAAATCACTGGGTTCCTCCCAAGGTTCCTGAAGGCTGATCCACAGACTCCATTTGTGAGACTGGGGGAGGCAGAACAAGTGCTCTAGAAAAAGAGTGAAGAGTCCTTTGTATCACCACAATTTAGAGGCATTTGCTATAAGAAAAATGAATTGTTACTCCTCTGACAATAAATACTGAGTTTAGGATTATAGATTTAGATAGACAATAGACTTTTGAAGTCCAATCTCTATACTTTATAGATGAAGGAACTGAGTTCCATAGAAATTAAGTGACTTGCCCTGAGCAGGGTATTAATTAGAAGGACCAAGATAGTTAATATTTATAAAAAACTGCGAGTTTCATAAAGTTCTTTATTCACTTTTCATTTGCTCCTTATAAAATGATTCTATAATCTGACTAACATCCTTAGAGGTGGGTTCTACAGATATGATCATCATCTTTATTAGATGGAGAAACTGAGGTTTAAATTGATTAACATCTTGGTCACATCACTGTTAAATGTCCAATCTTTGATTTAAATGTAGGTCTCTTCTCCCTCTACCTCTATTTAACCTCTCTGAAAAATAGGTCACATCAGATTGTTGGGCCCTAGCTTTAGGAGACAAGGGAAAAGGAACAAAATGGAAATATACTTTTCATAATTTTTCTTTTAAAATATCTACTTAAATATTTTAAAAACATGATAGGACTACTTATTCCTTTGCTTCTTCTATGAGACAGGGCAAGCATTATTATTTACATTTTATAGACGAGGAAACTTAGGCTCAAAGAGAAGTGATTTGTTTAAAGTTACACAAGTTACTAGTGGAAGGACTAGGATTCAAAAATAAATCTTTTGGCTTTAAATCCAAGAAGGCTTTGGATGAATCTTCAGAAAGGGATTCCTGGGTCTGAGGTTCAAACTTGCCTTTTGAAGATTTTGGTTTGGGGAAAGCCACAGCCAGGAGTACTCTTCAGATCCCTCTGTCAGAGCCAGGATAACGTTGCTGGATGTGCTATAGGACCAGGAATAATACTATTGCCCATAGGTTTTATTCTGTTTTTTCTATGTCTCTCACTCTAAAACAGCACATGACTTTGCAGTTAGTTTGCTTAAGTCTCAGCAAGAAAACCTAGTTCATAAAATCATTTTGTAGCTGGAAGGGACCTTAGAGAGTGACTAGTTGCCATGGTCAGCTTGGTTTCTGCCCCAGATCCTTGGCCCCGGGCTCCATAGCTGCATCAGAAGAGGATGACATCGGTAACTATGGAGAGCCTTTCCTTGAAGGAAGACCCCAATGGTCCCTGAAGCAGATATTCCACCTGCAGAAAACTGAGAGTACTAGCTGTGTTTCTTTAGTTGGTCAGCAAGGAGACAAGAAGTTCTTTTTATGACTTGACCTCTTTCCTTCATTACTGAAGCTGATCTCAAGCCCCACAGTGCAAAACCATACGTGAAATGAAACTCATAGAGAAGAGAGCAACCGGGGGCTGACCTGAACGTGTTGTCTTGTTTCCTTAAGAGTCTCATTAGCACACGTGGAAAACAATTTATCGGGCCATGTCGCATCGCCGCGTGCGGTTTGCTGCACATTAAATTCATTATTTTAACAGGTCAATGCCTCTGACAGATATTCATTTGCGGTAGATGAGCACCGTTGCTACTTTAATCCCCGCGGATTGCTTGGCTATCCCGAAAAGCAATACTAGGAACTCAGCGCCTTTAATCCGCCGTCAATCCAGACTCTGCTTACAAGTAATAAAATACTTATTGCAATGGACTTATACTTCCTTACAGGCACTGCTCGATCTGAGAAGAGTACAGAATTAGACCCAGAGGAAGAGGGAGGTTTCCCAAAGGCCAAGAGGGAGGCCTTTGCTCAGGGGCTCTACCAACCCTCAACCCTGGTTCTGATGGGACCATCACAGGGTGATGATGATGAGGATGATAAATAGTAATAATAAAAATAACAGTGATTAGCATTGATATAATGCTTTAAAGTACATAAAGAATTTTACAATTGTTATTTCATTTGATCCTTATAACACCCTGTGAGTGTTATCTCTATTTAGCAGAAGGGATAAACTGAGATTAAGTGACTTGCCTAAAATCACACAGCTAGCAAGTACAGGAGGCATGATTTGAACTTCTATTTTCCTGACTCAAATCTAACACTCTATCCACTATCCTACCTAGTTGAATATTCTTTGAGAGGCCATATTCAACTTCCCTGAGAATACTCTCATATCGAACTTCTAGCTGGGATCTAGTTGGACTCTGTCATCCAGAAAAGTCTTCAAGCTTTGCTGACTATTTCTGTTTTCAGCCTAGACCTCTGATTTGGTGTGTAAGTATCCTATAGCTACTTCCTATGGGAGAGAGATGGCTGAGCTGGAATTGGTCCTCAGAATCTCTCCTCCTAGAGTCCAAATTCTAGTGTCTAGAATTTGGAGGAACATAACTGTGTCTCACCTCTCTATTCCCTTAGTGAGTATCTTACATTGGAACCTCATTCTTCTTTGACTTTATCTCTCTGTATCACTAGATCCATCTGATCTTACGTGCCAATTTCTCAGCCTTGAGGACAAAACAACTCCCCTTCTTTAAATCTTCCTTGTTCCTAATTTCACTTGTGAGGAGACACCCAGATTTCTACACCTCTAGCTATCATTTAAGCATGGAGAAAAAGTAAGGAGATGTCATCCAACTTCTTAAACCCTGAGGTATAGTGGAACTTTGGAGGAAAGGGAAGGTAGTAATGATTGCCCATCTCCAGATTCTCTCTGACTTTGCTTTTCCAGATGGATTTAATAGTCCTTCATTGTATTCTTATCTTCCACCCCCATATACATTTATAAATAATACTCCTCTACATGCTATACTCTCTGTATCAGAAATAACTGTGGATGGAACTTACACTATTAGGCTGGGGGTGGTAATGGTATTAATCTATGTGTGTGCAAACATCTGCTCACCTGAACATATTCACTGTACAAGCCCCCAGTTCTGTGGCTACCTGTCCCATGAACTGATAATTGGCAAATGATAAAGCAATTAGCCCCAGGATATTTGAAAATAATGAATGAAGGTCTCATTGATGTCAATATTCGAAAATACTAATTTAAGGCCTATTAGCTGAAACAAATTTTAATTAAACAAGGAATAATTGGGATGACAAGAGGAAAATAAAAGGCTTGGTCAGTAGCTGAGTGATTACAAATGAAAGAGAGAGGAGAAGAGGTCTGACTTGGCCCAAACATGAAGGCTAGAGAGAGGGATTGTGAGCCAAAAGAGTTTGGCTTAGGAAAAGGTTGAGGAATGGGTACAAAAAAGATGAAGGCACATGATTTCGAGGATACTAGCTGGTCTCCAAGTTTTCTTCCAACTCTAACACTTCTATAACTTGTATATACATGTACACACATATATGTATGTGTGTATGTATATGTAGATGTGTATTGTGTGAATTTATGTGTAAGATGGTTGTACAGATATCTCTTGTTGGGGATGTAGAGACAGAGGAATATGTGGGTCAATGAGACGTAACCATAGTATGAATTGTTTTGTTTTTACAAATATTGCAGAATTTATTGGTCTAAATTAATGTTTATCTTTTCAAGTCCAGTCTTCAGAGTCATTTTAGAAGCTGTACAGAGTACCTTGTAATAACACTCCATTACAGACTACAAATCAACCAACAAACATTTAGTAAGCTCTTATTATGTGCCATGAACTCACTGGGCTAAGTGCTAGAGGCATTTATAATTTCTTGTTTGAGATCCAAAATGGGATTCTTTACCTTCCTTACCAAACTTGGCTCTTAAATAAATTTGGCTATTTCTAAAGATCAAATCTACCCTCAAAGGGCACCATTGGAAATAAATGAATGAATTAATGAATGTCAAAAAACTATTTATTATGTACTTACTATGTGTTAAGAGCTAGAGATGCAAACAGAAACATGAGCTAGTCTTTATTTTTAAGCATCTAACATTCTAATGGAGGAGATAGCATATATATATAGAAGTTTTCAGCTGTAGGTCCTATCATCCTTAGAGTGCAGCTGCAAAGCTGATGTAACACCTTTTCTCTAATGTCATTTCTACTTATAAAAATCATATTGTTTCTAATATTGAACCCTTTGGTAGTGCCTTCAAGATCTTTAGTAGGTCTTTTTCTGAGTCTTGAGTAGCTGTGTATCTGGGTCTTCAGGCAGTTATTTCTATACTTGCAAGGCTGCACCTCCACAGAGATTGCTCCCTAGAATGATGGCTGTGGACAATGGACTGATCTTGGGTTGTCTCCTTTGAGGTATAAAGGGAAATAGTAGTCAGGGTTGTAGTGTTGGTGTTTTGACTTGTTAGGCACAACATGCTTCCTCCCTCCCTATCCCTTGCTTCTTCATATAGGATCTAAATGCATTTCCCAAAATGGATAACTAGAGGATTTTTAAATTAAGTTTTATCCATGAATTTTGCTATTTTCTATTACTTTCATTTCCAAGTTTAAGTCTGAATCTCTTCCCTTGTAACAGAGAAACTAGTTAATCAATATTTTTCATATCTTTGTTGTACTATTATCAGGCTAAACATTTATTATTCTCCAGGTCTTTCTTATGTCATTCTGAATCAGTTCATATAAGTCTTCCTATTCATGAATTCTTTATAATCATCATTTCCTACAATACAACATAAGTTCAGAATGCACAATTTAACTAGCTATCCTCCAATCAAATGACATATTTGTTTCCAAGGTTTCTTTTTTTTATTGTTGTTTATTTGTTATCACAAAACAATGCTGCTATAGTTTGTTATATCTGGAACATGTCTTTCTATCCATGAACTCCTACCAGTCCAAGCAGAAATAACAAGGTTAAAATTTAAAGGAACAATTTACTTAATTTCCTCCAATAATTGCAAATTTTTTTTTCCCCTCTGAACCAACCACCACTCTGCCAACAATGTATTAATATTCATGTTTCCCCACAGTCCTTCCAACTTTAAATATGTTTTATTATCTTTACCAATCTGATAGAGTTGTTTTAACTGGCATTTTCCTTAGTAATTTATTATATTCTTTCACATGATTATTGATGGTTTGTATTTCTTCTTTTGAAAACTGCTTATATTATTTGCCTACTTTTTTATTTTGAAGAATCAATTAGAAACAGTTATTTGATTATCATTGAGCATTAAGAAATGTGCACCCTCCTCAGAAAAGTCTTTTTTAATCATAATTTTTGTGTCTCTGGATATGTATGTGATATTATGACCAAATAGAGATCATACTTGCTAAGGAGGTTTAGCAAGATTCAGTTGTTCAGAAAGCTGCCTTCTATTCCCCTTAGGCTATGATGGGTTCTCTTCCCTTTAGTGATTAAAACCTGAACAAAATCATGTTAATCATTCAAAGACATTTATTTTATGTAAGGTGATGGAGCCTTTATCTTCTGTTGTCTTCTCCAAGTTCTTATTGAAATGCTAGTTTTCATCTTCTGTTTTGCCCAGGTGTCTTCTCCTCTTCATGCTTTTCAGATTGTAGAAACATTCTTATATTGGATTCTGAATTAGAGGACCTCAGTTTAAATTCTGATTCTATTGATTACTATCTGCATGACTTTGAGCAAATCACTGCACCTATCTGGGCTTCAGTTTCTTTATCTGTAATATGAAGGATTTGGCTGACTTTGAAGGCTCTAAATATGTTTCTCTTATAAGACAGCATATTCCTCTATTTTATTTCAACTTCTACTTATTGAAATCCAACTTTTGGCTATAAGGCTAAATGGTATGGTGAGTAGAATGTTGGATTTGAGAGTCATAAGGACCTCAGTTTGTAATCCTATCACCCCACATACCTACAGTTATGTCACTTTGAGCAAGTCACTTCATCTCTGCTTAAGTTTCCTCACCTATAAAATGGATATAAAAATACGATATCAATTTATCCTGTAATATGTCTTGTGTGTACATAACAGTTTTCATTTTGTCTCCTACATTAGATTCTGAACTTCTTCAGGGACAGGGCTATTTTGTGCCTTCCCTTGTATCCTTACCGCTTAGCAAAGTGATAGGCACTTAGCAGGCACTTCATAAATGCTTATTAACTGACTAGGTTGTCATGAGAATTATATGAGAAAATATATGTAAATAATTTTGTAAACCTTAAAGCATTTTATAAAAATTATTATTGAGGCTATGTCCCATGGGAAAAAAGTTTGGAATGAAATGTACCTTTAATTGATTGGTTAATTGATTGCAGGCTAGGTGGTTGGATTTCAAAGCAATACCCACAATTTTTGACCAATTATCTTTTTATGTGACTTGACAATTCTGGGTTTTGTTTGTTTTTTTAGCTTTCTTATCTTGTTGGCTAATAAAGTTCTTTTTGAAAAGTAAACCATTTTCTCAAAGAAACTGAAAGGGAAAAGGGCACTACCCCAGCTAAACTAGGTGTAAGAGGGTTGGGTTAGTAGGAATAGGAAGTGGCATATGGTAAGAGTGAATTAGTCTCAAATCACTGTAGTCTAAAAACCTGTAGAGTCTTAGTGGTAGACAGAACCCATCTCTTCCTAAGGTAAAGCAGGGATCACATAAGGAGGAATTAAGTAGTCTACTATTTGCTCTTCCTTCTTCAAGTTTCTCCCTATTCCACTCCATCTCCAGTTAGCTGTCAAAGTTGCTTTCCTATTCATTCAATTCCAATGGCTTCCTATTACTTTTTTGATTGAATTAGACACTCTTCCCAACCTGATCCTTTCTTATTTTCCATTCTTCTCATATATTATTCTATATATTCTACAATCCAGGCAAATTGACTTCCTTGTTTTTCCTCACTCACGTTGCTCCATCTTCCATTTCTGTGCCTTTGTAATAGCTATTTCTCCCTCCTCTATGTTTAGAAAACTCTCCTTCTTGCCTTTGGCTCTTAGAATCTTTGGATTCTTTTAAGAAACACTTAAAATACTACTTATTGTAAGCACCATTTCCCTGGTCCCCCAGTAATTAGTGTCTTACTCTCAAGATTATTTTTCTTCTACTCTTAAAGGATCATAGATTCAATAATAATGATTATTTACATGCATATAGAGCTATATGGTTTGTAAAATGTTTTGTGACTATTACAATATTACCTCATTTTAATCCCTACAACAACCTGGAAAATAGGTGCTATTATTCTTCCCATTTTTATAAATGAGGAAATTGAGGCAAATCATTTGGCCAGTGATGAAATTAGTAAGTATCTGAGGCAGGATTGGATTCAGTTCTTTTGTACTCCAAGACCTCCCTATTTACTAAGCTATTTTTGCTGTAAGATAAAAGCTCAATGTATATAACATATATATTTGGTTTTTTTACATGTTTTCTTTACCATTAGAATGTAAGCTCCTTAAAAAAAGAACATTATCACTTTTTCTTTGTATTCTCAGTACATAGCATAGTGCCTGACTCAACAGAAGTGCGTAATATATATTGATGATTGATTGATTGGAGGCATTGAAAAGCTGTGAGCCTCATGGTCACAGACTCTTGGAGGGAGTGACAAAGGATTTGACCTAATAGAATCTCTCTGCAAATCTTTTCTAGGAACACAGATGGGCTATATTATTTTTCTTTTGGACTGAATATCTATTCAAGGCCCTTTACTCTTTGGCTCCAACTTACTTTTCATCCTTACTCTAATCATTGAAGAATATCCTAAAAAGTCCCTCTCTTTCAGCTAGGTGAATCTCTTTATCATCCAGATCACTGAGCCCATTGCCCCACTCTCTGCTTTAGATATGCTGCCTTATGCACATGCTTTGGCCATTTCGGAAATGCTTTTTCCTCTCTCCCATTCAGTTAATAGGTAGCTATCCTTTCAGGTTTTAGTGTAAGTTTTGCCTCTTCCATGTAACCTTATCCACTATTGTAGCCTCCACAGATATCCCCTGTAACTAGTGCAAGATAGCCTGGAACTTTTCCCAGAATACCAAAATTTAAAGGACGGTGACTATATTTTGTTCTTTTAGCTGGAATAAACAATTGAAATTATTCTTTCTCCCAGAGCTATGATCAAGATGGGAGAACTCTGGTAGCCGCACCTCAAATAAACTCAGTCAAGTCCCTAGCAATGACTGTGGGGTGTCCCAGGACTTCTAATTGAGAGTCTTTGTTCCACTATGTCACTCCCTCATTATATTCCAGGCTATTTCCTTTTGTCCCAAATTATCAGATCTCTACCCAAAGTCCATTCTCCCCCTTCCCTATTTTTTTCCTGTCAGATTTTATAGAGCTGGTTTGGATTATCAAAATTGTTAGTAATAATTCTGCCCTACTCTAACACCTTATAGCCCACAGAAAATATGAATTGTATAGTCCAGCCTTTGATCACACACTGTCTTGCCTTCTTCTCTAACCCATTTGAAAATGCAAATCTTCACCCTCTCCCCCAATCTGGATTGTGCCCTCCTCAAGGGTAATGCCCTTCTTTGTCTCTCCCCAGAACACCTAGCCTAGGGGTAGTCCCATGGGAAACTCCCCAGTAAATACTGGTTTTCTTGAATTGAATGGAAAGTTGTAGAAGCCTATGGAAGCTTTTCATCTCAACCTGGCACTGATTAATAGCAACAAAAAATGCATTATGTATACGGGAGTAAAGCACCCAGAGACTTGGGGTCGGTGCCTCATATAAATGCAAATGCTGTAATAGCAGGGTGATAGGCTTTGGATTTTTCTACCATCCCCATAGAGTAAGAACCTGGCGCCCTGGCAGCTTGCTATGGCGCTATTAGACCACTTTGTTGCAGCTCAAATATTCTTGGCTTTTAAACAAAATAATAAAACAAAACTTAAAAAAAATTTTCTCAGCCTTACAAGGAAATTAAGCTGCATGCACCTTCACTTCAGGACATCTCATTTTGCAAACACTTACACGCAGAAGTTGGCGTATACAGATGTTGCTGAGTTCCAGATGTTGCCAAGCTTCAGCAAGTTCCCTAATCTCATCAGGCAGGGCAAAGAGTCCCTGGCTTTTGCTGAGTGATGGCAAAGGGAAGGTCAGGAAAGAGTGCAGAATTAGGAGTCTGGAGCCCTGAGTTTCAGCTCCAGCTCAGCTCATAACTGTGTGACCTTGGGCAAGATATTTCTCTGCATCCAGATCTGGAGTGAGAGGACTTTGGTTTGTATCCAAGCTCTGCCTCTTATTCCCTATAGGACTTTGGACAAGTAACGTCACCTGTGAAATGAAGGGGTTATGCTAAAGGACCACTGAGGTTCCTCCCAGTTCTAAATCTATGATCTCTCTGGACCTCGGTTTCCTCCGTTATAAAATACTGGGCTCAGACTGTGGGAATCTCTAAAATCTTTGCTAGTTCTAACAACTTATAATTCTCCCATGCATGTATTTGCAATTGTCTTCTGAGCCTTCATAGCAACCGGGTGAGGTGTACCAGCCTGTTTATATTAGCAGCTCTCACTTGGCTGAAGGTGGGGTCAGGAGCTTTTTATAGCAGCAGGGTGTCTCAGGGATAAAGACATCACCACCCACACTCTGTCAGCTTTTTCCCCAGAAGATAGAGCTTGGAAACTCAGGCCTGAGAACTGACTTTTGGAAACTCCAATCGGATGTCCCCTAAGTGTCTCAAACTCAACATAACTAAATAATCTATTCTTTTAGTCTTCCCATCCCTCCAAGCTATTCCCTTCTACATTTCTTCTGCATTGAGAGCACTGCCACCTTCTCTATCACTTAGAGTAAAAAATCCTGTGTTATCCTCGTCTCCTCAACGTCTTGTCTTTGTTACTTTTCCAGCATTTTTCATACAATTCCCCTTGTCTTCATTCATACAACTACCTTCATCTACTCACTGGAACTACTGAAATAGACTTTTGACTCCTCCATATCTCAAGCATCTTCCCACTGAGTCTATTCTCTACTCGACTTGACCAAAGTGAATTTCCTAAAGTATGGATCTGACCACAACTCCTTCCAACTCAACAGACCAAGGGGCTGACTCTTACTTCTAGAGTCAAATAGAATGTCCAATGTTTGGCATTTACAGATTGCATTTTAATCTCTTTCCATTCACTCTTCAGTCCAAATTCACTGACCCACACCATCTCTCATCTTTATGCCTTTGCATTTCTTGTCTTTTCTATGTGGAATACTATCCCTTTTCCCCTCTGCCTCTTGCTATCCCTGGCTTACTTCAACACTTACCCAAATTCTACCTTCTACAGGAAGCCTTTCCTAGCCCCTTGGTTCCTAGAGTCTTTCCCTCTCAGAACACCTTCAATCTATTCTCTAAGTATCCTCTATATATCTAGCTGTTTAAATGCTGTCAGCTCTTTGAGGGGAGGGACCATGTTTTCATTTTTGTCTTGGATTCCCAGCCCTTAGCACAGTGTCTGAACCTTAAGTCAGCACTTAAAAAATACTTGATAAATAACTGGATGTCTTTTAATACTTGAATTGCTAACTAGTCATCGACATTATCTTGGGCCAGTGCACATCCTTATGACAAGACTATGTCAATAACTCAAAATCATATTTGGAAATGTTTTTTCTGATCCCCCAGTAGTAGAATATATACTCCAACTGTTGTATTGTAACTCCAACTGAATGGAGATAAATGTATGCTTCCATTCTGGGTCTTAGATTGGTAATTGTGAAATGGCTCCACTTTCCAATGAGACTGGAAGCTCCCTTGGTACATACCTCTCTTCTCCTACTCATGTTTTCTGTTTTGGGCACTCAGTGAAACCTGACTCATTGATTTAGGAGAAATGGTGAAGCTGGGGACTAAGCTTGTTCATGATTTTGAAATTGCTGGCTATTTAATACTATATATACTGTTTCTGGGCTTTGCTCTTAATAGGCAGGTTTTATTTTTTTTTTAAGTTGTGCCATCATCATTATCATCATGATCCTTCCATGATTTATACTTTTTAAAGCTCTTTCATATCCATTATATCATTTGACCCTAACAAAAACCATGAGAGGCGGCCAGAACAGGTCCTATCGCTCACGTTTTATAGCTGGAGAACCTGAATCTGGGAGAGGTTAAGTGATTTGCCTGGGGTTCCATAGGAAGTTAATAACTTATATTTATATAGCACTTTAAGGTTTACAATGGGATTTGCATAAATTATCTCACTGGATCCTTATACCAGTCTTGTGAGATAGGTAAGACAAGTATTATTCTCACTATTTTTTATCAGACCTGTGATTTTATTGGCATAGGAAACCCACAGTCAGTCAAGTCCCCTCACCAATTGCATTTCCTCTGTACTATTGACTTGTCTAGGGGTCATACAACCAGCATGTCTCAGAGGTGAGTTTTAAAGTAAGATTGTCTTGACTTGGAGGCTAATTCTCCACCCACTACTCAATGACAACCATCATTCTCATATTGTGGATAATGATCTTTTTCCCATTTTACTGATGAGGGAACTGATGCTCAGGGAGGAGAACTAATTTGATGAAGGTCATAGAACTTATAGGTGGTAGGATTTGAACCCAAGTTTTCCAGTCTCATGTCTAGTGTTCTATTTGTAAAACCCAAACCAGACCTTAGGACTCTGACTCTTAGTATTATGTTCTTTTCATTATACTACTCTTTCCCCCCCAAAAAATTTTGACATGAAAATACAAAAGGGATGAACAATACTCCTACTCTCCTCAACTGTAAGGATTAAGAGTTTGAGCTCACATCCAGTGTTAGGTTTGGGGTCAGGAACCCTAGCTCACCCCCAGCAAAACTGTTTGACCATTTCCTCCTCTTGTCCACCCTTTGGGCCTACTTTCCTTGATCTTGTAGGATAATATTATCTTCTGAATATAATTCAGCCCTTCAAGAATTTTTCTATCACACTCTTCCAGTGCTTAAGACAGTTCTGAGAGCATAGTAGGTACTTAATAAATATTTATTGACTGGATGACTCTCACTCTAAAAGACCCTGCTTTGTATCTGTCACAGCAGAAAAAAAAACTGATTTAGGACTAATAAGGTCAGAGGATCATAGAGGAAGAATTGAAAAGGACCTTAAGGATCATTTAGTTTAATTCCTCATTTTCCAGATCAAGAAAGTATCCCTAAGGTTAAATAACTTGCCCCAGAGTCATACAGTAGTCAGATGCAATTTGTAATATATGAGATATTATCTCTAGGTCTAGGGGAAGAGTGATGAGAGCCTGAACCAGGAGGTGAACCTTATAGGATGGAGAAGAGGGTTGATGGGAGAGATGTAGATTAAGTTGGTCTGTGGTTTATGTTCTCCAACTTTCCAATAAATAAATAAATAGCATAAAAGAGTTCTGAGGAGAAAGACTAGAAATAGGAAATTTATGAGAGAGTTTTGTTCAGAAGTTTTTTTTTTTTTAAGTTTTATAGCTGTCTTTTGTTTTTACAGCATGATCATTTCTCCTTAAACCTTTCCCTTTTCCATTCATTGAAGCTTCCATTGTAACAAAGAAACACATTTAAGTAAAAACAATAGATGCCATAACCATAAATGACAGTGCACACCCTTTTCCAAAGTGCCTATTCCATGCCAAGAGGTAGCTACTTGGAACAGTGCATAGAGGACTGGGTCTGGAATCAAGAAAATCTGAGTTCAAATTCTGCCTCAGACATTTAGCCTGGAGAAGTTATTCATATAAAATGAGTATAATTAGAGTATCTACCTCTTAGGATTGTTGTAAATCAAATGATCAAATAATATCTATAAAATGCAGAGCATAGTGTTTGGCATATAATAAGTGCTTAAGAAATGCCTTTTTTTCACTCAACATCCCCATTTTCTTATCTTTCTATTGAGAAGAGGGGCTTTATATCAGAATAGATTGTAACAGCAAACATTTCTGCTACTTAATGGCCACCATGTTGATAAAAAAGCCTCTACATTCACATTCTTGGGAAGGCAAATCAGGATTAAAACTAAAGAATATTACTTGTGTATGATTCAGATATGAAATGAAAATAAATTGCTTACTCAAATATGGTTAGACGTTCTTTGTTTTAATAAAAATAAAGTACAGCAAGTGGATTATATAGCCCTTTTTTCACGAGCATAGTAGGGGTTTGATGCAGATTGGCTGGGGATGATATTGTCATTTGTGCTTTAACCAGCTGTGGGTGTGGGTGGGTGTTTATCAAATCTCATATTTTTGAACAAGGCTCAAAATCTGCATTCTTCAGGAAGGCTCCTTGGTTTAGGCTTACCTCCTGCAATGTTTCATTATTCTGCTTTGCCCAGCATAGTTACAAAGCTCCCTCACTACTCCAAATCAGTCACTTGACTATTTCAATTAATGAGCTATAAGTAGGAGTTGATGCTTTTGGAAATATGAAGATGCCACGGTTGCATCATATTCAATATGCTTAGGCTTTAAAATCTATTCATGCTGACAAAATGAAACGGAATGTAGTGTAATTATAATGACCAAACTTGGCCCCAGAGATATGAGTAGAGAAAATGCAGCCCCATTTCATTGCAGAGGAAGGGGACCATGGGTGGGGAATATTGTATACATTGTCAGACCAATGTATGTGTATGATCAATACACATTTGGTCTTCCTGAACTGCTTTTCTCTACCTCTCTTTAAATCTTTGTTAGAAGGGGGTTGGGAGGTAGGTTGAGATATTCAGAAATAAATGTGATGTAAAACCAAAATGTCTTAATAAAGAAAACTTTTAAGGTTATTTATGTTTATCACTCATGATATAAAATAAAATTCCACTACAATAAGGATGAGGAACTTTGGGGCACCTCCAACCTTCAACCTTCTGTGGCTCAAGAGGTAACAGCCCTTTTTGCCTTTTTTGCCTCTGGTCTTGGGACTTATATGGATAATTCTGCTGTTTAGATCTGTCACTGTTTAGAAATGGACTTGTGAGGGTCTGGAAGATCTCTCTTCCATGTGGCTTCTCTCTTGATCATTCTACTGAGCTTTCCCAGGATAAGGTCAGTGTGTGTAGTTCTCCTATCCTTTTCCACGGCTACCAACCACAAAACTAGGAATAGGGAAGGCGTATGCACAATTCAGTGTTGACTAACTTACAGTTAAGGTCTGTTTGAATGTGTACATGTGTAGGAGTGTGTGTGTGTGTGTGTGTGTGTGTGTGCATGTGGGTGGGTATATGTGTATGAGAGAGAGATAGAAACAGAGACAAAGAAATAGAGAAGAGAGGAGAGGAAGGGAAAGGAGAAGTAGAGAGGAAGGGAGAGAAGAGAGAGAACGGATAGAAAAAAAGAAAGGTGAGTGAGAGAGACAGAGAGATACACAGAAAGAGATAGAGACAAACAGACTGAAATAGAGAAAGACACAGAGAGAGAAGAGAGGGAGAAGAGAAAGGTGTGAGAGATAGAGAGAAATACAGAGAGATAGAAATAGAGACAGGAACAGAGATACACAGAGACAGAGACAGAGATACACAGAAAGAGACATAGAGAGGAGAGACAGAAACAGAGATAGAGACACACAGAAATAGAGAAATAGAGATACAGAGACACGGATAAAGAGACAGAGACACACACAGAGACAGACCTAGAGAGAGAGATGCAAAGAGACAGAAACAGAGAGACAGAGACACACACAGAAATAGAGAAAGAGAGACAGAGACACAGAGAGACAGACAAAGAGACAGAGACACACAGGGAGACAGACATAGAAAGAAAGAGAGACAGACAGACAGAGACGTAAAGAGACAGAAACAGAGAGACAGAGACACACACAGAAATAGAGAAAGAGAGACAGAGACACAGAGAGACAGACAAAGAGACAGAGACATACAGGGAGACAGACATAGAAAGAAAGAGAGAGAGACAGACAGAGACGTAAAGAGACAGAAACAGAGAGACAGAGACACAGAGAGATGGAGAGACAGAGACACAAAGAGAGAGACAGAGAGAGGAGAGATAGAGGCAGAGAGATATGGAGAGATACACACAGAGACAGAGACAGAGAGATAGATATGGAATGACAGAGAGAGGGGGCAGGAAAAGGAGGGGGGATTGCACAGTGCAAAGAAGCAACACATGTTTGCAACTTATATATAAACAAATTATATTCAAATGCTATTTAATTGGGAAGCCTAAGGCTAAGAGTAGGTATTGAATAATTTCATTTCTAATTATGTTGTACCTCTGTCTTTGGAATAAATACACCCTCTTTTTCTACTTAGAAAAATCTAGTCCTTCTTCAAGTCCAAGTGACAAAAAGTCTCCTCCTCAAGCCTACCCTGACCACTCCACTTTCTCTGGTTTCTTTTTCCTTTAGTCTACTAAGCTCATACACAATCAGCATGACTCACCCACATCAGCACTAGCTTCTCTACTCTCTTGTACTGTTCACTGGTGCATGTGCATATACTTAGATTCTGAAATGAGGATGTAAGTAGCTCAAGTGCAGGGACCATGTTTGAAATTTTATCTTTGTGTTCCTGATGCACAGATCTTACCATATCACTCCCACACTCAAAAATCTTCAGAAAGTTCCTATTGTCTACATAATGAGCCCCTCTTCTCTCCCAGTATACCTTTCTATCTTTTTTACATTCTTCCCTCTCTTACACTCTTCTACTTAAATTGGAATTCTAGTTGCTCACTAATCTTATCTCTTAAAAAGTCTAAAGAGATATAAGATCTTATGCTTGCCCCTCATGATATTTAAGATCTAATTGGAGAAACAGAAGATAAATACGCGGAAATGCAAGTAATAAGACAAGATTTTAATATTTCAAGATATAGTAAAAGAGATATCCAGAGGTCTTGTGTTTTGGTGCCTGAGTTAAGGACTACTATAAGGATTGTATTACTCATCCAGTTCATTCTCCACAAAGTCTAGCTCAGAGACCTTGCTGTGGCAAGGAATTGACCTTCAGTTTTCAAAGGTTATGCCCATGGAGTGCAAATTCTGTCAGCTTGGATATACTCTAAAGGGTTCTAGTAGAGTTCTTGCAAAGGAGTAATGATACTTGACATGTGCCATCCTAGCTAAGGAAAGGGAAGCTCATCACTAGTGACCTGGCCATCGGGTGACAAATTCTTTGGCCATAGCAAGCAAAGGAAAATGAACAATGGTTCTCAGTCCTATGAAAACTACTCTCTCTTCAGTTACAATGGCAAAGTGGTAGAAAAGGGAGCAGAAGATGCTAAGAATCACCCAGTATTTAGCCTCCACCAAACTTAGGTATTGGTGCTTTGTGTGTGAGATCCTTACCCACTGACCAATGAGTAGACATACTAGAGTCTCCAGCATAATGAGTAAACTCATTGCTGTATTTATGGGAGGACAAGTATGAGAATTGTACATAATAGGCAGGCATGGATAGGCTGCCATCTGCATCACTGGAGGAAATAGCCCCTTCAGTGAGGTGACAGATTCCCTTTGCTAGGTTTATAGATTTGAAAACTTGAAAAGACACCACAGATCATCTAATCTATCCTTACTCCTTTTATAGATGAAGAGACTGAGATCTATAGAGTGAATATAGCAAGTGATAAGTACCAGAGACAGTAATCAACCCCATGTCTTTTTGACATTCAAATCCAGTACTCTTTCTACTGTACCATGGGAAGATCAGCAAAGGTTCCATGTTGGAAGTTTATTGCCACTTAAACTAATTTAATTGAGATTGGCTCCTGGTTAATTGAGGATTGGTTGTAAATGTTTATAAAGAGGATGTTAAGTCTGAAGCTCTGAATTAATTTTACTCCTCAACTCTCAGGTGACAAGTCCAAGTAGTTGACCATCTTGACTCAGAAAACCATTTTTTCTTCCTTTGATGGTAGGGGTAAGGGGGCCATTTTTTATTGCATTGGTCAAAATGGATGAATCAAGAAAAGGTGATGTCTTTGAAAGGCAAATATTTCCTTTCTGATAGGCAAGAAAAGGTACTTGCCTATCAAGTAGGCAAGATACCACGTAAAATGCCTCCCTAGAAAGGCAGCCCTTGTCCTTCCCATTCCTCCAAGCTATGAAATGCAGCCAGTGCTATCGTATTCAGAATAATAAGGTCAAGATGCTGTAGTCTCTTGTAAATTACACCTATGATTTCAGTAGTATAGAGAACTTCCAGTGAGGAAACCCACTTTAGAGGTCTGTATCTCTGGAGCATCTTATGGTCTTTGAGAATGACTGACACATTGAGAGAAGGAGCTTTTCCTCAGGATAGAGAAAGAGAAGTTACTAAAGTAAGAAGAAATCAAACTTTTATGTTTTCTGAACAGTATCTATGAAAAGTAGGATTTACCTATGAAGATGGGTACCAGCATCTTGGGCATAAAGATAGACTTTGTGTGGGAGGTAGCATTTGATATGGGCCAGTAGGAAGCTAACACTTCTACATGGCCTTATTTGTCCTCCACAGGCCTGTGGTTACCTTAGCTACCATTCTTGGAAGTACCTACTCTGAAAAACAAACCTGCCCCCAGGAATAACCTTAGACAACTTTATGTGTGAATGTAGGGGGAGAGGAGTGGTGATGGTGAAGAGGATGGTTTCTGTTTCTGGTTCCCTTCCTGAGGGACCCAGGTCTTTTGATCCACAAAATTATGGAATCTTAGAAGCAGAAGTCACCCTGGACCAAACTCTGTTTTATTCAGGAGAAAACTCAAGCTTTTAGTGAGGTGATAATTGGACTAAGATCACACATCTGGGGAGAGCAGAGTCTATCACTCAGGACTCCTGGCTTCCATTTCAGCCCTCTTGGCACCTTCCACCACCACATTTTTTAGCCTTGGTGTTTTTGGAATGACCTCTCCAAAGACAATTCTTTTGTGATCCCCTTACCTCTGTTTTGCCTAGGAAGTGGAAGCACTGAGGGGGCAAAGGGATGGAAGGAGGAAAACAGCATGATCTAGTACAAAGAGCCCTGGATCTAGGGTTAAATCCCAGGCTTGTTAGTTACAATGCCAAGAGCTCACACTTCTATGGCATCCTAAATTTTACCCAGTATCTGCCACATGAACACCAATAAAGCAGAATCATAGGATTAGAAATTTAGTGTTAGAAAGAACCTTAGAGGTTATCTAACTTTTTTCATTTTACAGATAGGGAAACTAAGGCTCAGAGAAAAGAAGTGACTTGTCCAAGATTATATAGGTGGAAGAATCAGGATTTGAATGAGATCATCTAAATCTAAATCCAGCACTTTTATTATCACCCTTATGTTATTAAAAAAAAAAAAGAAAGATTCAATATTACTTGTCTGAGATCTTTCAACAAAACTGGGCTGACCTCAGATCTATCCAACCCAAAATCCAATGTTTCTGGAGGTTTTAGGCAGTGGCAATAGGGGTATTGGGAAGGAAAGCTTGTTCTAAGCACCGTACAGCTTCTACATTCTCCTATTCTAAGGCTTGGCCATCCCACCTCTAAGCTCCAATTTCAGAGCAGCAGCCCAGCTCCTTGCTGTGTGGTACCTCACATCAGCTCCAGGGTTCACACTTGGACATGATGGGGAAGATGTTTGAAGAGTTAAAGGTGTAAGTTTACATCTCAGTTGCTGGGGCTTCTAAGCTGAAAATAGCATTCTTTGACCTGGGCTCACCCAGGGTGTGAAAATCTTCCCTCTCAGAGAGAGAAGCAGAAATGAAGAAGGAAAAAAAAAATCATGAAATTCTTGTGTTTTCAACAAAAGGGAATGCTAAGTTTAGCAGCAAGGGTGTTGGGAAGAGAAGCTTGTTCTAAGCACTGTACAGCTTCCACATTCTCCTATTCTAAGGCTTGGCCATCCCAGCTCCAAGTTCCAATTTCAGAGCAGCAGCCCAGCTCCTTGCAGTGTGGTACCCTAGCTCAGCTCTAGGGTTCACACCTGGACACGATGGGGAAAATGTTTGAGGAGATAAAGGTGTGAGTTCACATCTCAGTTGCCGGGGCTTCTGGGCTGAAAATAGCATTCTCTGAGCTGGGCTTACCCAGGGTGTGAAAAGCTTCCCTCTCACAGAGAGAAACAGAAATGAAGGGGGAAAAATCATGAAATTCTTGTGTTTTCCACAAAAGGAAATGCCAAGTTCAGAATTCCTATCCTAAAGAGTTTTCAATAATAACTCATAACAATGACTCACATTTGCCTTATTTACAAATCAGTTTCCTAACAACCAGTTCTGAGATTTATGAAAGTGCAAATATTATTGTTCCTACTTTACTGATGAGGAAGTTTAGGTCCAAGAGATTAAATAATTTATCCAGAGTCACAGAAGGTAGTAAGCATAAAACATTAGGACAAATATTCTGAATAATAGTGACATACTCTTTAGTGCTTTTAGACATTTCAAAGGACATCTGGTGACATATTTTATTTGATCTTCCCAACACACCTGCAGAGTATACAAAACAAGTGGTATTTTCTCCATTTTATAGATAAGGAATCTGAATCACAGACAGGGTAGGGAATTTTTCCAGTGTCATGTAGTCAATTAATTTATAAGTAGTAGAACCTGGACCAGAACTCAGATCTCATTCCCACTAAAGAGAGGGGTGTCTTGTATAAATTTTGGAATTATTCCATTTTCTTGGGCTAGATTCTGATTATTTTTTCGAGGTAATAAACATACATGTATCTATTTTGTATGTATTTCCTTGGCAGTTCCTTAGTAGGGTGGTGGGGAAGTTAATGAGCTGAGTGTTGCAAAATAATATAATATCCTTGTATACAAGATATAAACTCCTTTAGAGCAAAGACTTTTCTTTCTCGCTTCCTTTCCTTTCCTCCCTCCTTCCTTCCTTTCCTCCCTCCTTCCTTCCTTTCCTCCCTCCTTCCTTCCTTTCCTCCCTCCTTCCTTCCTTCCTCCCTCCTTCCTTCCTTTCCTCCCTCCTTCCTTCCTTTCCTCCCTCCTTCCTTCCTTTCCTCCCTCCTTCCTTCCTTTCCTCCCTCCTTCCTTCCTTTCCTCCCTCCTTCCTTCCTTTCCTCCTCCTTCCTTCTTTTCCTCCCTCCTTCCTTCCTTTCCTCCCTCCTTCCTTCCTTCCCTCCCTCCTTCCTTCCTTCCTTCCTTTCTTATCTTTGTGAACCCAGTAGCTAGAATAGTGCCTAGTATATACTGGGTGCTTAATAAATGTTGGATTGATTGATTAGCACCTGTGTGACCACATTTAAGTTATTTAACTTCTCAGTGGGTCCCAGCAATAATTTTAGGATTACAAATTATAGGTTAGTTGTTGATTCCTAGCGTTTACTGTGGAAATTTCCTACACTAATGAAACCATAGGCTTTATCCTTCCTCTTCCCTAAAAATATGAGTAGAGTACCACAAGATTGATATACCACCTTCCCATCACCCCAGGTGCCTACAGAAGTATTGAGAATAGTAGGACAACCCTAAATATATTGTCAGGAATGCTGGAAAGGGAAGCTTGTTTTTAATGCCATCAGAGTTCCAATTCTTTATCTTCCAAGAGTATGGCCATCCCACCAAAGGGCAGTGGCCAAAGCATATTTGCACAGTTGCCAGTGTGAGCTCACATCTTGACTAGGGGAACTGCTAAGGAGTGCTAAGAGTGATTATCCAATCAATCCAAGTGCTTAGATTGATTATTAAAGGGGTAGAGGAGGAAACTAATGATAGTATTGCCAAAATAAAGAGAAAGGAAACAAGAGGACAACTAGAACATTTTTTATGGATATGTACAAAATAAAAGAGATGTTCAGAGGAAAGAAACACAGTCAAGAAGAACAGTTTTGAAAGTCATATGTTGGATTTATCATACATGTTTAAAAGGTAAGCTATACATAATAGAAATGAATGATTTCAAATAGAATTCTCTTTTTCTTTGCTGCATTGTGTAGAACAATGGTTTGTTTCTAGTGCCCTCTTCTCCCGTCACTGTGAGTGGGGGGAAGATTGGGCTTTTCATTAGAAGACTGCTTTGATCTGAGACCATTTGGAGATTTCGTGCTGACCTGTTGACTTGTAACTTCCTTCTTAGGAAAGATCAAGAATGAAACAAGGTCTGGAGAACTTTAGTTAAGAAAGCTTAAAAAGCTTAGGTGGCATTTAGTCTGGGGCTAGATAGATTTCTTTTCTCTATATCCTCAATTACCTCATTCTAGTGAGGTCATTTTATTTCCAAATTTGTATATTTTATTTTTCCTTGCAAATAAAACTAGGTGACACACTCTTATGGCCTGGAATACATGGAGAAGAGAAAGAGAAGCGAGTGCTAAGGGTATAAGCTACCAAAGAGTAGTAGGGACTGAAAAAAAAGGTAGAGAATTGGGTGCACGGAAGCTTTAAATCGCAAGCTGGAAGCCTGGTGGATTCAGGATGGAGGAGCCTCACTGTTTCAAGATGAAGTTTAAGGATCTGTGATGTTTAGGAAATATCAAAAGCTGAAAGCCCTGAGGATTGAAGTTCAAACTCAAGTTCCAGAGAATCAATGGGTGCTCTGTGAAACTGATCATGGATCAATGAACTCCAAGGTTGTATTTGTAGACTTTCAGTCCATCAGGCTCTCTTCTAAATACAATTTCATATTCAGAAATCTTTTCCTAAGACTGGAACTATTTATCCCACCAACCTGGTGACTCCATTAGACTTCAAGTACCAAACTCAACATTCTACTTGCTCCTCTATGTTTCCCAGTCTTAGACTGTTGACTTAACAGAGCAAAAAGGGGAGAGAAGGTCCACGAGGATCAACATCTCATCAGGCTTCAGGACCTCAGAAGAGGGTACTTCACCCCCATGGTATGTGGTGAGGGCTTTTCTGGAGTTTGAAGTTCAGGAGACTCTTTGGCAATATCTTCCCTGGAGCCTTGAGAATTTAAACTTCTACACTGCTGGGTGCAGTAAGGGTACCTTTGTATATTCCCAGCACGCATCCCAACCTTCATTTCTACCCTAAAGTACAGAAGATAATTAAGTCTCTCTCAGGCCTCCTCAGTATAATGCAGATTAATTTATTATTTAAATCTGAATAGAATATTAGCTCATTGTCTTAATAGTTCTGATAAATGCTCATTCACTCAAAGGCAGAAGACATGCTCCCCAACCCCCACATTCTAATTTTCTTGAAAAACATTTTATTTCACAGTACTATGGAAATGTGGAGCTTGTGCCACCCACTCTTCTCTGTTATAGGAGCCCTTTCAATTATCTCAAAAGCCTTCCATAGCATAAGATGTGGGTCTGGCCCTGTTGCCCTCTCCCTACTCAAAATGGTGAAAATGTTATCCTACCAGCAAGCTATGGCTATAATCAAAATTCTTCCAGGTATTTGGATGTGTGTATGTGTGCAAATATAAGTATGTATACATGTGTGAATTAGTGTGGAGAGGGGCACACTCTAATGTCTCATTGTCTCTGCTATATATTGTTTTCATCTTGCAAATGGAGCACTCCCAAATTGGAAACAGTTTTTTGCCCTATATCCTTACAAACTACAAATGGACTAAAGCCTGACACCCTGTAATTTCAAGTGGATTGGGGAACTCAAATGATCAGGGGGTCTCTAGACTCCCCTCTCTCATATTTATATATAGAACCATGCACATATATTGTATACATATATTTTTTGTATAATGTGGTTACTTTTTTGCATACATGGATTTGAAGGAACATATTCTAGTGGTACCTAAGGGACTCCCTTCATTATTGCCCCAGTTATTCAGCTTTCACCCCAACTTTCTTCACTATCTCTCTCTAAACCTCCCTCTCCAAAGCTGCCGGGTAAGCATTTACTGTAGAGAGATGTAGTCTGAGCCAGAAGGACAAGGCCACCTCTGGAAGGAAAGGTGAGGACGACCTGTCTCCCTATTTAAACTGTGAGCTTCCCCAGCTCCCTCTCAAGCTCCACCCATTCTATTAGCATTACCTACAAACATCCCTTGCCTGCCAGCCATTCCCCCCCTTCTATCATTCTCTCTTTTCTAGTCTCCTTCCTTTAGCTAAATCTCCTAAGCAACAGCACTCGTTCTCTCCTCCTCCTCCCCCACTTTTTTCTGGTCTTTTCTCTCCATAGCTTTATTCTAGCCATTGCGCCCCCTCACTAAGTCCCTCCTGGTCAAAGCTCCAGTGATGGGGAGCCTAAGGGATCAATCTAGCAGGGGGAGGGAAAAAACCAGTTCTACCTGTTGCCTTAATTTGGGAGGAGGATCCAGAAAGAGGCAGCAGAAGTAGGAGGCAGCATTGTGCCTCACTGGGCAGCTTCTAATCACCAGTCATCCTCCATTCTGCTGTCTGGGAATGGTGACACTATGTAGACCGTAACTACCACCATGGTCACTACTGTCCAGGACAGGAGTCTTGACTTGATAGCTTGGGCAGTGAGTCTGGTCCTCATGCATCAAAACACCCACTCCCATTTCCCTGTGCTATTACCACTGTCTTCACCATACAAGCAAACATACCACACACTGCACTTGCTTATCACACTCAGACACAGCATTTACCTCACTGGCCCTGGCTGCATTTCCCCTCAACTCTTCCCTACATAAACTCCCTCCATCCTAAATGTTTCCTTCTGAATCCGGATCCTTTCCTAAGCACCGCCATCTTTCCTTCAATCCCACTTCATTCTTCCCCTCAAACTCTCTGCTACCCTCTTAATCCTCCCCAGTGTCCCTCTCCTTCTATTTCCCTATTTGATTCCCTTTGTTTTACCTTGACCTATTGTTTAACATCATAGATGTTTAGAGTCCCTTCCCTATTAGCCCCACTAGCTCAGCAAGATAGCTAGCTCCTCTTCTCCATTCTGTTTCCCTTACTATCTCCCCTTTCTCAGATGGCACCTATCCCATTCTTTTCTCTCATCTTTCTCACTCCCAGCATATTCCTGCACAATGTACGGCACATAATAAATACTTATCTGACTGATTTCTGAATCTGAAATCTGAAACAGGATTCTGTTCTTGGGGCAGATTGGGGATGGGGCTGGTAGAACTTGGGGCTCCTCAGATTTTAGGAAACTTGGTGACTGACAATTCTCTTGCAGTGGCTTTGGCCCCATAGACAACTCCTTTTCCCATCCTCCATTGTCCCCACCAACAGAACTATTTGTTAGCCAGATTACTGTAAAGTCCCTCCTCAGCTCTATGATGTCTGGTCAGGTCCCACCCCTGGAAAAGGAAGAAAGGAAAGAAGGAAGGAAAAAGAATAAGATGAATTCAGAGAACCAGAAAGCAATTTACTAACCTGGAGACTGGCCATCTTCCTTGGTAGAGGGAGGGGAAAAGGATGACCTGACACCAGTGCCTCTGTCTTCCTACCCTTGACACACACCTTTTTTCCTCCTACCTCTTTTTTTCCTCTTGGGCTTCCCTTGGTTGGCTTAGGAGAGGTATATTCCCCAACCCCACACTGTTCCCAGCTCTAGGACAGTCTAGATCTTTAGGAACAAGAGGAATGATTGCTAATGGTTGACTAATGCTTTTAAAGAGAGAAAGACAACTTACACACTTTATGTCTCTGCCTCTATCTCTGTCTGTCTCTTTTTCAGAACCTTTCAGTCTGTGGTCTAGGAAGCACTTGCATTTTCACCCTGTTGACAAATCCAAATCTGTGAGTCTCAGTTTGCCAAACTGAAAATGACCACATGGGCCTGGGAGAGCATGGATGGAATGAAGGAAGTAGTTGAGAGAGGAAAGAACCCTGGCATGGGGCTCTGTGGGACTATTGATGATGTTCTCTAGATCCCGAGTAAGAAAACTTAGGTTTGAGTGCTTGTTCCAAACATTTATTGGCTGAGTGCTCTTGGTCAAATCTTGACTTTTCAGGTCCTCAGTTTTCTCATCTGTAAAATGGTTATAACACTTAAACTACAGATGAAAAGTGTTATATAAATGTAATCTATTACAATTTGTTAAGAAAAGTCCATCCAAACAATTGAAACTACCTTTGCCTAGGTTCAGCCTCCTCTAGAGACTCAGGAGACCTGAAGGGAACAAAATACCAGCTCAGAGCCAAAAGCTGTGTGCTTTGCAGGCCCTGGATCCTTGGGCTTTGGCATTTGGCCAAGGAGAGACTGGCCTAGGTAGAGATGAAGTAGGCAGCCAACCATGTGATATAATTTTAAAAAGCACTAAGAAAACTGCCCCTAAATATCTCCCCAATCTTTGGATTTGCTTTTCCTAAGAATCACTACCTGTTTTTCCCCCTATTATCCAAATACAAATGGACACCCCAGCTTTAATAAGCTTCTTTTTCCCCAGGGAGTACCAGTTCCCAACAATAAAAATAATGATAATAATATGGGAGCTGAAAAGGACCTCAGAGACCTTCTCTCAAGCAAACCCCTCATTTTATAGAAAGGGAACCAACTTATCCAAAGTCACCACGTTAAGTTATTCCCCAAAGAATGTTTTCTGAACAAGCAGAGAACTTGAAATGTTTTCCCCATTGGATTCAGCAGATCTTTCTTATGTGCCTGCTTGTTATGTCTAAGGCACTATGCTAAATCATGTGAGAGCTACAAAGATGACTAAGATGCTGATTCTCTGACAAGAGAACAGAATGTTTGAAATCAGCATTTGTGGAGTGGAAAGGGCACTGGATTCTGAGTTCAAGATCTTGGGTTGGAAGAATGGTTCTATTTACTTTCTTATTCTGTTCCTTTAGGCAATTCATTCTATCTCTCTGAGCCTCAGTTTCCTCATCAATAAAATGATGGATTTGTAGGTCTCTTACAAATCTAAATTATGTGAACCTGATTTCATTTGATCCTCTTTCAACCATTTCATTCTTATTTGGTAGGTAAGAAAACAGAGACCCAGAGGATCTAAGTACCTTGACAAAGATCATAGAACTAGTTACCCCCACAATAATTATCTGAAATTTGTACAGTAGACTTTTTAATCTATCCATTCAATAATCACCTAGCTAAGCGATATCTAATGGATGAATGAGACAGGACTAGAATCCAGGGTTGCATTTGGTTCTGTGATCCCCCTGACTAATATCCATGTGACACTATGACTTTTGAGCTAAACTCTGGTGGCTGAACCACTTACATGGCCCTAGAAGCTCTAGAGAATGGGGAACACTCACAGTCATGTAAATGCTAACAATCTCCTAAATCCAGAGAAACACATGTGCCCTATGCACAAAAGGTGTTAAGCACAGCAAGAAAAATATATGGGACACCTCTTATGGTTTTTTCACACTGTCCAATCATACAGATGGCAATTAATTTCCCCTATAAATGAAACACCTTTCATATCACTTTATCTGGAGAGGTAGAATTGACAGTGGCGGGTGTAATTTATACATACTTTTTACCCATCTGTTAGCATTAGGCCTTTCAGTTACATGCTTTTCCCCTTCAATTCTCTCCCCAAATTGAAAGGGATTAGGTTAGGATTAGGTAGGTGTCTTAACCAGAAAGTTAAAAAGATGGATGGAGATATTTCCAGATGAATAAAACCTAAGAGAAAGCTCCATACAATGGCATCCAGGTGGGACTCAGTAGACTGAGAAATTATCTTGGATGGAGGAAGGACAAGAACTAGTTGGTATTAGGGAATGTTAGAGCTCAAAAAGGTCTTAGGGATCGTCTTGTCCAGTCCTCTAATTAAATAGCTGAGAAAACTGAGGCAGCCCAGAGAGAGGAAGAATCTTGTTTAAGATTATGTAGCTACTTAGTAGTGTCTCTAAGAGCTAGGTCTTCTGATGCCCTATTGGATATGCTTTTTTACAATGACATATCACTGAAAATTAACTGAGATGCAAATGAAAGAAAGAGAGTCTTAAAAGAACTGAGTTCAAGTTCTATCTATATCTTTACATGTATCTATATAGCTATTTGAGGAGGACTCTTTGGAATACTTGTAGAGGCAGTTGCTTTCTCCGACTATATTTAAGGCTGATCCTCTCTTCCTAAAGCCATCTGGTCAGCATATTGCTGAATCTGAAAGCTAGAAGGCAAACTGACACTTAAAAGGACTGATACTTCTGTCAGGGGGAAAAAAAACCCAACCTTCTGGGTTATCCCAAAGTTTCCTTCTGCCCTGAATGGTGACTCTAATGGTGGCCATTAAAGGGTGGAGTCTAGACGATGATCTCTTTGATATCATTTTGTCATGTTGGAGATAGGTATTCCAAACTCCAAGATTGAATCAAATGATCTGTATCTCTGCACTATATGTGCTCAGCTCTATTCTGCACTATCCTGTTAGAGGGAAGGGAGAAGGAGACAAAGTGTCTGTCCTCGGGAACTCAGTCTAGCCAGGGAGGTACAGGGGATAGTAAAAAGAACAGTGCTTGTGGTCAAATGCTAGATTGAGTAGTGTGGATTATAAGTGAGAAGGGTTTCTGTATAGCAGGAAACTAGAGATAAGACTTTGTGGAAGAGCTGGAATTGCAAGGAGACTAAGAATTTGGGATCTAGGAAAGAAGGAAGGAAAGAAGGAAAACAAGCATTTATTAAATGCTTACATGTCAAATCATTATCTCATTCGAACCTTACAACAACTATGGGAGATGGATGCTATCATTATTCCCATTTTACAGTTGAAGCAACTGAGGCAGACAGAAATCAGTGACTTGCACAGAGTTACATAGGTAGTAAGTTCTGAGTCTGGATTTGAACTCAGTTCTTCCTGATACCAAGCTTAACACTCTGTCTTCCGCATCACCACACTGCCTGTCAACGCCTCAGAGAGGAGGCAATAGGAATTCCAGGGATGATATGAGAAAAGATAGGAATGAGCATGGCATGTGTGGAGAACAGTTTAGTGATGGAACTGAATAGAGACAGACAGGAAAGGGTTCTATTAGATGAACCAGTGAAGATAGGGTGATATATGAGCCCACATAAGCCATCTAAATTGGGAGGGGGTATCTGATTCTTAATGGGTGACATTCTTTTCATCAATGTTTCTTTCAATATCCTGCAGGATTTTATTCCTATGTCTGGGTGGCCCATGCATATTGATTAATTAATTTTAATGCTTTTTGTCTTACATTGCAGGCTTGTGGATGGGTGCTACAGATAGTTGGGACCTGTTTGTTTCCAGCTTGAGATCCCTTTTCTTGGATTCCAAACATGGATCAAATTCTAATCTAATCACCTGTCCTGGTCTCTGCTTCCAGCTATAAGTCCAGCTGTAGGTAAGTGATCTAGATACAAAGGGCTTCCTACAGTATCTAGTCTCTGAGGTCTGAGGTTTGCCTAGAACAAGGAGGAGAAAGAAAAGAGCAGAGGAGTCATAGGTCCAGCCTGTTGCCTAGTCTCTCTGAATTGAATCTCATGTATCTGGTGCAGTGAGCTCAGTGATTCTTGGGATCAGAACCTAGTCTGGTCTGGAAATGAAGCCTGTTCTGACCCTTGGTTTCTCCAAAAACAGGCTTAAAAGTCAGGCAGTGCCTCTGTGAGCAAGGGGCAGGGGATGTCAGGTGGGTACAACATTCAGTTAAGAAATGTCTTGGTCATGACAACATGCTCAAACAATAGCTTGATGCAGCATTCTCAGAGCTCTGCCTCCCTAAAGTGCTCATCCTGCTCAGTTCTTAAAGTTTAAGATTGTAGTCCAGGTGAGACTCCTCTGGAGGATAGAATATAGCCAGTTTAGCAGGAAAGGCATGGAAGGAAGGAAAGAAGAAGGGAGAGGAGGAAAGGAAAGAAGGAGAGAGGGAAGGAAAGAATGAGAGGGAGAAGAAATGAAGGAAGAAAGAAAAAAAGAAGGAAACAAGGAAAGAAGGAATGAAAGAAGAGAGAAAGGGGGAAGAAGAAAGGAAAGAAGGGAAAGCTGGAGGGAAGGGAAGGATGTAGGGAAGGAAGGAAGAGGGAGAGGAAGGAAGGGAGGGAGGGAAGAAATAAAAGAAACAAACATTTATTAAGTGCCTACTATGTCTCTTTACTGTATCTCCTCTCCAGACATACAACTTTCTCCAGTGTGACTTTGAATCTAGTTTAGAACTAACAAAACAGTTTTATATTAATGCAGGGACCTGAAGAGATCTGACCATTAAATGTTAGTACATTAGACCCAAGGTGTCCCTTACACACTCCCCATGGAGTTTTCCGGGCAATCTTGGCTGGAGGAACCTTGGTGAGGGAGAACGTGCTGGAACTAATAACCAAGTTGGGATGTGAGGGGCAGTCAGTATGCTCTCTCCCCTCAAAGCTCAAAGGACATCCAGCAGACCTGGAGTCAGGAAGAGGAATGGGTTGGAGGGGAGGGGAGAAATTAATTTGAAAAGGATCTATTGAACTCTTGTGAGAGAGATGAGAGAGTATAGTCCTTGTCCTTGAGAAGCTCCTAGTCTAATTGAGGAAATAATCAAACTAAAGAACATTTAGAGAATAGTGTTAGATAGTGTATGATCATGGATTTTATTTGCATATGGCCCCAAATTCTAGAATGTGTGCTGTGGACAATTCAAGCCATGGGCTATCGTTCAATCAGTATTAGCTGGAGCCATTCTGTGTGTTTGTACTATTTATATATATTCATCTACCTTTGAAAGACCTTGAATAGTCGTTGAAGTCTTATTATTCATTCTTGGGCTAGTTGCTCAGGCTCAATTTCTTCATCTGTAAGTAGGGATAAGAACTTCTGCCCTTCACCCTTGTAGACTTGTCCTAGAGAATCCATGAAAACCCAGCTCTAGAATTGGAATATATGTCAGGGGCATTCTGATCTAATTTGATTATAGATGTGAAAACTGAGACTCAAAGAAAGAAAGTAATTTGGCCAAGATAATACTGCCAGTAATTATCAGAGGTAGGATTGGAACCCAAAACCTCAGATCCCATAGCTAGCATTATTTCTAAGCCCTTCCCAAAGCTCTTCTTTGGGAAAGGAGCGCCATTTTCACTCTCAGGAAAATAGCCTGTGATTTGTCCTTAAAGGACATCCTACCTTTGGGTCAGCACTCAGTTCCTGAGAAAGGACCTCCTTTGGCTTTGGCTGCAGAGCTCCTGCTGGAGTGTCTGAGACATCACTGAGTAGCTGGCACTTCCAACTGGTATCAGTAGGAGCAGCCAACACCGAAGAGAGAAGAGAGGTAGAAAAGGTGGGCAGAGTGGATAAGTAAGCTGATGCCACCAACTTTACAAAGAAACACTGACATCCAGCCAACTTTGGACATCATAGTATGTTTTTTTCTCTCCCCCTGAAGGTTGAGACTAAAAATATTAGCTCAAACAAAAAATGAGGAAGCTAATTGTTTGGCTGGAGATTATTTACAGTAATAGGGTAATTAAGAAATCAGAGTTAAGAGCAAGTAAGTCATGATGGCTTTTCTGGGATGACTGTGTCTAGCCTATATTTCTGAAGATGAAGGGGTCAGGGGCTTCCCACTTCCTCCCTGACCTCAGCTGAATAATCTTAGCTCAAGTTCCACCACTATTGCTTTTAGGATATAGTAAGACTCTTCTGTATGACATGTAAGGCCTTTCAAAGTCTTTCCCAGGTGTTTATACATTATTTTCCTTCAAGAATTCTATATTCCAGTCAAGCAATACCATTTATGTTCTGTATATAGGGCACTGTGTTTCCCATCTCCATGATTTTGCCCAAGCTGTCTCCAGTGCTTTCCTCCTCACCTCTGCCTTTTGGAACTTTTAGCTGACTTTAACATTCAGCTAAAATGCCTTTTGAAGAAGAAAAAGCTTCATTCCCTAAGTAGGTGCTTTTCCTCCCCCCCTGAAAAATTATTTTGATTTATTTTACATTTACTTGGAATTTCCCCTCTCCCCTCACTAAAATAACTATAAGATCTTTTGCACTGGGACTGTTTAGTTTTTGACTTTATATTCCAGTAGTACTCCCTATTAAGTTCTTGGCACATAGTAGGTCTTTATTTATTCATACTGTCAAGTTGAATTGAAAATACTTGCTGACTTGGGCTAAGACTGGTGAATATTAAAGCAGAGAAAAAAAAAACTAAGGATGTTCAAATTGGCCTCTGGTAAGGGATCTGTGGTATTGCCATTAGGAATTCTTATTTCCCAAAGTTTAGAGCAGGATATAAAGCTTCTCTCTGGCCAACAGCCCAATCCCCAAAAAAACATTGTCCCTCTGTTTCTTGGCCTCCATCGATTTCTCTTTCATTTCTTCTTTGCTTACAAATTTGGAAGAAAAAAAAAGACAACAGTACCTATGAAGGCATTTTAATTTTAGATACATGATATACTGTGTTTGCTGAATGGAGGCACATTTGGGGAGTGGAGATCAAGTGATCCATATCTTTCCCCTTCAAAATCAATGTTAAATCCCTAGAAGATAAGGCCCTATATTGCACAGAAAAGGGTTGTTATATTTCTGTAAGAATCTTCCTATAATTCTTGGGAGAAGAACTTGGCAGCTTGTAGAGGTCACCTTACTCTGCCAAAGACTGCCTGAAATTAAAGCAGGAGGGATCCTGGTTAGACATAAGATAACTTCCCAACTTTCAGGAAATTAAAGATTAAAAGGATTGACAAAAGGAAGGCCTGGAGTTTACCTTTGGACACCTTCAAGAGAAAAACACTTGATTATCTATTTTGCAAAGTTTGGATGGTCAAGTAATCTGCTTGGAGATGGAGAACTGAATAGATCAATCAACAATTGTGCTTACTATGTGTAGTGCCTTGGGAGTACAGATACAAAGAATGGAACAATTTATTCAAAAGGAGCTTGTGTTCTAATGGGGAAAACAAGGACATATGTAAATATATAGTGAATAAGTATAAAGAGAATAAATGCAAACAAATAAGGTAAAATGAAGTAGTTTGGAAGGGAAAACACTAGCCAATTGGCGAGATAAAGAAAAACTTCATGTCAAAGATGATATTTTTGCAGAATATTGAAGAGAGGAATTCTATGAGGCAGAGGTGAAAGATAGAATGCATTCTAGGCATATGGGGCAGACAGTGCAAAGTCCATGGAGTATCATGTTAGAGGAACAGAAACAATTTGGATTGGATTCCACAGTATGGAAGAGGGAATGATAGTAAGTTTGGGAAGATAGGTTACGGCAAGGTTGTGAAGGGATTTAAAAGTTATCATTTTATCTAAGAGTAGATGCAATCGAGAACCAATGAGTTGATAAAGTGGAAGAGTAACATGGTTAGTTCTGTCTTTAAGGAACATTCCTTGGGCATTGCTTTCAGTGTTGGGTAGCTAGAGTGGAATGAGATGACAAGGCAAGAAGACCAATTGGAAAACTCTTGTAGCATTCTAGCTGAGTATCTGAGCAGTATCTGAGTGAATAGTTAGTAGGGAGCCAGATATGAGATGTTGCCAAGGTAAGAATGGCAAGATCTGACAGCTGACTGGGTATATGAATTGAGTGGGAGAATGCCAAGGTTGTCAGCCTAAGAAATTGGAGGGAACGTGGTGTCTTCAATAGAAATATGGAAGTTTGGAAGAGAGGAGGTTGGAGGGTATGGATAATGAGTAGATGACCTCTTAAAATCCCCTTAACTTGAAGATTCCAATTTTTTTCTCTACATAATAATTCTAGGACTTGACTGACTCAGATCTTATAAACTTTTGCTTTACTTAATAGTAGCTCAAACTCATATAGTGCTTTAAAGCTTGTAAAATGTTTTCCTCACAACAATCCTATGAAATACACAGGCAAGAAGTATTACTATCAGGATTTTATAGATGATAAAAGAAAGTTTTTTTTAAGTGTCAGGGCTCAAGGAGATTAGGGAACTTGGTTAATGTTCTTCAAGTAGTTGGAGGCCAGGTTGGAATTAGAATAGGAGCTTTACTGATTCTATATCCAAAGCTCTTCCTATCTGTGTTCTCAGTTCCTTTTGAGTACAACTAAACAAGTGTTTGAACACCTACTCTGTGCCTAGACAAGTAGTAGGGTGGAAAATAGATTTCAAATGAAACAGAAACAGAAAGATCCTCCTATTATGTGCTCAGAAATTTACATATCCATAGCATACATGAATACAGGACAATGTGCCATGGGCACATGCACACAGATCCACCCAGGCAGACAGACATGCAGAGAGTCACAGATAGACCACATGTGCACACACAGATCCATGAAAGTTCTTGTGCCCATACTCCCATGTTGACTCTGCAGACCTAGACCTGGGAGGGGTTCCAGTAATAGTAGGAGAGAATTTGATGAGCTTCTGGGAGAAAGAACTGAGGATTCTGGATAAAAGCCTTCTAGTTTTAAAATTCTTTCGTTTCTACATAAAATCGTAAAAGTCTATGATTCTAAGGGAAGCAATGAGGAGAGCTCCATCTGCGAGTCTTGAGGTAGAGAGTCGGGAGGGGTGAGAGGGGGCCAGGCGCTGAAGTAGTTCCTGGCAAGGTCATTTATGAATATTAAATCTTATACCTCCAGGCTCCAGCGATTCCCACTGTCCTGCCCCTCCCCATAAGCCAAGGTTACACTTGTAATAAACAAAACTAACCTTCTCCAGAAGACACTCACACACTCTCTCTCTCTCCCTCTCTCTCTCTCTGAATCTCTCTCTCTCTCTCTCTCTGAATCAATCTCTCTCTCTCTCTTTCTGAATCTCTCTCTCTCCCTCTCTCTCTCTCTGAATCTCTCTCTCTCTGAATCAATCTCTCTCTCTCTCTTTCTCTTTCTTTCTCTCCCTCTCTCTCTCTCTGAATCTCTCTCTCTCTCTCTCTGAATCAATCTCTCTCTCTCTCTCCTTCTCTCTCTCTCTGAATCTCTCTCTCTCTCTCTCTAAATCTCTCTGTCTCTCTCTGTCTCTGAATCAATCTCTCTCTGTCTCTGAATCAATCTCTCTCTCTCTTTCTGAATCTCTCTCTCTCTCTAAATCTCTCTGTCTCTGAATCAATCTCTCTCTCTCTGAATCAATCTCTCTCTCTTTCTAAATCTCTCTCTCTGAATCTCTCTGAATCTCTCTCTCTCTCTCTCTCTCTCTCTCTCTCTCTCTCTCTCTCTCTCCTCTCTCTCTCTCTCTCTTTCTCTCTCTCTCTCTCTGAATCTCTTCCTCTCTCTCCCTCTCTGTCCTCCCTCCCCCCAAATATATTAAACCTTCCCTCAGCTACAACATAGGGATCTTAAGAAAGAGCTTTCTAGGGGAAGAAAAGAGAGAGCAGGGGAGGGAAAGGGAAGGAGGAAGGGGAGACCCAAATCAGCTTCCACACATCTGGTTGCTTAGGGGAGCCTTCTCTAAATCATCTCTACACACTGAGTTCAGCCCAAGGCCTTGAAAAACTCTTGGAAAAGAGGCTTCCAGATGGTACTTCTACTTCTCACCACTTCCCCACCCCCACCCTCTTCCCAATTTGCCTTTCTGAGCCTTGAGGAATATTTTGAGAGATATTCAACAAAAAGAAGAGTGACCCTAGTTGGATAATAAGTGCTGCAATGAGACTTGGTGCCAGAATCCAGGAGAGGGTGCTCTTGGTACGTGCCTGTGTAGACATATGCATATGTGCATGCACATGCAAATGTGAAATACATGTGTGTATGTTATAACTGTATGCACACTTGTGAGGAGTTAAAGGTGTGCAAGATCTAGAGAGAGATAGGGAAGTCGAGTTTTGTGGTAATGGGAAAGGATTGGTGAACTCCATACTTAGAATGTTCTCCTTCTTCACCTCTTGCCTCTTGGAATCCCCGGAGTCTTCAAGATGCAGATCAAGTGCCGTGTTCTGCATGAGGCATGAGCACCCAGTTGTTGGATTTTCCCCTGCTCCAAACCCAGGTTGCCTCATGTGTCTGTTTTATAGATATCTATGCATGTGTTTTGAATATATGTATATATGTGCATGTTTCTCCATTGGAATGCAAGCTCTTTGAGGGCAGGGGTTGTTTTGCTGTTTTATATCGCTGGTATTTAGTACAAGTCTTCTATCAGTAGGTGCTTAATAAATGTTTGATGATTGGTCAACTGATTAACAGATGTTTAGAAACTTCCTAAAGAACAAAGTCCTAGTATTGGTCACTCGGAGATGTTTGGAAGTCCATCTCCATCTTATGAGTATGTAGGGTATACAAACCTCCAAACCATCCCTTACCGTTAGAGAGTGGATAGGAATACATGAAACTGACTCCAGAAGGGAGAAAGTAGATGCTCAGGCATGGGATATGCTGGTTCTGGAGGCATCACCACCCAGCTTTTTTTGTCTTCTACCCATAGTTCGCTAGGCTTCAGAACCTTAAGCAAAACTTTGGGGATCCCTACCTCCCTGTTTTTTCTGTCTACTCTTTATTACTTTATGATTGCATGTTTCCTTTCCTCTGGAGGGAGACAGAGAGAGAGAGAGAGAGAGAGAGAGAGAGAGAGAGAGAGAGAGAGAGAGAGAGAGAGAGAGAGAGAGAGACAGAGACAGAGAGAGAGAGAGAGAGAGAGAGAGAGAGAGAGAGAGAGAGACAGAGACAGAGACAGAGAGACAGAGACAGAGACAGAAACAGAGAGAGACAGAGACAGAGACAGAGACAGAGAGAGAGAGAGAGACAGAGAGAGAGAGACAGAGAGAGACAAAGAGACGGAGACAGAGACAGAAACAGAGAGAGAGAGAGAGAGAGAGAGAGAGAGAGAGAGAGAGAGAGAGAGAGAGAGAGAGAGAGATACAGACACAGAGAGACACAGAGAGAAAGGGAGAGGGAGAGAGGGAAGGAAGGAGGGAGAAAAAGATTCCTTGCTATATCTATTTACCTATCAGTACAAATAATATAACTATATCAATAGTATACTTAAATACCAGTAATACTTCAGGATGAAATTTCTTTTTTTAACTTTTCTGTATTTGACTAAGAAAAAAATGAAGTGAGATGCTTGAAAGTCACTCAGAAAATAAATGACAGAATTGGACTAGAATAGATGCCTTTTGATTCCTAGTCCAGGGTTTCTCACCTGGACCATATTGCATTTTAAAAGCTTGCCTTAAGCCATGTGAGTGGACTGTGGGAATTGTGAAGGAGGAATGGATAGTGAAAGAAGCTGGAAATAAGGAATGGGTCTCGTGTTCAAAACCCAAACAATAAGAATTAAACAATGTTTTTTTTTTCTTCTTCTTCACAATTTGATTTTTTTTTTACTTTAGCCTTCACAGAATCTTCTAAGAGTGGTGGTGGTGGTGGTGGGGTGTGTGTGTGTGTGTGTGTGTGTGTGTGTGTGTGTGTGTGTGTATGCTAAGGGAGATGATAGTGTGAACAGGAGCAAGGGTGGAGTTGTGTGCTGGTCAGTATAGAATTGGGGGAATCATGCAAAGGAGATGGGCAGGACAGATTTGGGCCCTCAGCAAGATTGTGGTTTGTCTTTGGCATCACTCCCAGCCTCCCTTAAAAAATACCCCATCTTCTACCAGGTGCCTTTATGGGAGGGAAGTAATAGATAATTCACTCACACCTCAATGTAAAGATTTGAATGTGTTCTTCCTCGGAGTGGGCTGGGGAGAAGACAGCTGCCAAAGACCCTGGAAAGGGCCATCCTTAACAAACAATGGGAGTATTTCAGGTCGCTGACTAGAGATGTTTTTGCAGGGGTAGGGGTGGCAGTGTCTAACCGAAGTCCCTCACATTCTGCCTACTGGTAAGTTTCTGCAAAAGGGCTGAGTTATGAAGACAGAATGACTAAGCAAAGAGGCAGTACAAAGAAAAGCTAAGGAGAGAGATGGAGAGATTACAGAGAGGAAAAGAAATGGAGCTGATTCAAAGACACAGAAAGAGACAAGGAAACAGAGAGAAAGCCGCCCAGACACAGAAAAATAGGAAGGAATTGATATAAAGACCTGAGAAGGAAAAGATGAGAAAGGGTCAATCTGAGCATCTGGGGCACAGACCATATCTTACTCATTATTGTCTCCCCTCTCTCTCACTGCCCAGTGACGTGCCTAGTTTAATAGTGAGCAACCACAAAATATTTGTTGAAAGAATAGACATAAAAGAGGCAGACTGGGGAAGAGATGGTGAGACAGAGCAAGACATTGTGCCCCTTTCCAATGACTTTAATTGATGCCCCATCAGGTCATTGCCTGAAGATTTGCTCTGAGGTTTGTTATTCTAATTAGCCAAGTGCCCAGGCAGGGAGAAAACAAACCTCTTCTCTGATGTACAGCCCCTGGGTCTGCCAGGACCAGGAAGGTGGGGGGAGGGAAAGGGAGAGAGGAAAGTACATTAGCAGAACAGCTCACAGGGGTGCAGACAAGGGGATGAATGGGGTGGTCTGCCTATAAATCAGCCCCTGCTGACAATCCAAGATTGTGGGGGGTCTAGAGGAAGCTGCTGGCTGAAGACAGCCCTCTGGTAAGATGCTGATAGTGGCTGGAACACAGGGACCTTGCCCTCCCAAGGGACAGAGATGGACCTCTGCCAACTCAGTTGAAGGAAGGTGCAGAGGCTTAAGCTAAGGAGAGAAGCCTATAAGGGATAACAGCCCATAATAGATGCTGGAAATGAAATTGGGAGTGGGGGGAAGAGGCTGTGAAATTGGGAAAGGCAGTCAACTTTTTATTTCCCACTATATAGTAGTTGCATCCATAATAGTTTGGGAGCTCTGCTTCCCTTTCACTCTTTCCTACCCTAAGGGGTGCTTTAACCCTTTAACAGTTAGTGATTGAACACCTCCTATGGACTTAGCCCTATCCTGTGACAGATAGGAGAATACACCTGAAACCAATAGAGAACATCAACAATGCAACCAAAGAGCAGAGTATTTTATTTATCTATGTAAAGGGGATACAGAAGAAAAATCAATCCTGTCTGCATGAAGCTTAATATCTAGGAGAGGCAGAGTTCATATGGCATGAAACATATCTTGAGAACTATAAAAAAGGCTTTATTCCCACTTAAGATGGATGGAGGGTGGGCTGCTGCTTCCTACTATTTCTTTACAAGCCTCAAGCCAGAAAACCTTTGCCAGTATCTCTGATCTCTGCTGAGAGGTTGGCACACAGCAATATTTAGTGGAAAGAGCACAAGAGCCATTAGAAAGCTATGTTCCCACATGGACATATGTAAGTCACTTCTCCTGGATGAGCTTCAAGATCCCTCATGTAAAATATGAATAATCCCATAGGGTTGTTCTGAGCATCAAATGAGAAATCACAAGTGAAATGCTCTGTAAACCTCACTGTTGTACAATCATGTCCAACTCTGTGATTCCATTTGAGGTTTTCTTGGCAAAGATATAGGAGTGGTTTGCGATTTTTTTTTTCATTTTTCAGATGAGGAAACTAAGACCCATGTGGGTCACACAGCTAGTGAGTTCACATTTGAACTCATGTCTTTCTGACTCTTGGATAAGCATTCCACTAATGGGTCACTTAGCAGCCCTATATCAACTTTATAGCATACAAAATGTTATTTTGATCTCTGTCCTTCCTATTACTCTGTGGCACAAATTGCCTAGTACATGGTACCTCACATTAGGATGAAGCTTTCACACTTTCCAGTAGGCTTTTGTAAAGTAAGTATTCTTTTTTTTTCTTTAAAGTCTGGACTTGTGGTTTCAATTGGTATGGAGACTTCTCAATGTGAAAATTCCTTCCACCAATGCAGATCATATACTATTCTATAATTTATAGTTTGTCATGTTAGAGAGCTGCTTAGGAACCCTAAGAAGCCTATTGTCACACAGCTGGTATATGTTAGAGACAAGACTTGAACTCAGATCTTTTGACTTCAAAGCTTACTAATTGTACCCATTAGTACAATTTCACTCTGCTGTCCTCATCTGATTATTCTCTGGTTGTTGCATCTATATTTCTTGTCTTCCCAAGAGAAAGGGCTGGATTCTCTTTTTCTCTCACTCCCATAGCTCCTGTCATGACATTAGGCATAGAATAAGTATCCAATAAGCACTTACTTCTCGTTATAAAATTAGCCTTAGCCATAATCGAAATGGTGAATTATTCTGCTAAAATATCCCCAGGTCTAATATAAATTTATTTTTTATTACAGCCTGGTTTTGGATTATCTTTAATATATCTCCCCTTCATGGAAGCTGGTGAAAATTGGCTACAAAAGTAGCTTTTTAAACCTAAACCTCTACACCTCTGGAGGTATTATTGGGGTCTCCTGGATTTTTGTCAAATAGGGAAAGGAGGAGTTTCTGAGCACCCACTATTGGCCAGATATTGCCTCTACTGCTTTACAAAATCTCATTTGATCCTCTCCCAAACCTTGCCAAGTGGTATTGTAATTATTCTTATCCTATACTTGAGAAAACTGGGGTAAACAGAAGTTGTGACTTGCTTAGGATCCAAGAGCTAGTTAGCATCTGAAGTCAGATTTGAATTCAGGAAGATGAGGCTTCTTGACTTAGGTCTGGCACTCTAACCATTCCCTGCACCATCGAACTGCTCAACATCAATCTATTCACTCAAACCCTTAGAATCTGGACCCACAGCCTAGCCCTAGATCCCACACTGTCTTAGATTGTTCTCCAATTATTTCATATGAATAAATATCGTCTCTTCAACAAGACTGTGAAGTCCCTGAAGGTAGGAACTATATATCATCTCTGGTAACTCCCAGAGTACAAGCACAGGATTGGGCACACATTGAGGACTCTCACAGATGAAGGATACCAGGTTTGGGAGAATTCTCCAGTGATCCCTGAGGCAGGAAGGGTGCTCTGAGTGAGGTCCGAATCGTGAGCCAATATGACCGACATCAAGGACAGTGCCAGGAATAGACACAGCCACCAGACCTCTCTGCGTGCTGTCCCCAGCCCTGCCTGCCTGAAGAATGCCCTCTTTTCTCCCTCTTTTGGTTTGTTTCCAAAACATCTCAAATCCCCGCCTCTCTTCTCCCCTCTCTCCCCCCCCCAAGACTTGTATGTTTCTTTGGGAATAAAAAAAAAAAACACCTTCATTTGGAGTTGAGGTAGTAGCTTTCCTTAAAATGATCTTGCCGGCTTCTCCACAGACCCCGCCCCTCACCCGAAATGCCAAGAAAATCCTCACTGTCCTGGTCTAACCAGTGTAAGCAGGCAACACTCTCTCCCCAAAGTGATGGGCAATGGGGTATGGGAGGGGAGTAGTGGGAAAGCTCCCGGTAATTCGGGAAATGAAACTCTTAGTTTATGCGTACTCTGAGAACAATATGGGACAATGTAAACGATGTACTTTGTGTCTTGGAGGTTGAAGAGTTTTAGATTCTAGAGCTCGCTAGGGTCCGAGTGGTCAAAGAAGACTTCGAATTGTGAGACTTAGAATTGGATAATAGAGTTGAAGGACAACCATTTTATGGATGAGTGTCTAGATTTCTGAGCGGAGTAAGGAGACTTATTCAGGGTCACATAGCAATCAGAACTGCAACCCAGCTCTTCAAATTCCAAATCTACTGCTATTTCCACTTTCCTATATAAACATGCTTAAGAACTGGCTTCAAAGGCTGAGGAGGCAGATGGTCAGGAGGGGGTGGAAGAAGAAATTCTAACGGTAATGGTGTGTGTGTGTGTATGTGTGTGGGAGGATTAACCTAGTATATGGAACTGAGGGATCAGGACTACCTGGAGTAGAGTGTGTTAGGGAGGATCGGAAGATGAGGTGAGAGGTGCTCTGTGTGTGGTGAGAGTCTTCATTTTCACCTGTTTCGTTAAGACTTTGGTTTTTATGGAAAACCAGGCTGATTATGAACCATGGCGGGCTGCCTTCTCTTTCCCTTCCTTTCTCCATCTCTTATTTCTCACTCACGCAGAACAGGAAGAGGTCTGCAAATGACTACCATTTCCCTCCCCCACTCTTTTTTCCTCCCCGTGTTCTACCCCCCTTCTTATTCAAGGCAGATAAAGTGCTCACAGCTGCTCGCAGCTGAAACGGGCCTTAATTGCACCCCCGTTGCCATGGCGATCCTTGATGATCTCCCTGTGGCTGAAATGCTTGCCCTCTCCCAGCTCTCCGTTCCTGCTCCCTTCCGTGCCAGCCGAAATGCAGTGGTGGGTCTGGGGCACTAGACAGTGGCTTACAGGGTGGGAGGCATCCCACCAAAATACATTCCTCCTCCCTTTACCTCTCCCAGGCCTAAAACAGCACTTGTGAAAAGGTTCTCCTCAGACTTCCAGGTTATTTGCTTTCCCCCAGTTAAAATGCTTATGCTCCCATACTCTCTAGAAGGATCTTTTCATTTTCAGGGTACTTGGTTACCTGGAATAAAGCACGGAAGGACACTAAAAAATGAGGTAGAAGTTTCCAAAGACAATTTCCAATAGTCTTCCTGGCTGGTCATCCTGGACTGGCACCCCATCTCCTTTGCTCTGCACCTCCCCCTCTCAGGTAACCTGCTTTACTTCCCAGATTCTGACACCTAGTGAGTGTTTAATAAACGCTGGTGGATTGATTGACTGCCTCTTGTGTTAGAGGGGAGCTGAGTGAAAAGGGAAAGAACCAGCATCCGAGCAAGCCGAGCAGGCAGTTTTCCATCCATAATGCCCCAGAGAAAGAGCAGAAGAAAGAGAAAAATCTAATTGGGACCCATTTCACAGTAGTGGGAAAACATACTACTGGCAGGCCCCACTTGAAGAAAATCCAATGAAATCTGAACTTGCAAAATAGATGCACAGAATATGAATTTTGATGTGTGTGTGTGTGTGTGTGTGTGTGTGTGTGTTGGGGGTGGGGGTGTTGAAAAAGAAAAGGTTCCTTTTTCTCGATAAAAAGATTCACTGCCTGGCTGTCAGAGTGTATTTAAGCATTTGTTTACAGATTTGTTTATAGACTTTGGGATAGCATTGTTTAAAGCTAAAAGTGTAGGAAGGACCTAGTGAGGACTAGAAAAAAAGACTTCTCAGAAAGCAGACTGTAAATTAATGAATTTGACTGACGACCAAAAAAAATCCTTTTAGACCAGCCCTTCCAGGGAATAAGCTATTTTGTATAGCTAGAGAAACCTGCTGGAATATCCATCCCTCTCCCAACCCTAAGTCTCTCAGGGGTTGAATCAACTAAAAACTAAAAGTTTTTAGAAATGATGAAAAAATGAAAGGAATGGGGAAAGATAACCCGAAATTATTTCTTCCTGGAATCAAAATATTTGCAAAACTCAAGAGTTTGGATTTCTAGGTCTAGGCTCTGTGGTTCCTAGGCAGGTATCTTCTGCCATTCCTGTCTTCATTCCCAACAACCATTATTCAATTCTCCCTTGAAGATTTATAGAATAATAAAACTTTAAGGATAGTGGGGATGTTAGAAATGATCTAAGTTTATCGTCTCATTTTTCAAAGGAGAAAACTACTGTTTAGAGAACTGAAGTGACTTATCTAAGATCACACAACTAGTAAGTATTTGAACTGTTGCTCTAAATGTTTTGTTGTTTAATCATTTCCTTTATGTCTAACTTTGTGACCCCATTTGGAGTTTCCTTGGCAGGGATATTGAAGTGGATTTACCATTTCCTTCTCTAGCTCATTTTACAGATGAGGAAATTGAGGTACACAGGGTTAAATGACTTGCCGAGGTTCACACAGCTAGTAAGTATCTGACACCACATTTGAACTCAGGTCTACCTGATTCCAAGCTCACTCTCCATCCACTGCTTCTGACTCTCAGCAGTTAGATGATGCCATCTTGCAGAGACCACTGGACCTGGAGTTAGAAAGAGCTGAGTTCAAATATAACCTCAGACATTTACTAGTTGTCTGACCCTGGGCAAATCACTTAACCCCAATCTGTTTTAGTTTTCTCAACTATACAATGGGATAATAACACCTGCTTCCCAGGATTGTTTTGAGAATCAAATGCGATAATAATTGTGAAGCATTTTGCATACTTTCTGGTAAATAGTAGCCACTTAATAAATGCGTCTTTCTTTCCTTCTTCTTACTCCAGCTACCTTACACTCCATTATCTCTATAACTTCCAGGAAAGCTTACCCGACTAACTATAGCCTGCTCAGAAGGCCCCTGGTTTGGCCTTATTTCAGCGCTAAGGTTTTGACTATAGTGTCATATACTTGTTTAAAATTCATGGCTATTTCACTTGTGGGGCTATGTTCCATCTCCCCTCTATTGATAGTAACTTTTGATGGCAGGGACTGCATCTTTTATTCTGTTCCCACTTCTCTGCTCTTTCACTTCCATGCCCCCTACAATGCAGTCTACCTAATAGGTGCTCAATAACTGCTGGTTGAATTAATTTGCCAAAATACTCAGTTCAGAGAAAAACACCCCAGGGTCTGGACCTTGATGAATGCTATGCCTTCTCTAACTGCCAACACAATGTTTGCACTCAATCTACTTTCTATAATAAAATCTCAAATCAATCCCCATGAAGCCAGGCCTACAGAGGTCAGGAAGAAGGTAAAATTCAAATCAAGTACACAGGTCTTTCTTGCATGCCCAGGGCCTATGCTAGGTGATATATCTTGGGAGGGGGGGTGTTGCAGGATATGGCCTTGAGAGACAAGAGTACAAGAGGGACGACACAATCCCTTTTTTTAAAAACCTGCAGTTTAGTTGGGACAGTAATGGCAACATAAATTTGTATGTCATTTTAAAGGTTTATAAAGAACTTTATGTAATTATCTAATTCAATCTTCATCATAAACTTATGAGTGAAGGAGTAAAATATTATTATTCCCATTATATAGATGGGGAAATTGAGGTCCAGAAGGTCTATGAGTGGCCCACTGTCACATAGCTGAGTCAAGCTGTTTACCTATGTTTTCTGACTTTAATCTAGTGTCTTTTCAACTGTGCCATTCTGCAAGCAGAACTCAAACTCTGAAAGCAGTAGGGACTATAAAAGGAAGTAAGAAGGTCTTCTAGTTAGGTGCATGGAGAACCAGTTCTAAAGTAAGGAAGATCTGAGTTCAAATGCAGCCTCAGAATCTTACTAGCTGTATGATCTTAAGCAAGTCACCATACCCCATTTTGTCTCAGTTTCCTCATCTGTAAAATGAGCTGGTGAAGGAAATGACAAACTACTCCAGAATCTTTGACAAGAAAATTCCAAATGAAGTCATGGTTGAACAACAATAAAAGTAGAATCAAGGACTACAGGTATTGAGACTGGAAGTTTATTGAAATTAGGCAAGATTGGAATTCATAAAGGAAATATGAGAACAGAGGTAGGGTGTGAGGCAAGAGATAGGAACCTATACAAGCAAAATTTTAGATGTTGAACTTTTCTATTTTTAATTAATGTTTTATTTAATTAACAATGTCCATTGTTAGCACATCAAAGGTAATTTGGAAAGGGAAAAAATGAGTTGAGAGGGTGGAAAGTTAGAAGTAGTGGTTTTCTTAGTGGAATAGTACAGTTGAGACAAGAAAGGTAGGTTGCTCTTAAAAAACCTTAAAGAAAGTTCTCTCCTCTACTCAGTCCATTCCTTATTCTATTTTACCTCCAACCTAGGAAATCATTCCCAAAGTAAGGGACAAATTTATAACCTTTACCAAGTATAAATCCCACCATCTTTATGAGGTCTTTCCTACTATCTTATACATGCTGCTCACTTGCCTCCTAGATCACAATTTTGAATCTACCTATATAGGGAGGTAGATAGATTCAAAATAGTGATCTAGGAAGCAAAGTGTATAAAACATATGTATAATGTATGTGCATTTATATTCATGTATATTATATACATTTGTATATAATTATATATAGTATATCTACAACGTATATATATAGTATACATACAATGTATATATAGTATATATACAATGTATATTATGTACATTTATATTCATACACCACATTCACACACATATTTGCTATTGTTATACATGCACAAACTTCAGATCTTATATTGCAAAGTATGCTGAATTTTTTCTTCTTAATAAGGGAGGCATCTTACTCCCCAGATATTGGGAGGATGCCTTGAGGATAAAGTCCAGTAGATGGGGAGGAGCACTGATTTGTTTTGGAGTCTCAGACGATCTGGGTTCAATCCTTTCTTGGTCCCTTTTTGATGTGGGACCCTGGGCAAATAACTAAACTCCTTTAGACCTCAGTTTCCTAATCTGTTAAAAGGAGGATAATACTAGCAAGATGAGTGTGCTTTCCAGAGTTCTTGTAAGGATAAGATGATATACTATTTGTAATACATTTTGTGAACTATGCTATGTCTCATTCATAAAATGAGAGTGTTGAATTAGAATAATCTCTAAGATCCCTTATGACTCTAAATCTATGATCTTTGACACATGTTCAAATGGCATAATTTGAATAGAATGCTGGACTTGAGTTGAGAAAACCTGGGGTTTCATCCCTTATCAAGTATACTTTATGTATGAGCCTAGGCAAGTTAGTTTCTCTAAGCCTCAGTTTCTCTCTTTGTAAAAAACGATCTCTAAGATTACTTTGATTTCTAAGTATAGATGATTCTATGTTCCCATTTTTTGATTCTCTACTACAACACCTAGCACAGGGCTAGGCACGTAGGACATGCTTAGTGAACACTTGTCAACTTGACTTGAACTGAATTAACAGTGCAGTTCATCAAGCAAACAAACAAAAAACCCCAAAGCACTAAACACAACTTGTCTCTGTTCTCTGCCATGTCCCCTCATCCATTCATTCGTCTTTCTAGCCAAAAACCTATCATCTCGCCTCCAGATAAACCCATCACATTAGGAAAGTTGAAGTTGTAACTCAGGCAAAAAATGACTGTAAACAGCTTTGGAAAAGATTTGTCCACCGAGAAACGGTAAAACAAATCACACCACTTTGCATCCTAACAGGCGTTAAGCAGCTCGATGTTGCCTTGAAAGGTACCCGTTGCTACGACGGGGAATTTCTCAACTCTGGGCATCTCAAGGGCCTTTGCTTCAGAGGGGAGAGAGGCGGGCTCGATTTATTGGGAGAAGACATAGGGACCTGGAGCAGCTCTGTTCGATCATAATGATGCACACCACCCTCTCCGCTTGCGTAGATCATCCCTCTTAAGACAGAGAACTGCCAGGCAACAGAAGCCTCTTTCTGATGTTCCTTTCCTAACCTCCTATTATAGCACTCATTGCATCCCACACTTACCTCTGAACCTTCCTGTACTATCTTATACTTTTTAAATGTTTCATAAATTGGGGTTGAATTACCCTAACTAGACTGTTAAGTTTTGGGGGGAGGAGCCATAATTGAACCCTAATTGTGCTTTTTCTCATAACCCTTAGCTCAGAGTGGATATGTGTGTGTGTGTGTGTGTGTGTGTGTGTGTGTGTGTGTGTATATGTATATATATATATATATATATATATATATATGAATAAATAAATAGATATATAGGCAGATATATGAGACAGGCTTTACAAGATATCCACTATGTATACTGCTACTATACTAATCTCCCTGTGTTAGCATAGTATATTAATATGTTATTAATAATGATAATTTTGTCAGCTAACCCTTATTTTAATAGTTCATAAATGTTTTATTTTAAAATGCAGTATTTTGGCATAAGATGTATATATTTATTTTTTTGGATATGTCCTGTGGCAGCTATTTAATTGATGGATTGATTTGATTATTTGATCAAAATGATAATGCCCATCAATAGCCTAAGTTGTGTCAAAGTTTAATGAGAATTGTGCCTGTGTTGAATACTTTTATTTTTATCCTAACATTCTGCTTAATGAGGGGATGTTATCTCAACAGAGCTTATTTTTAAAGTACAACAATTAGCCCTAAATCTAAAAGGATAAATTCAAGTGCATTTATTTACTCTTCTGGATTTAAGAACGGATTTCTGATGTATTAATAACCCCTGAATAAGGACTATATTCATTGGTTCATGATAGTAGTTTATATTTATGGTTTTATGAACCATTTCTTTCCTCACAACAATCCTGTACAAGTATTATGCTTTCCCTTCTACAGATACAGAAAACAAGGCTCAGAAAGGTTAATTAATTTGTTCCTAGCCACACAGGGGACTGGGATTTGAACCCATACCTTCTGATTCAAAGGCAATTGTATGCACTGCCTCCAAGCACTATTTGGACCAATTCCTCCTGTGACCAATCACAGGCATCTGCAGGACTGAGAATGAATTTAAACCAGCATCCATCCACATTAGCATACATCCTCCAGAACATCATGGGAGGAAGTCAGCTTCAAAACCTCATTGTTTTGAATGTTTTCCATCAGGTCTTCCCAGGGGTTTGCATTCCTAAGTGGTACTTTTGAGAAAAAAAATACAGACGTATGTGTATATTTCTTCCCTTTTCCTTTCGTAATCCTAGGCTTTTTAATATGAGAGCCTTTTATTTCTCTAAAACTGCAGCTGCTTTCATTGAGTTTTATGGATTTAATGTACTTAGAGACTGCAGGAGAAGATGGGAGTCGGCACCTTTACCCAGGCGTCGGCTCCTCAGTGCCTTTTCTAATGACGAAACTTATCTGATCCAGCACATTTCATATCTGTACAAAAATTAATTCTCCCTCCCTTTGTCTTAAGGCTTTAAGGTTTAATTTGTTCTGGGGATTCTTGTGAGTTCCTCTCTCCTATATCTCTTTTTTTTCTCCTTTTGTTTTTAAAGACTACACCATTCTTTCTCCCTGCATTTAAGGTGTCTCCCTTCTTCTGGGGCATTCAGCTAGAAAAAGAGTGAAAGGCACAAAGTACCAGACCAAGGCCACATAAGGAGATGAACCACACTGCCGAGCCCCAGGGTGCTGATGCAGGAGACACCTCTTGCTCTCCCATAAAGAGGTGGGAAGGGAACACACTGGATATTTTCCTCAAGAATCCTCAAGTCTTCTTCCACCTCCCTTTCAGGCACCACTGTCACAGGACCAGAGGTGATACAGCTGAGAATCCAAGAATAGGAGTCTTGAATCCCAGAACTGACAGATTTAGAGAAAGGCAGATCCAACAATAAAGGTTATAGATCACAGACTCATAGGTAATAAAATCACAGATCATAGATCACAGAATTACAGCTATTTGAATTAAGGGTTGTAGAATCAAAGATGAAATGAATGGATGATTGAATAAAGGATGTTTCCTAAATGTTGATTTTGTACCAGGCACTATGTTAAGCATAAAGGAAGCTGTCCCTCACCTCAAGGAGTTTGTGTTCTATTAGAAGGAGACTACATATAAGGGAATGGTGATCAAGAAAGAGTTTTGGCCTGGAGAATCACAAAGATGGTAAGATGATCCACAAGCAGTGCATTGGCATGACATTTTCAGAAGAAACATGGTAATATTAATGACTACTGTTTTCCTAGCAAGAATTGAAAAAGGGCAGGCAAGATAGGAAGATGGTTTGGGAGATGGCTGCATGGGATGTGCAGAATAGGGACCTGGAGAATTTGCATTCGTTCTTTCATTCAATAATCAGATAGTTCTGGCCTGGTTTGTCATTCCAAAACTATGAGGATTAATTTCCCCAGAAGAGGAATGTGGATGGTGGTGGATAAGTGGTAAAGACCATATTAAAGTCCATATAAAACCCCCATCTGGGGGTATTATGTAAAGTGGGGAAAATTGGCACACAATGGCAAAACAGATAGTAATATGGTCTGAATGGTCATGTACATGGGATATCAAGCTGTACTTCTTAGCTTTGAAGATCAGAAGTAAAACTTAGAATCCAAGAACTAGAAGAGATCTTTGGTCCCTCTCCTCCCCAACTTTGGGTGGTTGAATAGCTAATTCATCCATTATCCATCCATCATCCATGCTTATCTATGATCTTTCTGATAATCTTTTGGAGAATGGAAATATCCTTGGCTCCCCACAGGGCAGTAGAAAGGATGCTTGGTTTGGAGTCACAAAATGTGTTCAAATCCTGTGTCATATTTACTAGCTATGTGACTCTGGACAAATTACTTCTAGTCCATTTAGGATGCAACAGAGAGCTCATTGAAATTAATACTATAAGATCAGGGTAGTAGGATAGTTTATTGCCAGATAATGGGGAGCATTGATAACAGAAAAGCTATTTGAATTAGGTGACACTGAAGATTTTGGAGCAGAAGAAGAGGGGTAACCAAATCTGTCCACTTCTTTCTACTTTATGTTTAAGTCTGATATAGTCTGCCTTTTAGCTGATAGAAAATCTGCCTCAGGTTAGGAAGATGTGGATATAAGTTTTGCCTCTGACACATTCTGACTATGTGAAGCTGGGTGAGTCATTTAATGTCTCAGTGTTCCAGGTAACTCTCCAGGACAGAAGCGCTCTCTCTCTCTCTCTCTCTCTCTCTCTCTCTCTCTCTCTCTCTCTCTCTCTCTGTGTGTGTGTGTGTGTTGGACATCTTTGGGTATTTGGGGAAGCGGATGGAAGATCAGAAAGATTTGAGCCTACTCCTACCTTTGACTCATACTACCTTTGGTAAGTGCCCCCAGACAACCCTCGAAGATGCTAAGTTACAGTATTCTCAGAATAATGTTTTTAAATGATCGAAGAAAATGCTAATTTTTGGTTAGAGGATAATGAAAATAAAGATGTAATTTTCCCCCTTGGTTTATGGACCCCCTGGAATCCTAGGACCTTGGTTAAAACTGACTGCTCTAAGACCAAAAATTGCAGAGCAAGTACTGATCTACATAAGAAGATGGAGTTTCCAGCACCATTGAAATCATAGATTCTATTCAGTAAGTAATTCTCCAAAGATAAGCATACTTTTCCCTCTTCAGAATCTCGCTGTACGTGGAGGATCAGTTCCCTTTCTCTCACCCAGCTGCTCCATATCTGAGCATTAAGGATCGTGACCTGAGCCCAGGACCAGCCCCATTAGGCAAAGAATCAAGGCTTTCAGATAATAAGCTCCATACTGGGGGCAAACATTTGTGTTAGATTCCAAGGAAGGGAAAGAAGATGGTAGACGGATCTGTCTCAAGTTCCTTTCTAATGGGGTTTTTGCAATAACGCACCACGTGGTCAGACCACAGATTGGTATCACTGTGCCTTAGGACATACAAGATGGCTTGAGGCTTTGTCTCTACCATGTTTGTGTGCATTCTGAATGCATTAACCTGCACCTGCTCGTATATGAAACGCTTATAGCTGGTCAGGTTGTCACACCTAACCTGGTACTCAAGATTTTAATGCTTAGCAATAATTTATTAAAAGCTCTATTTATACTATCTCCACCTATTTCTCTCTACGTCTATCATCTCTCTATTTATTTCTCATTTGTCTATGTGGGTCTGTCTCTCCCCCCTGGGGATGCCTGGGGCAGAAGACCTTAAAGGCTTCCAAAGACCCCCAGGATACTAGGGAAAGAAAGGGGAAATAAATCAAGCCACCCAACTCTCCAGTCCCCAGCTGAAAAAACAGAGGAGTTAATAGAAGCCAAACAAATCCCCTTTATTTGCTTTGTGGGTCAAGGGTCAGCCCGAGTAACTCATTAATTAACACAGCAGGAGCCTCACTATTGACAAGGTTCTGTGTGCTCAGCCATGGGAAGACCCCCTACAGTGAAGCAGCTTGTAGCCTCTCTCTCCAGCTCCTCCTATCCCTTTCCACTTTGTTGGGGCCTGGGAAGGGGCTACTGGATTCCCTTGTGAGCCCCAAACTGGGCTTTCAAGTCCTTTCTCCTCTAATCCCTCTTGCCCCTTCTTTTGATGAGCTCATATAATTGTGAAGCTAGTGTCATGGAAGGGATGCAGGAGATTCATTACTATTGCTATTCTGGCATTGTGACCTTGGGCAAACTGCTTACTTACTGCTTTTGACCCTCAGTTTTTTCATTTGTAAAACCAGATGAGCCCTAAGGTCCCTTCCAGTTCTACTTTGAACACTCTTGTCCCTCCTTTGGGCATTCTGTAATGCCTCCCAAACACCCTGCTGGCTCCCGTGTCCCCATCCACCTGGTCCCCCCGACCACTTCTAGCCCTTTTCTCCCCTCAGGCTGGTCTCTCACTGGGCAACTCCTCCCAGCTGGCTATCAAATTTTGCTCTCAGTTAGCTCTTTCTCTAAGGGAAAGACCCAATAAACCATTCACACGGTGGTGCTAATGGTGGATAATGGGCTTTAAGCCTTCCCAAGGGCATTTGCATTTCAATGGGACGATGCCTTAACCCAGGGAAATAAAACTCTAAATGTGGAATTTTAAGCTACCCAGAAGCTAATGGCTGGCTGAGGTGGGGTGATACCTTTCCAACTCCCCTTCAAATCTATCCACACAGACAAGCTATGCCTAAAGCTGGTTCATTTTACCCTTTATTCTCTGCCAGATGTGTATACTCAGAGTTTTCTTAGCTGCCTTCATTACTCACCCTGGGGTCACCTACACCTGGATGGGATTCAAACATCTGTCTGGATTCAGCAGAGAGTACTCCCTCTTTTTAAATCAACTCTCTGTGATGAATTAGAGTTTCTGTGGATTTGGGGAATGGATTGTTTTGTTTTAGGTAGTCCCGTGCGTTATGATCATGGGACCTGGTCGTTGGAAAGTACTTCAGAGGTCACTTACTAGCTGCGTGACCCTAGGCAAGGTACTTACTCCTGGGTGCCTCAGTTTCCTTTTTCTATAAAATGAATTGGAGAAATGACAGACCATTCCAGTATCTTTGCCAAGGAAACCCCAAATAGGATAATGAAGACTCAAAAAACGACTGAAAATCATTGAACAACAAAAAGGTCCAATCTATTCCTGAAAAGAAATGCTCTTTACAACACTCCTGATAAGTGTTCATCTTGTTTTTACTTGAAGACTTCCAGTAAATGATCACCCAACAGCTCCTCAATAGCAGTTCCATTTTGGACAGCTCCAATTAATAGGGAGTTTTTCTTTAAATTGATCCTAAATCAGCTATTTTGTCCCTTCCATCAATGTTCCCAGTTCTGTCTCCTGAGACTAAGTAAAATAAATTTGGTGATCTCTCTTCCAAAACCAAGTCCTCAAATAATTGAAGGCAGCCATCCTGTCCTTGCTAATTCTCATCTTCTCCAGTTCTTGCAGCTGATCTTCCCTTAGAGTATGGTGATGCTTCCTTTCTCCTTTCACCATTTGATTGGCACCTACCCTTGGTCCTGAGGGAATCTTAGGTAGAAGATAACAGTCTGAACTGAAGTTTTCTCAGCCTGGTGTTATTCTCAGCTTTGCTTATTTTTGTGCAACTCTGCCTCACTTAAATCCAATTCACTGGCAAGCCAAGACACCACCCCATGATGTGATTGGTTCTTTTTGAAAACAATGCATGAATAGCAACAGCAGCAGAACCTATAAATCTACTACAATTTGCAAAACCTGTTCCCATATTCTGACTTCACCTCTTTGTTACCTTTGTTTCTTGAGAAGGTTGTACTAGTTGATCTCTAAATTTCTTCCCAATCTCCAATCTCATGGTCCTAAAGCTGTTAAGCTAGGCTGGCCTGTCTACTGATAGCTTTGCCATTTTGTTTTGAAGTTGTTTGTCCCTGTTTCCTGTGACAAGTATTTCCTTAAGCTTTCCTTGTAGTTGTCTCTTTTTGGGTCTTTGTATGGCTGCCACTCAGAGATCCTGCTGTCATCCCATCTTCACACATGTCCAGTCCAATCTGGTTATGTTGCCATCAATGTCAATTTAATGCTGAGGGACTGGCTACATTCCTTATTGTTGGGGATCCTGCCTTTCTATGTGATTTGATTCCTGAATTCCTGACCCTTATCAGACAGAGCACCATTGCTGCTCTGAGTCCTAGTACTTTGAGGTTATAGAAAGGCAGATTTTAATTGTTTTTCAGCTCTTCTAAAACATTGGGTTTGTGGGATCCAATGTGGCGCAAGGGGATATTTTTCAACTGCTGTCATTGTTTGAGTGAGGATATGTAATTTTTAACCTAGCTATAAAACTTTTAATACTAGAAAGTCCTTACTTCTACTTTTAAAAATGGCTCTTTCTTTTTTGTGTATCTTGCTCCTTCTATTCCCCTGCCTTCTTTTTCTCAGGCCTAGGTCCTTATCCCCATGGTCCACTGAGATTCATCAGAATGAAGCTTCAAGGACTGAGTGGTTCTCAGTAGAATATTTAAAAATTTTACCAGTCTAAAGTAGAGTTTGGGTTAGGAAGCACCAGTTTAGGGAAAAGTATCAGGAGATGGGTTATAGTCCCAGACCTGCCATTAATTAGCTTGTAATAGTTTCTCTGGGCCTTCATTTCCTCATCAGTAAAATGAAAAAATCGGACTAGAGACATTTTAGTTTCCTTAACTCCCAAATTCTCTGATCAACATCCACTGTGTGTTTTCCCTATTCTCTAACTTCAATTTGGAAGCCTAGAGTTCCCTTCAGTCTCAGAGACCTTAGATATAAACTTTTGCATTAATAAATATGACTTTGGTTGCATCTTCACATAGAACATAATAAAAGGCAAGGTTCTGATGTGGGAATGCCCAAGAAAGAATTTTAGGGTTTTTACTTTACCTTGTGACTCTTGCTTGGTATACTTTTCATTTAGTTTAAAAATCCCACCATATCTGAAATCTTAAGATTGGGGTTTGCATCTTAGTTCTGTCATTTACTAGTTATGACATTGGGCAACCCATTTCACATCTCTAAGAGCTCAGCTTTCTCATTTGTATAATGAAGGGTAACAGATTGAATCCCAAGCTCACTGACTTGATGAAGTTGATCAAGTGTTTGAACTTTTCTGGAGCTGAGTAAAATGGAGCTTGTAAAATGAGGGATCTGGGATAAATGAACTATAAAGTGCCATTCAGTTCTAAAAATCTGTGGTTTTGTGGTCTGGGGTTTGATTCCCTATGGGGTCACTCTCTTCCCATACCTCCTTTCCTGCACAATCTCTGGGAGGGTATCATCTACCTGTTCTTGATATATCCTGCATGATGTGTGGTTTTCTGTTCTAATGCTGTGTAGGTAAAGTTCTTTATTCATCATTTTCAGGGTTTACTATTGTTATTGTTCAGTCATGTGTGACCTCATTTGGGGTTTTCTTGGTCAAGACTCTGGAGTGATTTGCCATTTCCATCTCCAGCTCATATAAAGATGAGGACACTGGAATAGAATGACTAAATAACTTGTTTAAGATCACACAGCTAGTGTCAGAGGCAGAATTTGCACTCAAACCTTGTTAACTTCAAATCTAGCCTTCTATCTACTATTCCAGCTATCCAGTTCTTATAATAAATCTGTATGTAATACATGCACAGTGTAATAAATCCCTGTGTGCTTTTGCCTTTGAATACTCACCCATCTCTTTCATCCCAATGTTTTCTGGGTATGTGGGACTAAGCCTGGCGAAGTAGTTTGAGTGGGTGCTGTAGGCAATCCAGAACTAATTAGTCTCTGCCTCCTGGCAGATCTGCCGCTTGGGAGATCAAGTTAGAAATCTAGTAAAGACTTGCCCTTCTTGGAAGTACTAGATGGATACTTTGAATCCACAGTGTGATCCTCTTGGATAAAGGAGTCTAATCTCTCCCAGTTCTCATGAACTAATGGTTTCTTATAAGCCTAGTCCTAGTGCACACTTTCACAGTTGTAATGCCCATCACTTCTTTTAAAACCAATGTTTCCTATTCTACTGCCAGCCTACATTTCTGTTCACTCACATTGCTGGTTAAGATATTATTAAACTGTGCATACCCTTTGATCCAGCAGTGTTTCTACTGGGATTATATCCCAAGGAGATCATAAAGGAGGGAAAGGGACCCACATGTGCAAAAAGGTTTATGGCAGCTCTCTTTGTAATGGCAAGAAAATGGAAACTGAGTGGATGCTCATCAATTGGAGAATGGCTGAATAAGTTGTGGTATATGAATGTATGGAATATTATTGTTCTATGAGAAATGACCAGCAGGATGATTTCAGAAAAGCTTGGAGATACTTACATGAACTGATACTAAGTGAAACATATACATGGCAACAAGAGTACACCATAATCAATTCTGATGGACGTGGCTCTCTTCAACATTGAGATGATTCAAACCAGTTCCACTTGTGCAGTGATAAAGAGAGCCATCTACACCCAGAGAGAGGACTGTGGGAACAGATTGTGGACCACAACATAGCATTCTCACTCTCTTAGTTATTATTTGCTTGCATTTTGTTTTCTTTCTCAGTTTTTTTTCTTCCTTCTTGATCTGATTTTTCTAGTACAACAAGATAACTGTATAAATATATATACATATATTGGATCTAACATGTATTTCAACATATTTAACATGTATTAGACTACCTGCCAGCCAGGGAAGGGGGTGGGGGGAAGATGGGGAAAATTTTGAACAAAAGGTTATGCAAGGGTCAGTGTTGGAAAAATTATCCATGCATATGCTTTGTAAATAAAAAGCTTTAATTAAAAAAAGATATATTAACTTTAGAGTATTTCAACATGGTATCTTCTATGAACTGGAAATATCATTTATCCCAAATAAAGGAACCCTTCAGCTCCTTCATTATTCCTTTGTTGGGGTGGGATTTCATCATTTGCACCAGGGGAGTAGTATATTATTTTAGAGCAGAAGTTATAAAATTGGGTAAGAGGGAATTATGTCTTTAATATTATTGGCTTCCTTTGTAATCCTATACATTTTATTTTACATATTTAAAAATATGATTCTTAGAATAGTCCAAAGGCTTCCACAGACTGTCAAAGGGCTCCAGGACACAAAAAGGTTACGAATGATTTTAGAGATTATTGGAGGAAATGTGACTAAAGTAATCAATCTTAATCATTCTGAATGCCATCCATTTCCAGGGATCTGGGTCCAATAGCCTTCCATCTTCATAGCTCATGTTAATATAGTATTTTGAGATTTATAAAGTAAATGGTGCCCCCCAATCCTTATCAAGTAGATTGTACAAGTATAATTATCCCCATTTTACAAATGAGGAAAGTTCAGAGGGGTCAAATGATTTCCCCATAGTCACACAAATAATGAGGAGAGGAGCTAAAATTCAAATTCTAGTCCCCTGACTTAAATTCAAACTTCTACCTACCAGGCAGGCTGTTTGGGACGAAAACTTGTTTGTGTGACAAAGCAGAGGTCATCTGATGCTTGAGTGATAAAGCTATCAATTGGTTCAACTCTCCTTTGGGTCAGATCTTCTTATTTGACTCTGGTCTCTGTTAACCTTGAGGGCTTCTTGCTGTTTACAGGGAGAACATTCAGCTCCCACAGGCTCATATAAGAATTGTCTGATTGTGCCACAAATCCTTTCCCCCCCTAGACCCGCCCCAGGACTTCTAAGCTGCTATTCTGGCGGGTTCTCATTGTCATGGGAGATTTGAGTTGACAGTGATGCTGTCGGCATCCTCCGAGCAGCCGACAGAGGCCGGCAATGATATCCATTCATTTGTGTTGATGTGGGAGCTGAGTCTCTGAAGGTTTGCTGGGGAACCTAACAAGACTGCTGGGGAATGACATTCAAGTTCCATTCAAGAGAAGAAAAAATTAATAACATGTGTTACATAATATGAAGTGTATCATATATAATATGAAAACCCAATTTAATAAGGCTTGTTAACATTTAATATGTGCCCAGCATGTGATATACAAGAAAAATAGAAAATATGGTCTCTATATTCCAGAAGCTTCCAATTTATTTGGTAGAATAGGGTTTGATGGACTTCGGGCTGATTTATGAGTTAGGTTGAGTTATTCAACTTTTGAGGTGATAAGAAAAGGACAACAACAAAAAAAAAAAACTGTATAGGATAACTCTTTTTAAGCCATGACTCACTTCTAGTAGAGTGAAGAGAAGAGGTACTAAGCCCAGTGATTCTGTATACCACCAAACCTGCTGTGCCATGAGAAGCCCCCTGATTTGGTGAGATTGGAAGAATGGTCCAAAGAGTTCTATACAGAGTATAATGGGAAAGTATCTCTGGATCAGGTCAGGTCTGTCCTGAAGGGAAGAAGTAATTCTCATCTGGAATCCTATTGGGAGCCAGGAATTAGCTTAGAAGGGTTCCTAGACCTAAGGAAGCCTGGGGAACATGAGTTAAAGATAAAAGTTAACAGCTCAGGTGATACCCAATCCTAAACTTTGCATCACTTTGCTGCACTATTTCTGAGTTTGTATAGGCTGTTTTCCTCCCATAATATACCCTGGATAATGTATTAATGTAGTTCAGAGACAAGGTTGAGGGGAAAAGGAAAGTAGGTGCAAAAAGGAGCTCTTGAGGAAATAGTGGGGGAAACTAAAAAGGATAGGTAATTTGGTGTCAGATCAAACAGATTCATGAATCGAAAGGGCCAGTCTAGTTTAGAGGCCAGGTAGATTGTCTTCAGAAGCTGATGTTCAGAAATCAGAAAGATTTCTAAGTCATGAAAAGTTAAAGCTTCTGGACCAGCTGTGAGATTTAGTACAGGTCCCCAGGGAGCTTAAGTGTAAGCTTCTTGAGGGCAGGGACTATTCCACTTTTTATATTTCTATCCTCATTTCCTAGCACATAGGAGATACTTAATAATTATTTATTGTTTGATTGGCTATATGTCAGTGAAGTCAGAGGCTCAAGATTGGATCCTGGATCGAGCTCTGTTATGAAGATAAGTACCAATAAAGTAACAAGAGGTGGGAGATCCGTTCTCAAGTGAAGGAGAGATATACTAGTATAGGCTGGAATGATTATGAATAGGATTATATTCTTTACAGTAGAGGTGAGACTTAAGACTGAGCTTTTAAAAATGATCTAGGTTTTGATAGCGAATGAAGAAGAAAATTGTGGTAAGTGGGAAAATGCCATGCCTGAAGATGTGGAAGTTGGAAGGAACATAGGATAGGGCTTGAGGGAGAGGAGATAAAGTTACTGGCTTGGCTCAGGATAAAGGATATAGGTAGGAGAGAATAAAGAGATCTGATTGGCTAGCCAGGGAGCATCACAGAATGCTTTGGATGCCAAGCAGAGGAGTTTGGACTTGATCCATTGGCTAAAGGCAAATGTCTGACTTCCTGAATATTATTTGGGCTTTGGCCAATGAATGAATGTGGTTCATGTTAACATAAGCTACAGTCTAGGTTTTTACCTGTAGCCTATCAGCAAAGACTAAGTGTGTAGAGGACATAATGAAAGGCACATCCTATTGAAAGAAGCTGTCTGCCATCATGCATTGTGCCAGCATCTGAAAATTTCACAGCATGAAGCCATGGCTTTGTAGCTGGAGGAGGCGGAGCACAGAACTCTTGTGCTACCCAATTTAGCAAACATGGCTTCATGTTTCAATGAAATTTTCAAGTCATGTCATAAAAAAGGCAAATCTTGCCTTTATTCATATTGCTTTTTCCTTAGAATGTCCTTGGCACCCTTCTTTCTTTCAAAGCAGATCCTATCCCAACCTAACTTTCACTTTTAGCTCAAGTTTCTCCATGAAGGTTTCTTATATAATCCCATTCCACAAGGACCTCTTCCTCTGATCTACTCTGTGTATAACACACAATCTCCAATGTGGCTCTTGTACTGTTTTGCACAAGTACTTATGTATGCTTTCTGTCTCTTCTGTATCCCTTTAGACTTAGCTTTTTCAGGGCAGCCCTTTTCCTCTTGGTTCTCCAGCATAGGGTTGCATAATAGGTGTTGAGCACCTATTACTTAAATGGTGGGAATGGCAAGAGGACATCTGATCCACTGCCTCATCTCCAAATAGAATTGTACCAATCATAAATAACAGAATTTTAGATTTAGAGCTTAAAGTGACTTTGGAGTTCATGTAATTAAACCTTCTCATTTTACAGGTGAGGAAACAGATCCAGAGAAGAGAAATAATGTACATGACTTGCCTAAAGTCACCTATAGTCACAGATAGATATGAATCCAGATAGCTAACTATAGAGCAAGTATTCTTTTGACTCTATCACAGCATTGAACATCTAAGTAAGATTTTTGTCCATTCAAAAGAATATTCCTGACTTTTATAGTTAACACAATCATCCCATGGTGAATTAAACAGGTGTCATAATAGTGCAAAATCATTGATTTCAATCTGAAATCTAACTACCATCCCTTTCTGCTGTCAGGAAATCCATTTAAAAAACTTTGCTTTATGTTATGGAATATTATTGTTCTATAAGAAATGATCAGCAGGATGTTTTCATAAAGGCCTGGAGAGACTTACATGAACTGATGCTAAATGAAGTGAGTAGAACTAAGAGAACATTGTACACTGCAACAACAAGATTATGTGATGATCAACTCTTATAGACTTGGCTATTTTCAACAATGAGGTGATTCAGGGAAATTTCAATAGATTTGTGATGAAGAGAGCCATTTGTATCAAAAAGGAGGAATATAGGTACTGAATGTAGATCACAACATAGAAAATATTTTCACCTTTTTGTTGTTCACTCACTTTTTTCTTTCTTTCTCATTTTTTTATCTTATTTTTCTTGTGAAGCATGATAAATGTGGAAATACGTATAGAAGAATTGTACACATTTAACATATTGGATTGCTTGCTGTCCAGAGGAGATGGTGGGAAGAGAGAGAAAAACTTGGAACACAGGGTTTTGCAAAGATGAATATTGAAAACTATCTTTGTATGCATTTTGAAAATAAAATGCTATTTTTTAAAAACTGTCTACTTTTAGTTATGTCTCTATCCTTTCATTAACATCTTAAAGAAGGTTTCATCGTGTAATAAAATCATCATCATCATGATCATCATCATCATATTGCAATGAGTGCTTTGTAATTTTTAAAAGCTGAGTTTTACTTATTATAGAAGAATGGATAGATGGCATCCTGGACTTGGAGTTTAGGAAGACCTAAGTTTAAATATCACATTTGTAGTTAAGAACTATTTCCCCAAGCACTAGTCATTCAGTCTCTCTGAGCTTCAAGCATCTCTCTAAGACTATAAGAAATCACAGGCCCTTGACATAAGCTTTAATAACTTAAAGCTGTACCAAGATTTTGGGGACCTACTATATTTGTATTATTTGGTTTGTTAATAATGACAACTCAAATTTCGATAGCCCTTTCAGGTTTACAAAGTATTTTTCTCACAAAACATTGTGCAAATATTATTATCCTTGTTTTATAGATGAGGATAGGGATCTGAGGGATTGATTGAGTTGCCATAGTCAAATAGTTGGACAGAAGTGGAACACATGTCTCCTGACTGATCTTCAGAAGAATCCTGTGGGACAGATGGGACAGGTGGAAACATCTCCATTTTACAAAGCTTTTAGTCTAGGAGTATGAAATAAATGACCCTACCACAAATTAGTATCCAGGTTCCAGACTTAGAACCCAAGTTTTTTGAATTTACTTAACTTAGAGTATGAAAATTCTACTCAGTCCCATTTCCCCAATTCCTGATACCACCTCCTTTTCACCTACTGCCTCCAAACTAATTGTTCTGCCTGCACTTAGAATGGGATGAGCCATTAGTACTATCTCAGTCCTCATTTTCTCTTGTATCTTTCTACATCACATTTTCCTACATTGTCAGCAGAATCTAAGTTCCTTGAGGTACAGAGACTGTTTCATGTTTATCTTCCTATCTCCCTGTCTCCTAGAGCCCAGCTACTACATTAATTTCAAAGGATTTGTGATTCTTTAGTGTGGGAATTCCCTCCAATATTAGGGGATAACACTTTGTGTATAACTTAATACATTTTCTAAGTTGCCTCAAACTTAAAGGTTTTGAATGAATGGCCCAAGACCACACTACTGGTGTTAATAATAGTTCCTATTGGTAATGGAGTTTTATATGCTATATCTCAATGTTTTTTTTAATAGCATCAGTCAGCTAGTAAAGAACTGAAACTGGTCCAAATCTAGCACTCTTATTTTTATCTACCACTATCCACTTCACTCTCCCTTTAAACACAATAAGAGCATACATAACACATAGATATTAGATGAAATTGAGGGATCTACTAGGGAAAGTTCACAGATTTGTATGTTATGGCAGAAGCAATAGAAAGCTACTGAAGTTTCTTGAGCAGGTGAATAATGGTCAGATTTGTATTTTAGGAAGATTATTTTGCCACATCCTACGGAGGATGGATTGGAAATACAAGAGACTATTGAAGTTGGGAGTCTAGTTGGGAAGCAGATGCTAACCAAAGTTCCCTTCCCAGGAAACAGTAGCTTAGACAAGGTCCTATTCTTACCCTACCTGGCTCCAGTATCCCATACCTTCCCCCATTTTCCCAGCAGCAAGTCAAGAACCCCAAGGTTGGTTGGGCTCACACCTCAAACCCCTGTCCCCGCAGCTCCTTCGAAAAAGCTCTCAATAAATTGGGCCTTTTCTTACCTTTATTGCCAATTATCCATCCTCCCTCTCTCTTCCCCACCCGCCGAGTGTGACATTTGAAAACCAAGTTCTCTCGTTCTCGGCAGGGCCATCATGGGCTACTAATGAGCCCCCCTGCGAGCAGCATGGTTAGTTCCTGGTTTATGGTAATAGTGGCTCTCTCCCCTTCCTGGCCCCACTGCCTAAGGACTTCAGCAGCCCAGCCTTCAGGATCTACACCCTTTTACCCATTCCTCAACCCTACACTTTTGTCTTCCTGCAAAGGGCGACTGGAATCACTCCGGATATGAGGCAAATCAGAGCTCACGCATTCTCGGCACTTTAAGGTTTACAAAGTCCCTTCCTCCTGGTGCTATTTCAGGGAGGTGGAGGCAGAAAAGTTCTCTCCTTCTCCTTCCCCCTCCCAAAGCCTTAGCTGCTTCGTCCCCTTTGTACCCTCTTGCCACCTCTCCAATGCTCCCAAATGGGCTGGGCTCATTGCCTTGTGGCATAGTTACAGAAATGCCACTCAGCAGAACAACCCAAATCAAATGAATGTTAAACTGCAAAACTGCTAGGGACCAAATTAGCGGTGCATAATTAGTTTCATGCATAAACCTCTTCAAAGCATAGGGTGAACACGCTGGTGAGACAAGACAAGATTTTTTCCCCCTAAGACTTAACTGGAAGTTTGGAGTCTTGAGTAGGGCAGGGGGCAGGTGAGGCCCCAATGGAACAAAAATACCCCTCGTGTTTTTGCCCTGGAAGGTCCATTGCCTGGCAGAGCTTTCAAACTCACTTTTTGGTCCATCTAAGAGTGCCATGGGACTCTAGGCACCTAAGGGAGGGGTTGCAAAGGGCAGACAGTAGAACTGAGTAGCCCAGGAAGAATGGATATGCTAAAGACCATTTTTTTTTTAAACCAACAAGGCAGTTTCCATGGAGCTTTCCCCTTCACCTTAGTTCCTTCTGCTCCCTTCCCCTTTGCAATCACTAAGTTGAATACCTAAATAGAGAAGAGATTCAGGACTTGTTCTTCTAAATTATTGTCTGGCTCTGGGTGATGTCAGGATGAGGATTAGGTTTGAGATTCTGGTTCTTCATAAATCCTAATAGTTGAAAACATGTAAATCATTTATCCCAGCTCTTCTAGATCATAGGATAACTGATTGAGAACTGAAGAGACTTTTTAGTTCCTTCTCCCAACCCCTTCCCTCCCTCATTTTATAGAGAAAGAAACTGAGGTCAAGAGAGAGTTTAAGTAATCTGTTCACAGTCGCACAGGTAGTAAGTGCTGGAGGTGGGATTTGATCTTGGATGCTGACAAAGCTAGGATTTGAACCCAAGGATTTAGACTGCAAATCAAATACTCTTCTTTGGTTATATGTGTCTTACATATAGGAAAAGAAGCCAGGACTAAAGCTATGGTCTCCTTACTCTTGGTAGACAAGACTACACCCTATTGTCTTTCCTCACTCAAATCTTTTGAAAATTTCAATTCAACAATCATCTATTAAATGCTTATTATCTGCAATGTACTCTGTATCCCAGAGTTTTAAGGAATCCTCTAAGAACAGTTAATATTCTTCCATTTACAATGGAGAAGTATATCTAGGAAGTTCCTGTCTCAGAAGCTAGTTTTCACATTTGTAAAATGGGTTGACCATACTTAAATTATCTACCCAATAGGGTTGTTGTGAGGAAAATGCAGAGCTTAAAACACTATGCAAATATGAATTATCCTTTATAATGACATTTTACATAACTATATCACAAAGTTGTTGGGAGGAAAATAATGTTCAAATGTGTTATTATTATTATTATCCACTTTTCCTTTGTCCTTCAAGGACTGTTTTAAGTCCCACCTGCTCCAATAAGACTTCTTGGAACTCTCCAGAGTACTTATCTATCTTTGAATTTGGTAGTTTTGAGTTAAGAGTTTTAGGTACATCTGAATTGTGACCTCATTAGCTTGATCACTTCATTCTTTGGGTCTCACAACTACAGGAGTTGGACTACATGATCCTAAGTCATTTATTTGTGCTGAGCCTCAGTTCCCTCACCTGTAAAATGGAGATATCTTCCTTCTTTACAAGTTAAAAGGAGTCTGGATGATCTCTAAGGTCATTTTAAACTTTAAATTTTTTGATTTCTGTTCAATCCCCAGTTGGATGAAAATATATTAAGTACCTGATATGTGCAAAGCCCATGCCCTGAGCATGGAAAATACAAATAGATAGAACAGAAATGGTCCCTGCTTCTACTGAAGGGATATAACATGTAATAGATTAGTCTATATGTAATAATTAGATGAGGAGGAAAAGAATATTAATAACTAAGGGAATCAGGAGAGATTTTCTATAGGAAAGGGCATGTGAGCTGAACCTTCAAGGAAGCGAGGGATTCGATCAATAGATGGATAAGAAGAGAAAGTGTATTCCAGCATGAGGGATAGCCTGTGCGAGAGATGGGGAGCTGAATTCAAGGAATGACAAATAGGCCAATTTGACTGGAACATAGTGTGAAAGGGAGTAATGTTCTATGTTTCGAGAGAGAGGGGGTAGAGTGACATTGTGAAAGGCTTTAAATGCCAAGTTCACAGGTTTGTGTATTATGGTAGAAGTAATAGAAAGCCACTGAAGTTTCTTGAGAAGGGGGAATAACATGGTCAAATTTGTATTTTAGGAAGATTATTTTGCCACATATGGGGAGGATGGATTGGAAATGCAAGAAACTATTGAAGTTAGGAGTCTAGTTAAGAAGCTGATGCTACAATCCAGGGGAGAGATGATGAGGGCCTGAACAGGATGGTGTGTGTGTGTGTGTGTGTGTGTGTGTGTGTGTGTGTGTGTATTTCAGAGAGAGATAAAAAACATATAGAGAGACAGAAAGAAAAAGAGACAAAAAGAGAAAGACAAAGAGACAGGGCTAGAGAAAGAGACAGAAAGAGAGTCAAAAATAGAAAGAGAGTGATAGAGATAGATATAAAGAAGGGTATATTTGAGAAATGTTTGGGAGAGTCTACCAAATGATCTAGAAAATGAATGCCAGGAGTGGGTAGGAGAGGTGATAGTGTTAGCCTAGCAATGGAAAGAGAGAGCAGGAAGGAAGAGGGAAGAATTGAGTATTACTTCAAGATCCTAAATGAATTGTGATGAGCCCAATAGAAGGAGGTCTTGTGGATCATATATGATAATGTATGCAAAAACACTTTGAAAAAATTAAGTATTGTATAATTTTAAGGTATGCTAGTAATAGCAATCATTATTTTTATTGTTATGATCCCTATTTTACATATGGTTAATATGAGACAGGGAGAAGTTAAATGAATTTTTTTGGTTTCATAGAAGCTAGTCCTAGTAGCACTTCCCAGAGCAGAGCTTTTTTTTTTTTTTTTTTTTTTTTAATTTTCTTCAGTCCATGGCCATCATGCATGAAGGATACCTGCTCTCCCTCCAGGAGGGCTGTTTGATAGCATGGAGGTTACCTTCCCTTTTGTTGTATTTTATTTATTCTCTCTTAATTTAACATCTCTATTGCCTTAGTGATGAGTGGCCAGAAATATGATGAAGGACTTGCAATAAGGAATGTTTTCCCTGCCATAAATAAACAAAATATCCAATCAGATTACCCAGCCCAAGCACAGACAAAATGACACTAATGAGACACAACACACATTAGCTTAATACTCTGCCGGGGGGAATCTGTGAGCATCTGAGAGCCAGCTTAGGCCAGGGCAGACCAGTGGCAGAGAAACACTGTTCTTCAAGCTAGCGGTAAAAGGAAGGCTCCTACAGATCAGCCACATGGGTTTTGATTTCCCCCTTTGTAAAATGGGAGAGTTTGTTTTTTTCAACAATTAGTAAGATAATTCATAAGAGTTTATTGTAGGTCCAGCCTTATGTAGAACATTTAACTACATTCTCATGTCCACAAGCACGCCAGATACTCTATTAAGCATTTTGATACAAAGAGAGGTAAAAGGCAACCCTTGCTCTCACAGAGCTCATAGTCTAAATGGGGGAGGCAACATGCAAACATGCACAAACAAGATCATACATATGTATACATACATACACGTGTATACACAGAGATACACATGTTATACATACACACATATATATGATATCAGATAGACAATCAAATAGCCTAAGCTATTCTGAGGAATATGAATATTCACATCTATTGCAATGGACCCATGAAGGAAGAAGATGTTATTCAGGTCAGAGAAAAAACTAATATGCAAAATAATGCATTGTATCATTTCACATGTATATTGTGTTGGAGAAGAAGATGTGATCCTTATTCTCAGGGAGACAGAATTTATATGTGCACAAGAAACAATGGTATATGGTAGCATCCAAGTGTTAGAAATATGGGATTCACAATGTAAATATTAAAGGAGAGGAAGATCTGTAAATGCTGGAGGGGGATCTGGGAAGGCTGGAGGAGGTGGACTGGAGGCCAGGACTTGAACAGGGAAAGAGAAATAGAACAGGTTTTTCTATGGGTTTGGATTTAGGTTTGGGGATGGTAAAGGAAAAGAAGTAGGACAATAGTGGGACAAAATGGAAAGCAGCCTGACTGGAAGAGATTTATGTGGGCACAGAATGAATTGGTTCACAGAGTATGATATTGTTAGGGCAATAGCCCCCCAAACATAGTAATAACATAAGGACAAGGAGGAGGAGGAGGAAAAAGGAGAGGCAGATCATATCATGGGATCAGACTGTAGTTCTGAGCTAAGTACTTTCAGTTCTCTCCCCCCTCCATGAACAACTGGGACTTAATGGAAAGTTGTTGAGCAGAGAGTAACTGTATGATGAAAAATTTATTTTCAAAAGCTTAATCCAGCCATTGGTAAATCTGCAACCAGAATCAGAAGGTAGAGAATAAGTGGTGGTGGGATCTATGGTATTTTCTATGAGTAGTCAATCTCACCTTACTCATGGCTGACCAGCAGGCCAAGCTTTGCAAAAGCCCACTTAAAAAAAAAAAAAAGCTTTTTTTAATTTTCAAAACATATGCACAGATAGTTTTCAACATTCACCCTTGTAAAACTTTGTGTTCCAAATTTTTTTCTCCCTCCCTTCTTCCCATCCCCTTCTCTAGATGGCAATAATCTAACATATGTTAAACAACATGTGCAATTCTTGTATACATATTTCCACAATTATCATTCTGTGCAAAAAAAAAAAATCAGATCAAAAAGGAAAAAACCTGAGCAAGAAAACAAGTCCCTGAACAAGTAGAACTGGTCTGAATCATCTCATTGTTGAAGAGAGCCATATCCCTCAGAATTGATCATCATATAATCTTGTTGTCATGTATAATGATCTCCTGGTTCTGTTCATTTCACTTAACATTAGTTCATTAAAGTCTCTCAGGCCTTTCTGAAATCATCCTGCTGGTTGTTTCTTACAGAACAATAATATTCCATAAATTCATGTACCATAACTTCTTCAGCCATTCTCCAACTGATGGACATCCTCTCAGTTTCCAGTTTCTTGACACTACAAAAAGGGGCTACTACAAACAGAAAAAGCTCTCTTCAACCCTTTTGCTGAATTGGTTGAGATCTCCTCAGAGACATTGTTGGTCCTCACAACTGGTGAAGACTGGTGTCTACCATCTTCAATGCCTGCCTGAGCCATAGGGTGGGGCTCCCTTTTTTCACCTTTTGACTTTCATTGTCACAATACCCCCACCTCAAAGTAATGTTTCAGCTGGGCCCAGAACCTCCTTTTCTACAAGAGGAGAATGGAGGAGGAGGAAGCTAGATCACACCCACATACTTTCCTAGGGGATCCTGGACCTGGGAGAGATTAGCACCTGTCTCTCTCTGTTCTTTATCACTGTCAGCTACTTCAAAGCAGAGTGGAGATAGCGGCCTTCCTATGGCAGAGCTAAGCTCCCAAAGATAAGATGATGTCTGTGGGTCCCTGAGCTAAGTTGTTTTCAGGGAAGAAAAAAAAATCCCCACAATATCATAATAATAAGAGTAGAGTTTTCTGTCTGTCTGTCATTTTATCTTCCTCCCTCCTTCCTTCTCTCTCCTTCCTTCCCTCTCTCCTTCCTTCCTTCCTTCCTTCCTTCCTTCCTTCCTTCCTTCCTTCCTTCCTTCCTTCCTTCCTTCATTCCTTCCTTCCTTCCTTCCTTCCTTCTTTCCTTCCTTTTTTCCTTCCTTTCCTTTCCTTTCTTTCTTCCTTTCTTCCTATCTTACTCTCTTTTTTTCTTTCTTTTCCTCCCTCCTTCCCTCCCTCCCTCCTTCTTCCTTTCTCTTTCTTTTAAAACCAGCAGAAGTGAAGCAGCAACTTTTAAGATATATGTGGCAAAATGACAATTTGGTATTTAAGGGAGTAGTGAAATAGTGTAGCCTGTGGGCATTCTTGGTCCTTACCAGGAGAGATCTGTGAATGGACAGAATTGGCTCATTGCTTTTTTAAAATTGTAGTGTGGCTCCTTTCTTGTTCCCTAAAGTTGTAGCATATAAGTCCAACACTGACATTAAGCATTGATCAACTGTGCCGTCACATATAGGGTATGAATAAAGAGCATTGGGAAGGTTCAAAATTCATTCTCCACATGAACATATCTTTGATTCTCATATACACATATGTATGTATACCTTCGTTTAAAAAAGAAATTTCTTATATAATTAGGCGTATAATACAACGAAATAACAATAACAAAGAGGAGGATTAGATTGTAGCTCCAGGATAAGTTCTTTCAACTTTTTCCTTCAGGCAACATTGAGCCATGGAACACATACATACATACATATACAATGTGACATGTGTATTCCTTCCAAGAAGTTCTACATCATGCCCTGCACAGGATATCCCTCTCCGACCTTCCCAGTTTCCTTTTGGAATGCCATCAGATTGTGAACTTCTTAAAGGCAGTCTTTCTTTTTCTTATTTTTTATTCCTACCTCTTAGCATGGGACAAATGCTATATATATATGTTTGTATGTGTGTATGTAAAAAACCCCATTCTCACTTTTCAATCAAATGCTTGTCCCCATACTTAGAGGTAGGGCTGCCTGTTTTTTAATATTAGTTGGAATAAGCAGCCACATACATGGTTCCATGTGAAGGAAAATTGGAAGTCCCATCTTTCCCGCAGTGCTCCAGTCACCCATCTATTTACTGTTTAGTACTGGTCTATGGGTCAGGAATCCTAGGTTTGAGCACAAACTTTATCCACTATAGCTACGTGATAGGGGCAAGGCACATAACTTTCTTGAGCTTTAGTTTCCTCACCTCTAAATGGGGATCCTACCCCTATATTTACCCCATGCTTTATAAATGTGAGCTGTTATCCTCCCCAGGCTTCAGATGCTGTTGGGGGGATACTTTCAGGTCCTATCCCCTCAGTGTGGGTGAGTTTATGATTTCCTTTTCTCCCTCACAATTCTGGGTAACCTGAAGACACAGGACATCTCAGGGGCAAAGTGGGACTGAGAATAGGGAGTGAAGAGGAAAGAGATTTGGATTTGGATTTGGCAATCCAACACGGGCACACCTCCTCTTTCTTTCCCTAGATTTTGTCTTCCTCTTTTCTTCCTTTTTTTTGGCTTTCATCCATTTCCCCTCATCTTTGTCTATGTAGGGCCAGGGAGGAAGTGATTGGAGAGAAGCCAATGGCCAGGGTTGCTGGGGCAGCCCCTGTGACCCACCAAAGGGAGAAGGAGAGGAAATTAGGGAGACCAAGGAGAGGTTGCCGGTGAAGCTGGAGAGATAGAAAGGCCTGGGAGGAGGCTGGGACTTCAGAACCTGCTCTTTTCGATTTCTCCCCAAGTCACCCTGCTGCCTGATTCCCGCTGATGCCATAGACTTGCAGCCGATGCTGTGATTAGCATTTTAATGCATTTCAGAGGACCTTGTCCAAATTGCTCTGGAAATCAGAAATCAGGAGTTTATCTTCAGGTGTCCCTACAGAGCTCACAGTTCTCTTTCAATTCCAATAGGGTCCAGGAAAGGGAGAAAATGTTTGTGCACCCTTGCATGGGTATCACGTGTACCTGCCTGCAGGTACATGTGAGTATTTTATGTGCAAGTAAGCACACATGAAAGACTCTCTCTCTGTATATACATAGGTACATACATGTGCACCTACATATGTATATAGGTACATATATTTCTATCTATCTATGGGAATTTGCATTCATGTCTATCTCAGACCATGCAGAAAGAAAAGTGAAAAAATCTCTCTAGTTAAAAGCCAGCTGTTTCTGCTCTTCTTGACAGTAGCATGCAAACCTGTGGGCCTATCCAGCAGCTCGGAATCCTGGAACAGCTCAGCTTCAATGACTTAGGACAATTGGGGTATACTCAGGAGACCACTTTCCTTGCCTTCTCTATTCCATGCTCTGTCTCCCTCTTCTGAAGCCTTCAATTGGATCCTGACCCCACAGAACAGTCCTAACTCCTTATTATCCACTCTATTGTCCTCTCATTCTTCCCTAGATGTGTCTTGCCTCTCTCACTAGACTGCGAGCTCCCCAAAGGTAAACATCACCTTTCCTTTTCTTGCCTTCCCTCAAGTCTCCTGGAACCAGGTCACCTGCATAATAGAAGTGCTCAATGCATACCTGTTAATTAATTCACACACAGAGGGCCCCTTCCTAACTCTCTCAGTTTACTCCTTTTGATATCAGACTGGGAATAGGTCACATTCAATTTATACAGAATTTCCCAAAAATCTTAGTGCAATTAAAAAAATAGCTTAAAAATTCACTAAGACTTTTGGGATACTCTATGTGGAGTAAGTGAAAGAGGTCTATTAGAAGGAAGTTCAATTAGGTAACTTAAAATCAGAAACTTGGGGGGGAAGGAACTTCAGAGGTCATATGGCTGAACCAATTCTGAAATCTCTCCTAAAATGCTCTTGAGAGACAGATGATCATTCAACTTCTGCCTGAATACTTATGGTCACTGAAAAATCACTATTCCACAGGAAAACTTTCATTTTTAGATTGCTCTAATTTTGGGGAGATATATACATACACATGCACATATACACATGTATACATATATGTCAGATTTGAACTAAGGAAGATGAGTCTTGATTCCAAGCCCAGTGTTTTATCCACTGAACCACCTAACATATATATATGTTTATATGTATGTGCACTCACATATATGTGTATACACATAGACATAGATATGTTCACATACTATTATGAGTGTGTATACACATGTCCTTATGTATGTGTGTACACATACACAAAAATATGAAGTTTAGGTGAGATACACTGCCTTGTGTGAAGGGAAACCTTAACTGGAAAGGGACCAATTCTGGTCCTCTCCCATCCCAATTCCATCTATGATTCCCAGGATCCTGTGTTATTGTGGCTACTATTTTTTCCATCCTTGGCTTCTCAGCATGCCTTGGAGCTCATATGTGACTTGACCTAGCTCAGGAGCCTAAACTAGGTGAGTGAAATTGGGGGCAGAAAGACAGGTGAAGGATCAGGAGGAGGAGAACGTGGAATGACTGGGGAAATTGGTGCCTTCCTTCTTGAGTTTTCCACTCAGTCTATGGGAAGCCAATGAACTTTGCCATTGTTCCTAACTGTAGAATCCTACATGGGTGGGGACTAGGTGATTTCTATGATTTCTTCTAGCAATCTACAACATCTCTCCAGTCTCAGCAGTAGAAACCTGATGTTTCTACAAGACAGCCCTTCAAATATTCAAAGAAGTTCTTTTAGTATCTAAAGCCTTAAGTTCATGAATTCTTAAACTTAGTGGTCTGTAAATTAGTAAATATTCTGATAACTGTATTTCAATGTAATTGGTTTCTTTTGTTATCCTATTTTATGAATTAAAACAACAACAACAACATTCTTTTGAGAAGGATTCCATAGGCTTGCCAGATTGCCAAAGGAGTTCATGGCACATAAAAGATAAGAACTCTTAATCTAAAAGAACACCTTTATTTTCCAGATAAGAAGGTCCACTGTGGAGAAGTAAATAGCGAAGCTGACATTCAAATCCAGGTTGTCTGATTCTAAATATTGGATTCTTATTACTATACTGTGAAGTCTTAACATATCTTCTGCCCCATTCCCCAAACTCCTTCCTATTTTTAGTTTCTTTAATCATTTTTTTTTTCACATAGAATAGTATTTAGACTTCCTGCCTTTGTAGTCATTTTCCTCTTGGTGTGCTCTAATTTGTTAATGTCCCTTAAAAAAAACAGTGCTCAGAACATAGTACTTGTATGCCAAAATAATTTCCCTAAAGGACAAATCTGACCGTAACATTCCTTTGCTCTAGAAACTTCAGTGACTGTTGCCTCTAGGATAAAATACAAACTCGTCAGCTTGGCATTTAAAGTCCGTTGCAGTCTGTCTCCATTCTGCCTATCCAGACTTATTTTACATTTCTTTCTTTTTTGTTTTGTTTTTGGGTACTCCATATTCTAGCCAAGCTGGCTTTCCCCAGAATTTGGCCTCTGTGCATTTGTACAGGCTGTCTCTCCCCTTCCCTTTTTGGAATGCATTCCCTTCATCTCTGCCTCTTAGATTTTCTAGTTTCACCAAAGTTTAATCCTTATGGCATAATACAATGGTTCTTACACTTTTTTTGGTCTTAGAATTCCTTTATATTCTTAGATTTATCAAAGAATTCTCCCCAACAGTTTTTATTTATATGGTCTATAGCTAACGTATCATACTAAAAATTAAAATGTTATTATGAAAATAGTTTTGACCTTATGGACCTCCTAAAAGGCTTTTGGGAACCCTTAGAGGGTCCTAGGACAATAATTTGATTATTGATGTTCATGGTTAAGATGCTGTATTTAGAATCAAAAAGTGCTTGATGATAGAACATCGGCCCTGAGTTCAAATTTGACCTCAGACACTTAATACTTCCAAGCAGTGTGACCTTGGGCAAGTCACTTAACCCCAATTGCCTCAGGAAAAAAAAAAGAGCTTGATTTGAATATTGCTTCCCATATTTACTTTGTTATCACATCATGTAATCTTCATGTAAACCTCAGTTTCCTCATCTGAAGAATAAATATTATAATAATATCTGAAGTACCAATCTTGCAGAGTTGTGAAGTTCTAGTGAGAAAATATGTCCACAGCACTTTACCAGTTTTAAAGCACTTTATAGATTTCATGTATTAACGATGCTCTCCCCCTTAAATGATCTTCTATTTCATGATCTATTTACTGCTTTTCATCATAATCACTGTACTTCCAACACTTTGTATCTACCTTACACCTAGTAGGGGGTTTAATCATTGCTTGTTGAATGTGGTCTGATCAGGGAGAAGTACAAGAAGATGATTAATTATCTCCTTCTCTTGAGACTAAGAATAATGCAGCCTAAAGTGGCTTTATTTTTTAGCTATTACATCACACTCTTGACTCCTACTGGGCTTGAGGTCAACTAAAATTCCAAATCTTTGTCAAGGAATGTGCTCCCAATTCAGGTCTCCCCCATGTTATAGTAATGATGCTGAGAAGCTATTTGGGACTTGAGTCCTTGTCATTGCCGTCTCAATGTTGTCCCTTAATTTCAATTATATAAAATGGCTAACTATGTAGAATTTGGGAAGTGTGGGGGGGAACTGTGTGCCCACAGAAAGATAGTTTCTTATGAATTTGTTTAATGTAAATAAATCCTCTATTTATCTTTGGCTGTTAATAAATTCATGCATTATTAGAAAATCCCTTATACCAGAAGACCTGCTGAGATAGATCAGCTCATTTTAAGAGATTTCCTGTTGGCAGAATTCAAAGCAGACACCTGCAGCCGGCCCTGTGCAAAAGGATTTAAATAAACACACACAGATAATTAGATCAGTTAACCTCGCAAATTAAAACAAGCACATGGTATTATCTCCAGTTTATCCTAAAAGAAAATATTAAGTTTCCCCAGATAAATAGTTTAATAAAGAGAGAGGAAGATGGTACACATTGGCTTACCCTGGCCCATGTGGGCAGGAGGCAGCAGTAATCTGCCACCAGAGAGCCCCTTGTGGAAAGCCAGGCCCTGGCTTACCTTAATCAATCCATCAAGTATTTATTGCGTGTGTATTATGTTTTTGGCACCGAGATAGGTGTTGTGGGGAATTCGGGAGGAGTCAAAGACCCGTCCCTACCCTTGAGGAATCTTGGGGTGTCCTGAGAGGGGTAGGTAGTGTGGGGGTACAGGAAAGAATGCTGTATTGGAAGACAGAGAATCTAGTTCTAGATCTTTCACTAACCGGCTGTGTGAACCTGTATAAAGTACTTAACCTCTCTGAATAGTAGATTCCTCATTTTGTGAAATTGGGCAAAATAACACCAAAGTATTGTTTCCCCATTCCTAGGGAAATGTAGAGAAAGCTAAGAAACTGAGAGATTTGTCATCATTTATTACATTCACCAGGGGCTTTTTGTGTGTATCATAGATTCTTTTAACAGTCTGGTGAGACCTATGGATGCCCTCACAGAATAATGTTTGTGACCTATATTCATAGAAAGACTAAATTTCAGTTAGAGGTTATATCTCTATATCTATTATCTATCTATCTATCTATCTATCTACCCATCTATCTGTCTGTCTAATTTTCCCATCTAACTTCATAGACCCTTAGAAATCTATATTTGTGTACCTGAGTTTAATCACCCCTATTCTATGAAGAAACAGCACAAAAGGACTCAGCCCAAGTCATTTTATTCATCCTCACCCTCTTGGCCATTCCTGTAGGGCCACAGCTAAACGAACCCTGTCAGGTGAAAGACTGTCTTATTTTTGGAAAGGAGATTCAACTGTCTATCCCTTACAGCAGGTTTCAAATAACAATAATAATAGGACTTTAGATATGAATGAGATCTTAGAGGTGATTTAACCCAATCCCTTTTGTAATGATTCATAGACATAGAGGGCTTTAAAAGTTTACTGGACATTTTCTTCACAGAAACCCTGTGAAGTAGCCATTGTAATTACTGTCCCCATTTAACAAATGAAGAAAGAGAAAGCAAATGACTTTCCTGTGGTCCTCTGGCTAGTGTCAGAAAGGGGATCCAAACCCAGGTTCTTAACTTATTCCATTACACCATGCAGATTCTCTTCTAGGCTTTGGGGGGCAGTGTATGAATGTGGATCTAGCAAAGTCTGAGTATAGTTCTTTGGATTTCCCTGATGATTTCTTGATGCATTGATGACTCACTCATCTGGGTGGAGTAGGCAAATGTAGCAGAGTCATAGCTCCTGCTTCTTCTCTGGAGTAAGAGGGGGTTGAGCTCTGTACAGGGGTATCTGGGAAAGAAAAATAGGACTGGTACCAAAGGAAGGGACTGGGCTGCCAGCATCCCACCTGAAAGGAGAGACCCGTCTTGAGAGGGCATGAGCCACCAATTCTGTATCAGTCAGTTTATGGCTAGTTTAGAAAGCTCAATTCAATTCAATTCAATTCAATAAGCATATATCAGGTGCCTCAATTTCCTCATCTGTAAAATGAAGAGATGAACTAGGTAACTTTTAAAATCCTTTCAACCTTTAAATCTATGATCCTATGATCTGATATACACACGATGACCCTGATCATGTCCATACATAAACACATATGTCAATATATATGTGGATAGAGAGATACACATGTGTTACATAGATATAAAATATAAAAATCTATCTATAGCTATCTCTATGTATTGCTATTATCTTTCCCTCCCTCCCGATCTCTCCTCCCTCTGTCTTTCTGTCTCTCTGTCTCTCTGTCTCTCTTTCTCTTCTCTGTCTCTCTCTGTCTTTTTGTCTGTCTCTCTCTCTCCCTCTCTGTCTGTCTCTGCCTTTCTATGTCTCTGTCTATCTAAGTGTCTCCTTTCCTCCCTCTGTCTCTGTCGCTCTGCCTTTGTTTCGCTTTCTGTCTGTCTCTCTTTCTCCTTTCCTCTCTCTGTCTCTGGACTCTCCCTTTCTGTTTCTCTTTCTGTCTGTCTCTCTATGTATCTGTCTATTTCTCTCCCATCTCTGTCTGTTTTGCTCTCCGTCTCTGTCTCAGTCTCTGTCTGTCTGTCTGTCTGTCTGTCTCTGTCTCCTTCCCTCCCTCTGTCTCTGTCTCTCTCCCTGTCTCCCTCTGTCTCTCTCCCTGTCTCTGTCTGTTTCTCTCTCTCTCCCTTTCTCTCTCTCTTATTCTCTCACAGACAGCATGTCAGGGAAGGAAAAGGGAGTTGAAATGGGCCTTTAGGGATGAGTCTAGTTCAAATTTGGGTGGTCAGAGAAGCCAATGTCTATCAGAGCATTCAATCCTGAACTCCATGAGGCTTAGCACCTTGCCATGCCTTGTTTTAACTTCATTTTCCCCTCAGGGCCTACCAGCTGAGTGCTCAGTACACTGCAGGTATTTAATACCCCTTGGTTAAACTCGTTGAATTTCCCCTTTTTTTTCTGGCTCAGAACTGGGCTCCATTCCCAGACTCCCATCTCCTAAAGTAGAGGTGTTAACAAGCCCCCACCTGACCTCTACTCCCTATTCAATGTGGATGCCAGGGATCATGCAATGGCAATTCTTGTCTCCCTCTCTACCACCACTGCTCTCTCACCCTCAGGAGAGTTACAGCTAGGATTGTGGCCAGTTGCAAGCTTGCAAACTCTACAGAAACTCTGGTAATCAGATTAGAATCCCATCAAGCCCAAGTTGTGCATCTGGGGCAGGGACCTCTGTCTTCTTGAAAACAGCCCTGTTTTTTCCAACTGTCTGGGACTCAATCCACTTGGCTTTATATTGACCAAAGCTGCTTCTTTATTTCTTTGCCTTCATTCTTTTCAACACACACATACAAACACACACACACCCTAAAACAGAAGCCATAATAACAACAATAACAATAACAAACAACCCTTATCATCACCAATGGCCACCCATTAACAATCCTGTTGAAAGAAATTTCATTTCTTTTTGCTAGTGTCAAGGAACCTTAAAAAAATCATCTGGCCTAGATGTGTCAAATACACAGTCCTTTGAGGTAGCTTAAACCAGATTAAAATGTAATTGAGAAATATTTAACAAAATAAATAAAAATACAATAGAATATAGAGAGTGTCAATATACTGTCCTCAGGGATCCATAGAAATGGTTGAGTGGCCCTGGTTTCTGAGTTTGACACTGAGGAGCTAGTCCAACCTCCTCCATTCTATATATGCCCAGAGAGGATGATGTGACTTGTCCAACGTCACTTATATTTTTAAGCAGCAAATCAGAGATTTCTAGTAGAGTAGAATAAGGGTTAAATTTTTAGTCACCTGAACTTTTGTTTGAATCTTCTGCCACTTGCTAGCATTGTGACCCTCTGCCCAAGTCAGACCATTCTTTTCCGTTCCCCACATGTCATTCTTATTCCTTTGTTCTTGATATCCCCTAATTTGGAATGCCCTACCCCTCCTCTCTGCCTTTGCATATTCAATCTGATGAAAAGCTAAATCCTTCTTCCTCCATGAAGCCTTCCTTTACTACCATGCAGCACATTGATACTCAGATCTTTTTTCTCTGAACTTTGGTGGTATTTATAGACAAGCACTTTGTCCTCTCTTGTAATTAATTACCTGAATAATATTTCTGGGAATCAGAAAATATTAGAGTTGGGAGGAACCTGAGACATAATTTAGTCCAAACTCTTCATTTTACAGATTAAAAAAACAACAACAAACAACTGAGTCCCAGAGAGGGAAAATATTTGCCCATAGTTATATGGCTAATTAGTAAATTTTCCTGGTCACTCCTCATGAGACTTAGGCTTTGGACTTGAGAGCAGAAACCCTGCCAGCACAGGACTGGGACGCAGTAGGTATTTTTGTTGTTCAGTTGTGTCCAATTTTTCGTGACCTCATTTGGAATTTTCTTGGAAAAGCTACTGGAGTGGTTTACTAGTTCCTTCTTCAGCTCGTGGGGGAACTGAGGTCAGCAGGTTTAAGTGACTTGCCTTCGTTCACACAACTAGGAAATGTCTGAAGTTAGATTTGAACCCAGGAAGATCAGTCTTCAGGACTTCAGGCCTGGAAATCTATTTACTATGCCACCTAGTTGCCCCAGTAGGCATTTTGTAAATACTTAATGAAAAGGAAAGTTGCCTTCCTTTTTATTGACCACCAGGAAGAGATATAACCACAGATGTCTCCAGGTGCTCCTTAGAGCCTCCTCGTGGCAAAAAGTGGGGAATACTCCTCCCAAGAGAATGAACCTATTTGTGGACTTTCAGCCCTTAGAGAAATCTAAAAAGAAAGAGAAGACTTTGCATGTGTGTACCCTCAGGCATTTCTCCTAGAAACACAATTGCTAAAGAAACAAAAGGGGAAAAAAAAAAGCAAAATTAAAAAAAAAAAAAAAAAAGGAAAACAGTTTCTTATCTTCACCAGTTGTTTGCAATAGCCCTGCTCTAGATCCCTTATGTTAATTTAGTATTTTACAGTCTACAAAGTTTTTGCTGACACAGAAAGAGATGGAAATCACCTGAGAGATCATTTACTCAGCCTGTAGCATTTTACCAGCAGTGAAACTGAGGCCATTGAGACTTCGCCACAACTAGGCAGGGTAGGAGAGAACTGAGCAGGGCAGGGCAAGTATTTGGATAGGGAGCTCATCCTTCCATCGGTGCAGATCTCTATTCCTCCACCACGTTCACTCACTCTTTGATTCTTATTCATGTCGTTCCATCAATGCTCCAAAGAGGAACATATCCAGGTTACTGGTGTCTCACTCAGACTATCTATCCGTTCTCATTTAATTTCACTGCACAGCTGCCTGACTTTTTCTTTCCCAGTTATAGTTATCCTTGATGATGTCTTTTATACTATTTTTCATGTAGTGTTATCGCAATTATCATCAGAACCCATTATATGAAATCATTAAGGCACACAGAAGGAAAAACTGAGGCTTCAGGAGGACAGTGGAAATGATTAAAGCTATAGAACAACACACCGGCTGAACAGGGGTCAAGCTTGGGACTTTTGTGAATTCTGAGCCTTTTAGGATACTCTGATTAATCGTCTGGAATCTGCCCTCAATCTATCTTTCTAACTTTTTTTTTTTTTTTTAACAACTATTCCCCATTATATACTCAGTAAATCTTGCTTTTTCATTGTCTTCTGTCCATGTCACATTCATTTGTAAACTCTGCATTTTTGTTTATAAGAATTCCCCATGCATGGAATGTCATTCCTTTTACCCCCTTCCTCAATTCTGTGCTTCAGACTCCTTTCTGATCTTTAGACCACGTCCACCTACACTATTCTGCTCCTCCTGTGACTTCCTCCATAATTTAGAGTATAAACTGTACCTTTTCACCCTTGATTGTATACTGTTCTATGTTTTCTGTTTTACGTGGGTGGGTAAATTAGGCTGTAAGCTCTCTGATAGAAAACTTTTTGAAGTCCCTAACCTAGGGCTAGGCATGGTAGGCATTTTGTGAATACTTCATGATTGATGTCTCTGAAGGAACAAAGGAACACTTGTATCATTGCCCTGATGTTTAATCTGAAGAGATGGAGTGAATAGCTTTTTTCCCTTCTCTCATATGAGGGAGAATTGGATCAGCTCTGTTTTAGGGGTAGAACTGACTGTGAGGTATATTATCCTCCATTAAGGACAACACACCCTACAGTATTATCTTTCTCAATTGCTCCACCTTTATCTTTCCTTGTCCCTCAGCTACCTACCGACTCTTAGTTTCAGCATGACTGGTAGATAGATTTTTAAGAGATGGAGAACTGAAAGGTTTGGTGGAAGCAGCTAGGTGGTGCAGTGGATAGAATGCTGGGCTTGGAATTAGGAAGTCCTTTGTTTAAATTCAGCCTCAGACGTTTGCTAGCTGTGTAACCATGGGTAAATCATTTAACTTGTTTGCCTCAATTTCCTCAACAGTAAAAATGAAGATAATAAAAATAACTACCTTCCAGGATCATTCTAAATATAAAATGAAATAACATTTATAAAGTGCATTGAAAATCATAAAGCACTATATAATTGTTGCTTTTTCCTAAATGAAAAAAAAATGAAGAAATGAAATGAGGAAGATAGATTGATGAAAACATTGCTCATGATTCAAGAGCTCAGAGTGATGGGAAAGATACTGTATTAGGAGCCCATAGACTTGGGGGTCAGATACAAGCTCTGTCACTCATAACCTATATGACTCTGGACAGGCCCTTAACCCTCTGTTTTCCTTAGTTTCCTTATCTGTAAAATAAGATGATAGGACAACTTTCTTTCATCCTAAGTAAGTCCTCTGTCCTCAAAAGGGAAAGAGTAGTGGGGTCAAGAAGATGGGAGAGGGGCACTGTTGTCAGTTTGTACCACTCCATAGTATCCCTTCTTCATTGTCTACTCAGTGTTTGGAAGTGACAAGCACCTAACAGGGTTGCAGAGGGTGGGAAGAAAGAGATACTGAGGCACCCAGGCAATGCATAATAACAAAGCTGTCCATATAGCTGTGCAGAGCAGATGACTAGAAATTCACTGTTTCTCTTTAAAATGAAATACTTTGATTGCTCCAATCACAAGTAGTTGTAAAACTACCCTGAAGAATTAACAGCCTCAGTACCTGCTAACTACATCCATCATAAATTCGTCTTTAGTTTCTGTTATCATATCACTGTCTCCAGGGACCCCCGTCTTGTCATCATTTGCCCTTTATAATTTATTCATCTTGTACTTGCCTGGATCCTTTCTACTTATCATTCATCTTTACAGTTGTACATAAAATTAGATTGATCCTCCAATGGCAGGACTGTCAGAGAGAGAGAAGTTGTCATTGAATAACACATAAAGCCCATGAAGTGCTTGGAGTGTCCTTTGGGTGTCAAAGTAAAGACAGGAGTGGAGAGAATAAAAAGGGAGAAAAAAGAAGAAAAAGAAGGGATCCAAATGGAAGAGAATAAAGGATGGAACAAATTATAGAGCAAGAAAAAGAAAAAGAGAGAGAGAAAAGGAATGAGGAGAGAAAAGAGGAGAAAATAAAAGAATAGAAAAAAAGAATAAGAGAGAGAGAGAAGGGGAAAAACAGAAAAGAAGGAAGAAAAAGGGGAGAATTACATTGAGGGAAGCAGAAAGAAGGGAATAGATTAGAGAAAATATAAAAAATGAAAAAGGAAGGAGAAAGAAAAGGAAGGAGATAGAGAGGAAGAGAAAGTGATTTTTCAAAAATATGATTGTGTATTTTGACCATGTTAACTTCTTCCTTGCACTCTCTGTCCCCTCTCCCCTCCCCCCAAGCTCAGAGAAGACCACATGGCATTTCCATGGAAATGACCCCTTTAAAGTCACAAAGGACCTGATTCAGGGGGGATGAGTGGCAGGGATGGTCCATGTCAGTTGCTGCTGACATGACGGGGTTGAGGAAGACAGAGAGGGAGTGTTAGTTTGCTTTGTATTCCAGAGGTTGCCAGAGTGAGGACACAAAAGCCAATCTTTAACTAGTGAATCGGAACTTTAATGTTTACCAAGCAGATAGAAGCTCCCTCTCCCCCAGAGCCCAGTGAGCTGCCAGGCTGCACTATCAAACTGTGGGAGGCTTTTGCTAAGTGGAACACCACTCCTTTTCCCCTTCCCCAGAGACACTCCAAAACCTTTGATCTCCTGGGCAGAAGGAGAGGAAGATTGAGGAAGGCTGCTTTTTCCTTGCAGAGCAATTGGCTGCCCAGAGCTTTGGCTGCTAACTCCGTCCTATTGCCAGGTTCACACTGGGGACCCAAGCTGTAAGCATCTGCTCTCTCCTCACATCTGGTCTGCTCCTTTGGGGTCCTCAGTTTTTAATTTGGAAACAGACATGTTCTCCTGGGAGGATGATTTCTTTCAAAATCCAAAAGACAAGGAGAAGCCTGTAGTGGGACTATTTTAATTAATAGATTTCTTCTAAGTTGACCTAACTTGGAATCCAAGGCCTTCCACAAGTTATCCCCAAATGATTTTTTCAACTGGATGTTTCCAGTTGTTTCCCTTAACCCTCAAAACTTTATTCAAGCTAGCTTGGGATACCAATAAAATCCTAGATCTGGAAAGGAACATGGTAACAGAATGGAAGCAGAATGAAGTAGCGAAGAAAGCACTTGAGTTTTCTAATAAGAAGGCTTGCATTTGAATCCTGGAGTTCTGCCAATTGTATTACAATGGGTAAATAATTTAACCTATGTCAGCCTCAGTTTTCTAATCTCAAAAATAGGAATAATAATTATATATCCATTCTCATAGGGTAGTCTTAATATGATGTAAACCTTAAGATGATATAGAAATGTGAAGAGTTATCATCATCATCATCATCATCATCATCATCATCATCCTTGTTTAATGAGACCTAGTTTCAAAATAGGAATGCCACCATAGTACCCTGGACAAGTAGTGTCTTTCTGCTTAAAGATTTCTAAAGATAGGGGTCTAATAACACCAATCCAGTAGACCCTGTTCTGAACTCAAGCAAACAAAACAAGTCCAATCCATCCTTCACATAGCAGCCCTCTCTCCATGTCTGAAATAGAAACACTTAGCTTCCTAAAGTTTCTTCAGTTTTTTTTATAATCCATGAGTTTGCCAAGTATCTAGGCATTCTTTCACTCATATGTATCTAGCACTCAATATCTTTTCCCAATATGATATACAGAACCTTAAATGTAAATGTCCTTCATGGTTTTGTCCTTGACTCTCCTTTCTTTTTTCTCTATTCTTTCCTTTGGTGATCTCATATATTTCCACGGTTTCAATTCCTATCTCTATATAACTGCCTAATCCATATATAACCCCATTAACTCTTTCTTGAGTTCCTGCATTGCTTTTTTCAACTGCCTCTTAGATATATGAACCAGCATTTCCAGCCATCTCAAACCCATTTCCCAAACGAAATTGTCATCTCACAGCACTATCTCAAGATTATCTGAATTTTTATTTGCATCTCATGACCACCTTCCAAATTTTGCAAACTCAAAATTTTGACTCCTTTGTCTCTTTAAATTTCTACATCAGTCCACCAATAATTCTACTTCTACAGCCTCCTGAATCTATGTTCTTATTTTCCTTTCCATTTCAATCTTCCTATTTCATGCCTTCATCTTAATGAAATTCTTATATGAGCTCATTAATTGATATTCTTTGTTTTTAGTTTCCAACCCTTCTTTCACCCAATCTTTAGCATTATGCTCAAACAATGTATCAGTGTAATCATAGTACCCCTTTTACTATCACTTCCACTCAACAACATTCAGGGATTCTCTATTGCTTATGAAATAAATTATAAACTTCTATTCTGGAATTCAGGGACATTTGTGATTTTACCCCAACTTACATGTAAGTTGTATTATTTCACATCATGTATTCCTTACTCTAAATAAACTGGTTACTCTTTTTTAAAAATCCCATTTTTGTCCTGACATGTTTTATCTCTCTGTAGCTTTACTCACTCATCCCTTGTGCATGCAATGGACTTCTCCATACCACTCTCATATTCTTCTTTTTATGTCATTTTCTTTCTTTAAGCAAGAAAGAAGCCCTCAAAGAAAGCTTGTCTCCTGGCCTTTGCTCATATTCCCTTTGCTGGAATTTCCCCTATTTTCTCTACCTCTTGAAATCTCTTAAGGCCCAGATAAAGTTCAACCTCGTTCACATTGCCTTTTCAGAATAATGTAGTCAGACCCTACCTCTTTCTCTTTCTTATGACACCTATTGTCTGAAATAATAATACTGATAAAAATCAACATTTATATAGTGCTTTAAAGTTTTGCAAAAGCCTTTTACATTGATTATATCGTTAGAGCCTCACAATTGCCTTATGAGGTAAATACTACAAGCATAAAATCTTAATTTTATAACTGAGGAAACTGAGGTTCAGAAAGGCTAAATGATTATCCAATGATCACATAGTAAATATGAATGGTAAAATTTGAATCCAGGTTTTCCTTACTTGGTAATCTATCATCTTTGCTGGATATCTTTACGCTATTCATTTGGCACTTGGAACATACTGCTTGTATTTTTAGTCATCTGTTCATACTTCTTAAGCCTTCCTTAACTAGATTGTGGGTTCCTGAGAACAGGACCTGAATGTTAGTAGTCTTCTTTGTAACTCCTCAAACACTTTGTACATAATAAGCATTTGAAAAATATTTGCTGATTTCTTGACTGATTGAAAACTTGCCCCAGACTGAACTGTAAACTGCATATGTGAAGCAACACAAACTTTGGAAATAGAAAAGGAAAAGGATGGCAGGGTGGGAAAGAGCTAAGGGAGAGGAGATAAAATAGAGTAACCCTCTATGGATGTGGGCAGAAGGTTGTGTTCAAAGGAAAGGCTCTGATGAAGCTTCATGGTTTGGTAATCTCATTCTTCCCAAATCATTTCTGGCTCTGAAATCATAATCCATTTGTGACCCTGGCACAGGAATGATTCTCTCAGTTGGCATGCAGCTTTTGGTAAGAGTTGTTCCCACTGATGTGCCTGTAATATCTGCACCTGCCCCCATTTTCAAGAACAGCCCTGTACATGTCTTTTTTCAGTATTTTCAGTCTCCCAAAGAGAAAAATCACCTTTCTTTCTCTGTAGCTAACTGAAGGTGGGTGGGACACAGTGCTACATGTTTTATTTCTTTGGTGGCATGAGTGCGTGTGGTAGAAATGCAACAGATTTTGTTCCTATTAGAGGCGAGATGCCAATTCAGTAACTTGCTGAGAAACAGAATCTGCTGTTAGTACTATCCTTTCCCCCTTCTCTTTTCCTCCCCCTTTCTTCCCCTCCTTCCCCCCAGTAGGGAGGTGTAAGGCTGATTTTAATGGATTGATTTTAATGGATTTTGAAGTCTGGAAAAAAGCCTAAATCGCTGAGGTTACCACTTTTTCAGGTTCTTATTTTCATATTTATTCCCCCGAGTCTTATAAAAAAGGGTCTGGCTGGGGCATTCAGGGGTGGTTGTCCCAAATAAATGGTCTATCCCACCACCCCCAACCATGCCAGTCAACGTGACCCTGGACTCAGCTGGCAGGAACACCGATTATCTGGCAATCAGGCCCCTTATCTGGCATAGCCTAGCATCATCCCTTAACCTGAGCCTCACAGGAGGAGGAGAGACTAACAATAATAATAATAATAATAGTTCCACTGTCTGTAATCAGAATGACGCTACTTTAAACCATCATTTTTGTTTATTAATTTTTCTTGCTTGCACCTGGGTGAGTCTGTGGGGGCAGCATTCTCTGGAAACGGCAAACTGCAATCACAACATTTTTTCTATCTATTCTTTACCCTGCTCCCCCGAATCACGTCTAGCGTCTCTGATTTCCCCCCAGCCCCAGCCTCCGTCCTTTCTCATCTGCCCCCACCTCTAGACAGACACCTCCAGACATTCCTTCCTTTCTTTTCCCCCAAACTTGCCCAACTTGTCTTTGTGATGTTGGAAAATGCCAGTGGATTTCCCAGTATGAAGGATTAGCACAGATTATGGTGAACAGTGTTAATTATCGGTGGAAAAAGAGGATAGTGCGTCGCTCCAGTGTGTTCTTGATTTCCCCTGGGCCTTTCTGCCTGGTAATAAGCCTTCTTTAATCTGGCAGGCCCCTTGGTGAAATCAGCACCACGGACAGTGATATTGATTGCTTCTGAGAAACCATCACAGCTGCTCACCCAAATTACCTTTGATATGTGACCTTTAATGTAATTACTGCAACATCAAAGTATTTCTATAAATTATTAAAGAACTAATACACTCCATCATTCAGCTATTCTATTATATGTAAAATAAACAACCACAAGTTAATGTTGGATCCTGAACAATCAACACTTAGGCTTGAGTCTTGCCCCACCCCCTCTCCTCACCACTGGACTCCTCACAACAATCCCCCTCCTCCACTCCTCCACCTTTCTGAATTTCTCCCTCTTCACATCTCCTCGCCTCTCCTCTCTTATCCCCGTCTGATTCCCTGGTTTTAGCAATCTTGAAACTCTCCAGCAATCTCCCGCAGGCTGATGAAGGGCCTCCCATAACAATGTGATATTTTCAATTCCGTTCTGGTTGCTGTAAAATATCTATCACAATTTCCCCCAAAACAAAGTACCATAAACACTTTATTAATCAACACATACCTTCTCAGAAGTCTTTTGATTATCTCACAATATGGCTTTACGTTTCACATATAACATGGGATGAGGTGGAACATATTTCTGTCACCTCACAGAGCACATCCAGAAAGTAATTACTGTAAAATATGTGCAAGGAGCCACTCCACTAAAACACACAACCATACACGGCCACCATGCCTGAGACCAGGCTTCGCACAGAATCTGCATGGCGCATCATTTCCATACATTTGCATCCATGTGCATATTATTAAAATGACTCAGCCCGTGCTTGGCAATAACAAATAGGAAGGCTGTGGTAATGTGAGGGCAGACACTGTATAATTCAGAAATAAAAAAATACCCCCCAAAGCCAAACGAACTGATCTTTGATTCAAAGGTCTTCTAGCTGTGCTGAATCCTCCTCCTAACCCCTCCCACCCTTCTTAATGGGGCTCTTGCCTCCTTCCTTTCACTGTTTGTCATCGGGGCCAGGGAATGTAAGCTTATGTATTTATCTATATACACAAGTTTATATTCGCTTGTCCCTCTTTATGTTTAAGCTTTTCATAGAACCCTATACATGCCCTCATACGTGTAGCACCTATGTGCCTCAGAATGGCATATATTGGACATATGCACATGTCATATACACATTAAATATATGTGAATGTGCAAATACATCTATCCATCGATCCTTAGATACAGAGAGAAACATATATATCTCTGTCACTGAGTACTCGGAGAGAAAACTTAGACCCTTGACCTGAAGAATGCTTCTTATTTTATGATGATGAACTCGCCTAGATAATAGCAGTGACTGAGATCACACCCAGTAAGGGGGGCCATAAATAATTCCCTCCTCCCACTCAGAGAAGCTATAAACCAGGATCAGGGCATGATAGTTTATCAAAGACAACGGCTGGCTCCTTAAATAAACCTAGGTGATCTCACACCCCTGCAAAAGAGCTCAGAGCATGTTTGGTGTCTGCCCTGGGATCAAGGAAACCTCTTCTTGGCTGGCCTTTGAAAAGGCCAATTTCATTAAAAAGTCACTAGGCCTCCCTTGTGTTAAGTATTTCCTTCCCCCATTAGACTTCTAGCCCTATCAACAGATGACACCTTTGTCTTTCTTGCCCCTGGTCTCTCTGAAGTTAGAGTTGAGAAGGAGTAGAACAAGGAAGCACAAACATGATTCTTTTAAAGCCACAATAAAGCAGGACCTCCATGTTATCCCATGGCTCCATGAAGTCTACTGGTAGCTGAAGACTGATTAGAACAGAGCTGTCACCAGGCAGGGATGGGGTTAGGAGCTGCATCTGTAGGCAATGCAAAGCTCTAACTCTACCATATCCAGTCAGGGTGACAATTTTAGTTTCCTGAAAGCTTACTTGAACCTAGAGGACTTCAGGAATATGGAAAATGGGAGGGACCTATAGAATTGTAAACAGAAGTATCTATCCATCCAAGGCCACCTCTACTTCACATCTCAAGTCCTCCAAATAACAAAATACTTATTCTGAATTCTCCGGGAAATTCTATTGGTTCACCTTATTTTCATTTGTCCTCCTCCCTCCATTCTGCCCTATTCCACAAGTCTTGTGCTTGTAGCTGTGTGTTAGAACAGGCTGTTAGGCTGATCTATCATGTGAAATGGGCTTATATCTTGGGGAAAAGTCAATAGCGTATCTCCAATATTTCCACCCACCCTTTGCTCAGAGAAGGGAAAGTGAGTAGATTAGAATATCATCTGCAACTCTGGTCTTGCTTTTCATCTGCTTTCTACTGACAATGATGAAAGAGGGTCAACATGTCAACAACACTACTTTGAGTTCACAGTCTTAAGTATTTGTGCATTCCCATTGTCCCATTCCCTCCCCACTCCCAAAGGAATTAGGAGAGAACTCAAGTTGGTGATACAGAGGTAGGACTCACCCCGGGCAACGTCTTCTGTTCGTGCAGTGCGCTCTGGGCCTTCAGGGCTGACTCCCGCTCGCAGTATGTGAGGAAGGCACAGCCTGGGAAAAGAAGGGGAAGAAAGGATCATTGATGGCAGCTGGCCCACAGAGGATTGAACACAGAATGAGAGCTGGGTCTTTGTGCTACAGAGCCCAAGGCAGTGACCTGAATGATCTTCCCCATCTTCTCTCTGGATTTCTCTCCTTTCTCTGACTCCTATTCCCTTTCCCCATCTCCTCTTCTTTCCCTTTTCTCTACTCACTATCATTAAGTTCCCCCAAGTTTCCCTATCTCTCTCATCATCTCACAGCTTCTCTTCACTGTCCTCTCTTACCTCTCTCCTTTTCCTGGTTCTTTCCTCAAATTCTTATTCCCTTTCTCTTCTATTTCTCATCTCTATGTCTCTTTCTTCACTATCTCCCGTCTTTCCATGTCCTTTATTGCTCTTCATTCTCTTTAAAATCTCTTCTCCCCCTGCATCTCTCCTCTTCTGCTCTCCTTGTCTTTCTTCCTCTTGGTGTCTCCTCTCTCTGAAAGTCTCATTTTTCTGCCTTTGTCGCTCTCCTTTCCTCTTAGTGTCTCCTCTCTCTGAAAGTCTCACTTTTCTGCCTTTGTTGCTCTCTTTTCTGCACAAAAGCTGCAATTACAATCTATGACTAAAGAACTTAGCCTCCTCCTTCCAACCTTCAAGAGTGTGTACTCCTATTTGTGCTCACAGATGTGCTTGCCCACACGTACACATGTAAGATTTCACATCGCCAACATCTATCTTAAATCCACAAAACCCATTTTCTGACTCCAGAGATCTCTTTCACCATTGGGTTCATTCTGACCATGAGGTGGGAGCAGCAGCGCCCTCTTGTGGTAACATAGAATGTCAATGTCTCCATGGATGCCCATCTTTTGACTTCCCATGAGGAAGAGAAAACTTGGGAGCAAGGTTCTGCCTGGTGGTTAGACATTATGTCTCTTCTACCTGGTCCCCACTTTTTGTCTCACTTCCTTTCTTGTTCTTTCTCTGGCCCAGACATTGAGTTTCCAAGCTGCTCTTATCAGGCTGCAAAACAATCTGAAGAATGCATTTATACTCAAGTTTTTGTAACTTAATAGTTACCCTTCCAAGGCACTTTTGCATTTTAACTGGGGACTAAGACTTAACTCAAAAGATAGGTTCCCCCACCCTCTAATTGTGTGGTTTTGCTCATTGTAACAGAGCAAAAAGGGATAAGTAAGAGCATCATTCTAGAAGCTTGCATATGTAGTTAACTACTCTAATATTTACTCTATAGATTGGGCTTTGGTTAGAGTAATTCTGAGAAAAGCTGGATTTAGCTAGATGATAATGCCTACATTTACAGATCTGCTACTGAGCAAAAATTTTCAATATCAGGAACAAAGTCAAAGCTCTCGAGACATATCTCTTAAGGAGCTATATCATCTATTCCTACCGGGTTGACTGCCTCACTTTTCCCTGAGCATATCATAAGGCATTTGGATCTTTGTGTTTCTAGTTATGTTTTATTTTCACCTGAAGCCTATTCTTTCATTCTAGATAAATTCTACCCTTCCTACAAGGCCTATCTCCTCTAGAAAGTCTTTTTTGGCAACCCAGAATTAAAAGAACACCCAATTTGTAGTCAGGAGGTCTGAATTAAAATCCTTGCTCTACTTACCTGCTTATTACCTCTATGGCTTTGGAAAAATTATTTAATCTCTATGGATTTCAGTTTCCTTATCTGTAAAAGGAGGGATTTGGATTAGACTATATCTATGGTACTTTCCAGTTCTAAATGTATGTGCCTATGATTCTTTGTTCTGAGTTTCCCTTCTCTGAAGTCATAGAATTCACTTAGAATATTAATAATATGATCCATCCCTTGATCACACATTGTCCCATGTCTATTTCTTTAATGTGTGTGAATCTTGAATCTTTTTTTGGGTTCCATAAGAACCATTTATTTTCTGTTTTTCTAATAGCACCTAGGACAGGGATAAGCTCATGGAAAACACTCAGCAAAGACTGGCTAAATTTAATTAAATTTAAATCTTTTCTCATCATCAAATCTCAGTATTCCCTGCCCTAAGGAGGGAGAGAGAAAGGGAAGGAGAGATAGAGAGACAGAGGGAGTCAGAGTTAGAGATGGACACACACAGAGACACAGAAAGAGATAGACATGCAGAGAGAAGCAGAAAGACACACACACAGACACAGAGAGACAGAAAGAGAAAGAGAGGGAGAAGAGAGATATACAGAGGTAGACAAAAAAAACAGAGAGAGAGAGAGAGGAATTAAAGGAGAGGAAAGACTGGGAGACAGAAAGGAGAAATGAGAGAGAAAGAAGGACAAGAAATGAAAGAGAGGAGGAAGATAGTAGAAGCCAAAAGATAGGCAATGAAAGAGAGAACTAAAAGGGGAAACTGAAAGAAGTGGGGAGAAGAATACATAGAAAAGAGAAATAGGGAAAAGGTGAAGGAAATAGAAAGGAGGAAAAGACAAAAAATAGAGGAGGGAAAAGGCAGACATGGAGAGAGGGGAGAGACAACAGAGGTTTGGTGGAGGACAGGCAAGACAAATATTCTCCATTTGTTCTATGTAGGTATGCTGTTTCCCAGGCTTCCCTTCCCTCCTTCTACCTTGCATATGACCCTATCCTCTTGAGAGGAGCCAGGCCAGCCTGGAGCAGAATCTTTCTTGCTCCCATTCCCCACCACCGATCCCTGATGATCATGTCTGGCAGCATCCACCCTCCCCCATCCACTTCATAGACGGTTATTGATGGAGACACCCGGGGAGGAAAATGAATAGCGGTCAGAGGCCTCTCTGACGTCTTCCCTCGTGCTGTCGCCCTCCTCTCCCTGGGGTGTCTTTCTACCCTTCCCCTCAATTGTGTCATCTAGCTGTCGGTTCCACCGACATATGAGGCCCCAGTTTCAAGTGCCTCTGTACAAAGCATGCTGGCGGCACTAAGTAAGAATATGAGGATGTTCTCAGGAAAAGCATTAGAGGAGAAGTTTGTCTTTGCAGTCCCCTCACCTATTATAGAACTGGAATGAGGTAGGTATTAATTAATGGTTCAATGAAATTGAATTACTAAGGAGACCCCTAAGCTGAAGAAAGAATTACTAAGGAGACCCCTAAGCTGAAGAAAATGAAGAAGAGGAGGAAGAAAACAGCACCAGCCTGATGTTCTGTGTTTTTTGGATCAATTTGGAAATGCCTTTGCAAAGATCATTTCACATGGTACTAGTTTGAAATTCCTTCTTCTATCCTTTTTATGAATCCATGTGCTTTCTCTTTGTTTACCACAGGATCAAAATCTACCTCCTCCAGGAAGTGTTCTCCCACAAGACTATAGAGCCAATGATATAAAACTGAAATTTTCCTTAGAGATTATCTAATCTAACTTTCCCCATTTTACAGGAAATGTCAGTGTAGGGGTTGCTGTGTTGTCTAAGGTCACACAATATTAAATAGCGGAGTGAGGATTTGAAGCCTGGGTCTCTGACTTTAAATACAGAACTCTTTCTTACACACAAGTCCATAACAATTCCTGCTCCTTAATATATTCATACTGAGATGCTGTGGACTGAAGGGTAATGAGTATTGTATCTCTAAAGAAAAGTCTAGAAAAATCAATGCTTATCCCCCCCACCCCCCAAGGATGATGCTATTTTAGAGACTAAGACAAGGGAACATAGGAGATCTATTGCGGTGAGAGGGGACTTCGAGGATCCTTCCATATAATACTATGTAAGGATAGCTAGCTGGTGTCATAGTGCATAGATAGAGTGATGAGTCTGGAGTCAGGAAGACATCTCTTTCGGAGTTCAAATCTGATCTCAGACATTTATTAGCTATATGATCATAACCAAGTAACTTAATTCCATTTGTCTCAGTTTTCTCATCTGTAAAACAATCTGGAGAAGGAACTACAAACCATTCCAGTATCTTTACCAACAAAATCCCAAATGGGGTCAAGAACAGTAGGAGATGAATGAAAACAACTGAACAATAATAACAAAGCCACCTACACCAATTATCAGCCAAGCTGGTCCTGTCTTCCAAGAAATAAGGGAAAAGGAGGTGTTTATGTTTGTGCATACCGGCGAAATATTTGGTGTCAAACAAATGTTTGAAAGTGTGTGTGCTACATCAGTATATGAAGATATGGCTATGGATCTGTATGTGGATCCAAGAGCATTTACACATATGTATTTGTATGTGAGAAATATACAGCAGTTGTGTATATGTGTATTTGTATGTCTATGTATTGGGTTTGTGAGTTCAAATATGTGGGTCTGTTTTTCTTGTGCATATATCTATATCTATAGATTTATTTATATATGAGAGAACGGAGAGACAGAAAAATAGAGACATAGAGAGACAGAGAGACAGAAAGAGGGAAAGAGACAGATAGGCACAGAGAGAAAGACAGAGGGAGAGAGACAGACAGTCACATAGACAGAAAGACAGAGACATAAACAGAGAGATAGAGAGACAGACAGAAAGAGGGAGAGAGAGATACACACAGACAGACACACAAAGAGAAAGAGACAGAGAGACAGACACACACACACAGAGGGAGAGAGACAGTCACATAGACAAACAGGCAGACAGAAAGAGACAGAAACAGAGAGAGAGAGACAGACAGAAAGAGGGAGACAGACACATACAGACAGACAGAGACACACAGAGATAGAAAGACAGAGACACAGAGAGAGAGAGGGCGAGACAAACAGACAGAAAGAGGGAGAGAGACACACACACAGAAAGAGGGAGAGAGACACACACACACAGAGACAGAAAGACAGAGAGAGAGAGAGAGAGAGAGAGAGAGAGAGAGAGAGAGAGAGAGAGAGAGAGAGAGAGAAAGACGGGGGAGGGGGGAGGGAGAGAGAGAATATAAATATGCAAGCATGTATAGTGAAAAAAGCAGTGCTTTTGCAGTATAGGGGGGGCTGGTAGCCTGGTAGGTAGGAGGGTACAGATAGTCCCTCCTAGTGCAATCCTGTGCAAAGATGATAGTGACAAGTCACTTTCATTCTCTGATTCTATTTACTCAGTGGGCAAGATGGTTCTCTAGCCCTAAACCCCACGAGCCCAGGTGCATATATACATGCATGGATGTGGATGTGTGTGTCTGATATGTGTTTATGGATGATATGGGACATATGGTTACATGTATAAGCCTATGTGTATATGTCTCTACCAAGGAACTTAGAAATTCCCAAATTCCACAAGCTCCCCCCAATTTTATAAAAAGCTACAATGAGCTTCTTACAATATAAATCCCTTCCCTCCTCCCTGGCATCCTTTCCTGCCAGCTCTGCTGCCACTCCATCTGAAGAAGCATTTAGAGGGCTACTCTTCACTAAAGACAGCTTCTTTTCCCGTGGCCTGGGAGGGTCAGGACATAAAGTGCAAAGAGAGACAAGCTACCTCCAGGACCCTCCTTGGCTCCCTGACTTTGCCACTGGAAGCAGAGGCAGAAAAGACCTGAAAGCCGGCCAGTCTTATCCTTCCGATGCAGGAGCTGGCCCAGGGCTGAGTCTTTTCAGGATATTCAAATCATTCCCATTTATCAGGCGCTCGGTTTGCATCTCAGAAGCGAGCCAACAGTGCGCAGCGAGCACAGCCAGACCGGCTTAGAGCCATGAGGAATTTTTTCCCCTCCCTAATTGAAAGAATTCATTTCTCCTTTTCAAACTAAAATTGATTTACTTTGAGGGGGGTGGGGTAGGATAGAGAGGCAGGCCAGCAGGCAGGCAAAGGAATGTTGAAATGCAGCTTTGAATATGCTTGTCCCCAAAGGAGACTGAGGTGCAGAGCCGAGAATGACCTAACAGCCTCCTTCTTCACCTGCCTGCCACAGCGCCTGAAGTTCCACCATCAGAGCATCACCTCCTTTGGGTCTTGAAGGCTTTATTTTTGCCTCTGAGGGCTCTTAAGGAAATGGAGGTGCCACAGGGAAAGGAAGGGGTGTGTGTATGTGTGTGTGTGTGTGTGTGTGTGTGTGTGTGACAAATGTCACAATCCTTTAAGAGCTAGCTCTTGGGAGAGGGGAATGAATTGACAACTAGGGTCAGTTCCACTAAGATATTGAGGATAGCCCCAAGCTGGGCACGAAATATTCTCTTCAATTCTTAGGGGAGGGGGGGCAGATTCTAGGCTGTGTAAGGGAACAGTACATACTGTTCCCTTACTGATGTCACTGATCCTGACACTACCCTTTGTTCAACCATTTGCCCAATTGAGAAGAAGGGGCCATAGGATGGGACAGGATAGGTGATAATAGAATAGCTTAGAAGAGGCAGGTGCTGGTAAACTCAGAAATGTAAAACAGAATAGAAGTTCCTTGAGGGGAGAAATTCCCATTTTGGGGAGGAGGGGAGATACACCCAGCATCTACCATAATCCTTGGCATGGTGTAGGTGCTTAATGAATTATTGTTGAGGGGATATGCACTATCTATACATGCTTTTTATGTGGCTGTTTACTTGCAACCTAGGTGGGAAAGTCAAGGGTATAGAGACCACATTTTCTAAGGGCTCTGAGTCTGACCCATCCCATTATCTTCTTTTGGATTCCCAAAGAAAAACAGAAATACCAGCAAGATTTGTCTTTAATAGTCTAGAGCTTCTTTGTCATCATCTCTTTTCTTTTTAAAAAAAATCTCATCAATAAAGAAGCATGGAACTTGGGGGACTAATATCCAACTATTGCTGCCAAAAGTGAATTATACAGACCAGGAAATACATTTCTCTTACTTGGATTATTTTCCATTCTCTTTCTTTATTTTTATTCTTGGAGACTAATCAGGGTTAAATGACTTGTGCTAGATCTCCCATACTCTTTAGATCTCTCTCACGAGAAAATCCAGGGTCTCAAGTTAGGGTCTCCCATAAGCCTTTCATTGCCATTCAGGACCCTCATGTGCAACCTACCCCAACCTAAGTTACTTGAGGATGTCCAACTATGGCTGTGCTCCACAAAACCTCCCCATAGATGGTTATGTCCTCCTTCTTTAACATACCCCATCTCTACCCCTTTCCTGATGTCAGATACCTGCTTCTTTTACCTGTTTCAGAATACATAACAGTCACATCCTCTTGTTTCCTGTTATCATCATCACTACCAAATATGATTACTTCTTCATTTTGCAGTATTTTACATCAAGAATCTTGTCAGAGATTTATACAGTGGTCAATGCTGAGGTATGCTTACCACTCTCAGGTCTTAGCAATTGAGAGACAAGTAGAATGGGTGGTAGTCTTGACATTAGGAAAGATTTGGGTACAAAACCTCTTCTATCCTTACCAAATATGTGCCTACTGGACAAGTCAGTAAATCTCTCTGAGCCTCAGTTTTCCCATTTGGAACCTGAGAAACTTTCTGAGAGATGTTTGATTTTGCAGACTTCAAAGTCTTATGGAAATATCAGCGATTATTGTTAGCTTTATACCCTAAACTCTGGCCACCATTCACCAGTCAAAGAATGAGAACTGACAGACTTTGTTTTTAGACAGACATTGACATCTAGGGACTCATACTCCAACCCCACATCTACCTCATTATTGCTATTCTTACTGCTTTATCATGCCATCCATATTTCATCTAAATGGTGATTTCTACTTTATGCCAATGTTCTGTGAATAACTGGATTCTAATATGAAGTAAATTTGGGGAAAGGGATTATTCATTTTACTGAAGTTCATTGTTCACTATGCAGAAATGTTCATTGGAACATTTCTTTCAATTTAATTAAAGTCAATAAAGACTTGTTGATTATACACCATGTGTTTCAGCCATCTTCCCTTATTCAGTTAAAATATAATTTGTAATACAAATATTTTATTTGTGTACATGTTTTCAGGAAGATGCATACTGTATAAAGTTAATTTAGTGAGTAAAAATATTAATAACATATTTATCTAGCACTTTAAGGTTTACAAAGTAGTTTGTACCTCATAACTCCTTCACAAGGAGGGTATCTCATAAGTATTATTACCTGCATTGTACAGAAGAGGAGATCTAGTCTCAGAAATATGAAATGACTCAACTATAGTGAGAGTGCTAGTAAATATCAAAAGCTTTGTCAAAAACTCAGGTTCCCTGGCTTTAAAGTTTTGTCTTCTATCTCCTATAACACACTGCCCCTCAAAAAGATACAATTCACATATGTTGATATGTGAATTATATAAATGAAATATTAGCAATTGTTTGGCATTTGTCTGTCTTTTAATTTCATCAAAGCACTTTCAGAGCTTTTATTTCATTTTATTTTTCACATGACAACCTGAGCAAAAGCATGGAGAAAGGAGATGAAGAATTCTATGTGAGGAATAACAAGGAGACCATTTTGCCTGAAGGAGGAGTAACATATGATGGGCTTGGAAAAGTAGCTATAGTCATCTTTTAAAGGTCTTTAAATGCCAAATGGAAGAGCCCATATATGATCCTGAATGTTATAGGTAACTATTTGAGGAAGGGAGAGAAGGAGTGACAAGATTTGACCTGAAATTTAGGAATATTATTTTGGCAGCTGAGTAAAGAGAGATTGGGGCAGAGTGAGACTTGAGACAGGAAGACCAATAAGGAGGCTATTTCAATGATCTATATGACAAGAGATGGGAGCCTGAATTAGCATGGTGATTGCATGAATGAAGAGAAAGAGATCCATGACAGAAATAGTATAATTGTTGTGTGAAGGTTCTGAAAAAGTTTCAGTCACTCCCTAAATATCTCCCTTATTAGCTTGTCCCATTACTTGAAATCCTACTATTAATGATCTATCTTACAAAGCACTAAAGGTCCCTATTAAAGAACCAATAATGAGGAGGTACAACCCATTAATCTGTTATCAGTCATTTGTACCTCAGTATAAACTAGTTTATTATAATGGCACTAGTTGCTGAAATTAGACTCAAAGGAATTTGAGACTATAGTGCACATGTTGGGTGAATATAGAGGTCACGGAGTATTTACTCAGGTGGACAAGCATGGATAGGATTTAGAATGGGGGCATTCTGGGTAGTCCAGAATTTCAGGAAGACTTTGGATAAGTGAGTAGTAGAGCCAAAGAGGAAGAAGGGTTATGGAAATGAGATGTGAGAAAACAAAGTGTTCATTGAATAACTGAGAAACAATTCTTCCTGTGGTATCCTCCCTCCCTCAGTTATGCATCGAAAAACCAATTCTTAAAGGGTAGTTAGAAAAAAGGACAAATGGGAGCCAGAGTCCTTAAGAGCTGTAAGCAACACTTAGTTTCTGCCAGTTGTTCTCAGGTGGGAAGATTAGGAGAAAGGCCCCCTCACAGAAATGGGAGAGGAGGTGTCTGTGAATCTCCCAGAATGGAGGGGAGAGGGAAGAATAGGGAATACATTCAGCAGCTCAGTCACGATTCCTTGTCAACCCCTATCCTCCATGACTCATTCATGATTGTTCTCACATCCTCGGTGACATACCTGATGGTTTCACCAAACACTTCATTTGGAACTATGGACTCCTGCACTGGGTATGTGATTGTGAAAGAGAAAAAGAGAGAAGCAGAGAGATAGAGACAGTGGCAAATAGAAATGAACATGGAGTGGTTAGAACAAATGGGAATAGACACAGAAAGAGATAGAAGGGAAAGACAGAATTAGGGGGTGGGAGACACAGAGGGTGAGGAAGAAACAGAAGCAGGAAAAAGATAGATCCAGAGAGCTGATTTGCTCCATTTCCACTGAAATTTCCACTCATACGGCAAAAGAAGGAATGAACGACAGTTGCAGTAAGATGGATTATGGTTATCCATTTGGAAGAACTGTGTACTCTTAGTGTGATGAGGCATTGTAAGGGCAGGATGAGATTTTGGTATAGATCAAGAAGAATCATGTAGTACGATGTGATGTTATTCCTATTAATCCTCCAGAAGTTTCCCCCCCTTTAAAGAAGAGCATAGACATTGGTCTATCCTAGAAACACTCTTGCTTAGAAACAGAGGAATCAGTGATATAACTAACTGAGACACTTCCAGGACCATGATCCTCTTATAGAGAGACAGACAGACACACTGATTAAAATAGATTTTCCTCCATTTCCCCTCAGATGTCCTTTGAAAACAAACAACTCCCAAACTAGAAATCCGTTTCATCTTTGAAACCATGAATTGAAGAATGTGGAAGAGGGTGGGGTTCTTTCCTCAGCTGCCCAAGCTTTAATTGGGGTCTAATGCTATCATTGGATCACCTGGCATTGAATATAATGCCCTCCTACAGCTGTATACTTTGCCAGGTGTATATTTCTTTGGGCTCTAGTTTACTCCCATCTAGGAGCTCCCAGCTGGGAATTCATCCCCAACCTATTGAACTGTAGTCACTTAGAAATATGAGGATCTCTGAAGTAGTCCCTAGGGAGAGATGAGGTTTTGAAGAGAACAGGAAAGAGGAACACAAACAGGAGCCAGAGACAGGGGGTTGGAGAATAGAAAGCTCCATAAAATCAGGGTAGGATCGGCCCTGTGAACATAGGCAACTGCCTGTTTAGTATAACCTGACAAATGCAAGGAAGGTTCTAGCACCCCTAACTATCTCCCTATCTACCTACCATGGTGCATAAAGCTTAACTCTCTGGGTTAAGGTATTGCTCCTTTTAGGATCCTTGGAGGGTGTCCAGCTATCAGTTATTAGCACCTACAGGGGGAACTACATTATTACATCTGTTCGGTCTCCAAAGCTAGCTGTAATTGTGACCCTGAGGAAATGGGAAATAGGAAAAAGTCATTTTCTAGGATGAGCTTACCTAAAAAAGGAGTGATGGAGGGAGAGGCTTGAGAACAGAGGTTCTTATGGTATCCACGAACTTGTTTCAAAAATATTTTGAATAACTATGTTTCAATATAATTTGTTTCTTTTGTAATCTCATGTATCTTATTTTATACATTTAGAAACATTATGCAGAGAAAGGATCTGTAGTCATTACTGTAGTCCCAAAAGGGTTCACACCAAAAAAAGATTAAAAGCTTCTGACTTAGGTTGACAAAGGCCAGTATGAGGGTCCTAGACATGTGCTTCAGAACTGAAGGATGTTGAAAGAACTCCAGAATTGGTGGGACCTTCAAAATCATTAGCAATCCCTTCATTTTCCGTATGGGAACTATGGTTCCTTGGAATTAGGTGGAACAGGGGATAGATCCTGGAGTCAGGAAGTTCTGAGTTCTAATGCAGACTCGGACTTACTAGCTGCATGACCCTGGCTAAGCCATTTAACCTCTGTCTCAATTTCCTCTTCTTAAAAAATGGGGATAATAGCATCTTTCTCACAGAGTTTTTGTGAGGATCAAATGAGATAATATTTATAAAATACTTAGTATAGACTAGCCTGGCATACAGTAAGTGCTATGTTCGCAATTATTATTAAAGTGACTTTTCCAATGATCTACAGGGGGTTGTTAATACTAGTTAAAGTCAAACTTTATTCATCTGTTCAATAGCCTGAAAAACCTCTCCCTTCCCTACTAGTCATACCTCTTTCTTTTCCATTTATGTTTATCTAAGGTCACTCACCTAGGTTGTCTTACTGATGGAATTCAGACCTGTCTGATTTTCTTTTCTTTTCTTTTCTTTTTGAATCTCATTTCCCTTTGGCATATAGGTTACTGTCTTGTATCAAGTAATTTTGGCATTCTTTCTTGTTATTGAACCTGAGGGTTCATATCCCAGACTAGAAGGTACAATTCAACCCAGCATTAGTAGATACCTCCCGTATATCCAGTTCTTATGCCAAGTGTCATAGGTGGAGTGGAGAAGCGCAGGAGAAGAAAATATACTTCCTATCCTAGGGGAGACTATCTGGAGAAATAGGACTTATGGAAGAAACAACAGATCAGTACCTGATAAGTGGTCATTCACCACATCTGGCCCAAACCCAGACCTACCATGGTATTTCTCAACTAGGCTCTAGCTTCCTGCATCCACTTTTGTACTGGCACTTTAAGGTCCCACTTTGGTATCTTGGGCTTCTGACTGGTTAGCATCACTATCTGAATCCTAGATTCAGACTCACCATGTTACTTCATGGCTGTCTTCATGCCATGCTGTTGCCTCTTTTATCCTTCCTCCACCATTTCTAAATCTGACCCTGAAAACATGAATCAAATCAGCACTACCAAAAAAAAAAAATACAACAAAAATCCTACTCAATCTTCTATGTGTGTTATCTTCCTCTTTTAAAATGTAAGCTTCTTTTTATTTTATAATTTTTTTAGTAATTCAATTCAATAAACATTTATTAAGAGTTTATTATGTAAAAAACATTAGACATTGGGAATATAAATTTTTAAAAGTCCCTGCCTCTTAATAATAATGAAGGAAGTCAATGGAGAAAATAATAATGTGGATTAAGGTTTGTAAACTATTTTACAAAGGACATAGTACACTCTTAATAAATGCTTCTTTCCTTTTTTATGTTAATAGCAATGAAAGAACAAGTATTTATGAAGCACCTACTATGTGCTAGCCACTATATGAAGTGCTTTTCATATAGTGTACATAGTAGGTACTTAAAAACTTTTATTGATTGATTGACTACAACACGTCTCCCTATTAGAATCTAAATTTATTGAAGGCTAAGCATTATTTAAATTTTCTTTTTTTTTCCTCCCCAGTCACTAACACACAATAACTTGCACATACACTAGGTCCCAATTAGTACAAATAATAAATCCTGTAAAGTAGTAGCATTATTCAAATTTGTATGGCCTATTTCCATTGGGTTGTAACCAATGAGCACATTTTACTTAATTAAACTTTGAATAGTGTGAATTCAAATACATGGGACTACTTCAGGGGATTCTTTATTGGAACTTACCTGTAATAGATACTTAACAAATTCATGCTGAATTTCTATAGCACTTAAAAGCTTACAGAATAGTTTCCTTATTAAAAAAAAATACAGCTATGAAGTAGGTAGTCAAAATATTTCCCCCATTGTACAGATAAGGAAACTGAAGTTTACAAAATATTGTTGACTTGCCCAGGATGATTCACTAAATGTCAGTATTAGGAGTGGAATGTAGGCTATGTTAATTTCAAGTGAAGTGCCCTTTACATTAACTTGTGCTACTCTCTTATATTCTTTCTACCTCTAGGATCTGATGTTTGGATCATTCATTACTCTTGTCTTTTCTTCAGTCTCAAATTACAAAGACATCTTGGTTTCAATCTAGCTTCTAATACCCTTTCCCCTAGTTCTATAATCATTATGTTTTCCTTTCCAAGGAATTATTTATAAGGAATTAATTCCAGATAATCAAGTTTGAATCTGGAAGCATGGTTCATGGGAGAGACAGGATAATATAGGGGTGTCTTGACTCTAGAATCAGAGGCTTTGGACTTAAGATCTATCTAATCCTTGCTATATAAATTTGCACAAGATATTTCACCTATTTAATCTTTGAGAACCTCACCTGCAAAATGAGGGGGTATATTAGATGGCCTCTCAGGACCCTTCCATTTTAAATCTAAGATCCCATAATTCTAGAGAAAACCAGAAGGTCAAGCCTATTTTCTCCAAGGGGTATGGAAGTGAGATAATTCTCTCTTTTTTGCCATTTTTTGCTCAGGGAAAAGCAAAGAGAATGGCTGGAAAGAAGAAATAGGCCTAAAGGTATAGAATAGAAAAAGAATGTTCTTGACTGTCCCAAAACCCTAAGGAGGAAAAACACAGATGGTTTTTAAACACCACAAAATTTTGATAATATTTGAGACCAAAAATCATTTCACCTTATCCCCCAAACTGGAAATTCCATGGGGCTCTTCTGCCCTACAAATATGCATGCTGACTAAATTGATAAAGAAGCTGGAGAATGAATCACAAGTTGCTATCATAATAAAAAGTAAGCAATCAATCCCTCACTAAGCATCTATTAAGCACCTACTGTATGTCAATTAATATGCTAGATACTGGTGATAAAAAAATAATAATGAGAGAATCCCTATCCTCAAAGTATTTACATTCTAACTCAGGAGACAATACACATGTATGTATATAGGCATGAATGTGTATATATAAAGAGATGTGAACTAGACATAAACAAGTGATTTTTGAGAATAAGCCCTAGCTAGCATTTGGGGATAAAGAAACGCTTAATATAGAAAATGACATTTGATATGAATCTTCAAGGAAAATAGGAATTGTAGAAGAGAGGTGAGATGAGAATATATTCTGGGCATGGGTTTCACCCAGTACAAAGATAGGAAGGTAGAAAACAGAGTGCTATATATGAGGAATAGTAAGAAAACGAGATTGAGTGTATCATAGAACACATGAAGGGGAGAAAAAATCTGGAAAAGTAGGTTACAGTCAGATTATGAAGGAATCATAATGCTAAAGAGAAGGGTTTCTCTTTCATCTTAGAAGTAATGGGGAGCTTCTCGCTTTTATTAAGTATGGGAGTATTATGGTTCTATTTGTGCTTTAGAAAAATCCTTTTGGCAGCCATGTGAAGACTGGATTGGAGTAGAGTGAAACTTGAGTCAAGGAGATTGATTAGAAGGCTATTGCAATAGTCCAGGTGAGAGGTGAAGAGGGCTTGAATGAGTGTACGTGGAGACAGTATGTGTCAGAGATACTCCAGGGGCTCTTGAAGCCAGTAGTCTGTACCCAGGGGTAAGAAGGCTGAAGTCCTCAGAGAAGAAAGCTCTAGGATAGTAAAAAGAAAAACCAAAAAACAAACCCAAGGGTTTGGATGTGGGGTCTGGAGCTGAATGCATGTACCTGGACTCCCTAGAGCTCAGTAAGTTCCCTGTACTCTGACCTGATGACCATAGCACTCTGAACCAAGACAATCAAAGGGCATCTAAAAACTTCTACTGCTCTGAGCAGAGACATGCCAAAAATAAAGAATTCACAATATATAGAGTATATAAGAGAAATTATTAGAAATTATTTTGTTCAAGTATATGCCAAAAAATTGATCAATAAAATGGATGAATGTTTATCAAAATATAAAATATCCAGATTAACAGACCAAAAAAAATAGAGAATTTAAAGAACCCAATCTTAGGGGGAAAAAAGATTGAACAAACCCTAAGTGAGCTTCCAAAAAAAGCACCACCACTAGTTAGATTTACAAAGAAATACCACCAAACATTCAAAAACAATTCTATTAGACAAAAATAGGACAAGAAGAAAGTATGCTATCAAATTCCTTCTATGATATAATACATGATATATGAATCAAGAAGAGAGGAAGGTGAAGAAAATTATACATTCCTAATGGATTTGATGTAAATATAATAAGAAGTAAGCAAAACATGCTAAAAATCAAAAGTATAAACCATGTTAATAAAAAAGAAAATCTACCTAAATCACATAATTATGTCCAAATAAGTAGAAAAGGCTTTTGACAAAATACAATACTTTTTTCTTAAAAACACTCTAAGAATAAATTTATCTTTCCTTAATAAAGCTAATAGTATCTATCAAAAGCAAAGAGCCAGAAATATACATAATGGAGAAAGCTTTCCAATTAAATCCTGGGTAAATCAAGAATGTCCCCTCTCACCATTATTTTATATAAGGTAGGAAATGCTAGTTATAGTAAAAATACATGAAAAAGAAATTGGTAGAATACACAAAAGCAAAGAAGAAACAAAATGATAACTTTTAATAGAAGGATGGGCATCTAGAAAGCCCTAAAGATTCAAATTAATAACTTCAGCAAAGTAGCAGGATATAAACACCCATGTTTGTTGTCAAGTATTCTGTACGTTATGAACAAAATAATAGTGATAGAGAAATTCCATTTAAAATGATTATAGAATGTGTAAAAAACTTTGGCAGTATACCTACCAAAACACATAAGAAGTACATAAATATGACTTTAAAATACTCTGTACAAAAACAAAAACAAAAACTAACAAATGTAAATAATTTGGAGAGATTAATATTTTTTTGATTGTGTCAACATAACAAAAATAATGATATTATCAAAAATAACTTATTCAAGGCCATATCAACCAAATTACCAAAGTATTATTTTATAGAGCTAAAGATAATATCAGAATTTATTAGAAGGAACAAAAGGTCAAGAATCTCAGGGAAAGAATCAACAAAAAAAGTAGAAAGACAGGGAGTTTAGCAATACTAGATAAACTGAAAACAGTAATTGTCAAAACTATTCGATACTGGTTTAAAAATAGAGATGCTTCTCAGGCAAGCACATTAGGTACAAAATATATAAAAACAAACATAATTTCATAATGTTTAGTAAATCCAGCGATTACTGGGATAAGAACTCCATATTCAGTGATCATTGCTGGGAGAACTAGAAATCAGTCTGGTAAAAATTAGGTTTAGATCACCCTCTGATCCCATATACCATAACAAGTTCCAAATGCTTAAATGATATAAATATAATGAGTCCACATGAGCAAGAAAGGAGATCTCTTTCACAAGAGTACAAGGGAATAAGTGCCTACTATGTATCAGGCATTTTGCTAAATGCCTTATTAGTATTATCTCATTTGATGATAAAATTCCAAATAAAGAAGATGAGTTATTAACCAAAAAAGATACAGAGAGGAGGACAGGGAAAAAAATGGACAAATTTTGATTATGTAATATAAAAATTGCACAAACATAATCGGTACAATTAAAATTAGAAAAACAGTTAACCAGGGGGAAATCCTTGTGGCCAGTTTCTTTGATATAGGTCTGATGTTCAAAATTTATAAGGAATTTGTCCAAATATATAATAAAATTAATCATTACCAAATTCATAAATTGTAAAAGGATATGAATAAGCAGTTTCCAAGGAAACAAATCCAAGCTATCTATTGCCATATAAAAATATACTTCAAGTCACTAATTATAATAGAAATCTACATTAAAGCATCTTTGATTTTCAACCTCACAATCATAAGAATGGTAAAGAAGGTTAAAAAAAAAGGGGGGAAATAGCAACTGTTAGAAGCACCATAGGAAGACAAGCATATTAATTCACTGTTGGTGAAGTTGTAAATTGGTGAAGCCATTCTAGAAAGCAAATTGGAACTATACCTAAGCTGCATATATTTTAATCCAGCTATAGCATAAGTAGCTGTACGTCCAAAGAAGACTGAAGAAAGAAAAGACTTTTGAATAAATTATTAATGGAAGCAGTCGGTTGTTGTTATAGCAAGAAACTGAAAACCAAGAGGACTCATTAATGGGGATATTTTGTTGTTGTTGTTCAGTCAAGTCTAACTTTTTGTGACCCCATGGATTGTAGTCAAGGTTTAGTTGAAGAAATAACAATACATATACACATACACACATGTATACATAATACACAAATATACATTGTACCTGTATATATACACAATACATATATGCTCATATGCATATATAAAATGCACTATTATTTCCCTATAAAAATAATGAAAAGGATAGATTAAGAGAAACCTGGGGAAACTTCTAGGAACAGAATCAGGAAAACTATTAACATGATGACAATAATCAGTAAAGAAAAACAAATTTTATAAACCTAATAATTTTGATCAATGTACTGACCAACTATAACACCCCCATACTTTTTGACAGGGAATTGATGGACTAGAGGCACAATAAGAGACATATGCTTTTGGATATAGCTAGTAAATAGATTTGTTTTGCTTGATTTTATATAGTTGTTATAAAGGAATAGGTTTCTTTTTTCTTGGGGGGATTGGAGTGAAGAAAGGGTTACTCATATTGGTACCAATGAAAGGAGAAAAGAGAGACTCATAGAAACATTTTTTAAAATGCATAGCTTAGATAAGAAGGAAATTCAGAGGAAGATGGATGGGAAGGACAGCTATGAAACTAATGTGTTGAATTTATTATATACTTTTATAAAATTTGCAAGTAATAGTGATTCATAGCTTTGTATACAATCTTTTTCCTGTTCTTTGTATATGAAAATATTCATGTTTGTCAGAATAAAAATATTTTAGAAAGAAAGACAATGAATTCTGTTTTGGACATGTTTAGTTTGAGATGTTTATGGAACAAACTATTTAAAATGTCCACTAGGCAGTTGGAGATGTGGGAATAGAACTCAGGAGACTGGCTAGGGCCAGAGTGAATTATATAGCTGGGAAGCTCATTCCCTCAGAAGGTGAATGTACTTCAATTCAATTCAGTTCAAAAAGACTGAATTAAGCCTGATACTTGGTACTTTAGGGGATTCCAAAGAAGGATATAATATATTCTTCCCTTTTTGGAGTTTCTATTCTAGTTGGGAAACATGCTTCACATGTAGAAACTAAAATCACAGAATGTTAGTTAGAAGATGTGACCTTTAGAGACCATTCAGTCAAAATCCTCCTTTTTACAGATGAAGAGACTGGGACCCAAACAGATTTGCTTAGGTTGTACAGCTTGTTAGTTACTGAGATGGGAATTCCAAATCCTCACAACAATCATCCTTCCACTGTATCACAGAAGTAAAGGGTTAAGCAACTATTTAAGATATGTACATTAAGCATCACAAGCTGTGTGTCAGAGCATGAGTAATCTCAGGGCTGAAGTAGCTGAGAGGATTTCTTGGGGGAGAAACTGCAGCTGGTCTTGACAAAACTTGGAAAGGCAGAGAGTTATGTGTGAAGCTAATTCAGACAATGCCAGCATGGTAGTGACCTGTTATTGGGGAAGTTTCTTTAGGAATATCAGTTTTCAGTGATTCTTGTTTCAGGGGGATGTCTCATGGCCCATCTGCTCAGGTGACCTTTGGAAAAGTCAATAACCCTATGGTTACCTCCGTGGGCACAAACACTGCCTCCATACCTAATTCAGGAGAGCTATAACTTGCTCTCTTCACCAGAATGAGGATCTTTGACAAGACTTGAGTGATGGAAAACGGCAGACCAGCATTTCATTTTCAATTGCCACACTTTTTTATGATCCAAATTTCCTCAAAAATGTCCCAGCCACTTGCCCTACAACCTGCTGTCATATGCCAGAGAATGTCATGGTGGATAGAAGAGGCACCAAGAAAAATAATGTTTATAGAAGTATATAGGAGTGACAAAGAAGGATATCAGAGGAATGGGATGGGATTAAGAACTAGGATTAAATACTGAGGGGAAGGAAGGAAGGAATCAAAGGATTATAGATTTAGAGCTGGGAGGAGTCTGAAAGGCTAGATAGTCCAAATCTCCCATTTTATGGATTAGCAAACTGAGACCTAAAGAGGTTGCCCAAGGTCACTCTGTAGGGCAAAAATCTGAGATTTGAACCAAGTTCTTCAGACCTAAGATTTGATATACTTTCTAATGTATCATGAGGGAAGATGGCAGAAATAGTAACTGCTAGAGGCAATTAGTAGTACAGTGAATAAAATGAATTTCTAGACATCAGGAAGATGAGTTCAAAGCCAGCTTTGGGAATAAAATGAATTTCTAGAAGTCAGGAAGATGAGTTCAAAGCCAGCTTTGGGAAATTTATTAGCTTTAAAGCTGGATTTGAACTCATCTTCCTGACTTCTAGAAATTCATTTTATTCACTGTGATCCTAGGTAAGTCACTTTAACCTCTGTATATGCCTCATTTTCCTTATTTGTAAAAATACCCTGCAGGTATTGTCATGAGGACCAGATGGTATTATGTTTGTAAAACATTTTACAAACCTTAAAAAGCACTATATAAATATTAACTATTATTGTTCTTGCAAAAAGGAAAGCTCTTTCTTTATTTACTATGACATTACAGTTTCCCAGTACTCCTCCTACTGCCTGACTGTACCCTCTAGTTATCTTCCATTGTTTTTTCTTTCTCCTTCCTGTTAACTGTGGGAATCTCTCCAAAGATTCTGTCAAATCTTTTCTAATTTCTACACTTAGCTTCACTCTCATGGCTCCAACAATCACTTCTATAGTGAAGACTCACATATATTTGACCATCCCTTTTCTCTTGCCTGATTTTCAGTTCCATGTCTTCAACTGCTAAACCTTTCCCCTTACATGTCATATTATTACCCCTCCACATATGTGAATATTAAATATCTTCCCTTCCATAAGCTTTCCACAATTTAGTACTTAGATAGAACTTAGAAGTCACTTGGTCCAACTACCTCATGTAACCCATGAAGAAACAGACTCAGAGAAGATATGGTAAAGAAAGCCCTTATTAAGAATCTTTAAGTTTGTATAGTATTTTCTGATTTTTAAATTGGAGAAAGTGACAGGAGCGCATGATTTGGTGTTAGTGAAAGATGTAGATTTGAATCCAGTCCCTAACACTCCTTAACTATGTGACCCCAAGTCATTTTAAGTTTTCTGAGTCTCAATTTCCTTTTCCTCTGAAAAATGAGGATAGTGATCAGAGGGGTTGTAGAGAGGATTAAATGTTGCAAAGTACTTTGCAAAGAAATGACACACAAATCAGCTATTATTCTAGATAAGGCCAGAGCTAGAAGGGATTTTAGAGATCAGAACCCGACTGTGGTCCAGGACAGGGATTACAAAGATCGGTGTTGTTTATTTAGCAGATGAAGTACTCAGCTGGGATGGAAGTAGGATGCTGCTACTGCTTTTTGAGAAAGTATGAGAATACAATCATAGGAGTGTGTGTGTGTGTGTGTGGTGTGTTGTGTGTGCATAAAGAGAGAAGGGGAAAACAATGCAGTAAAATTAATTTCATGGAGATTTCAGTAATTGACAGAATCTCTGTGTTTTAAGAATAAAAGCTCTTGTCATGAAGTGAGGGAAGTACACTTTTTTGAGAAAAGCAGAGTGAGAAAGCCTATGGCATAATCAGCTCAGAAGAAGGGACTCATATCCTCAAGTCTACCCCTCCTCCTTAACACACATACTCACCTCCCCAATGGCCCACCTTCTGTTAATTGAATTACAGAATTAACCAAAGGAAGGCAGTTCTACAGAGGGAAGATCTGGGTTTTTAATAAAACATCAGGTTTTTCAAATTGAAAAGAGCCTCAGGAGGGGTGGTTAGACTCAGTTGGCCTTGGAGAAAGAAGTTTGGGGAGGGAATAAAGTGGCAGCAAGGGAGTGGGTTAGCAATGGGAAAGGGGGAAGTAAGTGGATAGGCCTTATGTAGTGGTGAAACAGAAAGGTCTCTAAGAGTCATAGAATCTTAAGAGTTGGAAGGACTAAAAACTTGTCTACATTATACTTGTTACCTTATCATCCCATTTGAATTTAAATAATTTCAGTAAATGGAAATTCATTATTCCACAAAATGGCATTATATCACTAATAATATCACTAATGTTTTTCTCACCTTGATCTAAAATCATCCTTTTGGTAATTCTATCCATCTGTTCTAGTTCTGCTTTAGGGAGACAAGAAGTAGATACCTTTAGTGTGATGTTATGGGTATGAGGAAGAACTCCTTGAAATGATAGTCTCCATTAGACACATTTCATGTTATTTCACTTTTAGAACTTCATTTCTTTGGCTTTGGTATTTAATTCCTTTGGTGGGATTGCCAATTAGCTGCATACAAGAAAATTATAGGAATAGAACTGCAAGTTAGGGAGCAGCGAGGAAAAGGCCCCAAAAGAATAGTGAATGGAGATGACATCATTGTGACCAACTTAGAACTTCCATGTTCCTCCTATTCCTTGGCTTTTCTGAAATATATTATATTGTCAACTACTCATTCTCTGCCTTCTGTGAAGCATCAACACATTTTAATTCTTTTTTAAAAAACCATTTCTTCTCTATTTCCTTTGCTCGTTCTTGCTTCTTTTTCCATTCCTTAAATATGGTTATTCTCCAAGATTTTGTCCTAGACCATTTTTCCTCTAGTCCATCCATTCTTTTCAACTACCTTTTTTGGTCAATAATTCTTATTACAATGCTAATGTCTTGCCTTTATTCTGCCTATAGTTATAAATGCTTAATTTACTACTTGAATAACAAACCATCATAAATTTAAAATGTTCATCCCCAAAATGGTGGCCTCTTCTTCTCAACATCCCTATTTCTGCCAGGAAAGTTCCCATTCTTCCTAGCTGGAAATCTTGCCCCTCCCTCTCCATTCTTAGGATTCTTGTCTTTTCAAGCCTATATTATTGCAGTGATTTCCTGGGTCATTTTCTTGCTTTTAGTCTCTTATTCAGTCCATTCCATTGCTGTCAGAGTAATCTTCCCTCAAATACCTGTTTCACAGCTCAAAAACCTATATTGTCCCCTTATTTCCTACCACATCAAGTCCAAACTCTTCTGACTGATTTTCAAGAATTTCCTTGATCTGGCCATACCTTATCAATTTAACATAATTTTCCACTGTAATCCAATATACATCCTCTACTCTAGTCAGTCATTTTACTCATTGTCTTCAACATAAGTGATATTTACTCCTATATCTGTGGCTCTGTTTATGCTGGTCTTGTTTCTTTCCATTTCCCTTGAAATTCCCACTATCTTGTCCAACTATTCAAATCCTATTCCTTTTACAAAATTCAGCTCTACTCCTACCTTGTTCATGAAGCCTTCTCCAATGGCTCTCTTCTTCTGTTCTCACATTGTCCTTAGAGTCAGTACCACATGCTATAGTGAGCCCCTTCCAAAATTCTATAATCTCATTTATTCCCCTATCTTCTAGCAACATTATATCAAAGCTATCCCCAATAATGGTATAAAATGAGAAAGGGACTAGAGGAAAACAGCCATTACATTAGTTTATGGGGCAGTGAGGAGATTGGTATGTCTGGAGAAGAGGGTAGCATTCTAGCAGGAAGAGGAAACAGACTTGGAGTTCCATGATGGACCCAGATATGGCCTTAATTGTTCCAGATGGGTGGAGAAAGATTTTTGTCTACTTGAGTTATCCCTCTCTTTCCACAGAAGGAGATCACAGGCTAGAGGGCTTACTGCTGCTGGGTATAAGCCAGCAAACATGAATACAATAATAAGTGGCATTTATGTAATCCTTAGTAGTTTGCAAAGCACAGTACATGCAGTACCTTTTTTGAATCTTATAATAATAGAATCCTACAGGCTCAGTCATTATCAACTCCATTTTCCAGATGATGAAGTTGATGCTTAGGGAGATTAAGTGATTTGCCCATTGTCAACCAGCTAGTGGCATCTGAGGTAAGGTTTGAAAGCTGGTCTTTCTAACTCTAAGATCTATACTCTCTTCTCTTTGTCACATTGCTTCCTGAGCCAGCAATGATTTGCTTTGCTGAGGTTGACCCATTCTGTGGGCTCATCTCAGCTTGAATAATGATGATATTCAAGTTAATTTTAATCCTATATCAGTTTATTCAATTTAGGAAAACTTACTGAACACCTACTAAATATACAGTCCTATGCTACGTACTGTGTGTAGAGGAAGGGGTTGGGAGAGAGGATAACAAAAAGTAAGATGTGATTCCTGTCCATATGGAGTTTATAGATGATAAGGCATATATGCATACGTAATATAATATATAAAAAAAGCAAAATAAAAAATAATAATACCATAGGCATTTCTTTAGAACCTTCCATATACATAGCATTGTACTATGAGCTAGGGATGGCAAGATGAATAAGGCAGTCTCTGCTTTCATAGAGCTTATAGTTTAGTAGGGAAATAAGACATCGATATGGACAGCTATAATATTATGACATACTTTGCATTTGTGAAGTGTATAACAAAATTCTATCATCTAAACGGAGAAGATCATTACAATTCAGGGAATTGGAGAAAACCATTATATTGTAGATTTTGAGATGGAAAGACCTGTCAGATTCATCTAGTCCAACTCACTCCTTAGATGAGAAAATTGAGGTCCAGAAAGGTTCATTTGCTTGCACAATGTAACACAGGCAATAAGTAGTAGGCTGAGGATTTGAACCCCTGGTTCACTGACTCCAGATTTATCATTATTTCTACAGAATCATACAGTAGTGTTATAGAAGGAAGGAGAATGGGAAGTAATCCACTTTGGCCGGCATGTAGAGTAAACTACCTGTTTTATATCAGTCCTGGCCTTTGTGTCTGTTCTCTCTACCATCTGCTGCATCCTCCTTCTAGACTAATTTCAATAAAGCACCACTTCCCACTACTCTGCCCAGGGAATTTCAACATATAACTAATGGGAGACAAAATGATGTAGTGACAAGGGTAGCTTTGGTGTCAAGAAGACTTGATCTCATCTCTGGTCTTCTTCAAGAATATATATAAAGGACCATCACCACCACCAACAATAACAACATATTAAGTGACTCAGCTTCTTGGTGCCTTAGGCAACTAATTCTATAGGGACCAAAAGGCTGGGTTATTGATTTTCTCTGATAGAGACAATTTTACTGATAAAATCAGTTTCAGAACAACAAATAAACAAATAAAAAAATCCCAAGCTCTATAATCACCTTTGCTTTGTTGAAAAATAGTCCTCATACTATTTTGAGCTTTCTTGTCTAAGGATTTATTTATATTTTGGGAGGTCTAAGAGGAAGATGTGAGGGTTCTCAATAACGGAATAAAACGAGCAAATAATTGGAGGAAAGCATCCACCACATATGTTTATGGGCTGATGTGGAGACTAAAGATTTGGGGAGGAAGAAGAAATGGACTTGGATTGGTATAGTAGAAGCAGGTATTCAATCAATTCTAGATTAATTTTCAATTTTTAGATAGACTCCAAGATATCCCGAACCAGCTTATGCTTTAGACAAGTGGACAGTAAAGAAACTATCACTCCCTTTGGGGAGAAGAAAAAGAAAAGAACCAGTCATAGATTATGGCTTTTGGAAAGGTCCAGAGGAAACTGATTAAGGAGAAGTTACCCACTCTGCTGGAGTGAACTCATCATAAATAGAAGCCAAGTTAATCTTCCTATCCACCCCTGAGCTCTGTCCTCCAAAATATAGGCTTACAGAGGTCACTCTCTCCAGATATCCTGGAGCCAATGTTTCTTCCCCACTCACACTAGGTATGGTGAAGAGAGCTGTCAGCTTGTGTCTTTGCTCACACTGTTCCTGGCCTGAAATGCCCTCCTCCCTCCCTCCTCTCCATCTGTCCTGATCCTACCCATCCTTTAAGGTCTATGCTCTAGGAAGGCTTCTCTACTCTAGCCCACACTGTACCCTCTCTCTTCTTGGAAATCCTACAGCCTTTATTGTCTGCACCACTCATGGGGAAACTTATTTCTCCTCTGTGATTCTTGGTTGTGTGTGAATCTCTATCCCCATCCAGACTGAAACTGCTCATCAGGTACAAGTATTCCGTATTCTCTAGGAAACTTAGATACAGTAGGTTACTATTAAATGCTATTAAAACACTTGAAAAGTATATGAAAACTTGTGGATAAAGCTACCATGAAAAAAGGTACCTGAAAAATACTTTGCATTATCTCAATGTCTGCAATATTCTTCTCTCCACCCCTCTAGTCCTTGGTTCAAGTTCTTCTGTTTTATCCTTTATTGTCGCTGGGACTCATCCTCCCCCTCTTTGGCACAATCCTAATTAAGTTCCAGCCATCTTCTTCCTGGATGATCATAACCTTCTCCTCTTTGGACTCCCTGCCTCCTGCCCCCATTATAGTTGCCAAAGTTATATTCTCCATCTGTCATTTTGACCATGACCTATCCCATTTCCCTACCCGTAGGTTCTTTACATTGCTATTCTATTGTCCCACTGCATTGAGGATCCAAAATCCTTCCTATCTCTTTCTTGGCTCCTCTTGCTCAAATGACAGCTTCTCTTCTTTTCCTTCCAGACAAAGGATTCCACCCTCTGTGCTCCGAATAACCTTCTCCTCTCTGAGCCCCAGGTTTTCAAGCCAACACCCTACCAGTATTCAAATGGTCTTTGAGATTCCTCCAGAAAGCCTTTCCTAGCTTGATGAAGCAGAAAAAGTGACTTCCCATTCCTGGGATATAATGTGTATCTTTCTGTCTGTGCTTGAAAAAATAAATACCTAAAAATTAACTGCTGCTAATTCTGAGCTAATATTCATAGGATCATAGAATTAGAGCTGGACAAAATCTTGGTGGTCCTCTGGTCCAAGTCCATCATTTAAAAAATATGGAAACTGAAGCCAATAGAAATGAAAGGATATAACCTAAAAGTGTGGGAGGGGAATTCAAATCACCTTCCTCTAACTCTAGAACTACTATCTTTCCATAATAACCAAACTATGTCCTGTTTTAACACATCTTTCCTTTCCTCTTTGCCCATTCAGGCCCCACTATACTTTAGGACTTGCTCAATCTCTGCCTCCTCCAGGAAGCTGCTCCAGATAGCTTCAGTTCTCATCGACTTCTCCTTTTTCTGAAATCTCATAGCACCCATGCATGATGTACCTGACTCTGACATAGCCCACCTTGGATTGTTCATGTTTGCTTAAGGTGTGAATTTACATATCATACCAGTACTGCATAACATTTAATCGGATAAATCCTCTCCATTCTGCTATGGTCTAGCTTAGATGAGAATCTCATAAGAAGCAGGGTACTTTGAACTTGCTTTCTTACTTAACAAATGCTTCTTCCTGGTTTATGGTATAGTGGTTAGGATCCTAGACTTGGGGACTGGGCTCAGATCCTCAATTATTGTGTGATCTACACTGATCTATTTTGGCCCTCAGTCTCCTCATTTAAAAAATAAAGAGATCAGACTCAGTTCTAAATCTATGATTTTAGGACCTTTGTCCACATCTGCATTCTGCTATTGATTCCCTGAGTAGTTAAAGGAATTATTTTGTGTCTCGGGGTCTCAATCACCTCATCTCTGAAATGGGGAGGGTTGCAAGAGATCATTTTTTTGCATCCCTCCTAGTTCTGATATCTTTTGAGGAGAGGATTGGGGACCTGGGAAGATCCTTGAAGGCCACAAAAAATGCCATATGGTATCATGAGTAACAACATCCAAATTGCAAGCCAGGCAGTAAACATTGCCAGCACTTGTAGCGCCAAGAGTGGCCCAACCTGACCTTCTGCATAAGGACTGACTTTTGAAAACACAGCATCATTGAGTTAGATTTGGAAAGGATGTTGGAGGTCACTGAGTTCAGCCCCGTCTATTTACAGAGGAGCATCTATAGCTCAGAAAGGATAAGTATACCCAATGTCACATGAGTAGTAAGTGGCAGAGCTGGGACTTGAATCCAGATACTGGGAAATAAGAGCTGGTGTTTTTCCCAGTATCCCACAAAGCCCTCCCCTCTCTAGTTGAAAAATATAACCAATAAGTTATAAAACTTTTTGGGAATGCAAAGAGATTTTTGTGAGTGTTAAGATTTGGTCGTGAAAAGAGCTCTGGAGAATTGGGCCTTCCTCAGGCTTGCCAAAGGAAAGGTTAATAACACCTTACACTTGAATAGAACTTAAAAATACTTATCAGAGAAGATTCACATTCGAGGGAGGGAGGACAGGTGTTATTATACCATTTGACAGATGACAGAATAATAACCACTCACATTTCTATAGCATTTTAAGGTTTACAAAGCCTTTTCTTCAAAACAATCCTGTGAGGTAGGTGGGATGAGTATCATCATCCCACCTTACAGATGAGAAAACTGAGTCTTAGAGATGTTCATGGAAGCTGGTATCTATTTCCCCAATGCTTAAGTAGTTTGCCCATCATTACACCAATGAAAGACATGCTTAGCTAAGTTCCAGCTTTTCTCTGACCCACTAGGCAGTGGAGCAGGTCATATAATAATGATAGTAATAAAAACATTGTATTTTATGTTTACAAAGTTCTTTGCTCCCAATACCCTATAAAGGAGATAGTCAGACATACTGACTAGATAGTGAGCTTGAAATGGGTGGGGAGGATTTGATGATAAGTATGAGTACTGAGGAAGTCCTTGAGGGTTCCTGTATCAAACAGAGTCATCCATCTTCCTTTATGAAGGATCCAAAGGGGTGGGTGGGGGAAGAATTGGGAATGGAGGAGAACAGGAGGCTTGGTGAGAAGGGAGCAAATTAACTTGAAGCAGAGCCAGGTTTATACATGAGCAGAGAAATTCTTCTCCATTCAAATAGTAGCAATAGCTCACATTTCAAAGCAATTTTTCTTCAACATAGCCTTCTGATGTATAGGTATTATTCATCTTCACTTTTTATAGATGAGTAAACTGAGGCTCAAAGTAATAAAGTGATTTATTCATGGACATAGAGTTCATTAACATTTCAGTCCCAGGTCTCCTAACTCCAAATTCAATTCTCCTTCCACTGCCCCACATGACCGACCTGCCACAGTTCTACCACTGGGGCTCATTCCAATTAAGCATTCCCCTCTCCAGGCTCCTCTTCTAAAATCCAAATAGCCCTATAGAAAACATCCTGCTCTGGGCCATAGACCTTGCAGATCAGTTCAACTTTTAAGGGCATCGGCTTGTTTTTGGAATGCATCCAGGAGACCTTGCCCTTGGCCCAAGGTTTTTTCCTTTCACTACTTTCTGAGCTTCACTGGTCATTGAACCCATATCTGTCATCACACCCTCCAAGAGGGAACACATTCAGTTCCTACCTATTCAGTGGGGATGAGCTTATCAGGGGTTGTATGAAGGGCACAGAATCATAGATTATCAGGGTTGGAAGGGACCTGAGCTGTTAACTAAGGAGAGAGAGCATAGTATAGAGAAATGGGCAATGGGTTTGGAGACAAAAGACATGCTTCCATATGCCAGTGCATCCACTTTCTATTTGTGTGATGTTGAGCAAGTCACTTTGCATTTTTGGGATCCAATTTTCTCCTCTGGAAAATGAGAGAGGTAGACTTTATTATAATAGCAGCCATCTGAAAATGCTTTAAGATTTACATAGTTCTTCCTATATAGATATATATGTACATACACACACATACACATACACACACACATATATGTTTGAGACATATATGAATATATGTGTGTGTTTGGGGATATATATATATGACATACAATATATTAATGTATATATGTATACATATATGTATATATATATGTACACACACTTGTATGTGTATATATGAACCTCAGAACAATTTTGTGAAGGTAGGTACTAAAATGATTGTTATTGTTATTGTTGCTTTCTCCATTTGGCAGCTACGTGGAATTCTGTTCTGAGTTTAAATATAGCCTCAGACATTTACTAGGGCAAGTCTCTTAACTCTTTTCCTCAGTTTCCTTATCTGTTAAATGAGCTGGGAGGTTCCTTTGAATTTCTGCCAAGAAAGTCCCAAATTGTGTCATAAAGAGTGGGGTTTTGTGACTGAACAACAACAATTTCCATTTTATAGAAAGAAAACTGGAATTCGGAGAGGTTGCTATCTGGCCATGCACAGAGTCAGTAAGTGTTAGAAATGGGATTTCAACCCAACTTTTTCCTGAATTCAAGTGCTGAGGTAAGGTAGAATTCTACCACTAAACCCTAAGATCCAAAGAGTAGTTCAGCCTTCTCATTTCATAGGAATGAGGTTATGTGTGGGAAATAGTGATGTACATAGAAAGTATTGTGAAAGAAGTTCCATTTTCTCTACACATATGCAACAATACCTTGTTAAACACTAATTATTCTCTAACATAGAATTTAGAGCTAGAAGGTACCTAAGAGATCTTGAATACAACCTCCTTATTTGACAGATTTCAAAACCTTAGGCCCAGAGAGATGAAATGAGTTGTTCTAATTCATAAGACTAATAAGTGGAAGAGCCCCTATTTGAATCCAAGTCTTCTGACTTTGGATCAAGCGCCCTTTCCACTATATCAGGCCAACTTCTTTAATTGCTTATTTTTATGAGTCTTGAAGAAGAGGGTTTGTGTCCTCTCCTGAGCTTATCACATAGCTGGGCACATTTTCTGTGTTTAATAAGTATTTGCTAATCCAAAATCATCATTGTATCACCCTTAATATCTTGTGGATCAGAAAGAATTCTATTGGCATCTGAAGGGTTAAAAATGGAGAGAGCTGGACCTTTTTAAAAGATGTCTCTCCTTGCAAGCGGGCCCTCACTTACATCTTAAATGCCGAGAATTACACGTCTGGTGTTAGCGGCGCAGCCTTTACAATGCCGTAAAAAAGGACAAAAAGTGGACATGACATATTGATGGGTCTCTCCCTTCTCTTGGCAAAATGATTCTCCATCTCTAGGCAGCACAGACACGAGCAGCTAAGGGATATAGGGACTGGCACGGGGAAAATGTCGGATTTTTAAATAGCCTTACCCAATGGAGAAGTCAAACCTACTCTGGCTGTTCACGTTTGCCTCAGGGATACAGGCATTCTGGGACTCTGGCATTAGGTCCTAACTTTCGTCTCTGGGACATGTGAAGAGTTTCCTCTATTCTTTGTGTCAGCTATTCCCATTTTCTTCCAGGAAAATCATCATCACCCCTTTTGTTGATTTTAGGCTTTCATTTCATTTATTTCAGTGGACTCCCAAAGGAGAGAGACAAGGTAGAGATTTAATATACCCATTTCATAAACATAAAAGCTGAGGCACAGGTAATTGAAATGACTGACTCTAGTTTATGTGGGAAAGAGGTTATTTCCCAATTTGGTCTTTTAAACATAGCCCCTTCCTCTGTCACAGGATCATAGACTGAGAGCTTGAAAGCAGCTTAGAGACTATGTAGACTAACTTCCTATGTTTCCTTTGTTTCTTCCTTAGTTTCCTATGAGGAAACCGAGAACTAAGAAAATTATGTGACTTCTGTAAGTTCATAGAGAGAGAATCAGAGATGAGTGTTGAATTCAGATCTCGACTCTGGAGCTCTGCTCTTTCTCCTGTACCATCCTGTCATTTAGGTAGGTAAAGGTAAATCCCTTTTTAGAAGTCTTTAGAAAGATGTTCTCAATCAGTACATTTCCTTCTTCTTTACTTTGCCTTCCTTTTATCGGATTCCTTTCTTTCAGAGATATGGAATATGGAATGCTTGTCTAGAGTTTTCATTTGGGATATGTTTCCTTCTGACTTTCAGGGCTGTAGGTGCAGCCTCCCTCAGAAGGATCCCTTTCAAGATATGAATGTCTTGGGCAGTGGTGGGAAACCTAGCTGTGGTACTACTTTGATATAAAAAAATGAGATCTTGCTATTAAAGAGATACTGGTTTTGCTTCTACAATTGGATAGATTTTTTGAAACATCCTCCTCCTTAAACTCATCTGGTTAGCGAGTTTGAATCTTTTTGTTAGATTTTCTGAAATAGAACTCTACCTATCCAATAAATTTTGATGAAATGGGCTCATTGAATCTTCTAGGTTGAGACAAATATATTTCTAAGCTTTCAGATACACAAGAGGGATGTGTATCCAATCTTGTGATCTCCATGTCTAGGCATGGATGGAGTAAAACATTGTACGCTCACTACTTCTTGTCTTAAAATAATTGTATTTTTTTTTTTTTGATTCTTTGTTCTTAACTGTTTCCCCTTCCTGTAATGTCCCTTCCTACACCTTTTTTCCTTCAGGACTTGGTTCATTAGCATCATGCCTTCCTGAAGGACTCTCCAATACTTGTCTGACCTCTTAAAACACTTTTTAGAGTTGGAATATATAACCCTTGGGGCAATCTGACCTGTATTATTCTCCAATTGAGTCATACAATAATAATAAAAATTAGCTAGCATGTATTTAAATAGCACTTTGAGGATTGTGAAATGCTTTATATCCATGATCTAACTTGCTCCTCATAACAACCTTAATTGGTAGTTGTAATCATTATCCCCCTTCTTACAGATAAGGAAATGGAGGGTGAAAGAGATGAAATAGCTTGCTTAGGGTCACACAGTAAGTGTGTGAGGTAGGTTCAAGGTTAGATTTTCTTCAATCCCAGTCCAATGCACTACCCACCACATAACCTTACCAACACCTTACACACTACCTAATACATAGCTGGGACTTAATAAATGCTTATTGAATAAATTGAATGAATACTACCTAACTGCCTCTTGCCTTTCTTATCAAATTATGACCTCTAAGAGAGCAGGAATTGTCTTCTTCCAAATTTCCCATAGGACCTTGCACAAGGCCAGGGAAGGAAGAAGTCTCAAAAAGCACTTGTTGATTTAAACTAAATTCTCCTTGCTTCTCAACAGAATGACTAAGAACTGGTTCAGATAAGGAGGGAGGGTCTTTCCCTACCTCCCCCCAAAAGGAACATTTTTTCTGGTAGGGCAGCATCAAAGACAAGAAGTGAAAGAAGTCTTTCACTGTTACTCACTCAAGTCTTAGAAAGAAATGGTAATTCTGCCTTCTCCTATTGATAGAGCTGCTCTCTCTGGAGGGACAGGCAGACTTTCCAAACATGATCTCATCTAACCTCTCTATGTCCTTGTGAGGAAGGGAGGGAGCGGCCACTACTATTCCCTTCTTTCAGGGGAGAAAACTGCGGTAGAAGAGCAATGGTGTGATTGCCGAAGAAAGGCAGGAGACAAAGGCAGATAGAATTTAGGAATCTTTGCCTAAGACTTTCCAACACACTTCAATCAGCCTAGTTTCTTAAACAAATGTGTTTATTTCTGGTTCGGTGTCTTTATTCACAATTTTCCAAGCTAGAATGTCTTTAATTCTCTTTCCTACCTAGCTCAAATATCTTCTCCTCCATGAAGCCTTCCCTAACTACTCTATCTCTCTTCTCTCACCTACTGAACTATGAACCACGGGGTTTTGTTGTTCTTCAGTCATTTTCTACCTGTTTCTGACTCTTTATGAACCCATTTGGGGTTTTCCTGGCAGATATTGGAGTGATTTGCCATTTTTGACTCCAGCTCATTTTATACATGAAGAAACTGACCCGAACAGGATTATTACCCAGGGTCACATAGTTAGGAAATATCTGAGACTGGATTTGAACTCTTCTTGAAATCTTTCTGACTTCAGGCCCAGGTGTTTTATCCACTACACTACCTAGATGTCTATGAATCATGTAGTTTAGCTCCCTGATAATATTCTGGCTTATTTAATTCTTTTTCTCCCTATGTGAATCTTGTCCCTTCATAGTAGAGAAAGCCCTGGACTTGGGATGAAAAACATTTGGGTTGGAATCCTGTCTAAGACTTTACTGGCTGTGTTACCTTCTCTGTATCTCATTTTCCGATTTTATAAACTAAAGGACTTGAAAGCTTCCAAGATCCGTTCTATGTCTAAATCTAATGAATTCCTTGAGACCCTGCCTTCTCATTCTACTTTCCTTAAAGTGCTTGACAAATTTTAAAGTGCTATATTAATGTTAACTATTATTAATTGTTATACTCATAACAAGTGCTTGCTATTATGGAATCTCCAAGCTGTAAAGATTTAGACACTGTTTTGTCCAACACTCTCATTTCACCCTATCTATAGCAGTGACCAAAATAGAACCTAAACCCCAGGCTCTTAACTCTCAGTCTGTCTCCCTATGTCCTGGGGATAGTAAATTCATTCTATCCTTACTTCACACCTCAGTCTTTCTCCTTTACAATACCATTAAATTCACTTAAAATATAATCAGAGGCAGAGAGCTGGGTTTGGAGTCAGACACTCCTGAGCAGGGTGACCCTAGGTGACCCACACGCCTCTGCAATTCCTTTAAGATCCTTAGGACTGATCTACTGCGTCATAGATTGTGATCACTTGGATGGGATATTCTCATGCTGACAAAAGGTACAGATCCTTTAAATATTCGTGTTAAAAAGAAGACAGAAAGGGATGCTAATCATGTTATTTCACTCTCTTAACCTAAGATGGGTCATTTTAGAAGGAGGGATATGAGGAGTTTCTTATAGTAGTTACCAGTTTTTGGGAAATGTGTGTGTGTGTGTGTGTGTGTGTGTGTGTTTGTGTCTGTATGAGTTTGTGTGTGTATGTTTCGAAAAAAACCCCAACACGACATTATTGAGACAAAGGATGCTGCAGGCTAAAGCTAGAGTGCTTTACTGAGTAATGAACTCAGTTTTTTAAGAACTCTCACATCTAGCCTTTGAGCTTAACCTAACATCGATAGTATAGGTTAAATCCTGGGCCCTTAGCAATATTGAGCCTTAGATCTGTTTCAGAAGATGAGAAGGGCATTACCCTTCGATGGTTAACTCTTGGTTCACAGGTGGGTGGTACTGATACCACATATGCCTCTGTTCATTTTGTTTTGTTTTTCTGAGGGGGGTTTACTAGGTGGGCATTTGGATTTTTGTCTTCCAGCCAGCTGGCTGAGCTTGCAGGTATGGGCCAGAGCCGCAGTCAGGTCATCAGTAATTCATCACTGACTGAAAGGGAGAACCCTAAAGGTAGAAAGGAGTCAGTGAATGTGGTCTGCAAAAATGACACCTCCAGTGTTCTGGTCTAAGCCAAGACTGATGAAACAAGGTGGGAGGGAGAAAGGGAGAGGGGTGGGTTGAGGAGATGTGGTCAACTTAGGGACAGACAAAGCCTGCAGCCTAGCTGCTTTTCTATAACAAGGACACATAGCTCTCTTTTAAGGTACATTATATAACCCAAACAGTCTGTTGGAAATAAAAAAAAAACAAATTAATGTTGGTTTATAGTTTGGGCAGTTGGATGGCACAGGAATTGATAGAGCCCAGGGACTAGAGTCAGGAACTCCTGAATTCAAATCTAGCTTCAGACACTTACCAGCTGTATGATCTTAAGCAAGTCACTTAACCCTGTTAGTCTCAATTGCCTCATCTGTAAAAAGAGCTGGAGAAGGAAATGACAAACTCTAGTATCTTTGCCAAGAGAACTCCAAATAGGATCATGGAGAGTCAGTCTCTACTGAAATGACTGAACAATAAGGTTTATAGATTTAGAGATGTGAAGTACCTTAGAGCTTATTATTTCAACTTTCTCATTTTACACATAAGTAAACTGAGGAACAGACTGATTAAATAACTTACTTAAGATCATATAGGGAATAAGTGGCAGAGTTTGAACCTGACTGGTTGGGACCCAACTATTAATTTTGCTTAACATTTTTACTGGGTTTGGGGAACCTATTTTCCTAACTCATAAAATGAGGAATAAATATTAGGCCTCTGAGTTCAGTTATATAGAGGAATCCTTGGTGAGGAAACTGCCCCAAACAAAGCAGGTCAGAGCCTTCCATGGCAGTGATAGCCCCAAAGAATTAACAAATACTGATCACGGGTTACAAATATCAGAAATTGGATTTGAATCCAGTTGTGCTTGGCTTTGAGGGTCCCACTTTATTTAGAGAGGAATCTTAAAGAGAAGAGATAAGACTGAAGAATTAATAGGTGAGACAATACTGAGGTACATTTAAAATTAGGGAGGCTAAAACTTGAGGCTGGAAGGGGGTAATTTGCTGACCACAATATCCCAGGTTATCTTTCTTTTCCCTATTTGGACTATTTCTGAAAGGTTGTCTAAACTTGAAAACTGACAGAGTCAGAAAGAGTTTGAATTCTTAATTTCTCATACAGAAGAACTGTCAGAATTCCCATAAGGAAGATTGTCTAAATCAATCCCTGACCTAGGTGGATAGTATTAGGGAAGGTAATAACTTCCCTGAAAATGACCAGACATTGATGTCCCTACCAGAAATCAGGATCAGGGCTTTAGGGGATATGGTGTTGTACCAGTAGGACATTTTGGAGGGTTTGTGTTTTATCCAGTTGCAGAGCTTTCAGTTATGTGTATGTGCCCTTTCTGTCTAATCCATTTTACAAATAAAGAGAAGCAATTCATCCCATTCCATCCCATCCCATCCCTTCTCATCCCACCTCATTCCTCAGCACTCAGTATTAAAAATATTGCCTGTGCCTAGCATTGTAGAATTCTAGGTACCCCAAGAAAAGAAAAGAAAAATTGGGCTTGGAATCCAGAACTTACAGACTTCTGGATCTCCTTTTCCCCTTTGGAGGTTAAAACATATATTTTTTAATCTTCTCTAGCTTTATTCCCCATCTTCTCTCCTCAAACTCATGGATCTCACAGAAGTGTCCATCAGGAAATAAGCAGGGATTACTGAGCACATATCACCACCAGACCAGCAGTTCTCTGGGCTTATGGTTTCTAGATTGGAGGGGAACTGACAAGGAAATACACGAGTTTGAGTCCTAATATTATCCATAATATGGTTTCTGCCCCTCCCAGTTGTGTATATGGTGAACTGCTCCCACTCTAGTCTATGAATTTTACTTTTCTAACTTGCCTTTTTTTCTCTTCCCCCAAATGCATCCTCTGTCCTGTCTAGGCTATTTTCTTCACAGTTTCTACTCCACATAATGTTCATTCTTGTTTCTGATTAGCATTTGTATTCCTCCAGCTGGAGGAACGTCATCACCCTTCCTCTCAACCTCCTCATCTTTCAGGGTCCCCTTCTCTATGGAGTTTCCCTTGACTATTCCAGCCCAATATATCTCTTCTTTCTCTGAACTCCTGCAAAATCATAGATTTAGATGTAAAGAGACTTTAGAGAGCATCTCATCTAACCTCTTCCTTATTCAGATAAAATAAAGGAAATCCCAGCAGTGAAGGGATATAGCTAGAATCCTATAGGCTGTAAGCATCAGAGCTCAGATTCAGGCCCAGTTCTTCTGACTTCATATCTAATGTTCCATTCCCTGTGCTATGCTGGTCATGGGGTGCCATATGGGCAGTGGGTCACATCTGAGGGAGCAGCTGCTCTGATGAGGGGAGCATAAGTATCATGTAGTTGGGAGGCAATAGGCAGGAAGCAGAATCTTTATAAATAGGCTGAGATCATCTTTTGAGGAATCAGACAGAACTGGAGGAGATGAAAAGGAAGTGAATTTCAAATAAACCGCGGTCAGCATCCATAGAAAGGGACCAGTGACAAAGGGTGGACACAATGTCCAGCATCTCAAGAGAAAAGGTCTACATGTCAATGGTGTGACGGCATTGACCCGAGGATAGGATCGAGCTAGCTACTTTTTGTCTTGCTTTCTTGTATCTTGTCTCTTAGATACACAGGGGTTGGCAGGGACATAACCAAGGCCAGAGCAGCTTCCTAGTTGGTGGTAGGAGTAGCTGATTATGAACAAAACACAGAATATCCTTTATAGAAAGGACCTTAGATCAAGAGAGTTCTGTTTTGGGTGTTAAGAGATTTACCCATCTGGAGAAATTTAAGGGGAGCTGCCACCAAAACTTCATTCTGCCCACACTTATCTGCACCCCATCTACTCTTATTGCCTGTCATAAAGCATCAGTTTTTGCTTTTAAAAGCATCATTTATTGCTCTTAAATAATTGGCCTAAGATTGTACTATAACACCAACAATTCCCCATTCAAGAAAAAGGGGGGAAAGAACTGATAACTTCAAAGAGAGCTACAAATCCTCCATGGAGGTGTGGTAGGGAGTTCAGGAGAACAGCCAGCTGTGGAGCCCCTCCTGCTTTCCAGACCAGTCTGTCTTAAATTCTTGGAATGGCTCCAGGTGTGCTCCCAAACCATTCCAGCTGTGTTCCCAGACCACTCCAAATCTTTTCCCAGACCACTCCAGCTGTACTCCCAGACTGTTCCAACTGTGTTCCCATCCCGACTCCAGCTGCTTCCCAGCAGCTGATTCTAAGATCATCTGCTGTTTCTAGGAAGAAGATGCCCCTAAGTGGGTTTCATGGCTATAAGCTCTCCAGCTGCCCACCCAGAAGAGGCTGTAGAAGGCAAATCCAGATGTGGTCTAATTCTCCTTCTATTCCTCCATATTAGCTGCTCATGACCCAAGGCATATCTCTTCAGAAAAAAAAAACAGATGGCAAAAGGTTAAGTTGAGTATTTTCACTTGGCACTTGACAGGCCACGAGGACACTGATTTATCTAATTCAATTTAACCCAAAACTCCCTAGCCCCTTCTGTGCCTAACCCTGTATCAGTTATAGCAGGGTATTAGAATGAAGCAGGAAGGAAGGGTATTTGCTTGTGAGTAGAGTACTCACCCACGTAATTTAGATAGGGGGCCAAAGACTCACAAATAAGCACTCAGAGAACAATTTAGGATAGGTTCAATCAAGTCTCCTGGTGTGGGTTGGACAACAAGTGCTTAGAGGTCAGAGAAGGGATAATGCTGTGGGTTTGGAGAAGTCAGGAATGACTTTATAGGGGAGAAAACACTTGAGCCTTGAGGGATGAGTAGGGTTAAAATAGGTGGAAAAGAGGTTAAGTTACTATAGGTGGAGGAAAGCACATAAGCAAAGATACAGTGACTTTAAGAAGCATATGCTAGAAGAATAGAACAGAAGTCATATGTTGGAAAAGAGAGGGCATGAGATGTGAGATGCTAAGGTTTTTAGAAATACAAAAAGACTCTTATCATAATGCTTTCCTCTTCTCTCCTTCCTTCCTTCCTCATTTCTTCCCTTCCCTTCTTTTTTCATTTCCTTCTTCTCTTTCCTTTTCCCTTTCCTCCTCCTTCTTTTCATCTCTTTCTCTCTTTCCTTCCTTCCTTCCTTTCCTTCCCTTCACATTAATTAATCACCTACTATATGCCCAGTCCTAGCTGATGGGAAAAGACTAATATATTAAAAGTATTGGCTCAAATTAAATTTGGGGATTATCTGTGGATTTCATTTCTCCAAAAACCTGCTTCTGTCTCCTATTACCCCATGAGAAAACTGCCTGTGAGGAGAATGCCTGAGAATTACAAATTGAGAGCAGCAGAGCTGCTTGTTTGTGAGTGTGCATCTATATATAGCAATAGAGACACATGTCCTGGAGTTGGATTTGATGTGGCCCTCTGGACTAGAGCTAACTTTTGGGGTGTAGTTTTCTTGGGAGTTTGCCAATTCAATTCCTCCCTCATGAACACTAATTACCGTGCAGACTTTCTCCGTGAAATCGGTGCTGAAGCCATTTCCATCTAGGCGGCTCTCCAAAACAGAATTTTTCTACTGGGAACTGACAGCCGCAAATAAACCTACCATCTACTTAGCAACAGAAAGGGGGAGGGAAGCAAGGAGGCCAGGAGGCAGAGAGAGCAAGGTTGTTCTTTCTTTTTCTGTTATATTCTATCTTTATTTTCTTCCTTCCTTCCTTCCTTCCTTCCTTCCTTCCTTCCTTCCTTCCTTCCTTCCTTCCTTCCTTCCTTCTTCCTTCCTTCCTTACTTCCTTTCTTCCCTCCCTCTATCCCTCCTTTCCTCTTTCTCTCTCTCTGTCTCTCTCTGTCAGTCTATCTCTATTTCTCTCTCTGTTTTTTTTCTCTGTTTTTCTCTTGGTCTTTCTCTTTTTCTCTCTGTATTTCTGTCTCTCTCCTCTCTCTCTCTGTCTCTGTCTCTTCCTCTCTGTCCTCTTCCTTCTCTGTCTTTCTAGGTCTCTCTCTCTCCAAACAAAAACTCACATAAGAGCTTCTTATTAAATGATATGAAAATAGGAAAGGGCACATTGAATGTCAAGCTATTAGTCACTTTTTTCGTTCATTGAGCCTAAAATGAAATGAACCAGATTCCATATTACTCCTTGGCCATGGACTTCCTCACCCCATTATCTTCAACTATAGAGAGAAGTAGGATCTGTCCCATTCCTGAATTACTTCCCCTGCCTCATCTGGGAGAAGGAGTGAGTATGACTTACAAGATAATAAAATCTTCAAAAATGGTCATCTCTTGACTTTCTCTTTCTTTCTCCCCTTTCCCCTAGTCTTCCTTTTTCTTTCTTTTTCCTTTGTTCCAACAAGATTAATTACTTTATTAACCCTGACATGCTCATATGCTCTTTCCTCAAATCACAGAACCACAAAGGTTGAAGGGGCCTCAAAAGTAATCTTATTTAGCATCTGAACTGAACATGAATGACTTCTACGTTAACATTCCTCATAAGGAATCATAAGATCTACAAATGGCAGGGACCTCAGAAACCATTTAGTTCAACTCTCTTATATTTCAGACAAGGAAGCTGAGGCAAGGAGATTAAGTGACCTGTCCAAGATCACAAATCTAGTAAATATAAGAGATAGGGTGTGAACTCATGTCCTTTAATTCCAAAACCAGTGAGTTAACTACTATCCGTCTGATGATTACCTTCTCTTGAGGATTTCCTCTTTACTAAACTAAACTTTTTCCCTTTTTTCATCTGTTTTCCCTCCACATCTGGAATGCTTATGTGACTCTTCTCCACTTTAATTCAAGCTTGTCCACGTTTTCAGGCCCAGACAAGTTCCAACTCATCCAAGGAGTCTTCTCTAACTTTTGATCCTCAAAAATTGACTATAATCTTTATTGTATCATTTTAAAAATTGAATCATGTAAATTCCATATGATGATCCTGAGAGGAAATGTAAATGCTAATCATATGAAATATAAAATTATATCTATCAAAAATACTTTTTTGTTGCTTTTTAGGGGTATTAACATAGGTTTGGTTCCCTCTATTTTGCTTCAAAATTTCAGATCCTTCTTTATCTCAGGGGTATTTCAGTTATCAAAAGTCCTCCTGTATAGTTTTTATGGCTTCTGCCAATTTATTTCAAATGCACAGAAATTCTATGGTAGATCAAACAGTCAGTAGAGCACTAGACCTGAGTTAAAATCTGGATCCAGGCTCTGACTAGTTCTGTGATCCTGATAAGTGACCTAATATCTATGGGCCTCAGTTTCTTCATCTGTAAAATGGGTATAATAATACCACCTTATCTCCCAGAGAGGTTGTGAGGATCAAATGAGATATTTGTAAAGTATTTAACTCAGTGTCCTCTACATAATAGGTGCCTGATAAATGTTTGTTCTCTTTCCCTTCACCCTTTCCCTTACCTGCTTCCCCACTCTTGACTAAATAATGTTTCTTACCCAATATCACACTCAAAATGGCTCAAGGAGTGTTTAAAAATATTTCCACGGGATAGAGTTATACCTGGCACTTGAGAGAACTTCAGAGAGTTTGACTTAGAACTGTGAGGATGACATTAGAAAGGTAATCCTGACATCTTTCAAACTAACCTTCACCCCAGTCCCAACAAATCCCGAATTCTGGAAATCAGGGGGCTATAAGGGTAAAACAAAAGGTTTATTTGATGGCCAATCCAGCTCTCTCACAATTAGCAGAGATATTTTTTCCATCTTTCCTTAGCCTTCATCATTTTCTTTGGTCATTTTGAGTAGGGAATTGAGTTCTCTTATTTTGTGCCTTTGCCTTCTTAAGGAAATAAAATCCAATGCAATAAAAAGAACTGTTGTTTATGGCATGGTGTGGTGGAAAGAATGTCGAACTTGGAGTCAGCAGAGATCTGGTTTGAATTCTTCCATTGGGTGATGACCATGAGCATGCACCTTAATCTCTCAGGCAATCTGTTTCCTCATTGTTAAAATAGAGATAGGAATTCCTGTAGAATCTTCACAAGTTTGTATTAACAATCAAATGAGTTTATATGTGCAAAGTGTTTTGTAAACTTTAAAGAGCTACATAAATGTCAACTATTAAGTGAGATGAATTATTCCTGTTCTGGGTGATGGACACATCTGTAATATTATTTTCAGTGAGTGCTTTTCTCTTATAACAGACTAAAGAGAAGGAAGTAACAACTGCAAGATAATTGCCTAAGCATATGGGATAATCACTAATAGCAAAAGGAGTGTTACAGATTAACTGAGGCTAAAAATGGAATTGTAAACTAGCAAATGAGCTAGGTCCATGTGGGTGAATTCAAAATCCATGGGTAGTGTTCTTCATAGAGTGTCTCTATTGTCTTTTAGGGGCCATAAAGCAGTAGCACACAGTAGTGTGGGCTCCTAGCCTAGACAGAGGATCATGGGGCCGATGTAAATAGGTGGTTAAAAGAAAAAAAGTTAGTCAGCAAGTTCATCCAATCTAGGCCAGAAATAATCTTTTAGATGGCACTATCTCAGTTTTATTTTTATTAGATGTCCATTCTGTGCAATTTCCTGTACTGAAAAAATGGGGATACATCAGAAAAATAAGCAGACCTTGCCCCTAAAAGATAATGTTTCTATTTCTATTTCTACTTTTTCCTCTTATCAATAAATCATCAAAAATGGTGACAAGATAAGAAGAGAGAGACCACACGGGTGCTAGAATTGGACCCCATTATGATAGCTAGAATAGCCTACATTTATAGAGCACATTAAAGTTTGCAAAACATTTTACATACATTTGATGCATGGAATTTGTATTACTACATTTGGTCATCACAACAATCTGGCAAGCAGTGCAATTAGTATCCCATTTTTTCAGATGAGGAAACAGGCCGAGAATGAAGTTAAATGACTTTTTTTGGTGATTTTTCTAGTAAGAATATGATCAGGATTTTAACCTAACTTCAAGTCCAAAACTCTATCCCCTAGAACAAAAAGATTAATTCTACTAAGTCCCAGTAGTGAAATTGCTCTAGTGCTTTGTTAATTGTCTAGTGGAAAAGAGTCTTAGGCTAGATCAGTAGATCTCAGTTACAGTCTGATTTTACTTCTTCCTAGCTACGTGTCTTGGGTTACATCATTGAATCTCTCAGGGCCTAAGTTTTTATCTGTCAAATGAGGATAATAATACCAGACTCCCTACTCTTTAGCTATAGCTAGCTTTCAGAATAATAACCACAGCATAGATACTTACCTGGCACCTGAGAGAAATTTAGAGGGTTTGGAGTGTTTTGAGGATGAATGAAATATTATCTATGGGTGTAGTGTTTGAAAAATCCAAATGTTAATACAAAATACCAGGTGTTACTATTATTACATATTTATTACTATTACTATCATAATTGTATTCTACATGTATATTTGAATATGAAATGGTTATTATTCTGAAAGTTAGCTTTTGCCTCTATTATGACTTTTCTAAATCAGTTTGGGTTTCTTTCACAGGGGAGTTTCTTGAGACCAAAAAGGGTCCTGGGGCAGAAAATAGTCCCTGTGACACACAGGGCTTATCCATAAAGTTACTAACAATGTAAGCATCCTATAAGAGGTACCTTAAAAATTACCAGCACAACATCCCCATTTTACAGATAAGAAAACCAAGGTCCAGCACCTTGTCTAAAGTCACATGGGTTGATGATCTCTTGAAGCAGTTCTGTGATTCATCTTTCTTACCTCTATGCCTTAGATCTTATCTCTGACATAGCCTTGAAGGATGGCTCATAACTTGAGTTGGATTCCTGTCCTCACAGAGCAAGGTCAGGCTATAAATTCTCCTTTCTAAAACAGTTTCTCTTCCTAGTTTGGGCTACCTCTGGGAAGACTGATTCCCTCAGGAGCTCTTACATCCATCCTAGGCTGCAAATGACCTTCTCCTTGACTTCAGAAAGTCTCATCATCTTCATCATTTTTTGGGGAGCTGTGACTATACTTCTCTCTGAACATTTTATGCCATCATGGATTCTAATCCTGAACCTTAGATTCCCCAGACTGATACTTTTTTCCTTCTCTTGTATACAGAAAAGAAAGGATACCCCTAAATGCCCTAACCCTCTTCCTCAGGTCAAGTTGCTCCAAGCAACTCCACTGTCTTTTCTAGCTGAAGATGCTGCAACTCCCAGACATCATCACGGCTGATTAGAGGTTGGAGGGACCCGCTTTCCTCCTAGCCCCTTAAAACCAGACCCAATGTTTGTTTCTTCTTTGCCTCCTCCCCTGTTGTGTCGGCATTTTAACGTTCTCTCTCTGGGTGGTTGAGCGGAAAAACAAATCAGAGTTGCCTGAACCTCATGGAGCTGGTGATGCTCCTTTGAAGCGATCCCTTGCCTCCCATTACCCACCCCAATAACTCTTGTATATGGAGTGTGAAATAATTAGCAGTGGCAAAAATAATTTAGGAAACAAGAAGAAACTAATTGTATAAGCTTGTTTGGGGAAACACAACAGACCCAAAAAATCAAGTCGGCCAAGAGATGCCCAGTGATTGGCTCCTGGTATGTTAAGACCCATCCGTGTATTGACACAAATGGCTGCCCACAATGAATGCCCTCTGTCCATTCCTGCAGTGCTCCACAGCCTGCTCCGCCCAAAGCTGGTAGCCTGTGGAGAAGGACAGTGAAAATACTTCATCATCTCTCTTGTGCAGATAGCGTCCCTGATCTCATATGAGCCTCACCAGGGTAGACAGAGCACTTAACAGAAGAAGAAATTGAGAAGTGAAGGGATTAACTATAGATTGTCCAAATCCTAAAAAGCAGATTCTGGATTTGAAAAACTGGCTCTTTTAGTCCCCAGTTCCAGGTTTCTTGGTGTTTTTTCCCCTACAACACTATCCAATCTCCAGAGCCCAAGCAGAGGCTGACTTTAGCTTCTGTGAAATTTCCCTGGACATTTGGTCATATAGATATGGGGGATGGGGGTGATGGTGGTATTCAGACCCCAAACCAATATTAAAACCTTGCATTAAATTAGGATAGAGCTTTTAACTTTAAAAAGGCCAGCCATTCTCTTGACACTTTTATGTTTCCTAAAGCTTTTACAGACATGATCTCATTTGATACTCATAGCAACCCAGTGAGGTAGGGAGGAGAAGAATGTTTGTCCTCAGTTGATAAATGGGAAAGCCAAGACCTAGGGATATTAAATACCTTCCTCAAGTGGCAAATCTAGGATCAGGAGCAGAACTCAAATCTCTTCACTCTTTCCACTAGATGGCCCAGAGCCCTCTGAGGACATGGATTTTCATTTTGTCAAATGACCAGGAAGATGGATGGGGTGATGTGGATGCTGTCTGTGGTCTTGTGGGATCCATAATCTCCTATTATCCATTACCCCTCCTTTCCCTATCTTCCATGATGTTGTCTTAATTATATTCTTTCCTGGATGTTTTCCTAATTGTTTTCATGATGTCTTAATCGTGTCTCCCCAATTCATCTGTAAGAATCTCCAGAGTAGGGATCTTTCCTTTCTCCCTCATAGGATTTAGCAAAGGGTAAGAGGGCAACATAGAAACTTCCAATTTATTTCTACAAATATCTATTGAGTCCATATACATTTTTCACTTATATACATTATAGTTCAGCTCAAGAGGTCCTATATGCCTTTGTACTGTCTGTTGCTCAGGCTTAAAATACACTTCCTCATCTCTACCTCCAGGAATCCCCAGCTTCCTTCAGGACTCAGCATAGGTGTTGGTTTCTACAAGAAGCTTCTTCTGATTTTCCCTCTAACCTACTCTCCCCAGGTTACTAATACTAACCTCTCTGGAATTACCTTGTATTTATTTTGCATATATTTTGTTGAGAACAAGAGCTGTTTGATTTTTGTCTTTACATCCCTGCATCTGACACAGAGCTTGGCACATAGTGAATACTTTATATACACTGATTAAGTAATTAATTGGTATGTAGAAATTGGGGTGGGGGTAACAGGAATATAGTAAAGAAAGCCCATGGCTTCAAAGGTCTCACACTCTCACGGGAAATATAAAGAAAATACAGAGAAAACATGACGCCTGTTACTTTCTCTCACTAAATGTGATATAGTTGCTAAAGTATTGGATCTAGAAACAAAGCACTTTTTCAGTGCTATGACTTCTTACCTATGAGACTTCAGGCAAGTACCTTCCCTTCCTGGTCTTTAGTTTCCTCTTCTGTAAAAATGAAAGGTTAAAAATAGATAATTTCTAAAGTATCTTCTAGTTGGAAATCCTAATTCCAAGGGATGAAGGAGTAAAGTCTTTAAGGGAAAATGGTATGCAATGTTGTAAAGGAAAAAGGCATTGTAATTCTGGTCAAAGCATGGGCCAGTCTTGATTTCAAAGAACTGGTGGAGAAGCATGCTTCCTGCTCTCTGTGGATGGTGGTGGTCTATAGGTGAGAGATGAGTCATATACTGTAAATATGGTCATTGTGTTGCTTAGCTATACTTCTTTGTTAGAAATGAAAATCTTAAGATGGACAAGTGATAGGAATGTAAGGAAAAAAAGGGCTAATGAAACATTGATTTTAAATAATAAAATAACTACAAATGAAAAGGAGTGAAAAGAATCTGCCAGTATCACCTATGAGTTAGCTAGATGGTGCAGTGAATAGAGCATAGGATTCAGAGTCAGGATGATCTGAGTTCATTTTCTACCTCAGACAACAACTGTATTTCCCTGGACAAATCACTTAAGAAAAGTCACTGGCCAATCTGTCTGCTTAAGTTTTTTTATCTGTGAAATGGGAATAATTATGATAGCACCTACTTCCCAGGATTAAATGAAAACAAACACCTACCTCTCAGTATTGTGAGAATAACATGAGATATTTGTAAATTGCATTGCATACCTTAAAGTGTTATATAAATGCATTATCAAGGACATCTTTTCACTTTAAGAGCTCAGAGCTGATCCTTTTATCCTCATTTTTAGGGGCTTCTAAAACTTAGAGGCTTTGTTATAATATGGGAAGAAATGATTTCTGAAGAAAATCTATCCTTCTGGGGTCTCTGAGTACTTTATAGAGATTCCTTGACCCCCTGGATACTATAACCCCCCTGTCAAGTCATCTTATTCAAAACCTTCCATCAAACCTGACATTAATCAGGCTTGGAAAGTATTCTTTCCTCTTTCCTACAGCTTAGATTTCCTACCTCCTTTTGAAGCTCAGCTAAAATATCATCTTCTACAGGAAAGCTATTCTCATCTCCCAGTTGCTAGTGTATAAAATAAATAAACAATTAATTAGTTAATTAATCAAACATATGAATAAATAAATACTTTGCTTCTATATTGTACACATTTTATATTTATTCTTCTGTATAATTGCCGGGTTGTTGTTGTCGGACTGATATGCTTAGCACCTAGCATAGAGCCCAATTCTTAGCAGATGCATGATAAATGTTTGTTGAATGAATGTATTTTCACAATGAGGTCAATGGCATAGTTACTGATTTGGAGTCTGGCTTAAGATAACTCTGTAAGAAATCAACCTGTTTGGAAACATTTTGTTGTTCTGGGGCAGAGAAAGCTTTAGGTTGGAAAGTCATAGTGCTGGACAACCAAAAAAGAAAAGGAACTAAAACAGATTCAGTGGGGGGGAAAAGCCATGCTGGATTTTTTATACCCAGAATTCTTTTTGGCCTCTCAGGGACCACAGTCAAGTTTTCTTTTAGTTTCTTTGACATCAGAACTAGAAACATTAGTCAGGTCTGGTTTTATTCATTGAAAGGCAAAGTGAAGTTCTTTCCAGTGATTCCACACACCAGTCAGTCATTTATGATTCTCTCACATCGGGGTAGATAGCCAGGACCCCAGAGGGCTGTGAGCTGTCCTGGACTAGAAAATGCTACAAGTGAGACTGTTCCTATATCTGGTGACTGAAAAGGGAGCAAATTCTTTTCTTTAGGGATGCATGTTCTTTCTGGAAGTCAGAAATCTTGAATTCTAAACTTAGCTTCTCCACTAATCCTCCTGATTCCAGGACTGGTTTATTCACTGAACCAATTAAGACAGTGGTTCTCAAAGTCTGGTCCAGAGCATCCTTGGAATCTCTGAAATCCTTTCAGAGAGTCTACAAATTCATAATTGGTTTTTATTTTTAATGTGATCAATCATTTTTAATAGGATAAAGATATTGAGAACAAAAGTTTGAGGACCACTGGCCTAAGGAAATACAAATAGTGCTGGTAGAATTGGAAATAGAGGCTGAACCAATGATTTCTTTTATATAGGAAATTCTTGGATGAGAAATTCCCTCTATCAATGAAGGTCAATACTTTCTCTGAGAAGTTATGTCATTTGTCCAGGGTCACACAGCTGTATGGGCTGAGGGAAGGTTCTGAATCCAGGTCTTTCTAGCTACCAGGCAGCTTTCTATTAATGTGCTATGTGGCTGCTGCTACTGTTGCTGCTATAAATACTCAATACTTTTATTTAACTACAAAAGCAGTTATTTTACCCACCTATGCAAAAGTTTCTAGTACATGAAGTATAAAAGAATAATATCAGGAAAAGTGACTTTTCTCTGGACTGTTTCTATCTGAACTGTATACAAATAGGAGAAAAACAAGATGATGATGATGATGATGATGATAGCACAATGAAAACCACAGCATATTAGTGCAGGTTGTAAAAATATTTTTATTGTTGTTCAGTTATGTCCAGCTCTTCATAAGCCCTACCTGTACCATGTACCTGCCCTGCAAAAACATAATACCTGCCAAATATCTCTAAAGCTATGTTTAAGTGGCAAGAATAATGCAGTAGAAGCTTGCTATTTTTCATAAAATAACATATTAGAAATCCCTGTATCTCTTGTACAAAGCTCAAAATACTTTTGAGAATTCAACAAGTAAGCTGTATTAGATCTAAAACATCATCAAAGATAAAACTATTGCCTACAACCTGGATAAAAGATACAAATTGGGAATATAGATGGTGCCATGATGCACAGAGTACTGGGCCTGTGTATTTCATCTGTTTGCCTCAGTTTCCTCATCTGTAAAATAAGCTGGAGAAGGAAATAACAAAATATTCTAGTAGCTTTGCCCAGAAAATACCATATGGGATCAGAAAGTCAGACATGACTGAAAAACAATTAAAAAGCAAAGAACCACAAACATTTAAGGATTATTATTTTTAATGAAGGTCACCATACTTCATGCTCATAACCTCTAAGTCACGGGAAATGAAAAACTCTCAGAACATAGAGACCTTACAAAAGAAATACAAACCATAAAGTAATAGAAGAAATAGAAATGACTTCCATCTTCCTATAGTTGAAAGAAGTTGTCCCAAAGATATTTTCAGTGAGTCTTAGTGAGGAATGTGTATTCCAATACCTTTATTCAATTACAAATAACCATCATGGTAATTTTTCTACCTGAGATTTTGCTCATCAAATTTTCCACAAACATTTGATATAAATTGGATAGTGATTTCTCTTACGGTCTTCTTTCATTGAAACCTCATCAAACATAAAGATGAGAATGAAATAATAATAATAACAACAGAAAGAATATATTTAAATCAACCAATATCTATATATTATCAGTGTTAATGTATACTTTAAGTATTGAAAAATGAACCATAACAAATTTGGAAAGTTTCAACAGAAGTGTGTACTATATTAGTGAAACAAAGTGTCAATTACCCTAAGGAGCTGTAGAAAGATTTTTTTTTTTGGGGGGGGGGGGTGAGGCAATAGGGTTAAGTATCTGGTCCAAAGTTACATAGTTATCAAGTCTCTGAGGTCAGGTATGAAGTCAGAACCTCCTGATGCTAGAACCAGTGCTTTATTTACTGTGACACCTGGCTGTCCCATAATTGTAGAAAGATGAACACTCATGCCAAAACGGAGTAAGAGGACTGATAGACATCAAAGTTACATGAAAAACAGGTCATAAACTACAGAAATCCTTTTGGATCAAGTAGAAATTACTTCTATGAATAATAGTCAAAGCTGATATCAGGTCTACTTTAGTGGGTCTGTTGAAAGTAACTGAAAGTGATTTATCTTTAGATAGAGTCTATGAAATGAGTAAGATCCAAGAAAAGAATAAAAAGGCCCAACATGAGTGAAATCCATATGAACTCGGTCAATAGAAAGTTGACAAAAAACATTGAAGGAATATGGATTTGTTCATGGAAGTGGAAGAATTTATGATGGTAATTCAAGACTGGGTAAATACTAATGGAAATGAGAAAAGCTTAATTTTATTTATTTATTTTTGTGAGACTGGGTTTCTCTATCTTGTACAAAAGCTTCTCGTGGGCTTAATATCATGAAGCTTTGATCTGTTCTATTTCTGATCTAGCAGTTTTATCCTTTTTAAGGTAGCTCTCTCCTCCCCACCCCAATAGGGCTAATTTTGTAGCTGACTTAATACTGATTAGATTAGGTCACAATAGCTCAGAATTTCCCAACTCAAGCAACTCATCTTGGGTTCCCAGTTGTAAAGATTACAGGACCCAGACTTTGGGATTAATATATATTCTCCATGGAAACAATGGAAACTGCAAGATGTCATTGAAAGGCATAAAAATTCAACACCTATTGAATTGTTAACTACACATGACCTGGTAGCTAGAAATATCCATCAGGAATTCGCTAGTTTTCGTTGACTGACAAATGAGAAGTCCCCACACTACAAATATAAATCTCAAATATCCTTGAGATCTCAACCAATATACTCTACTGGAACCTGCCCATTATCACAGACCAAACTATTGCTCACAGTTGCCTGGACATAGCATTGAATCTCAAAAACTTGACAACATTTTAAGTAGACAGTGCTGTACAAAATCATCATAATGTCCAAGCTATATGGAATGAGAAGTTTTCAAAATATAGAGATCTAGCAGAAAAGATAAAAGTTCATGTGTGAACAGGATGAAGTACATGTTATCCTTTTTAATGCTGGAGTTGTGCTATGAAAGCTTTCAGTAGGCCTAGAGAGGATGAACTTATATGCTAATATTCTCATTCAGTTTCAAAAAGGCAATGATTTTATTCACTTATGAACAGTCTGGAGAACATTAAATATAAAAGAATAATAGTAGGGTATTGACTTGTCCCATTGCTTTAGGAATTCCAACTGAAAAAGATGAGAATAAAAGATAGCTTCCAAATCAGGAAGGCCTGCAAACAAGTCTCTGATATTCACAATCTGAGTCAGTTACTTATTCCCTCAATGTGAGGTTTCTCTACCTAATAAGAGTATAGGGTTGGTCCTCCAGCATCCTTTTTTTCCCCTCAATAGATTGTAGCCTCAGTGAAGGCAAACTATCTATTCATTCTCCTATCTCCCATAGGACCTCGTATAATGGCTTACCCCAAGGAGACGCTCAATAAAGATTGATCAAATAAATGAATGGATTAATTAATTCATACAAATCAGGGTAACTTATTGACATGCTAAGCTATGGGATTCTGACTATGAGTGTAATAGGAGTTAATAAAAAGAGAAAATCAGTTGTTCATGAAATATTCAGAGTAAGTTTCATGGATGAGATGGGACATAAGATCAAAGAGAAAGGGAATGAATATATAGTACCTGCTTTGTGATGGATAAGAACTTTTACAAAGATCTTGCATTTGGTTTTCACAGTAACTATGTTAGGTTGTTGTTCTTATTATAATTTTTATATTATTTTATATTATACATAATATACAAAAATATATATTCACATTTTATATTATTATTTTATAGTTGAGGAAATTGAGACCAGTTGGAAACAAGTTAAGTGACTTGATTAGGGTCACACAGTAAATTGGATTAGAATTTGAACTCAGCTCTTCCAGACCCCAAATCCAGTGCCTCTAGCTACCTCTAGACATTCTGGGCTCAGGATGAGCTTTAGAATTTGGATAAGCTTTGGATAAGTAGAAAGGAGAGATGGGGTATAAGGAAAGATTTGAAGTCAATAATGAGCAGTCTCAATGCTCAGGGTCAATACGAGGTTTGTTTAGACTTGAGTGGGGAGAAGGACACAAGGTTTAGATCTACATTTGGAAAGGTCTTTTGAAAACATTTGCTCTACTCTTCATGGCAGCCACTGAAAATTTGTAAGCAGAGGAATATAGGGAGAACATGAAGTCTGAAGTCAAACGACTTGGATGTGGAACTTTAGTTTATTACTTACCACCTGTATGACCTAAGACAACTTCTAGGTTACAGCTATTTTTTCTGTAAAATGAGGGGATTAGTG